>NC_087342.1:68478520-69103520 GCF_030014295.1 Loxodonta africana
GGAGAGATGTCAATTCAAATCCTTTGCCCATTTTGATTGGGTTATTTGACTTTTTTATTGTTGAGTCATAACCATTCTTTTTAGGTTTTGGACACATTCCTGAATCAAATATGTGTTTTGCAAATAATGTTCATCCATTCTATGGGTTGTTTTTCAGTTTTTGATGTTGTCCTGTGAAACACAAAAGTTTTTTTTTTTTAATTATGCCCAATTTATCTACTTTTCCTATTGTTGCTTCTTCATTTGCTATCATATCTAAGAAATCATTGCTTAATCCAAGATCACAAAGATTTATTTACTCCTGTGTTTTCTTCTAAGACTTTTAGTTTTAGCTCTTTAATTTAGATCTCTGATTCACTTTGAGTTAATTCCTGCATACAGTGTGATGTTCAGTGTTATGGATTGAATTGTGTCCCCCCCAAAACGTGAGTCAACTTGGCTAGACCATGATTCCAAATATCATATGGTTTTCCTCCATTTTGTGATCTGGTGTAATTATCCTATGTGTTATAAATCCTAACCTCTACGGTGTTAATGAGGCAGAATTAAAGGCAGTTATGTTAATAAGGCAGAACATAATCTACAGGGTAGGCTGTATCTTAAGCTGGTATCTTTTGAGATGTAAAAGACAGAAGCAAGCAGAGAGGAGAGGAACCTCAGGCCACCAAGAAACAAGATCCTGGAGTGGAGCATGTTTTTGGCCCCAGGGTCCCTGCACTGAGAAGGTCCTAGACTAGGGGAAGATTGATGACAATGACCTTCCCCCAGAGGTGACAGAGAGACATAGCCTTCTCCTGGATCTGGTGCCCTGAATTCAGACTTCTAACCTCCTAAACGGTGAGAGAATAAATTTCTATTTGTGAAAGCCATCCATTTGTGGTATTTCTGTCATAGCAGCACTAAATAACTAAGACATACAGATTCAATTTTATTTTAGTACATGTGGCTATCCTGTTGTCCTACCACCATCTATCGAATAGACTTTCTTTCCCCCATTAAATTGTCTCAGCACCCTTATCAAAAATCAATTGACCATATATTTAAGTGGTATATTTCTAGCCTCTCAAATATTTTATATTATTCATTATGCCTATTCTTATGCCAGTTTCATGCTATTTTGACTACTATAGCTTTGACTTAAGTTTTGAAATTGGGAAGTGCGACTCCTCCAACTTTGTTCTTTATTGTGTTGTCTGTTCTAGGTTCCTGGTATTTTCATGACTTTTAAGATCACATGATCAATCTCTGAATAAATCCATTTTTCTTTAGGTATTTGGTAGCTATAGGGTCACCATGAGTTGGAACTGACTCAATGGCAACGGGTTTTTCTTTTTTTGGTAGGTCTTTGGTAAGGATGTGTCAAATCCATAGATCCGTTGGAAAGTACTGCTATTTTAACACTGTTAAATGTTTTAATTTATGAGCATGGACTATCTTTCCATTTATTTTGGTCTTCCTTAATTTGTCTCAACTAATTTTGGAATTCTCAGTGTAGAAGTCTTGCAGTTTTTTAGTTAAATTTATTCCTAAGTTTCTTATTCTTTTTTATGCTATTTAAATGGACTTGTTTTCTTAATTTTATTTTCAGACTTTTCATTGCTGGTATATGGAAATATAATTAAATTTTGTATATTTATCTTGTAGCCTGCAATCTTGCTGATCTCATTTAGTTCTAATAGTTTTTCTGCAGACGTCTTAGGATTTTCTATATATGAACTTGTGTCATCTGTGCATATAAAGTTTTACTTTTTCCTTTCTAAACTGAATGCCTTGTATTTCTTTTTTTGCTGAATTGCCCTGGCTAGTATCTCCAGTACAATGTTGAAGAGAAATTGGGGGACAGACATTCTTAACTTGTTCCTGATCTTAAAACCACTACTAAAAAAAAACCTGTTGCTGTCGAGTTGATTCCAACTCATAGCAGTCCTACAGGACAGAATAGAACTGCTCCATAGGGTTTCCAAGGAGCAGCTGGTAGATGCAAACTGCCAACCTTTTGGTTAGTAGCCAAACTCTTAGTAACTATGCACCAGGACTCTGTTCCTGACCGTAGGCTGAAAGTATTCAGTATTTTACAATTAAGTATGATGTTATCTGTGGGTTTTTTACAGATGCCTTTTATCAGGTTGAGAAAATTCTCCACTATTTCTACTTTGTTGAATATTTTAGCATGAAAGTGTTGGTTTGTGGCAAATGTTTTTAATTCATATATTGAGGAATCATGCGTTTTTTCTCCTTTATTCTATTAACACAGAACATTGATTTATTTTTTTAATGTAAGCCAAACTTGCATTCCTTGAATTAATTCCACTTTACACTAAACAGTGCGTAATTCTTTTTATATTTTGCTGGATTTTGTTTGCTAGTATTTTGTTGAATTTTTTGCACCTCTATTCATAAAGAAGTCTGTAGTTTTCTTTCTAATAATGTCATTACCTGGTTTTGGTATGAAGGTAATATTGGCCTCATTATAATGAGTTAGAAAGTGTTCTCTCATCTTTTTTTTTTTTTTTGGAAGGGTTTGTAAAGATATAGTGTTAATTCTTCTTAAAACCATTGATAGAATTCACAAATTTAGACAGCTGGGCCTGGACTTTTCCTTTTGGAGTGTCTTTTGATTATTAAGTCACTCTTTTGTGCTGGCTTGGCAGGACATATACTAAATCAATCTCTTTACTTATTATATGTCTATTAACCTTTTCTGCTTCTTTTTGAATCAGCTTTTGCACTTTGTAACTTTCTAGAAATTTGTCTATTTAATCTAGGCTATTGTTGGAATATAATTGTTCTTATATTTATTGTTGGAATATAATTGTTCTTAGTATTCCCTTACAATCTTTCCGGTTTTTGAAAGGTCTGTAGTCAAGTCCCTTCATTTATTCCTAATTTTAGTGCCTTTAGACTCTCTCTCTCTCTCTGATTTGCCTATCCAAAGGTTTATCAATTTTGTTGATTTTTCAAAGAGCCAACTTTTGCTATTTGTTTTCTATTCTCTATTTATTCTCTACTTATTTTCCACTCTTTATTATTTCTTTCCCTCTACTTGACTTGGATTTAGTTTGCTCTTCTTTTTCTAGTTTCTTAAGATTGAAGTGTAGGTTATTTACTTGAAAAAAATTAATATAGACAGCTATAAATTTCAGATTAAGCACCACTTACACTGTACCCTGTATGTTTTAGTATGTTGTGTTTCATTCATCTTAATATATTTTCTAATTTCCATTGTGATTTCTTCTTTGACTCATTGGTTACTTAGAGGTGTATTGTTTAATGTCCACTTATTTGTGAATTTTCCAAATATTCTTCTGTAACTGATTTCCAACTTTATTCAGAAGACATACTTTGTACGATTTCAATTCTTTACAATGTATTGAGGCTTGTTTTATGGCCTAACATATAATCTATCTTAAAAAAAAAAATCCCACTTTACTTGAGAATAATGTGTATCCTGCTGTTGTTAAGTGTTCTATAGATGTCTGTTAGATCTATTTGGTTTATAGGTTGTTCAATTCTTGTGATTCCTTGTTGATCTTCTGTGTATGTGTTCTATGCATTATTGAAAGCATGGCATTGAAGCCTCCAACTGTTTTTGTTGAACTGTTTGTTTTTCCTTTCAATCTGTCCGTTTGCTTCATGAATTTTGGATTGTGTTTTAAGTGCACATATGCTATAATTATGATGTCTTTCTTATCTATTGATCCTTTTATAATTAAAAAATATCCTTCTTTGTCTCAACTAACAATTTCTGCTTTAAGTTTATTTTGTTGATATTAGCACAGCCGCTTCAACTGCCTTTTGGGTACTGCTTCCATGGTATGTCTTTTTCATCTTTTTACTTTCAAGCTATTTGTGTCTTTAAATCAAAAGTGTGTCTCTTGTAGACAACATATAGTTGGATCCCATTTTTCCTCATTCTTCATATTTCTGACTTTCAAATGTAGTGTTTACTCCAATTATATTTAATTTACTTACTGATAAAGTAGGATTTATGTATACAATTTCGCCATTTTTTTCTCTATGTCTTATTCTTTGATTCACTTTACCTTAGTTACTGCTTTCTTTTGTGTTAAATTAATATTTTTTAGTGTACCATTTTCATTCCTTTATTATTTCTTTTACTACAGTTTTTGAGTTATTTTCAAGTTGATTCCCTGGGGATTTCAATCAACACCTTAAAACAAAGTAGTTTGAATTAACTCTTTTTCATTCAACACTTCGAACATGTTACCTCATATTGCCTTTTGGTTTTTCCATGGTTTCTGATGAAATGTCTGCTGTTAATCTTATTTAGAAGCCCTGGTACAGCATGATAGTTAAGAATTATGGCTGCTAACCAAAAGGTCAGCAGTTCAAATCCACCAGGCACTCCTTGGAAACCCTATGGGGCAGTTCTACTCTGTCATATAGGGTCACTATGAGTTGGAATTGACTCAACAGCCATGGGTGGTGGTGGTGGTAGTACATGATAAGTCATTTTTCTCTTGCTGCTTTCAAGCTTCTCTCTTTGTCTTTGGCTTCAACAGTTTGATAAGTCTAAGTGTGTATCTCATTGAATTTATTTCTCTTGGAATTCATTGAGTTTCTTGGATGTACAGATTAATATTTTTCATCAAATTTGTGAAATTTTGGCCATTACTTATTCAAATATTCTTTCTGCCCCTCTCATTTACTTCTAGGACTCCACTTATGCATATGTTGGTGTGCTTGATGGTGTCCCATTGACCTCTGAGGTTTGTTCATTTTTCTTCTTTCTCTTTTCTTTTTTCTCCTTAAACTCAATTTACATATCTTCAAGTTTATGATTCATTTTTCTGCCAGTTCAAATCTGCTGTTGAGCTCCTCTTATTTTTTCATTTTACTTATTGTACTTTTCAACTCTTCAATTTTCTTCTTTTTTATAATTTCCAGATTTTAGTGACACTATATTTGGTGAAACGTCCTTCTCATACGTTAATTCTTTTTAATTCTTTACATGGCTTCCTTAGGTTCATTGAATATATATATATATATATATGCTGAATTAAAGGCTTTAGCTAGTGAGTTCAATGTCTGGACTTCCTCAAGGACAGTTTCTATTCACTTTATTTTTTTTCCTTTTGGAGAAGTCACACGTTCACATTTCTTTGTATTTCTCACAATTCTCTGTTGAAAAATTAATATTTATAATAATATAATGTGGCAGCTCTGGAAATTAGAATTCCTCCTCCCCAGGATTTGTTGTTATTGCTGTTTGGTGGAGGTGATGGTGATGGTGGTATTTGTTTAGTGGCTTTTCTGTACCAATTCTTTAAAGTCTATATTCTTTTTCTTATGTGGCCAATTAAGCCTCTGCTCAGTTAGTTTAGTGGTCAACTAATGTTTGCACAAATATCTCCTTAAATGCCTTGAATAACTAAGTATTATAGTTTTGTCTGTGTTTCATATTCATCTGCCTCTCCATATTTCATTCTGAATATTTTCTTTAACTTAGATTTCTTTTCATCAGCAATCTCATTAACTGTGTCTAGTCTACTGTTAAGCATATCTATTGTTTTCTTAAAATTCAAATATTTTTCAGTTCTGGAATGTTAATATGCCTCTTATTGAAATCCGCTTTGTCCTTTGTTTTAAAAAATATTTTCCTGCTAAATTCTTCAATTTTGTCTTTTATCTTTCCCTTGTCCTAAATGGCTATGAAAACCGTTCAGTGTCTCTAGCTCTCAGCTACCTCTCCCATAATTAGCAAATATCCTCAGTAAAATACAGTGCAAAGTACACCACTCAGATTTGTGGATTTGTTTTTTTCTGGATTTTGGCTTTGTGCTCATATTTATCAAGAACTATGAATTTTTAATATCCAATAATTTCTGGGCACCTATTCTAAGGAAATACCCTGTATATGGACAGGTTTATACATAAAACTGTTCAAAACAGGGGAATTTGTAATAGAAAATATTTGAAGAAAACCTAAGTGTTCAATCATAAGGGAAGCATGTATCAGTTTATTAGAATGTCATATTGTTGTTATTAATCATATTTTTAAATAACTGTAATATGAAAATATTCAAAATTCAGTATTAAATGAACTTACAGGATAAATATGATTAATATATAATTGCTTCCTAAACTAAAATTTATTCATAACACATTTTGAAGCAGAAGAAAATGTCCTCAAAGATGTAAGAGTTGTGATTTTCATTTCTTTTTTATACTTTCATAAAACATCTGCTCTAAAATTTTTAAAATAATAAAATCTTAATTTTAAATAAAAATTAAATTGGAACTAAAATGAGACAGCGGTTTTGCCTCTGTGTTTGTGTGTTTTGGGGGGAGGGCAATTAGTCCTACTATCCCTTTCACAAGCAGAGGCAGGACGTTCTATTTTTTTCCTTTCCTCTAACCTATGCTATCAACATATTTGTTTTCCTGGCTTTCAGACTGTCACAACATTTTACTTGGAGAGGTGAATTCTGAGGTATCTTGCAGCTTTGCATATCTCTGAACAATACAACAGGGATAAGACCATGATGAATATTTAAGCTCTTAGAAAGGCTACATGCACCTCACCTTCTGGTTCATGACAACTGACAGTCTGGTACAGTATTTTAATGAAGGTGTTGACAAGTGTCTGGAGTACTCCTAGTGTAAGACTTAGTCTTCTGGTATCATTTACAACTATCAGTGATTTCTAAATATGCACTTTTTTCAGAACTATTAAAAGGAAAAAGATGAATAATGGGATAATAATTAAAAATTTTATATCTAGCTTACATCTATGAATACTGCTATCATTCATTTTTACTATATTTTGCTATTTTGGCAAGATTTATTTTTCATCTAGAAGTACTCTTCTTTATTTGTTACATTAATATAATAATGACTTCTTGTTCACTTGCCAAATAATTAATCCTCCATGGGTAGATCTGTTTTCATTAAACATGTTAGCCCTTTTTCACATTTCTAGTAGGAGGTGAGACATCACCTAGCAGATATTTAGTTTCAACAGCTCCACATTATATCTCACAAATGATGGAAAAGCATTGGTTTATGTACCAGCCAGAAAATATAATTTTATAGGTTGTATTGCAAAGGGCATTGTGTGAAGTAAAATAATATAACTATGCTAAGGTAATGGAGAATTTAAAATGGTTGAGCAAATTTAAGAGCTATGACTAAGAACTTTGAAACTAAGATTAATTTTGAGAGAACACGGACTACTTAAAAGCAAGGCTAAGTGAAGAACAAGTTGTGTATTAAGTAAAATATGTCTTTCCTGATGAAGATCAAAGACTACAGCCTTCAGTCTGGATTACACCTCAACATAAAGAAAACAAAAATCCTCACAACTGGATCAATAAGCAACATCATGATAAACAGAGAATATACTGAAGTGTTCAAGGATTTCATTTTACTTAGGTCTACAATCAATGCCCATGGAAGCAGCAATCAAGAAATTAAATGACATATTTGCATTGGCCAAATCTGCTACAAAAGACCTCTTTAAAAATCTTAAAAAGGAAAGATGTCACTTTGAGGACCAAGGTGAGCCTGACCCAACCATGGTATTTTCAATCACCTCATATGCATGGGAAACCTGAACAATAATACCTGATGAGCTGGTATCAAGCACAATTGAGGCAAACACTGATCCCAAAGAAGCAGTTCCAACCACTGCAGACAGGATTGGGAAATTCTAGTCTATGGTCAATGCTGGAAGTCAAGGAGGTTATGAACAGGCTGTGGGAGACCTGTTCATTCATGGCAGTACTCCAGCTGGAGGGAAATGGAGCACTGGATCCATTAATCTGAATGAAGGGCTCACAGTAGCTAGGCTATGTCAGATCTAGGTTCAGAGCCGAATTCAACCAAAAGAGGAAAAATCGAGACACCAAATCAGGTAAATTATACTGCCTAGTGGAAATTGAGGCAGAATTTTTATCATAGAGACATATCATTACACAAGCAGGGAGAAGTTGTTGAGAGGGAAAGGTAGTGCTTTATCCCAGAGGTTATATGTTCTCCTAAGGCTTATCTATGACACAAAAATGATCTGATCTGTTGACATTAGATCAAATTCCAGGCCTTCTGAATGGTCGTTCACATATTATAAAAAGAGTATTGGATATTTGAAAGAGGGGAGGGAGAAAAGACAATTACTACTTGAGAGATAAAAGGAAGTAGAGAGAAAATTACTAGTACCTTACTTCATTATTTTCTTCTGTTAAAAACATTAGTGATATGGTACCTACTAGGTCTTTCCATGCTCCAACATGTGTTTTACCTGAATGGAGGTAAAGATTATGACTCTGTGTATCGAGAATGAAATAGGTAAGCCCATCTAATGGGAATTGAGGTTTTCTCCTTAGTTACATATTCAGAGATTTTCCTATCAAAACCTTTCCAATTATTCTGAACCTTGATGGTCACCTCTACAAAGGTAGAAGCTCCCAGTGGCACATGTGTTACTGAGTAGGATGGTGCCCACACACGCCAACTAGATTGATTTCTTCTTCAAACACTGCCATTAATGAATACTGCTGTCTCTCCCATTGTTGAAATTCATAGGTCCAAGAGTCAAAGAGTGTGAGTGGGAATGGTTCATTTTACCACTACATTTAAAAGCCCACTGACAGTGCTTTTGCTTCTTCTTCCTGGAACTTTAAACTCTTCTGGTTTTGGAGGTCTATGCTCCCAACAGGGAAATTCGCCTTTGAGGGGAAACAAGAAGGTTCCCATCAAATTGGAAGTTTCAAGTACCAGCAGGTCATTTGGGTTCCACATGCAACTGAGCCCACAGACAGAGAAGGAGTTACTTTGCCGTCTAGGGTGATTAATCTTAATTACCAGGGAAATTGGGTTGCTGCTATTCTGTGGAGGCAAAAGGACCAGGTATGGAAGGTCTTCTCTGGGATACTTCCATGTAGAAGAATAAAAGCTAATGGAAAACTATAATGCCCCCCCAACACACACGCCAAAAAAGGCATTCCCCCCGAGGATTCCAGACCCTTCAGAAATGAAGTCTGTGTAACTCAATCAGGTAAAGAATCCCAATTAACTGAGGTTCCTGGCTGAGGGCAAAGGAAATATAAAATGGACAATGGGAGAATGAACTTAGAAGCATTGGCCTCTAATTAGATAAAGAAATAATGCTGCAGCAGCTACGCAGAGTTTATTTCTTGCACACAAAAGTGCAGATATATATATTATTGATGACTTTCTGACATTCCAAGGAATTGATGTATACATCTTCTGTTGCTGAACACATATGTTTCTTCTGATTTTTTTCCTACTATACATGTTTGGGTTTTATACATGCTTCTAGAGCCCTCATGGTGCAGTGGTTAAGAGCTATGGCTGCAAGCTAAAAGGTTGGCAGTTTGAATTCACCAGCTGTTCCTTGGAAGCCCTATGGGACAGTTCTACTCTGTCCTATAGGGTCATTGAGTTGGAATCGACTCAACAGCAATGGTTTGATTTTTGGTTTTGATACATGCTTCTGCATTAAAAGTGTGTAAAAATCTGTCCAACTTCATGATTAATTTCTTAGGATACATGCAAAAAAATCATAACTAGTGGATTTGAAAAATTTATAGCTTTAATATTTAAAAACATTTCCTTAAATGTTATAGGAATTCACACACCCCATCCTTGCCATTGAGCATTCTCTTTTATCAGACAAGAATCCATATAGATTTCATAAGCTTAAAGTTGTATTCTATTCCTGTATTAATAAGTTTAATTTTATATATTGAAGTTTATCAATGAATTTTTGCTTACATCTTTTGTTCAACTCTTAGTAAAGATTTTAGTGTTTGCTTAGCAATTGGATAATATCTTTATATGTTATTGCTATGATCCCTTTTATATTATGGTTCATTGCAAATAGTTTCCTGGTTTATTATTGTCTTTTGTTGTTGTTGTTCTTTGATTTATAAGATTTTTTTTAAAGTAGTTAAGCGTAACTGTCTTTCCTTTAGAAATTCATTTTCTTCTCATTCAATGTGCACTAGTCTGAGTCCTTCAACAATGGAGGTTCTATTAGTTTAGAAAAATAAGAGAAGTTTTTTTTATATACCTTTTTCATGGCATCTATCACATATTACCCGTATTTTTACTTACTTGCACACACCTTGTCTTCCTTACTAGCCTGAAAGCCCTTATGAGTTGAGGCTATGCTTTATTCATTTCTAAATATCTCCAAAACATATAGGAAGGGATCAATAAATATTTGGTCAAGTGAAAAAAAAATGAGTAAACAGATACTTCATCAGCTTTACAAAAGCTTTTCAAAAGAGCTGAAGGCACAGCACATTTATTAATTCTAATATATTATTTTTTGCTTGCTTACACCTGGATTACAAAATTCTGTTTCTTGTACATATCAGTGGAAAAATTAATTTAAGCTAAAAGCTGACATTTTACCTAGACATTTCAAAAAATAAATAAGTTTAATTAACAGGACGGTTCCTTGCACAAAGATATCTACTAGAATTTATTATCTCATGAATTTTGTCTCTTTCATTTATTTACAGTATGTAAAAATACCTAATGAGTATTTCATAAGGAAATTCCATTTAGTATACCTGAAGTGCAACTGAAATAGTCCACCAAGTAAACCAAGGGAATCCCCAATCTCAGATCATTAAGCAATATTTAAAGGAGCAGCAAGTTGCTGCTGCCCCACTTCCTGTTCTGGAAATTTGCCTTAGATTAGGTTATTCATAACCATTTAGATGAAATTGAGACCTACACTAACATTAATGTATTGAATTCAAAAGAACACAGGTTATCTGGCTGGGATTAGAGTTAAGATTATGACAATAATCCCATTTTATGACACCATTTTCTTTTTGGAAAAAAAAAAACTTCGATTTTCCACAAATTCCAAAAAAAAAATCTCACATTCTAATAATCACAATGATTGTTGTCTTCATGTTTGTATTTTTGGCTTGTACTGAACTGTATAAAAATAACTATTATATGAATTCCTTTATGCTCAATATTTTGACCCTTAATACTATTTTCAAGGGCTACTTAAACATTTTAAGGGCAATAGCATTGTGGGTAGAAGAACAGGCATCACCTTGCAAGAAAACTCCCCTAATTTTTTATGGAAAGAAAGGCTGGTTCCAGGCAGGGGTAGGAAGTACTGCTTCCACCAGTAAATAGGTTTTAGATAGATTTGGGGGATCAAATTCTCAAAATTATATGTGTATTCCCATATATCTCCATCATATATTTCAGGGTTATTCTCCCTAACCAATGCCCTAGCTTAGCGTACAGAAAAAAAAGAGAAATCTGGCCTTGGCCTGAACTTCAGTCATGCCTTCTCTTTCCTGTCCTCTTTTCCTCTCCATAGGATTTACTTTTTATTCTCCACCTTTACCTTGAGCTGGAAGTTGAAGACTTTAAGCCATCCCCCTCCCCGCCCTTTTCAGGTTCTCCAGTGCCATCGAAACTAGCCATTCTATATTATAATTGTTGCAATCACCAAATGATTTCCCAATGCCTTGTAGATAGATAAAGACAGAATGAGAGAGAGAGAGAGATATCAGGCATTGACTCTGACTTATGGCAACCTTAAGTACAACAGAATGAAACATTGCCCAGTCTTGCATCATTCTCACAATCACTAGCATGTTCATCCATCATCGTGGCTACCGTGCCCACCCATCTCACTGAGGGTCTCCTTTGCTGTCACTGACCCTCTACTTCACCAAACATGATGTTCTCTCCATCAGTTGATCCCTCCTGATGATGTGTCCAAAGAAAGCTGGCCAGGCAATGTTCTGTTATGACATATAAGGTATTCATTGGTTAATTATCAGAAGCAGATCACCAAACTAAATTCCTGGACTTTCTTAGTCTTCAAGACCTGCTGAAACCTCTCCACCATGAGTGATCCTGGTGGTATTTGAAAAACGTGGTATAGCTTCCAGCATTACAGCAAAATGCAAGCCACCACAGTATGACAAACTGACAAGACAAGCAGTGGCTAATGCCTTGTATTCTTTTCAATATCCATGGTCCCCCTCAGCTTGACGAGTTCTTCCTCTAAAAGGGGGGACTGTGTTCCTTGGCTTCCAGCCTTTGTCAGGGATTCCACATAACCTCTTCAGAACCTTCTCTGTTCCAGGAACTCTTTGTTCCAGGAAAAGAACAGAAAAAACCCATTTGTGCTATCCTAATCTTTGTTAACAATTGCCATTATGAAAAGATTCCTGTTACCTGTTAAAATTTCTAGCTGAGTACAGATGTAGGCACATTCTCTCAGTGGAAAGTGTCTTTTGCCTCTTATCTTTCTGACTTAAAAACATTATAAGAAGACTTTAAATCGTTGATTTGTTTTTCCCTTGGTCTGTGAGTGAGGTTTACATTTCCAGCCAAACTACATACAGTGTTTCATCTAGAACATGTTCCACATATGCAGAGACACAACAAACACAGAACAAAAGAGAACCATTTTAATGAATTTAGAAGTGGCCTGAAAAAGCTACTTTGATGTTCCCCAAAATTTGAAGTCAGTAAGGAATGTCCATCCTTCATAGCACAAACTACCGCTTATGAAGTTATAGAGGTATTTCATATTATAAAAGAGAGACAAACTAGTTCTTCGAGGACATGATCTTTGATCAATTTAAGGAAAGAAATAAAACTATATCATAAATGTTCTGAAATTTTAAGAAGATTTAATCCCTGAGATAATATGCAATGTTTTAATATGGATTGGGAAGGAGATAAAAACAAGTTGCTTTTGTTTTGTCTTCAATACTATTCCCTTTGTATGGAACAAATCTTTAAGTAAGCCATTTATCCAGTTTGGAATTCAAATTTATTCTATGGAAATTTGGACAGTATTTTAGTAGGCAAAACAAAATGTTAACAATCATTTGTTCAATACATATTTCTTGAGTGTTTCTTAGCATATATTTCTCCTACATGCCTTAGCATTCTTCTAGCTGCTGGAGCTAAAGCAGTTAATAAGACAGATAAAATCTCAGAGCTCATGCAGATGGCACTCCAGAGGCTCATATTTCAGTATAGAAGAGAGAAAATGAATAAGAAAACAAATAAATGAGATAATTTCAGATAATGATGTGGGTTATTAAAACAGTAAAACGGAGTAATATGATAAGAGAGTGGTGAAAAATTATGGGCAGAGTTATGGCAATGGTATAATTACATGCTCAAAGAAAATCAGAAATAGCTGATATAAAACTTAACTACTGTCATAAACAACCATAAAAACTGGACAATATCTATAAAACTATAGTTTGCAGACATTGGACAGGGTTATGATCTTTAAGTCACCACCCATCTGTTGGTTTGTCATACTGCAATGGCTTGTGTGTTGCTGTGATGCTGGAAGCTATGCCATTGGTATTTTAGCAGGGTCATCCACGGCGAATAGGTTTCAGTAGAGCTTCCAGACTAAGACACACTAGACAGAAAGGCTCAGAGATCTACTTCCAAAAATTAGCCCATAAAAACCTGTAGATCACAACAGAACATTGTTTGATATACACTGACTGGAAGATGAAGGGTAGGGTATTGGAGAAGAAAGAACAACTGAAATAGACCCCTTAATATGGGCATAAAAATTCTACTTGGACCCTTGACCACCATCTAAGCTGCACTGCAACAGTTCAAGGCTCTAGCAGAGAGAGAACCCTAGCAGGGAAGAGCCATTGGAAGCTTGGAGAGAGAGTAGATTCCAGAAGCCACATAGTGCTGGAGGAAAGTTGGAGTTCAGACTCAGTTAGCAGGGAGAGATGTTTACAAACACCCGGGCTTTGAGCTGAGAGTCCAGAAGGGCCATATCCTAAGAGTCAGGTCTCACTTTAGAAGTAGGGCACAGATTTTAATTTATGTGAGATTAATTGCTTTATGAGTTTCCTTTATTATTTCTGTCATTAGTATAATTCAAAAAAGTCAATCCCTAATTAATATTATGAATATTAACCTATTTATTTCCAAATGAAGAAAAAAAATGATTTTGCTTTTGCCTTATTAGTTTTTGATCTTTAAAAAATTTATAATGACAAAAATAAAACAGTATTATCTATTTCTTAATTGATAGGAAATACAATTATTTTAAGTTTTTTTAGTTCTTAAAAGTGTACCAGCCCCTTGTAGAAATATTCCACCTTAAAGAAGTAACAGAAATTGAATGGGATGAGAATATCCACATTGACTCAGGGATTGGTGGGTAGAGAGAGGGTCTCCATGTGGTTATATTCAGGATACACAGAGTATATAGGATGAACCTATATTACAAATGAATTCTTCTGACATTCATCTGGCTCAGTATGTCACATACCCTACACTTGCTCCAAACTGATAAATATTGGATCTTTGATTTAAAAAGGTAACAAACTGAGATAAGAAAATGCAGCAGTTTTTATTTGTACAATGTTGACTGCTCTTTTCTTTACAGGTCACCCATATCATGATTTTCAGGCTCTGCTTTAAAAAAAAAAAAAAAATCACATCCTCCTACCAGCCCCTAAAAGACCCTCTCCAAATAGCCACTGAAATGCTTACAAAAATACAATAAAAAGAAGCAAATTTATAATACCATTGAAAATTAAGATTAATAAATAACCTAATTCCAGAAACAAATAAAACCAGACATAAAGAAATCACCCAAAATACATCAAAAGGCCTAGGCACGTATTGCTTCATGAGAGACAGTCTCAGTAAAGAGGAAGGAAGGCTCTTCAAATCTCTCTTCTGTCTTAGCCACTGGGGTCTACCTGTGCTGCGTGCACAGGTGTGCTGTATTATAATCACTCACCATCTCCATAACTACACATGGACACAATAGCTACTAACAGATGCAAAGTACGGGTCTTAGGGGGAGATGACTGTCCTCAGAGAGACCTGAAGCTATCCTAGTGGGTAACAGAGGAAGGACTGTTCACTGATGCCAGTAAGTCTAGAATATCCAGTCAGGTGATAGTCACTCCCCTGAACAGGGGACAATGAGTAATGTCCATTGCTGGCAGAGGGCCTTCCCCTTTGCTTACCCTTCTTCTTTCTTTATCCCTTTCCTCTAGTCTCTTTCTGTATATGTTGTTTGGCACATAATCATTGCAGCTTGCTAATATATTAACCCCGGGAGAGAAGGGTTTCTGGGTTACTCACCCATGGTGTAAAGTGTAGCACACTTGGATGCAATTGCAACATTCCCACCCTGGGACAGTAGCCTAACTTCAGGGAACCCTGGCTGGTGATGATGTTTGCTGTTCTACTCTTCTCTGTCCTGTTTATTCTGTAAGTAATAAATGCCTATAGTTCATGCCATTAGAACAGTGTCTGGTCTGTGCTGTGTTCCAGACGGTCCTTCACACTAAGAACTTGGGAATTTGGTACATTGCTCTAAGCAGAAAGCTTACCGGAGCTTAGAAAAGACCTATAAACACAGACTGAAAATTACCACTCCAAATAATCAGCTACCACTTAGGTAAACTGTTGAAATTACATGGATATAGAAAAAAGTATCACAAGCAACCACGCAAAATTAAAATGTCTACAAATGTTGGGAAGGCCTGGTAGCACAGTGGTTAAGCATTATAACTGCTAACCAAAAGGTTGGCAGTTCGAATTCACCAGCTACTCCTCGGGAACCCTATGAGGGAGTGCTACTCTGTCCTATAGGGTTGCGATGAGTCAGAATCAACTTGATGGCAACGGGATTGGCTGGGTTTTCAAATACTGGAACGATTTCTATAGAATTGCCAAAGGAAGGATTGAGATAGATGAACTGTATATCCACACAACGTGTAAAGGCAAAAAAAGATATTTTTAAGATCCAGAAAATACTGACCCATGAAAAGTCCTAAAATTTTATCTGAATGTGTAACTTTGATCTTAGGATGAATAAAACAATTGCATTGAAGAAGGGGAAGTTAGACTATGAAAGGGCAGTGAGCCCTAAAGCTGGTTAAACATCACGGTAAGTTCTAATAGTTATTTTAATTTGGTAACTAAATAGAATTAAAATGTCAAAAATGAATTCAGAAAGAGAAGTGAAGATTAAGAACAAAAACAAAACCAGAGAATGGAAACGAAATGAGGGAAGAAAAATACACTAAATTTCTTGTAAATAGGTAGATGCAGATAAATAGTTCATTCCTCACTGGTAAAGAGAGAAATGTAGATTAAAGAAGCTTTTAGGAATATCATATAGACATTACAAAAAATTGAAAAAGATAAAATCAAAGAAAATATAGTCTATAAAAGTAAAAATAAAAAATCAAGAAAATACTACAAAACAATAACAATAAAATGAAATGACACGAATGAAATCAGTTATAGCAATAAATGTAAAATTATATGCAAAATTAACAATAACTAAAATATGAAAATTTACATAATTAAAAATTTTAATATTATAGAATTTTAACAGGAAACTAAAAAAAAAGATCCCCACAATCTATGAATCAGAACCATGATATTCGCTACTGTGTGTAGTCTTTGGATAGGTCTAGACTCAGCAAGGCAATGATTATAACTTTTCATATGCAAGGCTTCACATACTTTTGTATATATTGTTTGAATCAATTAATACAAATTTAGTTCCTCTGGAGATCTCTGGATTAAAATTAAGGCAAGAAGTTAATATCATGCCAATATCAATGCAAAAAATGCTATATTCAGATAAACATATTTGCATATATAGCTATAAATTTAAAAGTTCCATGAGAAATGAAATTACCCATTTTAGACTTCTTGGCCAGATGGACAATTTTAAGAACAGAAACAATGTCATTATAGTTAGGTAGATGTTAACAGGCTTGTCGTGGAATGAAACAGTTGTCCAAACAGTCCACCAAGCCACTGACCTTTGTACAAATACCATATTCTCAGGAGAGGAAAGAAATAGGAATTTTTCAGAAAATAAAAAAATCCTCCAGACTTTTATACCTTTTGGTATTCAGCGTACCAACAAAGCAGTGTTGATGCTTATTTTCTTTGTTGTCCTAGTGATAAATCTATCATACCATCCGTCATAGTTGTCAACCTTGTATTTCCAAGAGAGACAAATATTGTTTATCTGATGGCTGTCTTTCGAAAATACTATTATGCTCTTTTTTCAAAGGGAGAAAGTAATTCTGGATGTTGTCATTCAACCAATTGTAATTAGACTTGTTGGGTGCAGTTAAAATATTATGGAGAAAATAGTTCTTGTTATATGAGTCACAACTATATGTGCCATCCATCAAGAGAAATTACTCTGACAACATCCTACTTATAATACACACTTGATACTTGTCAATGTGACACATGAAAGAGCCTTTTGAAAAGGAATCAAAAGGAAGTACTGTCGCCAGCACGGTGATTGTTATGGCCGTACCTGCCTAAAAATTGTAAGTAACCATTCTGCTGCATCAAAAACAAAAATGGCATAAAATGTATCAGAGAACCAGCTGTGACTGTCTTCCCATGTGAAGTTTTACTTCATGAATACATGCCAGAGCCTGAATTCCTTATTATTATTAGAAGGTAGATAAAATTACATAGGGAGTCATTCTTTAGTACCACAAGTGCAATTTTTTTTTGTAAAAGTATAAATACTAACTACATATGCTTACACATTTTCATTATGAAATATTTCTCCTTAATAGTGCAAATTTTAACATCCATATCATCAGAAAGTAATTAAAGAACTGTATGCATAAAGTCTTTGTGGTAAAGCACAAAGTCTAAATGTCACTAAAGAAGTATAAACCTGCTATAAAGATAATTACTTATTTTAAAAAATGTCTAAAAAAGTTCGAAAGGTGTTTTGTTAGCTTCCAGTCAGTGAACTTAGCCAAAAAAGTGGTCTCCAAACTCAGCTACTCCTACAATCACCAATGTAAAACATTGATAATTCCTACTCAGACTTGCCTTCCTTTCCTGTTGTTGTTAGGTTCAGGCTCATAATGACCCAATGTACAACAGAAAAAAATGCTGCCTGGTCTTGCACCATCCTTACAATCATTGCTCTACTTGAGTCCATTTGTTTGTCTTAGGCTGAGTTCTCTAGAGAAGCAAAACCAGTAAAGGTATAAATGTCTATATAGAGAGATTTATATCAAGGAAATAGCCCCTGCAGTTGTAGAGGCTGGAACACCCCAAGTCTGTGGGTCAGGCTAGAGGCTTCTTCTGACTCATGTAGTCACAGATGCTGGGGAAACCAAGATCAGTAGGTCAGACAGCAGGCTGCAAAGACCAACGCATCCCAGGATCAGCAGGTAAGCCGCTAGCTGAAGTCCCAAGAATTGGAGGTCAGATAAACAGGAGCCGGCCGCAGAATTCAGAGCTCGCAAAAGCCCATGAGCCTTGCCAGAGAGTCCACCTATACTGGATGTAGGCCACATCCCCAAGGAAACTCCCTTACAACAGACTGACTACTCACAACAGATCCCATCATGGAGATGATCACATCATATAAAATCTCATTATGGAAGTGATCACATCATCATATGACTGCCAAACTACATCAGAACTGCCAAATCACTGAGAATCGTGGCCCTACTAAGTTGACACACAACCTTAACTATCAAACGATTGTTGCAGCCACTTTGTCAATCCATCTTGTTGAGGGTCTTTCTCTTTTTTAATGATCCTGTACTTCACTGCACATGACGTCCTTCTCCTAATAACATGTCCAAAGTATGAGAGCATTCTGGCCGTACTGCTTCCAAGACAGATTTGTTCATTGTTCTGGCAGTCCATGGTATATTCAATATTCTTTGCCAACACCATAATTCAAAGGCCTCAATTCTTCTACAGTCTTTCTTATTCATCATCCAGATTTCCCATGGCTTGGGTCAGGCATACCTTAGTCCTCAAAGTGATATCTTTTCTTTTTAACACTTTAAAGAGATTTTTTGCAGAAGATTTGCCCAATACGATGCATCGTTTGATTTCCTGACTGCTACTTCCATGGGCATTGATTGTGGATTCGAGTAAAATGAAACTCTTGACAACTTCAATATTTTCTCCAGTTATCATGATGTTGTTTATTGATCCAGTTGTGTTTTCTTTATGTTGAGATGCAATCCATTATGAAAGGCTATGATCTTCATCAGTAATTGCTTCAAGTCCTGTTTCCTTTCAACAAGCAAGGTTGTGTCATCTGCATAACGCAAGTTGTTAATGAATCTTCCGCCAATCTTGATGTCCTGTTCTTCTTTATATAGTTCAGCTTCTCGTATTATCTGCTCAGTTTATAGATTGAATAAGTATGATGAAAGGATAAAACCCTGACACACACTTTTCCTGACTTTAAACCATGCAGTATTCCTGTGTTCTATTTGAATGACTGCCTCTTGGTTCCTTGGTTCCTCATGAGCACAATTAAATGCCCTGAAATTCCCATTATTCTAAATGTTACCCATAATTTCTTATGATTCACACAGTCGAATACCTTTGCATAGTTAATAAAACACAGGTGAACATCTTTCTGGTATTCTCTCCTTTCAACCAGGATTCATCTGACATCAGCAATTCTATCCCTCGTTCCATGTCCTCTTCAGAATCCACCTTGGATTTCTAGCAGTTCCCTGTCTATGTACTGTTGCAAATGCTTTTAAATTGTCTTCACCAAATTCCCCTTGTGTGCGATATTAATGATATTGTTTGGTAATGTTCGAATTCTGTTGGATCACCTTTCTTTGGAATGGGCACAAATATGAGTTATCTTCCAAATTTCTCAGCATAGAAGAATGAGCACCTCCAGCACTGCATCTGTTTGTTGAAACATCTCAGTTGGTAGTCTGTCAATTCCTGGAGCCTTGTTTTTCACCAATGCTTTCAGTACAGCTTGGACTTCTTCTTTCAGTACCATCAATTCTTGATCACATGTTACCTCCTTACAAGGCTAAACTTCGACCAATTCCTTTTGGTTTAGTGACTATGTGTATTCCCCTTCCATCTTCTTCTGATGCTTCCTGTACTGTTCAATATTTTTCCTGTAGAAACCTTCAATATTGCAACTCAAGGCTTGAATTTTTTCTTCATTTCTTTCAGCTTGGGAAATCCCAAGTGTGTACTTCCCTTTTAGTTTTCTAACTCCAGGTCTTTGCACATTTCATTATAATACTTTACTTGAGTGGCCCTTTGAAATCTGTTCAGCTCTCTTATGTGATCATTTCTTCCAACTGTTTTAGCTACTCTAGGTTCAAGAACAAATTTCAGAGTCTCTCCTGACATCCATTTTGGTCTTTTTTTCTTTCCTGTCTTTTTAATGACCTTTTGCTTCCTTTGTGTGTGATATCCTTGATGTCATTCCACAACTCATCTGGTTTTCAATCATCAATGTTCAATGAATCAAATCTATTCTTGAGATGGTCTCTAAATTCAGGTAGGATATCCTCAAGGTCATATTTTGACTCTCGTGGACTTGTTTTAATCTTCTTCATCTTCAATTTGAACTTGCATATGAGCAATTGATGGTCTGTTCCACAGCCAGCCCATGACCTTCTTCTGACTGATGATACTGAGCTTCTCCATCATCTCTTTCCACAGATATAGTTGATTTGATTCCTGTGTATTCCCTCTAGCAAGGTCCATGTGCATGTTATTGTTGTTGTTAGGTGTCACTGAGTCAGTTCCAACTCACAGCAACCCTACGTACAACAGAACGAAACACTGCCCAGTCCTATGCCATCCTTACAATCGTCGTTATGCTTGAGCCTATTGTTGCAGTCACCGTGTCAACCCATCTCGTTGAGGGTCTTCCTCTTTTTTGCTGATCCTCACTTTACCAAGCATCATGTCCCTCTCCAAGGACTGAGCCCTCCTGATAATATGTCCAATGTTTGTGAGATGTAATCTTGCCATCCTTCTTGCCAATGCTTCTAAGGAGCATTCTGGTCATACTTCTTCCAAGACTGATGATATTGAGCTTCTCCATTGTCTCTTTCCACAGATGTAGTTGATTTGATCCCTGTGTATTCCATCTATAAGGTCCATGTGTATAATCGCTATTTATGTTGGTGAAAAAAGGTATTTGCAATGAAGAAGTTGTTAGTCTTGCAAAATTCTGTCATGTGATCTCCGGTGTCGTTTCTAGCACCAAGGCCATAATTTCCAACTACTGATGCTTCTTCTTTGTTCCTAACTTTCTCATTCCAATCACCAGTATTTTGAGTGCCTTCAGATCTGAGGGGCTCATCTTCCAGCACTATATCAGACAATGTTTCATGGCTATTCATAAGGTTTTCATTGGCCAATTTGCTGGTATTTGAAATATCAGTGTCTTCACTTCCATCATCACAGCAACATGCAAGCTACCACACTATGACAAACTCACAGAAGAGGGTGATATTTTGCTGCTATTTAATGGCAAACCCAAGGCAATGGCACCATTGTTAAAGTTATATGTAAAATAAGATATTCTTATTGTAGACTTCAGGCATTTAACAAGAATTATGGAAAATTCTAATGTCTCACTACTGTCTTCTAGAAGTATGGGGTCTTGGGTTCCAATTTTGTCTCTGCCATGGACTTTTATTAAGCCCATTGCCATCAGCTTGATTCTGACTCACAGCTACCCTGTAGGACAAAGTAGAACTTCCCCCATAGAGTTTACAAGGCTATAATTTTTATGGAAGCAGATTGCCACATCAATCTCCTGCAGAGCTGCTGGTAGGTTTGAACTACCAACCTTTCAGTTGGCAGCCAAGAGCTTAACTCTTGTGTCACCAGTATTCCTTTGAACTCTTATTAGTTGACTTAAAACAACCAAGCATATTGTAATGGAGAAAATAAACTTAGGATTGAAGAAACAAACTAAAATCCTCCCTTCATCACAGCTTGCTCTCCCCGTCAGAACATTATTGCTGGTATTATTATGGAATCCTATTTTAGATAATATCAGATTGATGCAGTTCTTATTGAAAAGCAGAGCACTGATTATAATATACAGATTTCCAAAACTACTTAGGTAATTATAGGCCTGCATAACAAACTCTGCTCTTTATCCTCTCTGAAGGAAGTTTCATTATCCCTGTATTATCTTGCACACAGAAAGAATTTCCTGAAGGTGACCTTTTATAGGTGGTAACCATAGTAACAGATTCCCAGCCGCTAATACTCTGACACCACTTGCACACTGCAAATGTTACAGAGATGCTGAGGATTGATGTTTTGGGTTGCCCTCCAGAGACAGAAGCGCATAAATACTTATCAATTTGAGAGCAAAGATGTTTAAGAAATTTAAAGTCATATTCCCTGCTCCCTTGCTAATCAGACAGTAGTCTTTTTTTCCAAGATTTTTGTAATACTCCCACTTAGAGACTATCAAACTAAAAATAAAAGCAGTGGATCTTTAAGAAATACGTAGAAAAACAAAATTTTTTTCGTTGCATTACTCTCAAATAGAAGATTCAATAGATTCTGGGGATGAGAAACAAACACACCTTTGGGAGTCTATTCTTTGCTGTAAATTGCCTCCTTGTGTCCCAGTGAGCTATAATGAGAGTTACACGTTCTCATCAGTGGAGAACTGACTTGGCCGTGTAACCCTAGGAAACTGCAGCTTCAGCACTTAACACAGAAGGAGTTTGCAAACTCTGTAGGTAGTAGGAAAGTTCAAAGATAGTTTTGCCAACTACAAAATAGCCAAGAAAACACCAGAAAGGAGAGTGGAAGTAGCTGATAGTTAAGGGCAAAGTGACATTTCAAGCACTCCTGATCTGTGGATGGTGGGAGTATGTCTTTAATAATGGTGTAAGTGAAATATTGTACTGTCTCTGCTTTCCCTAAAAATATGGATTCACTAATATGGCTTGTTTCCCTATTTTTTAGAAGTTCATTCATGTATTTTCAATAAACAAGTACATTTCTAGGCTTGTTTTATAAGATACAAGAAAGCTGATACTTGTAATTTTTCTTTCATGTGTGAGACATTTATTGGTGATATCAAGTAACTTATATTTAAAAATCTCCTTCTTTAAAACTCAGGTCTTATTCAATTTTTGAAATACTTCTATATAACATATATTCAATTTTTTCACTCCATTTTAATTAATGTATTTGTCTATAAGTCATTATTTCTATTTCTTAAAAAAAATAATTTGACATGATTCAGATTTTGGCCATCACAGTCCAAGTTACAACTTACTTTTTAACCACTGATCGCCATTATATCATAGACTCTGTCTCAGTTTTACTTCCTTCTTCAGCTTGGTTGCTGTTCAGACAATGCTTCTCAAAATTTGAGTCCTCTAGAGACACTCCTAAAGAAAAAATAAATAAAAATTAAAAGAAACAAAAACTCTTTGTACTCTAGTTCATGAAATGCTGACTTAAAGACCAAAAGCCCTATTTTAGGAAAATGTCTTTTAATATTTTAATTATCACAGCAAAAATAGAAGCTTTGCATTTTGAAGTGGCAAAATAGTTTTATAAGATTACAATCAAAATGGAACAGAGATTAAGAATCTCCCTCACCATTTTTCAGTCTATTCTCTCCTCCCTCAATCATTTTGATTCACTATTAAATGTTATCTGATGTGACTGTGTATAAGAACTTATGCAAATCTACAAGTTAATCACAAAAAAAACAACAGCACTGTGAGGTACATAAGTAGAATTATGAATATTATACAGAGAATCTTTCATTTTAGCCTCTCAGAGTACCGTTACCACCATTGTGGATTTAACTGCTTATCCCTAAGAGAATGAGTCCACCTGATCCTTTATATTTCATGTATTACTAAGTTATACTATGATTTCAAGAAGTTCTCACTGCCCAGGTCACCAGAGAATCTGGTTTGGAACTCAGACCCTCGCAACATCTATAGAAGTAATACAAGGATTGAGGACAAGAATTTTTTCCTACGGCTTCTCTTTACTGAATGTTCATTCTGGCTTCAGTGACAAAGAAAAAAACACCAGGATTCTGCATTACTTACACAGGTTACAAATGTGTCATAAAATTAAATTTGTCATTCAGCTTATGGGAAGATGGAGTAGACATATTTTTCCCCATAAAACCTTGAAATATTATATATACACACGCACACACACACACACATATATACAAATCATAAGGCTCTGAAAGTTTAAGAGAATAAGGCAGATTGGCTAGAGAACTTGGGACTCGAGGAACAAAATTGTGGTGGGATCCCTGGATTTTCTTTTCTCATATATGCAAGTCTTGGGCATGAAGAAGCTGGTCATATGGAATTACCAACAAGCACAGGCAAAAAAAAAAAAAATGGTAGCCCCATCCCCACCCACATCATCAAAGGCTGAGTAGGGAATCCAGACTTCCATTCTTAAGAGATAGTAATGAGACACCTCAAAGCCTCCCTAAGGGTGGTATGAGAAAAGCCCAATAGAAACCTGGGGTAGTAACAAGGCTCAACCCAACCATGCAATATCAGGAAAATACATAGGGAACCTGGACTTCCACTCCTACCTGGCAATAACACAGTGCCATTCCCTTTCTCTGCTGAAGTGGTGTCAGAGGTGACCCAGAGGACAGATAAGACTTTAACTGTTACTGAACAGTTAGGAAACCAACCATCTCCACCACAGTGTCAGTGGAGACCACGTGGAGACTTGGAACTCCCACTCCTGCCTTGCTATAACAAGTATCCTCCCTCAGTGGTCAACGGAGATCTAGCTGGGTATCAGTACTTCTACCCCCACCTGGCATTAACAAGCCAGCACAGCTCCTTTTCCTGTCAAAGTAGTGTCAGAGAAAGCCAACTGAAATTGTGGTTTAAATAAGACCCAGGATCTCATAACATAATACAAAAATGTCCAGGCTTCAGTCCAAAATCACTCTCATTATACCTAGAACCAGGAAAATCTCAGACTAAATGAAAAAACACAATAGAATACAATACTTAAAATCACCTGACAAAATGTTTAAATATAGTCATGTTAAAAACACTCCAACAAGTAATTATAAACATGCTTGAAGCAAATGAAAAAAAAAATACAAACCCTCAGCAAATAAATATAAAACCTCAGCAAAGAAATAGAAGATACAAAGAAGAACTCAATAAAAATTCTAGAACTAAAAAATATGATAACTGAACTAATAACCTTAGTGGATGGGGGCTCAACTACAGAATGATGGGAGCAGAAGAAAAAGTCAGTGAACTGGAAGATAAAACAATAACATATACCTAATCTGAACAACAGAGAAAGATAGACTAGAAAAAAAGAACAGACTTTAAAAAAAAAAAAAGTCTAATATTCATGTCATTGTAGTCTCGAAAGAAGAGATGAAAGAGGGCACAGTTGAAACAGTCCTTGAGGAAATAATGGATTAAAACTTCCCAATGGGGAGGGAAAAACACTAAGTAGAAAATAAATAAGTGATAACTATGGCGAAGGGTAAGACAGTACAAAATACTGGGGAAGCAAACACAACTTGGTTGAGGCAAGGTCATGGAAGCTCCATAGACACATCCAAACTCCCTGAGGAACCAAATTACTGGGCTGAGTGCTTGAGACCATGGTCTTGGGGAACATCTTGCTCAATTGGCATAACATATTTTAAAGAAAGTGTTCTACATCCTACTTTGGTGAGCAGTGTCTGGGGTCTTAAAAGCTTGTGAGCAGCCATCTAAGATACTCCACTTGTCTTACCCCGTCTGGAGCAAGAAAGAATGAAAACCAAAGACAAAAGGGAAAGACTAGTCCAAAGGACTAATGGACCTCATGTACCACAGCCTCCACCAGACTGAAAAAAAGAGAGTACAAAAAAAAAAATTCCCAAATTTGGAAAGAGATATAAGCCTGCACATTCAAAGAAGATAGGTAAACCCCAAATGGGATAAATCCAAAGAAATTCACACAAGACACATCATACTCAAACTTTTGAAATCTAAAGACAAAGAAAATTCTTGAAAGGAGCTACGGAAAAACTGATAAGGAAAAACAATTACAATGACTGTGGATTTCTCATCAAAAATCATAAAAGCCAGAAAGAAGGGGCACTGTATTTTTCAAGTGCTAAAAGGAAAGAATTGTCAAACCAGAATCATATACTCAGCAAAAATATCCCTCAGGAATAAAGAAGAAATCAAATAATGAAGGATATCAGATTGGATGAATAAAAACTAAGAAAATTTGTCACTAGCAGACCTAGTCTAAAATAATGCCTTAAAGAAGTTTCCAAAACAAAAAGAAAATGAAAGAAGAAGCCTTGGAAGATCAGGAAGGGAGAGAAAAACATAGTAAGCAAAAATATGGGTAAATGCAATGTGCTTTTTTATATCTCTCTTGTGTTTCTAAATTATATTGACTGTTGTAACAAAAATGTATAACTTTATCTGATGTGGTTCTGTATGTAGAGGAAATATTTAAAACAATTATAAACAGGGGACAGTATAGGACTGTAAATGAAGGTAAGCTTTATACAAGTCACTCAAAGTGTTAAAATGATGACATCAGAGGCCTGTGATATAGAGAGAGAGAGAAAGAGAGAGAGAGACTGAAAAGGAGAGGAGAAAGAGAGAGACCAGTAAAAAAGCTATACAAAAAGATATATTAAAAAGAATATAGATAAATAAAAATAAAATCCCAAAATATATTTAAGTAAACCACAGGAGAGCTGGAAAAAGAAAATAGAAATGAAAACCAGACAGAACAAACGGAAAACAAAGGAAACAAACAAAAAAAGTCAGGTTTAAGCCCTAATATCTCAGTAATTATACTAATTGCAAATAGTCTACATACAGCAATTAAAAGATAAGGACTGGCATAATGAATTAAAAACATGACCAAATATATGCTGTCTATAAGAAACTCACCTCAAATATAATGATATAGGCACGTTGAAAGTAAAAAGATTGAAAATGATATATCATGCAAACTTTCATCAAAGAAAGCAGGAGTAACTATATTCAAATCAGATAAAGGAGATCTCAGAGCAAAGAAAATTACCAGAGGCAGAGAGAAACATTAAAAAAACATTACCTAATGGTAAAAGGTTCAAAGCAACAAGAAGACCTAGCAATCCTAAATGTATAGGCACCAAACAACAGGGCTGCAAAATATGAGAAGCAAAAACTGATATAACTGAAAGGAGAAATATACAAAAGCACAAATATAGCTGGAGGCTGCAAAACCCCTCTCTCAACAATTGATAAAACAACTAAGTAGAAAATTAGCAAGGATGTAGAAGAACTCAACAATATCATCAACCAAAAGAATCTAACTGAAATGTATAGAACACTCCACACATCAGCAGCAGAACAAAAATTCTTTTCAAGTGTCCACAGAACATATACCAAGATAGACCACATCCTAAGCTATAAAACAATCCACTACATTTAAAGCTATTGATAACATACAGAGTGTTCTCTATCTTCAACAAATCAAACTAAAAACCCAAAACAGTAAGATCTTCAAACATTAGAAATTATACAATTAATGTTGAAATAATTTCTAGATCAAATAAGATGTCTTAAAAGAAATTTAAAAAAATACATGAAACTGGGTGAAAATAAGAATACAATGTATCAGCATTTGTGGGATACAGTAAAACAGTACTGACAAAAAAATATAGCATTAAATGTGTATACTATGAGTGGGAAAATCTCAGATCAATAATTTACCCTCCTATGACCTCGAGACCTTATAAAAAGAAGATGAAAATAAACTCAGAGCAAGCAGAAGGAAGAAATTTATAGAGAGCAGAAAACAATGAAATTGAAAACAGTATACAATAGAGAAAATCAATGAAATAAAGCTTGTTCTAGAAAAAAATCAATAAAATTAACAAACTTCCAGCAAGACTGAGGGAAAAAAATAGAAACACAAATTACCAAAATCAGAAATGAAACATGAGATATCATTCAGGTCCTACAAACATCATAAAAAATAATAAGAAAATACTGCTAACAACTCTACACATATAAGTTCGAAAACAGATAAAATGGACCAATTTCCTCCACAACACAAACTATCATAACTCACCCAACATGAAACAGTTAATTTGTATAGCACTGTAACTATTGAGGAAGTTGAATTCATCATTTTAAAACTCCCAAAAAAAGAAATCTCCAGGTCCAGATGGTTTTACCAAATGTTCAAAGAAGAATTAACACCAATTCTACACAACCTCTTCCAGATAATCAAAGAAGGGGAGATACTTTCTAATTCATTTTACAACCCTAGTATTATTCTAATACCAAAACCAGATAAAGACAATGCGAAAAAAGTATGTACACATACATACATATATAAAAACAAAAAAAAAACCCAGAGCCGTCGATATATATACAGACCAATATTCTTTAGGCATATAGATGGAAAAATTCTTTAACAAAAAATTAGACAATAGAACTCAGCACTATATATATGTGTGTGTATATATATATATATATTTGTATTTGCATTTACATTTATATATAGTACAGGCATACCTCGTTTTATTGCACATCATTTTATTGCATTTTGCAGATATTACGTTTCTTTCTAATTGAAAGTTTCTGGCAACCCTATGTTGAACAAGTCTATCAGCGCCATTTTTTCAGCAGCAGGTTCTCACTTTGTGTCTGTATGTCACATTTTGGTAATTCTCCCAATATTTCAAACTTTTTCATTATTATTATGTCAGTTATGGTGAGCTCTAATCAGTGATCTCTGATGTTATATTGTAATTGTTTCGGGGTGCCACGAACCGTGCCCATATAAGAAGGCAAATTTAATTGATAAATGTATGTGTTCTGACTGCTCCGTCAACCAGCCATTCCCCCATCTCTCTCCCTCTTCTTGGGCCTCCCTATTCCCTGAGACACAACAATATTGCAATTAGGCCAATTAATAACTCTACAATGGTCTCTAAGTGTTCAAGTGAAAGGAAGAGTCACACATCTCTCATTTTAAATCAAAAGCTAGAAATGATTAAGCTTAGTGAGGAAGGCATGTTGAAAGCCAAAAGAGGCCAAAAGCTAAGCAATTTGCACCAAACAGCCAAGTTATGAATGCAAAGGAAAAGTTCTGGAAGGAAATTAAAAGTGTTACTCCAGTGAACACACAAATGATAAGAAAGCAAAACAGCCTTATTGCTGACATGGAGAAAGTTTTAGTGTCTAGACAGAACATCAAACCAGCCACAAGGTCCTAACTCTCTTCAATTCTGTGAAGGCTGAGAGACATGAGGAAGCTGCAGAAGAAAAGTCGGAACCCAGAAGAGGTTGGTTCATGAAGTTTAAGGAAAGAAGCTGTCTCTGTAACATGAGAGTGCAAGGTGAACCAGCAAGTGCTCATGTGGAAGCTGCAGCAAGTTATCCAGAAGGTCTAGCTAACACAACTGATGAAGGTGGCTACACTAAACAACATTATTTTCAGTGTAGACAAAACACCCTTATATTGGAAAAAGATGCCATTTAGGACTTACATAGCTAGAGAAGAGAAGTCAATTCCTGGCTTCAAAGCTTCAAAGGATAGGCTGATTCTCTTGTTAGGGGCTAATGCAGCTGGTGACTTTAAGTTGAAACCAGTGTTCATTTGCCATTCAGAAAATCCTAGGGCCCTTAAGAATTATGCTAAATCTATTCTGCCTGTGCTGTACAAAACGGAAAAACAAAGCCTGGATGACAGTACATCTGTTTACAACATTGTATACTGACTTACTGCTCAGTGAAAAGATTCCTTTCAAAATATTACTGCTCATTGACAATGCACCTGGTCACCCAGGAGATCTGATGGAGATGTACAAGGAGACTAATGTTGTTTTCATGCCTACTAACACAGCATCCATTCTTCAGTTTATGGATCAAGGAGTAATTTCTACTTTCAAGTCTTATTATTTAAGAAATACATTTCATAAGGCTTTAGCTACCATAGATAGTGATCTCTCTGATGGATCTGGGTGCAGTGATTGAAAACTTTCTGGAAAGGATTCACCATTCAAGACACCATTAAGAACATTTATGATCCATAAGAGGTGGTCAAAATATCAACATTAACAGGAGTTTGGAAGAAGTTGATTCCAATCATCATGGATGACTTTGAGGCATTCAAGACTTCAGTAGAGTAAGAAACTGTAGACATGGTAGAAATAGAAAAAACTAGAATTAGAAGTAGAACTTGAAGATGTGACTGAATTGCTGCAATCTTATGAAAAAATTTTAACAGATAAGGAATTGCTTCTCGAGGCTGAGCAAAGAAAGTGGTTTTTTGAGATGGAATCTACTCCTGGTGCAAATGCTGTGAACACTGTTGAAATGGCAATGAAGAATTTAGAATATTACATAAACTTATTTGATAAAGCAGCAACAGGGTTTGAGAGGATTGACTCCAATTTTGAAAGAAGTTCTACTGTGGGTAAAATGCTATCAAACAGCATCACATGCCACAGAGGAATATTTCATGAAAGGAAGTATCAATCGATGTGGCAAACTTCATCATTGTATTATTATAAGAAATTGCGACAGCCACCCAAAACTTCAGCAACCACCACCCTGATCAGTCGGAAGCCATCAACATGGAGGCAAGACCCTCCACCAGCAAAAGGATTACAATTCGATGAATGCTCAGATGATGGCTGGCAGTTTTTAGGGTATGTATAATTTTTTTTTAGATATAATGCTATTGCACACTTAATGGACGACAGTATAGCATAAACATAACTTTTATATGCACTGGGAAACTATGGTGCAGTGGTCTGGAACTGAAACTGCAATATCTCTGAGGATGCCTATATACACCACGACCAAGTAAAGTTTGTCCCATAGCATAAGCAAGAAATTTTATTCCAGGGGTACAGGCTGGTTCCATGTTTGAAAATCAATTCGCATAATCCACCATATTAACAGGATAAATTAGAAAAATCACATTGCCAATTGATGCAAAAAAATAATTGACAAAATTCACCACCCATTCACAATATAAATAGCGTTTGCAAAATACCTACTGGTGCCACTATTCTTAATGGTGAAAGACCGAGTGCTCTCCCCAAAAGATTCGAAGACAAGATGTCTACTCTCACCACTCTTATTCAATGGTGCCTGGAAGCTCCAGCCAGCACAATAAGGTAAAGGAAAAATAAGGCATATGCATTTAAAAGAGAAAAAAAAAATCTCCCTATTTGAAATGGTGGTCCCTGGGTGGTGCAAACAGTTACTATGCTCATCTGCTAACTGAAAGGTTGCAGGCTTTAGTCCACCCAAAGGTGCCTTTAAAGAAAGGCCTAATGATCTATTTCCACATAATCAGCCATTGAAATCTCTAGAGAGTACAGTTCTACTCTGACACATACAGGGTTGCCATGAGTCAGTTTTGGAAACAACTGTTTTTATTTTTATTTTTTTATTTGCAGATAATATAATTGCCTATGTAGAAAATCCCAAAACCTTCTACAACTAATAAGTGAGTTTGGCAGTGTCACAGGATACAAGATAATCACACAAAAATAAATTGTATTGCTATGTACTCACAATGAACATGTGAGGACCAAAATTTAAAAATACAATACAATTTGCAATTGCTTAAAAAAAATTTAAGGCGGGGCCAAGATGGCTGACTAGGTAGAAGCTATCTTGGATCCCACTTGCAACAAAGACTCGGAAAAACAAGTGAATGGATCAAATACATGACAATCTACTAACCCTGACCATCAAACACAGAACTAAAGAGTTGACGTGAGTGACAGGTGAGTGAAAAGCTGCGTCTTAAAGCAGCAACTGCCTCTGGAGCCGGTGTCCGGCACCACAGCCTTGAGCCCTCATGGTTCCCTGGTGCCGAGTGGCGGGGCTGACTGCGGCTTGCTGAAGCAGGGCAGGCACGGGACACAGCCCTAACCCCTAGCCCCCTGGGGTAACCACCGTAGAGACTCAGCCAGTGCAAGCAGACTGCACACTGATGTGGCTAACAAGAGAACAAACAACCACGGAGAAGCAGCAACTGTTTTCGGAGCCTAGAGCCAGTGTTCCAGTCAGAAAACCTTGGCACCGGGCTTTGGACTGGGCACAGGGGAGCTGAGCATGGCTTTCTGAGACAGCACAAACATGGGACGCAGCCCTAGCCCCCTGAAGTGACCTTGGCAGAAGCCCACCAGCACATGAAGGCAGCGCAGTAATGCAGCTGACAGGAAGAGAAGTCACAGGGAGGCAGTGATTGGTTTTGGAGCCTGGAGTGCGGCGTCCCAGCCGGGGAATCTTGGCGCTGGGCTTTGGACTGGGAGCGGAAGAACTGACCACAGCTTCTGAGACAGCACAAGCACAGGATGCGGGCCTGACCCTCAGGGGCAATCACGACCCAGCCAGCACACACAGGATACACGCCCCTCTGGAATCTCAGATAAAACAGTCATCACCAAGCAAGATAAGTAACTTTGTCTATATTCCTGGGTGCTACTCTCTCCTATCTATCCGATCCCTCCCCTCCCTTCCCAGGCCACTGGATTCATTAACATTGGAATTTCCTGGGCCAGAGAGTGAAGTGCTCTGTGGTTTTTCTTATTATTATTATTTTTTTTGTCTTTTCCTACCCATTCTCCTGGCCTGAGGGAAGCAGCTACAAAAAACCTAGAGACCAAAAATCCTTCCCTGACTTCCTGAAATTGGAATAAAAATACAGAATTAGCTCCAGCCAAGCCTATGAGATCCACAGTCTTGAGCTTTCATCCCTACAGGGAACAAAGTGGCAATTATAATGCAAAGGCATTCTCATAGTGATCTGACAGTAATTGTTTTAGCAGATTACTGGAAAGACAAGTTGTCCAGGTCTGATATCTCTGTGTATTCAACAGAGCCCTCACTGACCCAAAACAGGGAACTGAGAGCTGAAGCTACACCCAAACCACCTAGCCTCCTGCCAAAGGGGTCTGAGGATATTGACATCTACCAATCTGTAGAGGTACATGTATTAGGTGCCTAAGGTAGAGCTACAGAGTGCGCCCACCAAAGTGCTTTAGGAATAGAGACACACATACCTCACTGGCACTTGGGGGAAGCCTGTCAGCATCCTGCACCCCCTGAAGTGTGACCCCCTGCTGCTACTAGAATCTGGTGCACAGAACTATCACCACTACTCTAAGTGAATAGGTGACAGTCTACACCACACACTTGGTGACCCAAAATCAGATTCTACTCAAGAATAGTGAATGGACTCTTCAGCTTATATATCTGCTAACAGCCCAAACCAGCTGGTAATAGGACATAAGTGATTCAAAGGCTACAATAATCAAGACAGCGCAATCAAGTAGCCCATCTACGTATATTGAAAAAAAACAAAACAAGATAAGACTCAGTGAGCAAATATAGAATAAATCACTACAATATCTTAGTGACGGCTTGGAGATATCAGTCGATATCAAACCACATAAAGAAGCAGACCATGATTGCTTCTACAAATCCCCAAATTAAAGAATCAAAATCTTTCCCAAATGAAGATACAATCCTGGAATTGCCAGATGCAGAATATAAAAAACTAATTTACAGAATGCTTCAAGACACCAGGGATGACCTCAGAAATGAAATAAGGCAATCCACGGAAAAAGTCAAGGAACACACTGAAAAAGCAGCTGAAGAAATCAAAAAGATTATTGAAGAACATAGTGGAAAAATTAATAAGCTGCAAGAATCCACAGAGAGACAGCATTCAGAAATCCAAAAGATTAACAATAAAATTACAGAAGTACACAACTCAATTGGAAGAGGAGCAGAATCGAGGAACTGGAATGCAGAGTCGGGGAGGTAGAGGATAAGGCAATTGACACCAATATAGTTGAAGAAAAATCAGATAAAATAATTTAAAAAAATGAAGAAACCCTAAGAATCATGTGGGACTCTAGCAAGAAGAATAAATTCCATGTGATTAGAGTTCCAGAACAGGGAGGGATAACAGAAAATACAGAGAGAATAGCTGAAGATCTGTTGGCAGAAAGCTTTCCTGACATCACGAAAGATGAAAGGATATCTATCCAAGATGCTCGTCAAACCCCATATAAGATTGATCCAAAAAGAAAATCACCAAGACATATTATCATCAAACTTGCCAAGACCAAAGAGAAAGAGAAAATTTTAAAAGCAGCCAGGGATAAAAGAAAGGTCTCCTATAAAGGAGAATCAACAAGAATAAGTTCAGACTACTCAGCAGAAACCATGCAGGCAAGAAGGCAATGGGATGACATATACAGAGCACTGAAGGAGAAAAAGTGCCAGCCAAGGATCATATATCCAGCAAAACTCTCTCTCAAATATGAAGGTGAAATTAAGACATTTACAGATAAACACAAGCTTAGAGAATTTGCAAAAACCAAACCAAAGCTACAAGAAATACTAAAGGAAATTGGTCAGAAAATCAATAATATCAGATACCAACACAACACAAGGTCACAGAACAGAACACCCTGATATCAACTCAAGTAGGGAAATGACAAAAACAAATTAAGATTAATTAAAAAAAAAATGCTCAAAACAGGGAATCACTTTTGTGGTTACAAAGGGGGGAGGGAGGGAGGGAGGGAGGGAGAGGGCTTTTTATTGATCAATCTGTAGATGGGAACTGCTTTGGGTGAAGGGAAAGACAACACTCAAAACAAGGAAGGTCAGCCTAATTGGACAGGATTAAAAGTAAAGAGGTTTCCGAGATAAAATGAAAGCTTCAAAGGATAGCGAAGCAGGGGCTGGGGTCTGGGGAACTTGGTTTGAGAGGACTTCTAAATCAATGGGCAAAATAATTCTATTATGAAAACACTCTGCATCCCACTTTGAATTGTGGCACCTGGGGTCCTAAATGCCAACAAGCAGCCATCTAAAATACATTAATTGGTCTCAACCCACCGGGAGCAAAGGCAAAGGAAGAACACCAAGGTCACACGACAACTAAGAACCCAAGAGACAGAAAGGGCCACTTGAACCAGAGACCTACAATATCCTGAGACCAGAAGAACAAGTTGGTGCCCGGCCACAATCGATGTCTGCCCTGTCAGGGAGCACAAGAGACAACTCCTGAGGGAGCAGGAGACCAATGGGATACAGACCCCAAATTCTCATTAAAAGACCACACCTAATGGTATGATTGCGACTAGAGGAATCCCAGAGACAATGCTCCCCAGAACTTCTGATGGCACAGGACAGGAACCAACCCCGAAGACAAATCATCAGGCATGAAAAGGACTGGTCAGTGGGGGGGAGAGAGATACTGATGAAGAGCGAGCTAATTAAATCAGGTGGACACGGGAGAGTGTGTTGGCAACTCTTGACTGGAGGGGGGATGGGAAGATAGAGAGAGATGGAAGAAGGTAAAATTGGCACGAAACGAGAGACTGTAAGGGCTGACTCAATAGGGGGAGAGCAAGTGGGAGAAGGGAGTAAGATGTATGTAAACCTACATGTGACAGACTGATTGGAATGGTAAATGTTCACTTGAAGCTTAATAAAAATTTAAAAAAAAAAAAAAAAAAAAAAAAAAAACAGGGAATCATTGAAGTCATTATGTAAAAGATCACAATAATCAAAACAAGGGACTAAATACAGGAGACATAGAACTGCCATATGGAGAGGAAAACAAGGTGATATAGAAAGACACAAGTTAGGTTTTTACTGAGAAAAATAGGGGTAAATATTAAGGTAACCACAAAGAGGTCTAACAATTCCATAACTCAAAATAAAAACCAAGAAAAACATAACGGCTCAGCAAACATAAATTCAACTGCTATGAAAATGAGGAACACACAATTTACAAAGAAAAACGTCACAGCACAAAAAAGTAAGTGGAAAAATGAAATTGTCAACAACACACACAAAAAGGCATCAAAGTGACAGCACTAAACACATACCTATCTATAATTACGCTGAATGTAAATGGACTAAATGCACCAATAAAGAGACAGAGAGTCTCAGACTGGATAAAGAAACACAATTCGTCTATATGCTGCCTACAAGAGACACACCTTAGACTTAGAGACAGAAACAAACTAAAACTTAAAGGATGGAAAAAATATATCAAGCAAACAACAATCAAAAAAGAGCAGGAGTAGCAATATTAATTTCTGACAAAATAGACTTTAAAGTTAAATCCACCACAAAGGATAAAGAAAGACACTACATAATGATTAAAGGGACAATTGACAAGGAAGATATAACCATGTTAAATATTTATGCACCCAATGACAGGGCTGCAAGATACATAAAACAAACTTTAACAGAACTGAAAAGTGAGACAGACACCTCCACAATTATAGTAGCAGACTTCAACCCACCATGTTCGGAGAAGGATAGGACTTCCAGTATGAAGCTCAATAGAGAAACGGAAGACCTACTTGATACAATCAACCAACCTGACCTCATAGACTTATACAGAACACTCCACCCAACGGCTACAAAGTATACTTTTTTTTCTAAAGCACATGGAACACTCTCTAGAAGAGATCACATAAGGTCATAAAACAAACCTTTCCAGAATCAAAAACATCGGAATATTACAAAGCATCTTCTCAGGCCACAAGGCCATAAAAGTGGAAATCAATAACAGAAAAATCAGGGAAAAGAATTCAAATACTTGGAAACTGAACAATACCCTGCTGAAAAAAGACTGGGTTATAGAAGACATTAAGGAGGGAATAAAGAAATTCATAGAAAGGAATGAGAATGAAAACACTTCCTATCAAAACCTCTGGGACACAGCAAAAGCAGTGCTCAGAGCTCAATTATCGATAAATGCACACATACGAAAAGAAGAAAGAGCCAAAATCAGAGAACTGTCCCTACAACTTGAACAAATAGAAAGTGAGCAACAAAAGAATCCATCAGGCACCAGAAGAAAACAAATAATAAAAATTAGAGCTGAACTAAATGAATTAAAAGAACAGAAAAACAATCGAAAGAATTAACAAAGCCAAAAGCTGGTTCTTTGAAAAAATTAACAAAATTGATAAGCCATGGGCCAGACTGACTAAAGAGATACAGGAAAGGAAACAAATAACCAAAATAAGAAACGAGATGGGCCATATCACAATAGACCCAACTGAAATTAAAAGAATCATATCAGATTATTATGAAAAATTGTACTTTAACAAATTTGCAAGCCTTGAAGAAATGGATGAATTCCTAGAAAAACACTACCTACCTAAACTAACGCAATCAGAAGTAGAACAACTAAATAGACCTATAACAAAAAAAGAGATTGAAAAGGTAATCAAAAAACTCCCAACAAAAAAATGCCCTGGCCAGGACAGCTTCACTGCAGAGTTCTACCAAACATTCCGAGAAGAGTTAACATCACTACTACTAAAGGTATTTCAAAGCGTAGAAAATGATGGAATACTACCTAACTCATTCTATGAAGCCACCATATCCCTGATACCAAGACACCAGAAAAAAAGAAAATTACAGACCAATATCCCTCATGAACATAGATGCAAAAATCCTCAACAAAATTCTAGCCAATAGAATTCAACAACATATCAAAAAATAATCCACCACAACCAAGTGGGATTTATGCCAGGTATGCAAGGCTGGTTTAATATAAGAAAAACCATTAAGTAATCCACCATATAAATAAAAGAAAAGACAAAAACCACATGATCTTATCAATTGATGCAGAAAAGGCATTTGACAAAGTCCAACACCCATTCATGATAAAAACTCTCACCAAAATAGGAATTGAAGGAAAATTTCTCAACATAATAAAGGGCATCTATATAAAGCCAACAGCCAACATCATTCTAAAAGGAGAGAGCCTGAAAGCATTTCCCTTGAGAACGGGAATCAGACAAGGATGCCCTTTATCACCACTCTTATTCAACGTTGTGGTAGAGGTCCTAGCCAGGGCAATTAGGCTAGACAAAGAAATAAAGGGCATTCGGATTGGCAAGGAAGAAGTAAAATTATCTCTATTTGCAGATGACATGATCTTACACACAGAAAACCCTAAGGAATCCTGCAGAAAACTACTGAAACTAATAGAAGAGTTCAGCAGAGTTTCAGGTTACAAGATAAACATACAAAAATCACTTGGATTCCTTTACATCAACAAAAGGAACATCGAAGAGGAAATCACCAAATCAATACCATTCACAGTAGCCCCCAAGAAGATAAAATACTTAGGAATAAATCTTACCAAAGATGTAAAAGACCTATACAAAGAAAACTACAAAGTACTACTGCAAGAAACTAAAAGGGACCTACATAAGTGGAAAAACATGCCTTGCTCATGGATAAGAAGACTTAACATAGTAAAAATGTCTATTCTGCCATAAGCCATCTATACATACAATGCACTTCAGATCCAAATTCCAATGACATTTTTTAATGTGATGGAGAAACAAATCACCAACTTCATATAGAAGGGAAAGAAGCCCTGGATAAGTAAAGCATTACTGAAAAAGAAGAAGAAAGTGGGAGGCCTCACTCTACCTGATTTTAGAACATATTATACAGCCACAGTAGTCAAAACAGCCTGGTACTGGCACAACAACAGGCACATAGACCAATGGAACAGAATTGAGAACCCAGATATAAATCCATCCACATATGAACAGCTGATATTTGACAAAGGCGCAGTGTCAGTTAATTGGGGAAAAGATAGTCTTTTTAACAAATGGTGCTGGCATAACTGGATATCCATTTGCAAAAAAATGAAACAGGACACATACCTCACACCATGCACAAAAAGTAACTCCAAGTGGATCAAAGACCTAAACATAAAGACTAAAACGATAAAGATCATGGAAGAAAAAATAGGGACAATGTTAGGAGCCCTAATACAAGGCATAAACAGAATACAAAACATTACCAAAAATGACGAAGAGAAACCAGATAACTGGGAGCTCCTAAAAATCAAACACCTATGCTCATCTAAAGACTTCACCAAAAGAGTAAAAAGAGCACCTACAGATTGGGAAAAAGTTTTCAGCTATGACATCTCCGACCAGCACCTGATCTCTAAAATTTATATGATTCTGTCAAAACTCAACCACAAAAAGACAAACAACCCAATCAAGAAGTGGGCAAAGGATATGAACACACACTTCACTAAAGAAGATATTCAGGCAGCTAACAGATACATGAGAAAATGTTCTCAATCATTAGCCATTAGAGAAATGCAAATTAAAACTATTATGAGATTCCATCTCACTCCAACAAGGCTGGCATTAATCCCAAAACACACAAAATAATAAATGTTGGAGAGGCTGCAGAGAGACTGGAACTCTTATACACTGCTGGTGGGAATGTAAAATGGTATAACCACTGTGCAAATCTATCTGGCGTTTTCTTAAAAAGTTAGAAATAGAACTACTATACAACCCAGAAATCCCACTCCTCGGAATATACCCTACAGAAATAAAAGCCTTTACGTGAACAGATATATGCACACCCATGTTTATTGCAGCACTGTTTACAATAGCAAAAAGCTGGAAGCAACCAAGGTGTCCATCAATGGATGAATGGTTAAATAAATTATGGTATATTCACACAATGGAATACTATGCATCAATAAAGAACAGTGACGAATCTGTGAAACATTTCATAACATGGAGGAACCTGGAAGGCATTATGCTGAGTGAAATTAGTCAGAGGCAAAAGGACAAATATTGTATAAGACCACTATTATAAGATCTTGAGAAACAGTATAAACTGAGAAGAACACATTCTTTTGTGGTTCCGAGGCGGGGGGAGGGAGGGAGGGTGGGAGAGGGTTATTTACTGATTAGACAGTAGTTAAGAACTACTTTAGGTGAAGGGAAGAGCAATACTTAATACAGGGAAGGTCAGCTCAACTGGACTAGACCAAAATCGAAGAAGTTTCCGGGATAAACTGAATGCTTTGAAGATCAGCAGAGCAAGGGCGGGGGTTTGGGGACTATGGCTTAAGAGGACTTCAAAGTCGATTGGCAAAATAAATTCTATTAATAAAACATTCTGCATCCCACTTTGAAGTGTGGCGTCGGGGGTCTTAAATGCTAACAAGTGGTCATCTAAGATGCATCAATTGGTCTCAACCCATCTGGATCAAAGGAGAATGAAGAACACCAAGGTCACAGGATAACTATGAGCCCAAGAGACAGAAAGGGCCACATGAACCAGAGACTTACATCATCCTGAGACTAGAAGAACTAGATGGTGCCCGGCCACAACCGATGACTGCCCTGACAGGGAGCACAACAGAGAACCCCTGAGGGAGCAGGAGATCAGTGGGATGCAGACCCCAAATTCTCATAAAAAGACCATACTTAATGGTCTGACTGAGACTAGAGGAATCCCGGCAGTCATGGTCCCCAAACCTTCTGTTGGCCCAGGACAGGAACCATTCCCGAAGACAACTCATCAGACATGGAAGGGACTGGACAATGGGTTGGAGAGAGATGCTGATGAAGAGTGAGCTACTTGTATCAGGTAGACACTTGAGACTGTGTTGCCATCTCCTGTCTGGAGGGGGGATGGGAGGGTAGAGAGGGTTAGAAACTGGCAAAACGGTCACAAAAGAAGTGTCTGGAAGGAGGGAGCGGGCTGACTTATTAGGGGGAGAGTAAATGGGAGTATGTAGTAAGGTGTATATAAGTTTATATGTGACAGACTGACTTGATTTGTAAACTTTCACTTAAAGTACAATAAAAATTGTTTAAAAAAATTTAATTAGTTAGTGCAAATTTAAAGAGCCTGAGTAGCATAAGTCGTTTGTGATTGGCTGCTAACCTAAAGGTTGGTGGTTTGAACACACCCAGCAGCTCCATGGAGGAAAGGCTGCTGATCCGCTTCTGTGAAGATTACAACGAAGAAAACCTTTGGAGAAGTTCTGTTCTGTGTAACACATGGGATCACCAAGAGTTGAGGGCCAACTCAACGGCAGGCAACAACAACAGGTACAAATCTAACAAAACATGTACAGGACTTGTACGTTGAAAACTACACAACAATGATGAAAGAAATAACCCATGAAGATCTACATAAATAGAGAGATATACCATCTTCCCAAATTGATACACAGGTTTAGCACAACACCTCTCAAAATACCACCCAGATTTTTATAGACGTAATCATAACCATAACCCATTGCCATCAAGTCAATTCTGACTCATAGCAACCTTATAGGTCAGAGTAGAACAGCCCGATAGGATTTCAAAGAAGCTGCTGGTAGATAGAAGAAATTATTTAAACCCAAAAGGTTTAAATTTGTATGGAAACATAGAGAAACTATAATAGCTAAAACAATTCTGAAGAAGAATAAAGCGGGAAGAATCAGTCTACCCAATTTCAAGGTTTACTATATAAAAAAAACTAACCATTGCTGTTAAGTCGATTCCGAAACATAGTGACCCCACAGGACAGAGAAGAAGTGCCCCATAGAGTTTCCAAAGAGCACCTGGTGTATTCGAACTGCCGATCTTTTGTTAGCAGCTGTAGCTCTTAACCACTATGCCACCAGGGTTTCCAGTTTACTGTATAGCTAAAATAATCAAGACTGTGTGGTACTGACAGAGGGACAGATAACATAGATCAATGGAACTGAAAACAGAACCCAGACATAGACCCACACACATAAGCTCAACTTATTTTTGATAAAGGTGCAAAAGCAATTCAATGAAGACAGCCTTTTAAACAAGTGATGCTGGAGCAACTGGACATCCATACACAAAAAATAGAATCTTAACTTAAATTTCATATCTTATACAAAATTTAACTTAAAAGACATCACACCATAACTGTAAAACTATGAAAGTTTTATTAAAAAAAAAAAAAGACATAGGATAAAACCTTTGACATGCTGGACTAGGCAAAGCATTCTTAGAGTCTTGACACCAAGAACAGCTTTTCCAGAAAATGGACTTTATCAAAATGAAAAAGTTTTTCTCTGTTGTTATTGTTAGTTACCTTCGAGTTGATTCCGACTCACGGCAATCTCACGCGTGCAGAGTAGAAACTAATCCATAGGGCTTCCAAGGCTGCAACCTTTAGGAAGGAGATTTCCAGCCTGTCCTCCAATTCATCACTGGGTAGGTTCCAACTGCCAACCTTTCAACTAGTAGTTCAACACTTAACCATTTGTGGCACCCAGGAAGTAAGACCCTAGGAAGAGGAGAAAGGACAAATTACAAACCAGTAGAAACTATTTGCAAACCATATATCTGACAAAAGACTAGAATCTAGTTTGTGCAAAGAAATCTCGCAACCCAATAATATAAGTACAATCCAAATTAGAACATGAGTAAAAGACATCACAAAAGAAGATATACAGATGAAAAATAAGTATATGAGAAGACGGTCAACATCAGTGGCCATCAAAGGACCTGCAAATTAAAACCACAATGAGATACCAGTATAGACAACCAGAATGGCTAAAATAAAACATAGTGACAGCATCAAATGCTGGCAAGGATATGAAGAAACTGGATTTCAGTCTTGTTGGTGGGAACGTAAAATGCTATAGACACTCTAGAAAATAGATTGGCAGTTTCTGTCCTTTTTGTATTTTTATTGCGCTCGAAGTGAAAGTTTACAAATCAAGTCAGGCCCTCATACAAAATCTTATATACACCTTGCTTTTTTTTTTTATATATATACTCCTAGTTGCTCTCCCCCTAATGAGACTGCACACTCTTTCTCTCCACTCTGTTTCTGTGTCCATTCCACCAGCTTCTGTCCCCCTCGGCCTTCCCATCTCCCCTCAAGACAGGAGCTGCACACATAGTCTCATGTGTCTACTTTATCCAAGAAGCCCACTCCTCACCAGTATCATTTTCTGTCTTACTTCCAGTCCAATCTCTGTCTGAAGAGTTGGCTTCAGGAGTGGTTCCTGTCTTGGGCTAACAGAAGGTCTGGGGACCATGAACTCTGGGGTCCCTCTAGTCTCAGTCAGACCATTAAGTCTGGTCTCTTTATGAAAATTCGGGGTCTGCATCCCACTGCTCTCCGGTTCCTTCAGGGATTCCCTGTCATGGCAGTCATCGGTTGTAGATGGGCACCATCTAGTTCTCCTGGTCTCAGGCTGATGTAGTCTTTGATTTATGTGGCCCATTCTGACTCTTGGGCTCATACTTACCTTGTGTCTTCAGTGTTCTCCATTCTCCTTTGCCCCTTGTGGGTTAAGACCAACTGTTGCATCTTAGATGGCTGCTTGCTAGTGTTTAAGGCCCCAGATGCCACTCTCCAAAGTGGGATGCAGAATGTTAATAGTTTTTATTATGCCAATTGACCTGATGTCCCCTGAAACCATGGTCCCCAAACCCTCACCGCTGCTATACTGGCCTTCGAAGCATTCAGTTTATTCAGGGAACTTCTTTGCTTTTGGTATAGCGCAGTTGTGCTGACCTCTCCTGTATTGTGTGTTGTCCTTCCCTTCATCTAAATTCGTTCTTGCCTACTATGGTGGCATAGTGCTTAAGTGCTACAGCTGCTAACCAAAGGGTCAGCAGTTTGAACCTGCCAGGTGCTCCTTGGAAACTCTACGGGGCAGTTGTACTCTGTCCTATAGGGTTGCTATGAGTCGGAATCGACTCGATGGCACTGGGTTTAGTTTGGTCTGGGTTTCCTCTCCCTCCCTCCCTTCCCCTTCTCATAACCATCCAAGAATATTTCCTTCTCTGTTTAAACTATTTCTTGAGTTCTTATAATAGTGGTCTCATACAATATTTGCCCTTTTGCAACTGATAAATTTCACTCGGCATAATGCCTTCCAGATTCATCCATGTTATGAAACGTTTCACAGATTCATTGTTCTTTATTGATGCATAGTATTCCATTGTGTAAATATACCATAATTTATTTTAATTAATTAATATCAATGGGCACCTTGGTTGCTTCCATTTTTTTGCTATTGTAAACAGTGCTGCAATAAACATGGGTGTGCATATATTTGTTCATTTAAAGGCTCTTCTTTAGGATCTATTCCAAGGAGTGGGATTGCTGGATCGCATGGTAGTTCTATTTCTAGCTTTTTAAGGAAGTGCCAAATCGATTTCCAAAGTGGTTGTACCATTTTACATTCCTACCAGCTGTGTATAAATGTTCCAGTCTCTTGACAACCTCTCCAACATTTACTATTCTGTGTTTTTTGGATTAATGCCAGCCTTGTTGGAGTGAGATGGAATCTCATTGTAGTTTTGATTTGCATTTCTCTAATGGCTAATGATCATGAACATTTCCTCATGTGTCTGTTAGCTACCTGAATGTCTTCTTTAGTGAACTGCCTGTTCATATCCTTTGCCCATTTTTTAATTGGGTTATTTGTCTTCTTATCATTGAGTTTTTGCACTAACATGTAGATATTAGAGGTCAGCCCTCGATCAGAAATGTCGTAGCTAAAAACCTTTTCCCAATCTGTAGGTAATCTTTTCACTGTCTTGCTGAAGTCTTTGGATGAGCATAGGTGTCTGACTTTTAGGAGCGCCCAGTTATCTAATTTCTCTTTTGCTGTTTTTGCAGTTCTAGTAATGACTTGTACACTGTTTATGCCATGTATTAGGACTCCTAGCATTGTTCCTATTTTTCCTTCCATGAACTTTATCGTTTTAGATTTATATTTAGGTCTTCGATGCATTTTGAGTTGGTTTTCGTGCATGGTGTGGGGTATGGGTCTTCTTTCATTTTTTTGCAGATGGATATCCAGTTATGTCAGCACCCTTTGTTAAAGAAACTGTTTTATTCCCCTTTAACATACTTTGGGCCTTTGTCAAATATCAACTGCTCATATGTGGATGGATTTATGTCTGGATTCTCAATTCTGTTCCATTGGTCTATGCATCCATTGCTGTACCAGTACCAGGCTGTTTTGACTACTGTGGCAGTATAATAGGTTCTAAAATCAGGTAGAGTAAGGCTTCCCACTTTGTTCTTCTTTTCTAGTAATACTTTTTTACTTATCCAGGGCCTATTTCCCTTCCATATGAAGTTGATGATTTGTTTCTCCATCTCATTAAAAAATGTCATTGGAATTTGGACGGGAATTGCATTGTATGTATAGATCGCTTTGGGCAGAACAGACATTTTTACAATGTTGAGTCTTCCTATCCATGAGCAAGGTATGCAGGTCTCTTTTGGTTTCTTGCAGTACTGTCTTTTAGTTTTTTTTATAGGTCTTTTACGTCTCTGGTTAGATTTATTCCTAAGTACTTTATCTTTTTAGGGGCTATTGTAAATGGTATTGATTTGGTGATTTCCTCGTCATCGCTCTCTTTGTTGTTGTAGAGGAATCCAACTGATTTATGTATGTTTATCTTGTATCCTGAAACTCTGCTGAATTCTTCTAGTAGTTTCAGAAGTGTTCTTAAGGATTCTTTAGGTTTCTCTGTGTATAAATCATGTCATCTGCAAATAGAGATACTTTTACTTCTTCTTTGCCAATCTGGATGCCCTTTATTTCTCTATCTAGCTTTATAACTCTGGCTAGGATCTCCAGCAGAATGTTGAATAAGGGTGGCGATAAAGGGCATCCTTGTCTGGTTCCCAGTCTCAGGGGGAATGCTTTCAGACTCTCCATTTAGGATGATGTTGGCTGTTGGCTTTATAGTAAATGCCCTTTATAATGTTTAGGAATTTTCCTTCTATTCCTATTTTGCTGAGAGTTTTTATCATGAATTGGTGTTGGACTTTGTCAAATGCCTTTTCTGCATCAATTGATAAGATCACGTGGTTCTTGTCTTTTGTTTTATTTACGTGATGAACTGCATTAATTGTTTTTCTAATGTTGAATCATCCCTGCATACCTTGTATGAATCCAACTTGGTCATGGTGAATTATTGTTTTGATATGTTGTTGAATTCTACTGACTAGAATTTTGTTGAGGATTTTTGTGTCTAAGTTCATGAGGGATATTGGTCTGTAATTTTTTTTTTTTTTGTGGAGTCTACCTGGTTTTGGTATCAGGGTTATGCTGGCTTCATAGAATGAGTTTAAGAGTATTCCATCCTTTTCTATGCTCTGAAATACCTTTATTAGTAGTGGTGTTAACTCTTCTCTGAAAGTTTGGTAGAATTCTCCAGTGAAGCCGTCAGGGCCAGGGCTTTTCTTTGTTGGGAGTTTTTTGATTACTTTTTCAATCCTTTCTTTTGTTATAGGTTTATTTAGTTGTTCTGTCTCTGTTTATGTTAGTTTAGGTAGGTAGTGTGTTTCTAGAAATTTGCCCATTTCCTTTAGGTTTTCAAATTTGTTAGAGTACAACTTTTCATGGTACTCTGTTATGACTCTTTTAATTTCAGTTGGGTCTGTTCTGACATTGCCCAACTCATTTCTTATTTGGGTTATTTGCTTCGTCTCCTGTTTTTCTTCCATCAGTCTGGCCAATGATTTATCAATTTTGTTAATCTTTTCAAAGAACCAGCTTTTGGTCTTTTTAACTCTTTCAATTGTTTTTCTGTTTTCTACTTCATTTAGTTCAGCTCTAATTTTTATTATTTGCTTTCTTCAGGTGCCTGAAGGTTTCTTTTGTTGTTCACTTTCTATTTGTTCAAGTTGCAGGGACAATTCTCCAATTTTGGCCCTTTCTTCTTTTTGTATGTGTGTATTTATTGATATAAATTGATCTCTGAGCACTGCTTTTGCTGTGTCCAAAAGGTTCTAATAGAGAGTGTTTTTATTCTCATTTCATTGGATTCTATGAATTTCTTTATTCTGTCCTTAATTTGTTCTATAATCCAACTGTTTTTAAAAAAAGTGTTGCTCAGTTTCCGTGTGCTTGATTTATTTTCACTGATTTTTCTGTTATTGACTTCTAGTTTTATGGATTTATGATCACAGAAGATGCTTTGTAATATTTCAATGTTATTCTTTTTGATAGAGTCCCACATGATTCTTAGAGTTTCATTTTTTTAATTTTTTTATCTGATTTTTCTTCGAATATTTTGTTGTCAAGTGTTTTATCTTCATTCTCACTAATTCTGCATTCCAGATCCTCAATTCTGCTCCTCTTTCTCTTGAGTTAATTCTGTAATTTTACTAATCTTCTGAATTTCTGATCGCTGTCTCTCTATGGATTCTTTCAGCTTATTAAATTTTTCATTACGTTCTTGAATTATCTTTTTAGTTTCTTCAACTGCTTTATCTGCGTGTTCCTTGGCTTTTTCTGTATGTTGCCTGATCTCATTCCCGATGTCATGCCTGATGTCTTGAAGATTTCTGTATACTAATCTTTGGCATTATAAAAAAAAAACTTTTTTTTTTTTTTTTATACATCTGGTAATTCCAGGAATACATCTACACCTGGGAGAGTCCTCGATTCTCTGTCTTGGGAGTTTGTTAAAGCAATCATAGTCTCCTTCTTTATGTGGTTTGACATCAACCGTTGTCTCCAAGCCATCTATAAGTTATTGTATTAATTTATTTTATGTTTGCTTACTGTGTCTTAGTTTCTTGCTTTGTTTTGTTTTGATATACCCACATAACCTATTAGAGTGAGCTAACTTGGTTATTGGAGACTTTGAAGCACTAATGCCCTGTTACCAGATGGCTAGAGCTGTTACCAGGTATATGATCCAAGGAGTCCATTCACTATTCTTGTATAGATTCAGCTCAGGTGTCCTGATAGTCGGTCACCTAGTATGTGGTGTAGTCTCTCACCTACTATCTTAGAGGAGCAGTGGTGATGGGTGTATGCACTGGTTTCTGGTAGCAGCAGGAGGTCACACTCTGAGGAAGACACGGTGCTGTCAGCCTTTCCCCCAAGTGTCAGTGATGAAGGTGCATCTCTGTTCTCTAGAGCACTCTGGTGGGTGGGCTCTACAGCTGTACCTTAGGCACCCAGTGCTTACACCTGTAAGGACTGGTAGGCACCACTATCCTTGGACCCCTCTTGTGGGTGGTCGGGTGGTGGATGGAGCCTCCAGTCCTCAGGCCCCTGCTGTGGGTAGGTGAAGGCCCTGTTTAACAGGCAGAGAGGTATCAGATCTCTAAAACCTGCCTCTCTACCACACAGCTGAAACAATTACAGTCAGATCTCAAACAGATTTGCCCTTGTGATATAATAGCCACCTGGATCCATGCAGGGGTGAAAGACAAAGTCTGTGGATCACTTATGCCTGGACTGGAGCCGCTTGTGCTCTGAGCTTCCAGATTAGGACAGTTGGCAGAGTATTTTCCCCCTTTTTGTTAATTTGTTCCTTCTCCAGGCCAGGAGAATGGCTCAGGGAGCACAGCCAGTCCTATCTGAGGCCCAGGGAAATCAACTGTTAATGAAGCTGGCTGGGGCAGAGGGAGAAAGGATCAAATAGATAGGAGAGATTTCTTTCAAAAGAAGGAGCCTTTAGATCTGTGTGCACACATGGTGAATTAGACAAAATCACTTATCTTGTGCTAAGAGCATTGTTTTATCTCAGATTCCAGAGGTGTGTGTAGCCTGTGTGCGCTGGGTTGGTCCCCACCAAGATTCCCCCAGGAGGTTAGGGCTGCATCCTATGCTTGCCTTACTTCGCTGAAGCAGCTATGTCCTAAACTCCACAGTCAGTCCCATAGCCGTCACACCAGGGGGCTGGGGTGCCAGCACTTTGGCTGCCTTTTTTTGCTGAAGTAGCCACTTCCTAAACACCACAGCCAGCCCTGCTGTAGACACACCACAGGGTCATGGGTGTGCCATTCTGCTTGCCTTCTTTCTCTGAAGCTACCATCAGCCCCGATGCAGTTGCACCAAAGAACGGTGCCAAGGAATCGGAGCTGAGGCACTGTACAGGCTCAGCAACTCGTCGCTGCTTCTGCACTGTCTCTCCCTCTCCCGTCACTCACACCATTTCCTTAATTTTGCCTTTGATGCTCAGTGTTCCTAGCTTGTCATATATATATTCGATTCACTTGTTTTTTTTGGGTTTTTGTTGTAAGAGATCAGTGGAAGCTTCTGACTAGTTCACCATCTTGGCTCCGCCTCCTGACATTCAGTTTGGCAATTTCTTAAACAGCCAAACATGCAACTACCATAAGACCAACAACTACACTCGTGAGCATTTATTTTAGAGGAAAGAAGATGTATGTTTACACAAAAATTTGTACATGAATGTTTATGGCAGCTTCATTCATAAAAAAAATTATTCATAGTGGCCAAAAATGAAACAACTCAAATGCACTTCACAAGGCGAATGGTTAAACAAACTGTGGTGTATCTATACCACAGAATGCTATTCAGCAATTTAAAAAAAAAAAAAAAAAAAAAAAACCTGATGTACACAATAACCTGGATGTATTTATAGAGAATTTTGCTGAGTGAAAATACCCAATCACAAATGGTTAAATACCATATGATTTGTGAATCATATGTAACATTTATATAATGTTCTTGCAATGCCTAAATTATAGAATTGGAAAATAGATTAATGGTTGCCCAGGGTGAAGGACATGGGGGAGAAAAGCAGTCATGGCTATAAGAGGACAACATGAGTAATCCTTGCAGTGATAGAAATGTTCTCTACCTTGACTTGTATCAAGGTAAAAATTCTGTATTTTTGAGGGATATTACCACTGGGGGAAACTGTATAAAGGGTACATGGTATCTCTTTGTATTTTTACTTACACCTATATGTGAATTTACAATTATCTCAAAAAAATTTTAATTAAAAAAATCAAATTTGTCTAACTAAAACAAAAGTTCTCATGAACTTAATAAATATGCCAAACCCATAATGCGTCAGATACAGGAGCTCAGTTTATATAAGAATTCTCCAAATAATTCAAATATCTAATAACAAAAATGCTTACCCAGGGAAAGTGTGCATTTGCAGCAGAAAGCCAGGGGTACTCGCAGGTTTCAATGGTTTAAGGTAAAATAATAATAATAACGAGCCACGTGAAATGAAAACTTTTTCAAGACTACCCAAAACTGACAAATTCTTTTCTGAGCTCAAATTGATCAATTCTAAAGTGTTTTGTTTTCTTTTGTTTCTCCTGAGAAAGGTATGTAGTCTTTTCCAGAAGAGAAGGTCAATTAAAAAGACTATGCTCCATTTTCCTTTCCTTTATCCTTACTTTGCAAAATGAAATTTTAAAAATACCTGTAAATCTAATATTTTAATTAGTATTTAGGGCGATAAGGCTATTTCATAATGCTTTATACAAGGACAAAAAACTTCTCAAAGCAACAAAACACTAGGCTGTTATGTAACTGTCCCAAAACACCTCTATCTTTTTGTTCTTCATTATCTGTTGTTTTTTTCCCCTTTTAGCACCTCAGTGAAAAACACTTATTGGGGCCCATTTGCCGGCTCATTTGGAGATTTTAGAAAAAGAAAAGCTTTTTAAAAGAAAGAAAATCTAAGTAAATTTAGCATCATATCTGCAATCCATGAACACCATTCTCTTCAGAAAGCTTATTAGCTTATTATTTTTCACGAGAGCTGAAAGCACATTATGGAGCTATCTATTGTCAGTCAAGCATTTCCACCACGTTTTTACTTACTAGGTCGAAGAGTTACCATAGTTACTAATTAATTCCTGTGTCCTGAATGCCTTCGAATCCATATTAGAGAGGCTGTTTACATGATGTAAAATATGTTTGTTCTAAATAAATAAAGAGAATATACTAGATGCATTAAATCTTACTGCAAATAAAATTAACTCACCTCTCATTAAATTATTTTTTGAAGTTTTTGAATGTAGTTCCCAGAATTAATAAAATCTCGACTTTCACCTTTGGCTAACTCAGTCTAAAATATTGCCACTTGCTCTTTTTTGTTTTTAAAATACATCAGGTTGTTTGTCATCCTTATGAGCATAATCTATATTTTTCTGAATCCAAAATCATGTTGTTAGATAATTAAATAGCACTGCATTTTCTTGTTAGAGTATTTAAATGTAAACTATATTTTCTAAATTAGTTCAAACAATTTAAAAACTTTACAATACATACTTTTTCTAGAAAAAAGTATAGTTTCTAATTATACAGTATTTGAGACAATATGAAGGAATCAGTAATGATTGTCTTTTTATTTAATTTCCATCCAATATATTGAATTTTCATATCAATTTATCTAAAATAACAAATTAATTTGTTTCTTAATTTTACAGTTTTTATCTGTAGACATTTTAAATGCTTGTATTTGGAATATTAAAATTGCTGAAGTTAAAAACAAAATATTTAAATATCTTTTATCCTTAAAATAGTTATTCCATTTCAACATAAAAAAAATCTTACATATCAATGAATAACCATAAAAAAAAAACCCAACCCAGTGCCGTCGAGTCAATTCCGGCCCATAGCGACCCATCATAGATGAGAAAATAATTCATTTTACAATAAATTTATCCATGCCTTGTTCATTTATTTGTATTTGACGAATAAGTTATTTTTCATTCTGTTGTACACAGGGTCACTATGAGATAGAACCAACTCAATGGCACCTTAAACAAACAAAAATAAATTATCCAATTCATCAAGCAATTTTGTGACATTGCTGCAATATAAATCAGAAAAACAAAAAATAATGTTTTAGATACCTTACATACACCTCACAAAATAAATTCCACATCTGTCTCTGAGTAATATAAATTTCACATGTTAAGATAAGGACAAACAGCAACAATGACAATGAAATGCACTTAATACAAAAAAAAAAAAAATCTGTGGAACTTCTCACCTGGATATCGTATGTTGAAAGACTTAAACTGAAATTTAAATTAGTCTGAAAGACCCCAAATTCCATTCAGTATCTTTTCCATTCTAGAACCCAGGTAGAACAGTGGCTAAAGTGCTCAGCTGCTAACTGAAAGGTCGGCAGGTTCACAGCAGAACCCACCAGCTACTCTGCGGGAGAAAGATGTGGCAATCTGCTGCCTAAGATTTACAGCTTTGGAAACCCTATGGGGCAGTTCTACCCTGACCTCTAGAGTCACCGTCCTCTGGAGTCACTGTGAGTTGAAATCGACTCTAGGGAAATGGGTTTGGTTCTTTTTTTTTCTTTTGGTTTTATCCATTAAACCTGTTCCTCTTGTCACATTTCTTGATGAATTTATGGTACCCTGCCTGGCCATTCAAGCTGTAAACTAGAAATTATATTTGTTTCTATCTAACCCCACCTCCTCCCCCACCACATACATCCAATGAGTGGAAAATGCCTTGAAGCCTCTTCTCTGTCATCTTCTCTCCATTTCCTGCTCCCTCTTCCTTTGGTTTCTCTCTCTTTCAAAAAACAAACAAAAACTTCCTAACTGTTCGCCCCACCTCCAGATTTTCCCACTCTTTGTATTACTGTCAGATCTCTTTCTAAACTAAAAAATTACATATCACACTACTGCTCTAAGATCCTCCAATTGATTACTGCATTAATTAGATCAATATTTACTGAGGCTTATCACGCTCCACAGGTTTAGACTCTGAATGTACAGTGTGAGTATGACACTAGTGAACCTTCCTTGTCAGTCTCAGGCACATTTAGAGAGCTCCTCCATGTTCCCATCATGACTCCTACTGTGCCCAATCTCACTTTGCTGCAGCCATTTATACATAAGTCTACCCTCCAGTGGCAGACTTGCCTCCAGAATGGCAACCAGTCCCCTTTCCTGATATAAGCTACATGATAAATAAGATTTTGGTGACTGACTAAAGGAATAAAGATGCGTAGTCAAGTGGAGATGACAGATAAATGATGTTATGTTGTTAGCTGCTGTTGAGTTGGTTCCAACTTATGTGACCTTATGCATAACAGAACAAAATGTTGCCCAGCCCTGCACCATCTTCATGATTGTTGGTATGCTTGAGCCCGTTGTTGTAGCTGTAGTGTCAATCCATCTTATTGAGGGTTTTGCTCATTTTCATGTGGCCTCTACCAACCAAGATGTCCTTTTCTAGTAATTGGTTTATCCTGGTGACATATCCAAAGCCAGTAATAAGTGATAAATGACAGCACATGGCAAATGCTTCAAAAAAGAGGTCTAAATGAAGTGATATAGGAGTTAAAAAGAAAAAGTAAACAGGAGTCTAAAGAGCTCTTTTTAAAGTCCTATTGGTTACAGTCTAGGACTTAGCTTTAACAAGTCCAGGTAATACTGAGGAACCCTCGTGGCATAGTGGTTAAGAGCTACAGCTGCTAACCAAAAGGTCGGGAGTTCAAATCCACCAGGAATTCCTTGGAAACCCCATGGGGCAGTTCTACTCTGTCTTATAGGGTCGCTATGAGTTGGAATCGACTTGACGGCCATGGGTTTGGGCTTTTTTTTTTTTTAGGTAATTTTCTTTTTTTAATATTGAGGCACAGTGTACTGGGGAAAACCTTAGAAGAAACTCTAATCTACAAGATAAGTCTAAAAACCATATGATGAAGCAACCAAACCAAACCAAACCCACTGCCGTCGAGTCAATTCCAACTCATAACGACCCTATAGGACAGAGTAGAACTGCCCCATAGAATTTCCAAGGAGCACCTTGTGGATTTGAACTGCCGACGTCTTGGTTAGCAGCAGTAGCACTTAACCACTACACCATCAGGGTTTCCTGATGAAGCAAAGAGCCTTGTATTCCCTACCGTTAGTCCCTATTTCATCCCTTTCTCCCGCCTTCCATTGGAGAATTCACGTACTCGGATACATACTCCCCTAAGTCCACGCTTTCTCTTGCCTCACTTCTTTGTACATGCTGCTCTCTCAGCCTAAACTCCTCACCCATTATATTCCCAGAGATTTTTTTTTCCCTCTTCTAGATTAGGCTCAAATGTCACCTCTCCAGAGAAGCCTCCCTTGATCACTGTCTGCTCCACCACACAAGCCAAAGAAATTTGGATCACTCGTCTGTATACTCATGTTTTACATTAAAATTGACTTTTCAAATACATAACAGAATTAAGATCTAGTGAAGTTATGGGGAGGCAAGTACCCTCCTGCACTCCTGGTGGGAGTATAACTTAGCATGATTTCATTGGAACGCCATTTGGCAGTGTCTCATGAAAATTCTCATGTTGTCTTAATCTAATAAGTTTCCCCCTCTAACTAAAAATATTATCAGTAATAAGGCAAAGATATATGTATAAATGTGTTTGTTTTAGTCTCACCAATAATATTAAGGAAACCCTGGTAGCTTAGTGGTTAAGAGCTATGACTACTAACCAATAGGTTGGCAGTTCAAATCCACCAGGCACTCCTTGGAAATGCTAATGGGGCAGTTCTACTCTGTCCTATGGGGTTGCTATGAGTTAGAATCAACTCGACAGCAAATTTTTTTCCTAATGTGTTCATTTTAATACTAAAAAAAAGCTACATTAGAATTTCTTTTTTTTTTAATTTATTGAATTAATAGCTAGCTTGGCTGAACTAATAAAGCCATTCACCCATCCATTATTGAAAAAGGTCATTCCAATGATTTTGTGTAGACATAAACTTAATTGCAACTTGTTCCTACCCCAAGTCACTTACATGAACACTACCAGGGTCTTCAATCCTGGCTTGTCAGGTAGAGGAAGATCATTTCCAGACAGCACACTATCACAAACTGGACACACAGTAATAGAAAGAGAAATGCAAGTTCTCATAAATGCATCCACTTGCGTAGACTTTGAAAGCAACTCCTAGCATTGAAGTGGCATTGTGACTGCTAATGACCTTCAAAATACAAGATATTCATTATATCCAGGTCATACTGACATTGTACTTATCACTGAGAAAAAAAAAGTCACTTTCAAAGAGCCACTGAAAAGTCATAGAAAAACTTTATTAAACCCTGTGTAAAAATAGTTCTCCCTAACTCATATTGATTTTATCTTCACTTTGCTTATTACTCTTGGGGATAAACGTTGGTAAGTTTAGAGCCCAGAAGATGATGCAGCTAAGTCCTCTGAATGCTGATTTTGTGTTAAAAGCTCTTGAGTTGTAAAATGATCATAATATCCCACCCCCTACTCTCCTGATGGGAGAATGATGACGATTACCGAATCGTAAAAATGAATGAGATGTAGACAAGATTTGCTACTTAATTCCTAATAAGAATTTTACTGATGACCATGTTACAATCAAGCTGGAAGGAGAAAAAAAAAAAAAAGTGGCAATAAACATTGTCCACATTATATAGAACATCATTCCTGTGGAGTTTCAAGATGCTATTAATCTGATAAATTTAGTTAAGTAGATAGACAGACAGATAGACAGATAAAGATTATTGTGTTTTTGGTGAAAGTTTACACAGGAAATCAGATTCTCATTTAACAATTTTTATACATAGTTTTCAGTGACATTGGTTACATTCTTCACAATATATCAGCATTCTCCTTATCTCCATTTTTGTTTTTCTGTTTCCATTAATCTAGCTTCCCTGTGAGTCTGAATTGACTCATCTCCATTTTGGTTTTTCTGTTTGCATTAATCTAGCTTCCCTGTGAGTCTGAATTCACTCAACAGCAACAGGTTTGGTTTGGTTTTCAGGTTGTCTCCTCTAGCCTTCTCATCATTGGTCTAGGATAAATGTTAACCATCTGGTTTCACCTAGACAATTATTTTGAGGAACACAGAGCTCATAAGTGATATTATTTATTTTATGGGCCAATCTGTCAATTGCCTGAAAGGTAATCTTTGGTCATGGTTTGAGTTCCTTATTTAAAGGACATCTCAGGACAATAGTCTCAGGGGTTCACCTAGTCTCTACTGTTTGGGTAAGTCTGGCCTTTTTTTAGGAACTTGAGTTTTGTTCTACGTTTTTCTTGAGAATTTTTTTTTTTAATTTTTATTGTGCTTTAACTGAAAGTTTACAAATCAGTTGGACTCTCAAACAAAAATTTATAAACACCTTGCTATATATTCCTAACTGCTTTCCCCCTAATGAGACAGAACATTCCTTCCCTCCTCCATTGCTTTTCGTGTCCATTCAGCCAGCTTCTGACTCTCTCTACCCTCTCATCTCCCCTACAGACAGGAGATGCCAACATAGTCTCATGTATCTCCTTGATCCAAGAAGCTCATTCTTCACCACTATCACTGTCTATGCAATAGTCTAGTCCAATCCCTATCTGAAGAGTTAGCTTTAGGAAAGGTTCCTGTCTTGGGCTAACAGAAGGTCTGGGGACCACGACTTCCGGGGTCCTCCTAGTCTCAGTCAGACCATTAAGTTTGGTCTTTTTACAAGAATTTGGGGTCTGGATCCCACTGCTCTCCTGCTCCCTCAGGGGTTCTTTGTTGTGTTCCCTGTCAGGGCAGTCATCCGTTGTAGCCGGGCATCATCTAGTTCTTCTGGGCTCAGGCTGATTTAGTCTCTGGTTTATATGGCCCTTTCGGTCTCTTAGGTGTTCTTCATTCTCCTTTGCTCCAGGTGGGATGATACCAATTGATGCATCTTAGATGGATGCTTGCTAGTGTTTAAGACCCCAGATGCCACTTTCCAAAGTGGGATGCAGAATGTTTTCTTAATAGATTTTATTATGCCAATTGACTTAAATGTCCCCTGAAACCATGGTCCCCAAACCCCTGCCCCTGCTACACTGGCCTTCAAAGAGTTCAGTTTATTCAGGAAACTGCTTTGCTTTTGGTTTAGTCCAGTTGTGCTAACCTCTCCTGTATTTTGTGCTGTCTTTCTCTTCACCTAAAATAGTTCTCGTCTACCATCTAATTAGTAAATACACCTCCCCCCCGCCCCTCTCATAACCATCAAAGAATATTCTCTTATCTGTTTTAAACTATTTCTCGAGTTCTTATAATAATAGTTGCCTTATACAATATGCCTTCCAGATTACTCCATCTTATGAAATGTTTCACGGATTCATCATTGTTCTTTATCAATGTGTAATATTTCATTGTGTGAATATGCTATAATGTATCCATTCATCTGTTGATGGGCACCTTGGTTGCTTCCAACTTTTTGCTTTTGTAAGCAGTGCTGCAATGAACATGGGTGTGCATGTATCTGTTAGTGTAAAGGCTCTTATTTCTCTAGGATATATTCCAAGGAGTGGGATTGCTGGATCGTATGGTAGTTCTATTTCTAGCTTTTTAAGGAAGCGCCAAATCAATTTCCAAAGTGGTTGTACCATTTTACATTCCCACCAGCAGTGTATAAGTGTTCCAGTTTCTCCACAGCCTCCCCAACATTTATTATTTTGGGATTTTTGGATTAATGCCAGGCTTGTTGGAGTGAGATGGAATCTCATTGTAGTTTTGATTTGCATTTCTCTAATGGCTAATGATCGTGAGCATTTCCTCATGTATCTGTTAGCTACCAGGATGTCTTCTTTAGTAAAGTGTCTGCTCATATCTTTTACCCATTTTTTAATTGGGTTATTTGTCTTTTTGTAGTTGAGTTTTTGTAGTATCGTGTAGATTTTAGAGATCAGACGCTGATTGGAAATGTCATAGCTAAAAATTCTTTCCCAATCTGTAGGTAATCTTTTTACTCTTTTGGTGAAGTCTTTGGATGAGCATAGCTGTTTGATTTTTAGGAGCTCCCAGCTATCTACTTTTTCTTCTGCATTCTTAATAATGTTTTGTATACTGTTTATGCCAGGTATTAGGGCTCCTAGTGTCCTATTTTTTCTTCCATGAGCTTTATCATTTTAGATTTTATATTTAGGTCTTTGATCCATTTTGAGTTTGTTTTTGTGCACAGCGTGTGGTATGGGTCTTGTTTCATTTTTTGCAGATGGATATACAGTTATGCCAGCTCCATTTGTTAAAAGGACTGTCTTTTCAACATTTAACTAACTTTGGGCCTTTGTCAAATATCAGCTACTCATATGTTGATGGATTTATGTCTGGATTCTCAATTCTGTTCCATTGTTCTACGTATCCATTGTTGTACCAGTACCAGACTGTTTTGACTACTGTGGCGGTATAATAAGTTGTACAATCAGGTAGCTTGAGGCCTTCCACTTTGTTCTTTTTCAGTAATGCTTGACTTATCCGGGGCCTCTCTCCCTTCCATATGAAGTTGGTGATTTGTTTCTCAATCTCATTAAAAAATGTCGTTGGAATTTGGATGGGAATTGCATTGTACCTATAGATGGCTTTTGGTAGAATAAACATTTTTACAATGTTAAGCTTCCTACCCATGAGCAAGGTATGTTTTTGCACTTACGTAGGTCTCTTTTGGTTTCTTGCAGTACAGTCTTGTAGTTTTCTTTGTAGAGATCTTTTACATCTCTGGTAAGATTTATTCCAAAGTATTTTATCTTCTTGGGGGCTACTGTAAATGGTATTAATTTGGTGATTTCCTCTCTGATGTTCTTTTGCTGGTGGAAAGGAATCCAACTGATTTTTGCATATTTGTCTTGTATCCTGATACTCTGCTGAACTCTTCTATTAGTTTCAGTAGTTTTCTTGAGGATTCTTTAGGGTTTTCTGTGTATAAAATCATGTCATCTGCAAATAGAGATACTTTTACTTCTTCCTTACCAATCTGGATGCCCTTTATTTCTTTATCTAGGTTAACTACTCTGGCTAGGACCTCCAACACAATGTTCAATAAGAGTGGTGATAAGGGGCATCCTTGTCTGGCTCCCGATCTCAACGGGAATGCTTTCAGACTCCATTTACGATGATGTTGGCTGTTGGCTTTGTATAAATGCCCTTTATTATGTTGCGGAATTTTCCTTCTATTCCTATTTTGCTGAGAGTTTTTATCACGAATGGGTGCTGGATTTTGTCAAATGCCTTTTCTGCATCAGTTGATAAAATCATGTGATTTTTGTCTTTTGTTTTATTTATACGATGGATTACACTGATTGTTTTTCTAATGTTGAACCATCCCTGAATACCTGGTATGAAACTCACCTGGTCATTGTGAGTTATTTTTTGATATGTTGTTGAATTCTATTGGCTAGAATTTTGTTGAGGATTTTGGAATCTAAGTTCATGAGGGATATAGGTCTGTAATTTCATTTTTTTGTAGTGTCTTTACCTGGTTTTGGTATTAGGGATATGCTGGCTTCATAAAATGAGTTTGGGAGTATTCTATCCTTTTCTATGCTCTGAAATACCTTTAGTAGTAGTGGTGTTAATTTTTCTGTGAAAGTTTGGTAGAACTCTGCAGTGAAGCCGTCCGGGCCAGGGCTTCTTTTGGTTGGGAGTTTTTTGACTACCTTTTCAATCTCTTCTTTTCTTTTGGGTCTATTCAGTTGTTCTACCTCTGTTTGTTAGTTTAGGTAGGTAATGTGTTTCTAGGAATTCACCCATTTCTTCTAGGTTTTCAAATTTGTTAAAAGTACAGTTTTTCATAGTAATCTGATATGATTCTTTTAATTTCAGTTGGATCTGTTCAGGTTTTCTTCCTCTCCTGTTTTTCTTTTGTCAGTTTGGCCAATGTTTTATCAATTTTGTTCATTTTTTCAAAGAACCAGCTTTTGGTCTTATTAACTCTTTCAACTGTTTTTCTGTTTTCTATTTCATTTCGTTCTGCTCTAATTTTTACTATTTCCTTTCTTCTAGTGACTGAAGGTTTCTTCTGTTGCTCTCTTTTGTTCAAGTCGTAAGGATAATTCTTTGATTTGGTCCTTTCTTCTTTTTGGATGTGTGCATTTATTGATATAAATTGACCTCTGAGCACTGCTTTTGCTGTGTCCCAAAGATTCTGATAGGAGGTGTTTTCATTCTCATTGGAGTCAATGAATTTCTTTAATCCATCCTTGATGTCTTCTATATCCCAGTCTTTTTGGAGCAGGGTATTGTTCAGTTTCCATGTGTTTGATTTCTTTTCCCTGCTTTTTCTGTTGTTGATTTCTACTTTTATGGCCTTATGCTCAGAGAAGATGCTTTGTAATATTTCAATGTTTTGGATTCTGCTAAGGCTTGCTTTATGACCTAATATGTGATCTATTCTAGAGAATGTTCCATGTGCACTAGAAAAGAAAGTATACGTGGTTGCTGTTGGGTGGAGTGTTCTGTATATGCCTATAAGGTCGAGTTGGTTGATTGTGGCATTTAGATCTTCCACGTCTTTATTGAGCTTCTTTCTGGATGTCCTGTCCTTCACCGAAGGTGGTGTATTGAAGTCTCCTACTATTACTGTGGAGCTGTCTGTATCACTTTTCATTGCTGTTAGAGTTTTTTTCAAATATCTTGCAGCTGTGTCATTGGGTGCATAAATATTTAATATGGTTATATCCTCCTGGTATATTGTCCCTTTAATCAATATATATTGTCCTTCCTTATCCTTTATGATGGATTTAACTTTAAAGTTTACTAAGGTAGAAATTAATATTGCCACTACTGCTCTTTTTTGATTGTTGCTTGCTTGATATATTTTTTTCCATCTTTTGAGTTTTAGTTTATTTGTGTCTCTAAGTCTAAGGTGTGTCTCTTGTACGCAGCATACAGATGGATCGTGTTTTTTTTTAATCCATTCTGCCACTCTCTGTCTCTTCATCGGTGCATTTAGTCCATTAATATCCAGTATAATTATGATAGGTATGAGTTTAGTGCTGTGATTTTGATGTCTTTTTTGTGTGTTGTTGACAGTTTTTTTTCCATTTAATTTTTCGTGCTGAGTAATTTATCTTTATATATTGTCTTCTCCTCTTATGCGTTATTGTTGATTTTGTTTCTGCTAAGTCTCTATTTTTTTCTTGTATTTTATTTTGATGAGTAGGATAGTTAGTCTCCTTTGTGGTTACCTTAATATTTTCCCAAGGTAAACCTTTTATTTCTTTACATTGCCTTTTCTTCCTCTCCATATGAAAGATCTATGACTACATTTATTAGTCCCTCTTTATTATTTTAATGTTGTCTTCTTTTACATAATAACATCCCTGTTTCCCTCTTCAGAGCATTTTTTCATCTTGATTTATTTTTGTGATTTCCTGTCTGGGTTGACACCTAATTGCTCTGTCCAGTGTTCTAGTCTTGGGCTGATACCTGATAGTATTGATTTTCTAACCAAAGAACTCCCTTTAGTATTACTTCTAGTTTTGGTTTGGTTTTTATGGAATCCCTAAACTTCTGTTTATCTGGAAATGTCCTAATTTCACCTTTATATTTGAGATACAGTTTTACTGTATATATGATTCTTGGCTGGCATTTTTTTTTTCCTTCAAAACTTGATGTAAGTCATCCTATTGCCTTTTTGCCTGCATGGTTTCTTCCTAGTAGTCCGAGCTTATTCTTATTGACTCTCCTTTGTAGGTGACTTTTCGTTTATCCCTCGCTGCTCTTAAAATTCTCTTTTTATCTTTGGTTTTGGCAAGATTGATCATAATATGTCTTGGTGACCTTCTCTTAACATCTACCTTATGTGGAGTTCAATGAGCATCTTGGATTGATATCTTCTCATCTTTTGTGATATCAGGGATTTTTTCTGGCAAGACATCTTCACAATGCTCTCTGTACTTTCTGTTATCCCTCCCTGTTCTGGTATTCCAATCACTCGTAGGTTATTTCTATTGATAGAGTCCCACATGATTCTTAAGGTTTCTTCATTTTTTTTAATTCTTTTATCTGATTTTTTCTTCAAATATATTGGTGCCGAGTGCTTTATCTTCAAGCTTTCCAATTCTGCCTTCCACTCGCTCAATTCTGCTCCTCTGACTTTCTATTGAGTTGTCTAATTCTGTAATTTTATTGTTAATCTTCTGGATTTCTGATTGGTGTCTCTCTATGGATTCTTGCAGCTTATTCAATTTTTCATTACATTCTTGAAGAACATTTTTAATTTCTTCAACTATTTTATCTGTGTGTTCCTTGGCTTGTTCTGCGTATTGCCTGATATGCTTCCTTATGTCTTAAAGAGTTCTGTATATTAATCTTTTGAATTCTGCATCTGATAATTCCAGGAAGCCACCTTCATCCAGAAGATCCTTTGATTCTCTGTTTTGAGAGTTTTTTATGCAATCATGGTCTGTTTCTTTATGTGGTTTGATATTTACTGTTGTCTCCGAGCCATCTATAAGTTATTGTATTAGTTTATTTTATGTTTGCTTATTTTTTCCTAGTTTCTTGCTTTGTTTTGTTTTGATATGTCCAAATGGGTTGCTTGAGTGAGCTAGCTTGATTATTTTTGCCTTTAGGGCTCTGACGTCCTGTCACCAGATGGCTAGAACTGTTATCAGGTACATGAGCTTATGAGTCCATTCACTTTTCTAGTGTGGATTCAGCTTAGGTGTCCAGGTAGCTGGTCATCAAGTGTGTGGTACAGGCTCTGTCCTACTGTCTTCAAGGGGCAGGAGTGTTTGGTGTAGGTACTGGTGTCTGATAGGAGCTGGGGGTCATGCTCTGAACAAGGCTTGTGGCTGAGAATCGTCCCCCAAGTGTCTCTGAGGAAAGTGCATCCTTGTTCCCTAGAGCTTGCAGGTGGGTGGGTTCTGCAGATGGACCATGGGCACACAATGCTTTTGGTTGTAAGGACTGGGAGGTACCAGTTATCCTTGGACCCCTGTCACAGGATCTGGGCGACCTGAGAGGAGCCACCAGTCCTTAGGCCCCTGATGTGGGTAGGTGAGGACCCTGTTTAATAGGCAAAGCCGTGTCAAACATCAAACACCCACCTCTCCACTGCACAGCTTAAACAGTCACAGTCTGCCAGCAAGGGCCTAGTCTCCTGGAAGAGGCCCACACAGGTCCATGCAGGGGGGAAAGGTATTCAAAGTCCATGGACTGTTTATGTCTGTACAGCAGCTGCTTCTGTCCTGAGCTCTCTAGGTTAGTGGAGCTGCAAATTTTCCTTTCCCCCTGTTGTGAATTTATTCCTTCTAAAAGTCCAGGAGCATGGTTCGGGGTGCTCAAATGGGCCTATCAATAGCCACTAAAGCCAGCTTGGTCGCAGGGACGCAGTAAAATATACTCGAGTAAAAGCGCCGTTCTTCGCTGGTTCTAGAGGCGTGAGTAGGCTGTGGAGCTGGCTGCTTCTCCCTGAGAAAACTGCAGCCGAACACTACCACCAGCCCACCGCAGCCACTTCCGGGAACGGTGTCTAACGGATCCCAGTGATTCAGGTCCGCAACTCCTCTCTGCTTCTGAACAGTCTCTCTCACCCCCTGCCTCTTAGTCAGTTTTCTGACTTTGCCTTTGATGTTCAAGGCTTCTAGCTTATTATAAATATAATCATGTTGCTTGATTTTTTGGGTCTTTGTTGTAAGAGTGATCGCTGGCAGCACCTGGCTATTCCACCATCTTGGCCCTGCCTCCAGAACATGTTTTTAAAGTACTAAACTTTTAGTCGCTCGGATGCAAATGCGCTTGAAGGACTATCACTACTTTGACTAGAAGTCTACTTTTCCTTCAGGCTGTCAGCCACTGCCTATAATCCATATGCACAACAGAGAGATCCTGGAGAAAAGTTGCTGAAGACATACACATTGCTAAAAAAGCAGCACTCAACTTCATTTAAATGGCAGTTCCACTGTCACACAATGACTATAGAAAGAGCAAGAAGAATAAAAAGAAAGAAAGTCTCCTGTTTTTTTACAGGCTGAGCAACTTCTACACAGAATTTCTTAGTAAGCTTACCAAGAGGCAAAGTAATAACTTTCCAAGTCTTGGTGTCACTCGCAATCTGAAATATTTGCATTTTTCATTATTTTGTCGCTTAAAAACAGTGGAATTTTTTTCCCCATTGCTCCAGACATTATTTTCTTTTTCTAGCTGTCATTTTGGTAGGTAGAGTACTGATCTGCTGTATCTGAAGAAAATAAAAAAATCTTCACAACTCTTGCCTGTCTACAGTCAACAAACCTCACATATCTTCAAACTGATTTTTCAGACTAAAGTGGTCTTTTTCCCAAAGATTCATCCTCCAGAGATGAAGCCTCAAGTCAGCTGTTGTAAAAGAACATGGATTCCTGGAAGTAAAGAACAACTCATTTCTTCCTGCCTGTGCTATACCTCTGAATAACAAAGCTGAAGTGACTGCTAACACTGCAGGTCTTTAGTCTTCCGGGACTGGAGCAATGAGATAAAGAGAAAACCAATATACTGCATAACAGTCAAAACCAAAGGTGACGCCATTGGCTTTGCTGGGTGACTTAGAGGTGTTTGCTACCTTCTCTGTTAACATTTCCCCACATGTAACATAAAAGGGAGACTGCTGCTTAACACTTCCCAAATGCAATAGAGAACTGTCTCAAATAGCAAATTCCATTTCATGAAGCCCTCTGAGGTCATGCAGAATAGTAAATCTCAAAGCACAAAGTACGGTTGAAAGCAGAACGATAGCATGGCAGCCAGCTGGGAAGGCACAGAAGGAAGAACTGTGTGGTTTCCTTCTTCTGAATATGTTCTACGTACTGAGGATTTAAACAAAGACAATAGGTGTGCTTTTAGAGTCAGAAAATCAAAGGCAAAGGCAACGGATCTTAATTTTATAAACGACAAACACGGCAATCAGCAGAGCTGCAGGTATTACAGAAGAGCAAAGGAAAGCAAACACTGGATCAGTTACATTAAAATTCCAATGTCTGGTAATGGAGACTTTAACATTTTTTGCAAATGACTTTACTAGGCTTTTGAGCTTAAAGAGGTTTTAAATGGAAGAAAAATTGCTGCCTGGGCAAAAGCTTGCTTGCTTTGCTATCCCAATACACACATACTAACTTGACAATTTTTTCCCTTCATATAATATTTCTTACATTTCATTCTAAAGATGTCTACTATGTGATTGTTAAAGAGATGTTCAGGGTCACAGTCTTGTGTAGATCAGAGATGACAATTCATAACAAGTTTTCACTACTTCCTCTTCCAGCGCTGATGACAGACACTGCTAGACAATCAGAGAAAGTGTCATGAATCTCAGAGCTTTCAACAGAATTCACTAGGCAACTACTGTGAATGATATAGGGTTAGTACAGAGTGAAGCCCATTCTCCATCCCTAATGTAATGGAAAGAGCATTGGGTTTAGGTCAGAAGACCTGATTTCTAACACTGGCTCTGCCACTATGCTTTGGCAAGCCGAACAAAGTTCCGCGATCTTGGTATTTTCTGTAAAAAGGGGAACTTAACTAGGTAACCTCCAAGGCTACTACTAGCTCTAGTGATCTGTGATTCTGATATGTACAGATGCTATCTGAGCTATTCAAGAGCATCCAGAACCTCTACCAATATCTATCTTCACATTGATACATGACATTCCACAACGACAGTTTCAGGTTTTTGTTCCATCAAGCACCCCCTGCTCCCTAAAAAAAAGAACCCTTCAGATAAGTAATATATTAAAACCAATTGGTCATTTATGACCCTGTTTGAACGAGTTTACCGGGTTCTTTCTAATTAAATATCTGCTGGAGCAGTGGTTAAGAGCTCATCTGCTAACCAAAAGGTTGGCAGTTCAAATCTACCTGCCACTCCTTGGAAATCCTATGGGGCAGTTCTATTCCATCCTACAGGGTTGCTATAAGTCAGAATTTACTTGACGGCAACAGTTTTTTTCTTTCTTTCTTTCTTTTTTTAAACTGGCTTCTTTCTTTCACCTTCTATATTTCTCTTATTTTCTTACTAATTTAGAAGTAATTCGATCAGTTAATTGCTTTCGTTACAAAATCAGAAGTAGCTGTGTATTTATAATAAGGCTGATCATTGTGGGTTTTTTTTAAGAAAATTGTAAAATCATTATATTTTTATGACTATTTTCTCCCCATAATTTAGTACTTTCTCCTACCTCTCTGAAAGTATGGTCATTGGCAAGGAAAGAAACAGCTAATGCTCAAATCTAATGGCCTACAAGATTGGATTGTGGTGTTTCCATGGTAGAATATTCCATTTTTGGTATTAGTCATTATCTCCATGGATTAATAGGGGGAAAAAAAGATTTTATATCACATAAGAGAAAAGAACAAAATACAGAGCATTGAAGAGACGGCAATTTCAAGTTTTAAAGTAATGATCTAAGGGAAAATGTTAAAGAGGGATCCCAGTGGTTGTCGAATCAATCTTCAAAGAGAAATGATTTAATCAAGGATATTTAATCATGGACAGAAGACAGTCTCACCTTTTGTAGAGGAATCAGACTAGAAATCAGGAAATCATATTCTATGTTGACCCGGGGCAAGTTGTTTTTATTGCTGGGGTCTACTATATACATTTCAAAAGGATGAGATGAGGGATACTGCCACATGATCAGTAAGGATCTATAAGACAGCATCCAATTTTGTAATGTTTTAATGTTATATTGTTATCGTTGTTGCTAGGTTCAGTGTTACATTAACTAGAGTCTGATTTCTTTCTCAGTGGGAAAAGTAGATGATATTAAAGCTTGGATATTTACATTCTAAGACACTCCATCCCACAATGTCAGATTAAAGAATTGATAAGTTCCTCCGTTATTTAAAAATAATACAAAGATAATAAAACCATAACAACAACCAACTTGTTTTTATTTTTGTTGTTGTTGTCATTTTTAACAGATTTATTGAGGTATAATTTATATACCACACAATTTATCTGTTGAAAGTGTACAATTCAATGATTTTTAATATATTTAGAGAGCTGTGCAAGATCAAATATTAGAAAATATTTATCACCTGAAAAAAGAAACCTTGTATCCATTCCTAGTCACTTCCCATTGCCACCACCACCTGCACACTTAACAAAAAAAACCAAACCCACTGCCGTCGAGTCGACTCTGACTCATAGCAACCCTATAGGACAAAGTAGAACTGCCCCATAGAGTTTCCAAGGAGCACCTGGCGGATTTGAACTGCCGCACTCTTGGTCAGCAGCCATAGCACTTAACCACTACACCACCAGGGTTTCACCCTGCACACTTTGCCCTAGACAAACACTAATCAAGTTTCTGTCCCTATAGATTAATAAGCAACTGCTTTTATTTAACATTACACGATATCAGGCTTAATGCTGAATACACAATATACGTTATCTAGTCTAATTTCACAATAGTCTAATAAGACAATGTTTTATTCTAATTTATCTACAATAACAAAACAAACAAAAAAACTTGATATTCTTATTAGACAACTAACCTCAGATCATACAGCTAATAAGTGGGGGAGCCTGAATTCAAGGCCTTATGTGTCTGACTGCAAAGTTTGTACTTTTAACCACCACTAGATAGGCTTTCCACCATTTGTCTGTCAGTCTGTCATACTATGGTGGCTTGCATGTTGCTGTGATTCTGGAAGCCACCCATATTTGAAATACCAGCAGGGTCACCCTTGGTGAACAGGTTTCAGCGGAGCTTCCAGACTAAGTCAGACTAGAAAGAAGGACCTAGTAGCCTAATTCTAAAAAAACTGGGCAGTGAAAACCTTATGAATAGCAGCAGGCCATTCATTATCTGACAGAGTGCCTGAAGATGAGACCCTCAGGTTGTAAGGCACTCAAAATATGACTGAGAAAGAGCTGTCTCCTCAAATCAAAGTCAACCTTAATGAGGTGGACAGAGTCAAGCTTTTGAGACTTTCATTTGTTGATGCGGTACGACTCAAAATGAAAAGAAACAGCTGCAAACATCCATTAGTAATTGGAATGTGGAATGTACAATGTATAAATCTAGGAAAAGTGGAAGTCGTTAAAAATAAAATGGAATACATAAAGATTGATATTGTAGGCAACAGTGAGCTGAAATGGACTGGTATTGGCCATTTCGAATCAGACAATCATACAGTCTACTATGCCAGAAATGATGAATTGAAGAGAAATGGCGTTGCATTTGTTGTCAAAAAGAACATTTCAAGGTCTATTCTGAAGTACAATGCTGTCAGTGATAAGATAATACACATATGCCTATAAGAAAGATGAGTTATTACAACTATTATTCAAATTTAAGCACCAATCACTGAGGCCAAAGATGAAGAAATTGAAGATTTTTACCAAATTCTGCAGTTAGAAATTGATCAGGCATGCAGTCAAGATGCATTGATAATTACTGGTAATTGAAACGCAAAAGTTAGAAACAAAAAGAAGCATCAGTAGTCAGAAAATATGGCCTTGATGAAAGAAACAATGCCAGAGATCGCATGATAGAATTTTGCTAGACCAGCAACTTCTTCATCGCAAACACCTTTTTTCAACAGCATAAATTGTGACTATACATGTGGATCTCACCAAATAGAATGCAGAGGAATTAAATTAACTACATCTGTTGAAAGAAGCAATGGAAAAGCTCAATATCATCAGTCAGAACAAGGCCAGGGGCCAACTGTGAAACAGACCATCAATTGCTCACGTGCAAGCTCAAGTTGAAGCCGAAGAAAGCTAAAACGAGTCCACAGGAGCCAAAACTGAGTACATCCCACCACAATTTACAGACCATCTAAAGAACAGATTTAACACATTGAACATTAATAACTGAAGACCAGATGAGTTGTGGGATGACATCATAGACCATACATGAAGAAATAAAAGGTCATTAAAAAAAGACTAGAAAGAATGAAAAAACAAAAATGGACATCAGAAGAGATTCTGAAACTTGCCCTTGAACATAGACCAGCTAAAGTGAATGGAAGAAATGATGATGTAAAAGAGCTGAAGGGAAAATTTCAAAGGGTGGCTTGAGAAGACAAAGTATTATAAAGAAACATGCAAAGACCTGCAGTTAGAAAAGCAAAAGGGAAGAACGTACTCAGCATTTCTCAAGCTCAAACTAATGAAGAAAAATTCAAGCCTCAAATTGCAATATTGAAGGAATAGATGGGAAAGATATTGAACGATACAGGAAACATAAAGGGAAGATGGAAGAAATACACAGGGTCACTGTACCAAAAAGAATGGGTCAACATTCAACCATTTCAGAAGGTAGCGTATGATTAAGAACTGATGGTATTGAAGGAAGAAGTCCAATCTGCACTAAAAGCATTGGCGAAAAACAAGGCTCCAGAAATTGATGGGACACCAATTAAGATGTTTCAACAAATGATGGAGTCCTGGAGGTGCTCATTCATCTATGACAAGAAATTTGGAAAACAGCTACATGACCAACCGATTGGAGAGATCCATATTTCTGCCCATTCCAAAGAAAGGTAATTCATCAGAAAGTGGAAATTATCAAACAATATCATTAACATCATACCCAAGTAAAATTTTGCTGAAAATAATTCAAAAGTGGTTGCAGCAGTGTATCAACAGGGAAATGCCAGAAATTCTAACCAGATTCAGAAGAGGATATGGAACAAAGGATATTATTGCTGATGTCAGACAGATTTTGGGTGAAAGCAGAGAAGAGCAGAAGGATGTTGACTTGTGTTTTATTGGCTATGCAAAGTCCTTCGACTGTGCGGATCATAACTAATTACGGGTAACACTGTGAAGAATGGGGATTTTAGAATTCATAACTGTGCTTATGAGGAACCTGACCAAGAAGCAATCATTCAAACAGGACAAGGGGATACTGCTTTCTTTAAAATCTGGAATGTCCTTTCACCATACTTATTCAATCTGTATGCTGAGCAATTAATCCAAGAAGCTGGACTACATGAAGAAAGCAGCAGCCTCAGGATTGGAGGAAGATTCATTAACAACCTGCAATATGCAGATGACACAACCTTGCTTGCTGAAAGCAAAGAGGACTTGAAGCACTTACTGATGAAGATCAAAGACCACAGCCATCAGTAATGGATTACACCTCAACATAAAGGAAACAAAAATCCTCACACCTGGACCTATAAGTAACATCATGATAAATGGAGAAAAGATTGAAGTTGTCAAGGATTTCATTTTATTTGGATCCACAATTAATGCCCCTTGAAGCAGCAGTCAAGTAATCAAAGGATGTGTTACATTATGCATCGGGCAAATTGGGCAAATCTGCTGCAAAAGACCTCTGTCAAGTGTTAAAAAGCATAGACGTCACTTTGAGGACTAAGTGTGCCTGACCCAAGCCATGGTGTTTTCAATCACCTCATATGCATTCAAAAGCTGGACAATGAATAAGGAATACCAAAGAAGAATTAATGCCTTTGAATTATAGTGGTGGTGAAGACTATTGAATATACCATGGACTGCCGGAAGAATTAATAAATCTATCTTGAAAGAAATACAGCCAGAATGCTCAATAGAAACAAGGATGGCGACACTTCCTGTCATGTACTTTGGACATGTTATCAGGAAGTATCAGTCCCTGGAGAAGGACATCATACTTGATAAACTAGAAGGTCAGCCAAAGAGAGAAAGACCCTCAACATGATAGATTGACAAAGCGGCTGCAACGATGCACTCACTTGTAACAATGATTGTGAGGATGGTGCAGGACTGGGCATTATTTCAGTCTGTTGTACATAGGGGCGCTGTAAGTTGGAACTGACTCCACGGCACCTAACAACTTTTGTGCTTATCTAGCCATTAACAATTTCAACTATGGCCATTAAAAAAAAAGAGAGAGAGAGGGAATAGGGTATGCTGGAGTCAGGAAACAATGGCAATTTAACCACTTGCATAATGACTCTTGTAGCACTGTGGATTCAATTAAAAAATACTCAAAGTGCCCCTATTCTGAAACATTAGAACCATCTCATCAGTGACATAGGCAAAACTTACTCTTTGCTAGCAAACATCATGGAAGCAATCAGCCCAAGACTAGACTTTAAGCTCCGTGAGTACAAGGGACTAAATCTACGTAATCTACCAATGTACCTACAGTTCCTGGCACTGTATCTTCAGGTCTGTCACATAATAGCTAACATTTCACTAACTCTTACTACAGGCCAGATACTGTACTAAATGTTTTTCTTACATTATTTCATTTAATCTCTACATGAATGCTGTGAGAGCTATTACCTATCATCTACCTTTCTATTTAGCATATATATTTTCTTTTTTTATATAATACATATATATGTATGTATATACTCTATGTATATATACTACATGTATATGGGCAGTCCCTGGGTTATGAATTTGTAAGTCCAATTTGTAAGTGGTAACAGGTGCATATGGTTCTTATTAGCTCCTTGGAAACTCTATGGGGCAGTTCTACTCTGTCCTATAGGGTCACTATGAGTTGGAATCTACTCAATGGCAATTTTTTTTTTTTTTTTTTTTTAGTGCAAGAAAAGGCTCAAACCATTTTCAATCCGTTAAAAGCTGTATGTGCAACAAGTGAAAGTGATTGTGATGAAGAATGTCTTGTGAGTAGGGGTTGGTTCAATCATTTCAAAGTGAGGGCAAATTTACGTAACATGAAAGGGCAAGTACGACTTGCCTGTAACTTGGACGTTTGTAACCCAGAGGCTGCCTATATATACTACATGTATATATATATATACACACACACTACATGTATACATATTACATGTACACTATCTTTATCTCTAAATATAAATATACATCTATCTCCAGAGAACCTGAGGAGCAGGAAACAATAAGCAATGTCCAAAGTTATAATGTTCGCGGTGGTGCCATGAAATAACAAATCGTAACCCAGTAAGTTACTAAAGTTCATACTTTGGGAACAATAACAGCAATACACATTCACCAGTTGTCCATACATACCACTAGCATCTATGTAATTAAATCATTCCAGAAGAATGCTGGAAGAGTTAGGAATCTTGGATATAACAGTAACAATTGACAGTTGACTGATACCATCACTGAGAATGACAATAAATAGAAGGATAATGCCGTTGGACCTAGATTGTTCTCTACAGAGCTATCATCCTTGAGCAACTCAAGAAGGCATAGATACTATTGGTTTACGGACTTTGAATTCCTAAGAGAACTATCAACCTAGAGAACATAAAAAGAGCAGACTGTTTCATTAATAAGAACGTTTTTGAGAGTTATCAGTAAATGTGAATTAAGTTCTTTCAGCTTTGCTATGCAGCAATATATGGCTATCTGGGCAAACTGGGTGTTTATATTTGTTAAGCAAGCCTTGGAAAAAAAACACTGATTAAATCAGAAAACAAGTGGCAACATCAGCAACTCTGATGATCATACAGCAAATCGTAGCCTCTTAACTGTGAAGTCCAAAGCAACATATATACCACATGCCCCTCAGGTTATCTTAAATGTAGTAGAACTGGTTATCGCAAGAGGCAATTCATGATGTTACACAAATATTATTAGAGCAGCATCCCTTTCTAACACTTCATATCCAGTTTCTCTTTATCCGTACTTTCTGCTAACAAAGCCATACCACCATGTTATATTTGATAATGGACAAATCCTCCCTAGTCTACAGTTCCAGAGACTACACATACTCTCTCTTTATATCACTGTATTTACAACTAGGAAATATCTAATGATGATAATTATAATTAAGATGTATTGAGCATTTACTATGTACCAGGCACTATGCTAAAGGTTCTTCAGGTATTATCCCATTTAGTACTCAAAAAAGCCCAGTGATGTAGACACAATTACAATCCCCATCTAGAAAGAAGGAAAGTAGAGATTGCTGTGGATAAATTACTTGCACAAAATTAAACCCAAATCTGTCTTGATCTCTTTAATTTGCTCTTAAGCCCTATGCTCTGCTGAATTGTATTTGTTAGGAAGGGACTATTCAGTAACAGATGATTCTGATTTGCACAGAGCAAACCCTACAACTTTGAGATCATGCAACTCTTGTTTTAGTCACATCTACCAAAAGGAATTCAGCCTAGAAAAAAAGACTTGAATGAAGAGACTATTGACAAGGTGTTGTGAGAGTAAATGGATGGATGACAGAAAGCAGGATATCTTAGGCTGGGTTCTTTAGAGAAGCAAAACAAGTGAAGCGCATATATATGTGAAAACCCTGGTGGTGTAGCAGTTAAGAGTTATGGCTGCTAACCATATGTATGGAGAGAGAGAGATTTAGCTCAAGAAAATGGATCATGCAGATGTAGAGGTTGGCAAGTCCCAAGTTCATGAGTCAGGCGTCAGGCTGGAGGCTTCTCCTGACTCGTGTAGCTGCAGGTACTGATGAACCCAAGATCTGCAGGTTAGATGGCAGCCTGCTGGCTCACAGGCTGTGGAGGCTGACAAATCCAAAATCAGCAGGTCAGATGGCAGCCTGCTGGCTCACAGGCTGTGGAGGCCAATGATTCTCAAGTGGCATGCAGTATGGCAGTCCACTGGCTCAAGTCCCAAGAACTAGAGGTCAGATGATGACAAGCCAGATCCAAGATCCAGTGAGTTTTGCGAGAAAGTCCATATATATTGGATGCAGGCCACATCCCCAAGGAACCTCCCTTACAACTGATTGGCTGATCACATCAGATTACATTATAACACAAAATGGAAGATATCTACACCATAATATAACTGTCAAAATATATCATTACATAATTGCCAAACCACTGAGAATTATGGGCCAGCCAAGTTGACACAAATCTTAACCATCAGTCTGCACCTTATCAACTTGACACCTGTACACATCTCCTTAAACCATACACAGTCTCTAAATGAAGGCAATTACAAAATCAGACTTGCACTTAACATGATACAACTAATATGTGTACAACAGCTCCATTTACATATAATATTTTTAAGTGAATAAAACAAAAACATTTGATGCACATTTACAAGGAAGAGATACCCATAACAATTACAGTCCTCGTTTCTACAATTGGTCACGTGGTTGTAACTGGTATTTAGAACTACCTTCTTCCAACACTCATTCTGTATTCCCTTTGTCCTCAGCAAGCACCTCAGCTGGTCGTGGTTATTTGCCTGGTGGGGTGACAGTGGTTAAGAGCTACGGCAGCTAACCAAAAGGTTGGCAGTTCGAATCCACCAGGCACTCCTTGGAAACCCTTTGAGGAAGCTCTACTCTGTCCTATAGGGTCGCTATGAGTCGGAATCAACTCGATGGCAACAGGTTTGGCTTTTGGGGTGACCCAAACCTTCATTCCTGAAGGGCCTGGGCCATTAGTAATCATGTAGAATTGGGTTGCTATAGTTTTCTATCGACTTTAATCACAGGGCATGGTAGTACTAAAAGATGTCTTAAGAGGTCTCCTATATTCCAAAAATACTCTTCTTTACCTTCATTACATAAGATTAACGAAATTTGCCTTTGGGAATTAGGATCAATCACACCAGTCAACACAGTAACTCTCTTCTTTGCCTGTTGATTCAGAGGCTTGAGGAGACCAAAGTGGCCGGGTGGCATTCTTAACTTTCAGTTCAATGGAATCAATGTTGTGTCTCCTGGTTAGCATTCGGCCCTTTGGAACTAAGACTTCTAGACACACAGAGCATAGGATCGTAGGGACAATAAGCAAAACTTTTGTGAGCGGATCACTAGGGGTAATAGGGAGTGATGCCACTCCCAATTCCACCCCTTGATCACTGGACCCATGAATCCTGGCTATGGGAGAAATAGCATCATATACTGGATGCTGGTATAGGGAGAACATTGCCTCAACCCAGAAAAGCATTGGGCTCAGCAACATGGACTTCCAGTCACCAAGGCTGACTTGGCTATAGTCACAGCTGAAGACCCAATCTGCTAGCTGCAAAGATCAACACTGAGTTCCCTATATGGAATCATTCCTTGAGGCAATCAGCCCATGCATAACCTCTGTCTCTGACACCATGGCTACTTTGCTCATGAGCGCATTGAGCAATAACAGGAGTGGCTGGAGAAAGATGATGATTGGTTTCTACAGAAGATGTCATCCTACTCATTTGATTGTTAAAAACAATCCTCCTTTCTTGAGGTCACCCTTTGGAGGAGTGCTCACATGAGACACAAATATCTGCACTCCTTTGGCCCATTCAGAGAGGTCTATCCACATACCTCACTGTTTCCAATTTTCCAGTCATGTTCCTTCCAAGTCCCTGATCATCCAGCCAAACCATTGGCCACAACCCATGAACCAGTATATAATCGTACATCTGGCCATTTCTCCTTCCAAGCAAAGTGAACAATCATATGCACTGCTCAAAGTTCTGCCCATTGGGAGGATTTCCCTTTACCACTGTCCTTCCAGGAGGTCCCAGAAAGGGGCTGTAGTCAAAAGTGCCACTGTCCGCTTTTGAGTGGTGCCTGCATATCACACAGAATCATTTGTAAACCAGGCACAAGTGTTCTCTTCCTCAGTCAACTGATCATAAGGAACTTCCCATAAGGCCATAGGTGCAGACTGGAAGAGGGCAGGTAATGTGACAGAATGGAGACCATGGGTATTTGGACCTCTTCCTCGTGCAACTTCCTTATGCCTTCAAGTCCTGCTTGGCCCCCATGTCATATACACCACTCCCATTTAATGGGTGAAGGGCTGCTGTGCACATCATACTTTATGGCTTTGTGGGTCAGACAATACCCAATTCGTGATGGGCAGCACAGGCTGCATAGTGACTTCATGGCCCATGGTTAAGTGTTCAGTCTCTACTAAGCCCCACTAACAAGCTAAAAGCTGTTTCTCAAAAGGAAAGTAGTTATCTACAGAGGATGGCAGGGCTTTGCTCCAAAATCCTAGGGGTCTGCACTGTGATTCATCAATACAGGCTTGCCAAAGACTCCAAACAGCATCTCTATCTGCCACCAACACTTCAAGCACTATAGGATCAGCTGGATCATATGGCCCAAGTGGCAGAGCAGCTTGCACAGCAACCTGAGCCTGTGGTAGAGCCTTCTCGTTCTGGGCCTCTCTCAAAACTAGCAGCTTTTCAAGTCAGTTGATAAATAGGCCAAAGTAGCACACCTAAATGAGGGATATGTTGCATCCAAAATCCAAAGAAACCTGACAAGCATTGTGCCTCCTTTTTAGTTGTGGGAAAGGCCAGATGCAATAACTTATCCTTCACTTAAAAAAACCAAAGCAAATCCATCATTGTCTCGTCGATTCCGACTCATAGTGACCCTATAGGACAGAGTAGAACTGCCCCATAGGGTTTACAAGGAGTGACTGGTGGATTTGAACTGCCAATGTTTTGGTTAGCAGCCTGAGCTCTTAACCACTATGGCCACCAGAGCATATCAACATGCCCCACACCACTGTGCCCCTAGAAATTTCACTGAGGCAGACGGCATCTCAATTTTTGTGGGATTAATTTCCCAACTTCTAGCATGCAAATTTTTACCAATAAATCCAGTCATTGAAACTTCTTCCTTACTAGGTCCAATCAGCAGAATGTCATCAGTGTAATGGACCAATGTGATGTTTGTGGACGGGAAAGGCAATCAAGGGCCCTGCAGACTAAATTATGACATAGGGTAGGAGAGTTGATATACCCCTGAGTTAGGACAGTGAAGGTGTGTTGCGAGCCCTATAAGCTGACAGCAAAATGCTTCTTGTATTCCTTCAAAACCAGAAATGGGAAAAATTCATTGGTCAGATCAATGGTTGCATACCAGGTACCAGGAGATGTATTAATTTGCTCAAGCAGTGAAACCACATCTGGAACAACAGCTGTAATTGGAGTCACCGCCTGGTTAATTTAACGATAATATATTGTCATTCCCCAAGATCTATCTGTTTTTTGCACCAGCCAAATAGGCGAGTTGAATGTGGATATGATGGGAATCACCATCCCTGTATCCTTCAAGTCCTTAATGGTAGTAGTAACCTCTGCAATCTCTCCAGGAATATGGTATTGCCTTTAGTTTACTATTTCCCTGGGTAGGGGCAGTTCAAATGGCTTCCACTTGGCTTTTCCTACCATAATAGCCTTACTTCACTTGTCAGAGATCCAATGTGCAGGTTCTGCCAATTGCTGATTACCTATTCCAATTATGCATTCCGGAACTGGGGAAATCACTATAGGATGGGTTTGGGGACACATTGGACCCACTGTGAGATGAACTTGAGCTAAGACTCCATTAATAACCTGACCTCTGTTTGCCCCCACTCTGACTGGTGGACCACAGTGATGTGTTGGGTCTCCTGGAATTAGTGTCAGTACAGAGGCAGTATCCAGCAATTCCCAAAAATTCTGATTTATTTCATTTTCCCCAATGAATGGTCAGTCTTGTAAAAGGCTGCAGATCCCTTTGGGGGAAGGCTCTGAGAAATATTAACAGCATACATTTTGGGTAGTATAGTGGAGTTTTCTCTTAAGGCGACCTGGCCTCCCCTTCAAGTGGTTGTGGGTTTGCAAACTAGCTAAAGTCTGGGAATTGATTGAGGGGCAGTGATTGTCTATGCTGACGATTCAGTTAGATTGCCATTCATTTTACCTAGAATTCTTCTGCTTGTACAGATCAAGTAAATATTAAGTAGATTTCCCATCTATTTCACTCCTATGGACACCATGAGACACTAAATAGTCAATGCCATAAGTCCACACAAGTCAGACTATTCTGATTACTGCTTGACTCCACTGTCCGTTACTATAACCACACTCACTCTGCCTTTGTCAATTGAGTGCCACCACTTGGCCTCTACCACCACAGGGTTCTCTCAGTCCCATTGTGGTTAGGTGTCTTAATTCAGTTCCCACTGTCAAATCTGACTGACGTAAAACAACAATAACAGCAGTCTTCAAGGATACTGGGGCTCCCTTTACAAATTCGTTCCTGTTGTGGTAAAAGTTGTGTCCTCTGGGCACTCCATGTGTGGGCCTGTGGGTCTAATCTGATAAATCCACTCTACCATGCCAATTTCCCTAAGCCTTTGGATACCTTCTTCTAAAGTATACCAAGGCAGGTCTGGTACTTCAACTCGATTTAGTGTAGGCGATCATGTAATCTATGCTTTAGCAAACCAAACAAATAAACTATTAGATCCTTCCCTAATCTCTCAAGCTGAAATATTGAATGAAGAATCTGTGATAAGTGGGCCCATTTCAATAAACGCAAACTGATCCAACTTTATGTTCCTTGCACCAGTATCTCACACTCTTAATAGCCATTCCCACACATATTCCCCACGTTTCTGTTTGTACATGTTAGAAAAGTCAAGCAGTTCTTTTGGGGTGTAGCATACCTCCTCCTGAGTCACACTTTGTACTTCACCTTTTGGGGCTCACTGGAACTTAAGTCTAGTTATAGGTCTACAAGCAAAAATGGGTGGTGAGATGTGTTCTGAGAACATTCAGAAATGTCTTGTAAGGCATCTACCTCAGACAACACCCAAGGCAATGACTCAGGTGCCACCACAGGTGATATCTCAGAAAAAGCGTCTTCAGAGACAGCTGGGACAATCTCATCGAATGGGATTGTAGGGGCTAATGATTTTACTAGGAAGAGCGGTTTAACAGACAAAAATGCGGTAATCTTCAGATGGGGGTGAGAGAGCTGATTCTGTTGGTAGGAGTGATTCAATGGAATTTAGGGGCTCAGTGTCCTTATCTTCCTGATAATCTGCCCATATGTACCTGTCCCAAGTTTCAGGATCCCATTTCTTCCCAATCAATGCCCTCATTTTAACTTTGGACACCATTTGAGATTGGGAACTCATTGGCATTTTTAATTCAGCCACTCTTTCAGTAAGACTCTGGGTTTGGTTTTCAGCAGTATCAGCTCTGTTACTACTTTCTAGTGCACAAGCGGCAACTTTGAGGTTGTTTATGCAGCACTTGAGCTGTGACTCTGAAGCCCTGAGCTCACCTCTTTCATTCCCCACTATGTCTAGCAAAAGTAGGACCAACCAACCAGTTTCCTTATACTTCTCATTCTGACAAAATTGTAGAAAAGTATCAAACACATGATCACTCAGAGCTTCGCCTCTCACCAATACTTGATCTGTTGGTGGTGATATTTTGCATATTTCTATCGCCATCTCATGCCATGGATTAGCAGTGCCCTCTTTACTACTGAGAGCAGAGTCATCAACATCTTTAAGACTAATAAGACTTGAGAACCAATTTAGAAAGCTTATCCTTATAATTTTGTTTCTCTAGAACCACTCTTGGTACCAAACGTCTTAGACTGGGTCCTCTCTCTCTGTGTACGTATAGGGAGAGAGATTTATCTCAAGGAAATGGCTCATGTGGTTATAGAGACTGGTAAATCCCAAGTCTGTGGGTCAGGCATCAGGCTGGAGGCTTCTCCTGATTCACATAGCTGCAGGGGCTGACGAACCCAAGATCAGCATGTCAGAAGGCAGGCTGCTGGCTCACAAGCTACAGAGGCTGACAAATTCAAGAACGACATATATGATGGTAGGCTGATGGCTCACAGGCTGCGGAAGCCAACAAATCTTAAGAACGGCAAGCAATACAGCAGGTTCAAGTCTCCAGAACTGGAGGTCAGATGATGACAAGCTGGATACAGGATCCAGAGTGATCAAAAACTAGTAAGCTTTGCCAGAACATCCATATATATCATATGCAGGCCACACCCCTGAGGAAACTCCCCTTAGAACTGATTGGCTGATCACATCAGACCACATCATGGAGGTGATTACTTGACATCACAAAATGGAGGATAACTACATCATTACCAAAACCCACCCACTGCTGGCAAGTCAATTCCAACTCATAGCCACCCTGTAGGGCTCCCAAGGCTGTAAATCTTTACAGAAGCTGACTGCCACACCTTTCTCCCACAGAGTCACTGATGGTTCAAACCACTGACCTTTCAGTTAGCAGTTGAGTGCTTTAATCATTACATAACTGCCAAATTATATCATTACATAACTTCCAAACAACATCATTAAATAACTGCCAAATCACAGAGAATCATGGCCCAGCCCAGTTGACACACAACCTTAATCATCACAGCAGGTGAAGCCCTCTGAGACTACCAACAAAGGAAAAACAAGACCAAAGGAACAAGGTAAGAATGAGTATTACTGGAAACTAGTGAATACTGGAACCACAGGAGAGCTGGAGCAAAGAGAGAGGAGTAACAGAATACCCTGATTTCTCTCTGTCTTTCAATATTTACTAGTTCTTCCCATTGGTGGGGCCATTTCTCTCTACAGTTTATGGCCTTTAAAAATTACCTTACCCTACTTTTCTACATAACTGCTATTCCCTTATGCCCAAATGTTGGCCAGATGCCACAGGTTAACATTATTTCATAAAATCTGGTTACAGCAGAAGGCATCTTGTTTCCTTGAAAATGTCATCCAGTTGCCATTGGCCTACGTTATTCTTAATACTGCTGACCATTGGTTCCATACCTCCAATGTGGATAGTGTAAACTAACCTATTTTTCAAGTTTTGAAAACTCCAGTAATCCATTATTTCTCTGATTGCAACGCTATACCCCATAAGAATAATGTGGGATACAGTGATGCAATCATAGAATAATCGTGAAAGCTATGTGGAAACAGAGTCACATAAGTAGATATGAGTTGTAGGGAAGTGGGGAAAAAGGATTATGTTATAAAGTAGACTAAGGAAAGTTATAAATTATAACATAACCAAGGACTGCTCACTTGATACTGCTAGAGACAGAGATAAACCAAGAGAGTTGCAGAAGAATGTTTTAAGAATTGTTCTTCCCAAATTCAAATAAGTTAATATTAAAACAGTGGTCTATTTTCAGGAGATTTAAAACTAGTTCAAATCAGTTCTTACTTTTTTGCTTAGTATGTCTAACATTTCAACTTAACCAATAAATCAGTCCCTGGAACAGGTATTCAATTAACTACTGTGTTTGTAGAAGAATATCCTCAACAGTGATAGATGAAGAAAAAATAATGTCACCTCATTTGACCATGTCAGGTTTTTTTTTTTTTTTAAATCTTGAGAGTGAACCTAAGCAAGTTTTCACTGGCAAACTGAAAAACAGTGCACTGAGCAACAAAATTGGGTAAGTAAACAAAGCAAAACAAATTACTATTTATAATATTACTTATTTCATTAGTCTAACACCTTTAGGGAAACACTAAGTGCACGCATTGAAATTACACGTGCCAACTTGGGCATTTTCTACGATCCATTAGGCTTTCTTCAATAGAAAATTAATTATGTTGCCATTTCATAATTCTCTCCTGAAACATTTATGCAGGTGTCAAAGATGTATTTGACACAATTCAGAGCCCCATAATGCCTTAACTAAAACATTTAAAATGTGCTGCCTAGTACTGGGGCAGTGACTGGAAGGCAGGAGGGAATAGGAAAGCTGGTAATAGGGGACCCAGGGTTGAGAATGGAGAGTGTTGACATGTCGTGGGGTTGTTAACCAATGTCATACAACAATGTGTATACTGTTCGATGAGAAACTAGTCTGTTCTGTAAACCTTCATCTAAAGTACAATTAAAAAAAAAATGTGCTGCATAAATGGGAATTGCTATGGATCAAAATACATATAAATGCAATTGGCAACCTTTGAAAAAGAAAATATTTTAGAAATACTTGAAGGAACTTGTGTAACAGCTTGTCCAAGCATGTGTTTGTTGTTGCTTCTCTTTTTATCCCTGGGTTTAGATTTGTCTTTAAATGTTGAGGGTTTTTTTTTTTTTTTTGAGAGACCTTTTTAAAGAAAACATGGAGAATAACCTCTTTCCTATTCTTAGGTCCTATAGAAAATCTGCAGCAATGTAATTTGTCACTCCCACATCACATATCCATATTTATTTCTGATAAAATCTCTCTGAGTAGAAAAATCTATTTGTTATTTTCAAATTCCATTCACAATCCAATTTCTCTCCTTTTGGACTTGCATTCCCCTGATGTAAAGTCACTGTGCAGATTCCCAAGTCAAGACTGCTGCAAGAACAGAATTCCTAAGAATTTGTTAGCTTCCTTGTAACAATGAGTTTTGAAATGTAGTGTCCTTTTCCAGCTGCTCCTGTTCTAACACGTATGGCCAAGAACCCCCAGAAAAATCCTCACAAATTCAATTGTTCCACCCTCCTCAGAGTTTTTTTTTTTTTTAAAAAAAAAAACCTTTAAAATGCAGATTTTCAATCTGATGTTACTTTTGTTGTTGTTGTTAGCTGCTGTCCAGTGGGCCCCTGACTCACGGCGACCTCATGCACAACAAATTGAAATGCAGCCCTGTCAGGCAGTTGTGATCCATAGGATTTTCATTGGTTGATTTTCAGAAGTAGATTGCCAGGCCTTTCTTCCTGGTCCATCTTAGTCTGGAAGTTCTGCTAAAATCCATTCAGCATCATAGCAACATGCCAGCCTCCACTGATGGATGGTAGCTGTGTATGAGTTACACTGGCCTGAAACTGAACCCAGATCTCCTGCATGGAAGGTGAGAATTCTACCACTGAACCACCACTGCCCCCTGTCTTACATTAAAGACCTAGAAATCGTATGTCAGTTATGGAGACTGTTTAATGCTCTACGAAGCAAGGTGACATCTATAGGCTCACTGGACTTTTATAAGCAATTTCACAAGGCAGAAAGGGTTAAGTGGTATGACCCCATTTTGCAGCAGAGGGAACTAAGGCCTAGAGAGATTAATGACTTGTCCACTTAATAAAGCAGGTCACTGGGGAGAGGACAGGAGACGCATAAGTCGAGTACTTTACTCTTGGTTCTCTGACTGCACAACATGGCTTATGAACTGAATAGGGTGCAATCAAGCGGAGCAGAGGCTCCAATTCCTCCTGGCTTTTTGGATCATGGAGAAACTCAGCAGTCAAGTCCTGACTATCTTTCTTGAGCTCTGTATAGTGATCTCCTAGGTCTCCTAGGCCAAGGTAATAAAGAACCCTTTGGTGACTGAGCTTCCCAGGTATTCAGAAAGCCAAGGGGTAGACTACGACAGTTAATTCCTTTGCTTTTTTAATCCAGAGTTTTAACTATGGACTTGAGTTGGGATTCTGGGTTTTTGCCTCTAGTTGAGCCACTGCCCTGCTATCTTATCCTGAAAAATGAACTTGATCTCTCTGCTTACCTCTCTGCAAAATAACTGTAGTTAAGAGGCTCTGTCAAGAACAGTATGCAAATTTATTGGTTAAAATTGCTGTATTGCATCCATATAGAAGATAATGCTATGCCAGTACAGAATTCTTAAAGATTAGGTATAGGTTACCCATTGCCGCCAAGTTGATTCCAACTCATAGTGACCCTACAGGACAGATTAGAACTGCCCCATAGGTTTCCAAGTTGCTTCTGCTTAGGTGTCAGTAAATGTGGAGATGCTGACCCATGTATGACGGGTGTGGGGAGCCAGAGCCCCTCACAGCTTTGCTCCCTCCTGCCAAGTCACTAGGTGGTGGGATCCCATACCTGGTGCTGTTGTCACCCCTGCAGTGACAATAAACAATTGACGGCACCAGGATGACAGACACATGGAGAGGACAAAAAGGAACTAACAGGTATTGAGATTTTGCAATATACCAGGCTTAATACTAGACACTGTACATGTGGCATCTCATCTAATTTTTGCAACCATCTGGGAAGAATCTGTATCAGGGATGTCCCAAACTTTAGTCAAGAGCTACCTTTCATCTCCTTAAAAAATGAAGGAGGAACACACTGCCTGTAATTGCCCCTTCTCCATCGGAAATCCCAAACACGAAGAGTGAAGTCTGACAGTGGCAAACACTATACACGTCTTCTGGGTGAAGTTTTGACATTGATAGAGCACAATTAATTGAGTAAGATGGTCTTCCTGGATTTGAAACCCAGCTCTACTGCTTTGTGGTCTTGACAAATTCTTAACCTCTCTGAGACTCAGTTTCCTCTCCTACAAAATGGGGGTGATGACAGTTTCTACCTCACAGTGTTGTTGAGATAATTACGGAAGACAAGTCGTAAGAAGTCCTTTAACCCAGAATAATGGTGCAATGGGGAAAGAAAAAAAGAATGACTTCTTTCAAATATGCACAGCATCAAATATTTAAAACATTGGAAAACTCACTTTAAGTATAACCTTCCTACTGAAGATATTAATACCTAATAATGATGGAAAAACTTCAAGATTCCTTTTGAGCCTACTGGTTTCATTTTAAAAAGAAAAACCAAACAAACAAATCTACAAAGCATTCCAAAAATAAAAAAAGCAGCAACAAGATTTCAAAAGATATTCCAATTGCCCAAGTCAATGCTTCCAGCTTAGCTTGGCTACCCATGTGGGTTATTCATTATCATCTCTTCCTATTATCCTTTCCACAACAACCAATTATTAACCAGATGAAGACAATTTTCATTATACATCAAGTAAAAGCATTTGGCTGCCCTGTGTTTTGTCTAATTCTAGGTGGGCAGAGTTATGAAGAAACAATCGACTATGTGTGAATAGAGTTCATTTCGGATGGGCTATGAAGGTGCTGCAGAGCCTCTGTAGGTAATAGAGTGTGGATGATTTTGCTGCGGACCATAGGGAATGATTTATGAACGATGCCTGCGGAAAAGACCAGGGCTGGCCTACCAATTAATCAAATTCCAAAGCACGTTAACAAAGGATGCAGTTCTGGTCATTGGAAGCTCATTAGTCGAAGATGACCCCTAGTTTTCAAATAGCCTTAAAAGAAACTGTGTAATGAAAATAATCTATCAGCTGGGAAGTAATGACTGCTATCTCTTAAAGAGACAGCAAGCCCCGTGGTATGTTTAATACAAATAAATAAATAAAGCCTGCCCTGAATTTGCATAATCTGTACAGAAACTTTAATACCTGTTTATAAGAAATGAGCTCCCCCAAAGAAGTGCTAAAACTCAACAGCCAGTTTCCTAGTGACCCTCCATATCATTACTTCATCTGAGAAGCATTTATTCTCTCTTTGTTTTCATGATTAATTTCATTGTGTTGATGCAAAGCATCAACAATAGTGTTTTTGATATACTGTGTATATCATGAACAAAATGTAATCCAGGGCAGTTTTGGTAGGCTGGAAGATATAATTCATCAATGAAGGTTGTAGATAAATGCTACTAACAGAGAGCTGGCAATAAAGCAACCCACATAGATAGCTACTCGCACAGCAACGATGAACTGCAGTACCCACTTCTCCTCTGAATTAACCCTGAACATTTTGCTGTTCAGGGTTTTGACATCAAACACAATAAAATGATGTCCTCATTATCATCCCCAATAACACAAACAACCGCATCGAGGAACACTGGGTTTCTCAGTTGCAAGTACTAAACTGCATCCAAGCCCAGAGAAGTCCTCAACTAATGGTCCCCCAAAGTTCTTTAGATCAGAGACAGAACACCCGGCACAAGTAACTTTGCCGTTCTTAGTAGCAACAGCTCTAAGGGAAAACAGGAGGGCTGTTAAGTGTCCCCGAGGTACTGAACAGCAAAGGGAGCACACATGAAGACTGCTATGATTGACTTCAGGAACACTGCACTCACTGGTCCCCTCCCTGGACCACATTTTCTTTTTAGTGATTATATCCAATAAGCTAAAACCTCCACTATTTATTCCACAGTTAGTGCCTCTGTGAGTAGAGCAACTAAAAGCTTTGGAAAAAAATATGGAACTGAATTGAATCTCAAACTGTTCACGGGCAAAAAGTATATCTTTTTGGCTACACTTTGTTATAATTAAACAACTCCCCACTGGCATCACATTGAGCTAATATGCTCTTTTGCCCTTAGACCACTAAAGGCTTTTTTACGCAAATAACGCATGCTTTCTACACTTGTTTTTCAACCACACTCTCCCGCCACAAGGTATTTTCATAAGTGCCTCTATACCAATTTTGTTGTAAAAAAAAAACTAGTGTACTGTGCTTACAAAAATACCTTGCTGGGGGGCGTGGGGGAGGGTAGGGCACAGCTGGCAAATAAACATTGAAGGCATGTGTTATTTGTGTAAAAATGTGGTATATTAAATACTCAGTAATGAGATAGTTTTGCCCTCTGACTATCACATTTCTTTTTAAGACATGAGATAAGATGAACCTCTTATAATAATATTTTAACTTGGGCTTACCCCCAAAATTCATAGCACTTCCAAGTATATTCCCTCAAATCCTCACTATATCATTTTAGGAAAGATGGGTAGAGTTGTTGCCATGCCCATTTCACATCAAAATAAATAGATATTCTGGGCTGTTTGGGGCTGATCCAACCATTTTCATTAATTAACAGTTCAATGAAACAAGCAGTTCAATCAAGTCTTATCAACTAAGTCAGATCTATATGACTAATGTTGGTAAATCAGAAATTCTCAGTCCTGATGAAGAGATAGATGTATGTGGCTATGCTCTCCATCATCAGTTGTGAGGAGTGCTCTAAGGTATCTGTTACAAATAAAACTTAAAGTATAAAGGAGTAAGAATGATTTGATCTCTTCATAAATTAGAGCAGATTCAAGGTTATCTGAATACTGACCCTCTCACTCACCTGACGTGTCTCCCCTAGAAGGGAACTGGTTGGTGTCACAGCCAGTATAATAGGAATTTACAGGGTATACATGTTGCATTACTATGCAGCCTTCATGTGTACAACAGGTCGGAGGAACGGAAAAAAAAAAAAAAAATCCTGAATTTAAACTTAACTATCAACCTGTATTAGCCTATTTACATAACAGACAGTTGCTCATTTCAAAAACCCTGGAATCTAACACAATTCTTACAGGCTTTGCCACAAACCAAAGCCACTGCCATAGGGTCGATTCCAACTCATAGTGACCCTACAGGACAAAGTAGAACTGCCCCATAAGGTTTAAAAGGCTGTAAATCTTTATGGAAGCAAACTGCCACATCTTTCTCCCACAGAGGAGCTGGTGGGTTTGAACTGTCAACCCTTCTGTTAGCAGCAGAGCTCTTAACCACTGCACCACCAAGGCTAGGTAAAATCCCAGTTGCAGCTGGTGATTCACCCAAGGTCATAGAACGCCTACATGGTAGACCCCAAGTGAAGAGAGGTTTTTTAATACCACATGCTCTACACTAGAGTAGGATAGTATGCTGTTTAACTGCTCAGTATATGGAGTCGAATTGTCTGTGCTTAAAATCCATCACCACCTCTTACTGGCTTTATAACTGTATGCATGTTATATAGCCTCTCTGTGCCTCAGTTCCCACATCTGCAAATTGGGTATTATAAATTAGCAACTGTTTCAGAGTTTAAGCAGCTTAATTGAGTCAGTATTCAAATCATTATATAATGTAGTACATGCTCTATAAAGCTCAATCAATTCAAGTTGTCACTATTATTTTTGTAATGGATTGAATTGTGTCACCCAAAAAGATATGTTAAAGTCTTAATCCCTGTACCTGGGAAGGTGACCCTGTTTAGAAATAGGGTCTTGGAAGTTGTGTCTGTTAGGTTAACATAACATAAAGATCCTTCTACAGTCGAGTGGGTCCTTCTCCAGTATGACTGGAGTACTTATGAAAGAGGAGAAGAGCACGGAGGCAGAGAGAAAGAGCAAGGATACCATTTGATGCTGCACCTGAAGGCCAAGGAACACTTAGAGCTACCAGAACATGGGACAGAGGCATGGAACAGTATTCTCCCTCAAAGCCTCAGAAGGAATCAACACAGCTGACACCCTGATCTCAGATTCCCAGTCTCCAGAACCATGAGACAGTAATTTTTATTCTTATAAGCCACCTAGTTTGTGGCATTTTGTTACAGTAGCCCTAAGAAACTGATTCCATTCCCAAACCTAGTTAGTTATGAAAATCACCAGGGACCTTTGAAAACTCTCTTCCTGCCCTACTCAGAATTACTGAATCAGTACATCAGGTCTAACCAAAGAAATTAATTTCATAGAAGTTCTCTAAGTGGTTCTCCTAATCAACCGAGTTTTAACAATATTTTAGCACCAATGAATTCTAATAATCATCTCAGAGTCACAGACTTCTCAGAAACAATTGTTCTAAAATGTTTGTTTTCATACACATTACTTCAACTTTTTATCTATAGGCATATCTTTTTCATCTACATTCATTTATATGTATATGTCTGTCCAGTAAACCTAATTTATATTAATTACTCACCATAATGAATAATTATTTCCATTTTCTATAAGAAATTTTGTTAAGTGGGCAGAAAATATGTCTTATTAAAGCTTAAATACAGTTGGTAAGAATATCTAAATTTAAATTTCCTCACCTATGAAATGCTGATTCACTAATGTTCATTATTTCTATAATTTGTCTGCCTTCCACAAAAGAGACTGTGTCCTTCTCTCTAAATGATAGCTGTTAGCTCATCTAACTGTATGTTATAAATACATATATATATACTATATATATGTGTATACATAAAAAAAAAAAAAAACTAATAGAGAGATGCTATGGTTTGACTTGCGTACTCCCAAAATATGTGTTGGAATCCTGACCCCTATACCTTTGGCTATAATCCTGTTTATAAACAGAGTTTTCATTGTTATATTAACAAGGTCATAACCAGTGTGGGGGAAACCCTGGCGGTGTAGTGGTTAAGTGCTACGGCTGCTAACCAAAGGGTCGGCAGTTCAAATCTGCCAGGTGCTCCTTGGAAACTCTATGGGGCAGTTCTACTCTGGCCTGTAGGGTTGCTATGAGTCGGAATCGACTCGACGGCACTGGGTTTGGTTTGGTTTTAACCAGTGTGGGGATGAGTCCTAAATTTAATCACTTCTGAGTTATGAAAATAGCAGATTAGACATAGAGTCCTGCGCATAATGCTGAAAACAGATACCACGTAACCAAGGAACACCCGGGTTACGGACAAAGAACAATCAACAGGGCTGAGACCCTGATTTTAACTTAACCTCCAGAACTGTGAGAAAAAAATTTCTGTTCTTTAAAGCCACCCACTTGTGGTATTTGTGTTACAGCAGCACTAGGAAACTAAGACAACAGTATATATAGTTTTATATAAATTTATATTGTTTTTAATTGCTATTGAGTCAGTTCCGACTCATGGCAGCCTCACGTGCGCACAGTACAACCGCTCCACAGGATTTTCGAGGTTGTGACCTTTTAGAAGATGATTGCCAGACCTGTCTTCTTGGTGCCTCTGGGTTGGTGTGAATCACCACACTTTTGGGCTAGTAGTTGGGCGCTTAACCATTTGTATCACCCAGGGGCTCCACATATCATATAGAGAGACTATATACTTTAAACGTGAGAAATCGCATCAGCAGTGATGTGTTCGGTGAGTTATTTCCTAAAGAAATTTGTAAGGAAAAGCGCTGAAAGCAGAAAAGCAGTCTTCTTATTGGAAACTGAGCTTGGAGGCAGCAGCTCCAGTCACAGGGGCACAACAATGCTGCTCCCTCCACGTAGGGCCACTGTTACCCACAGTCCCCAAGCACATCTATACCACAAATTGCTCTCTAACAATAATAATGCAGAAGACAAACATTATTCATTTGAACCTAAAATCTACTGGGGACTTTCAGGGGCTTAGATGCCTTAGCCTGCAGCAGACAAGATAAGAAATACCTCAATAAAGACACCCTCTCAGGACTGTTTCTTCTTTTGCTGGGAGAGAGGATTATATGAAATAAAATCTAAAAATATCTTAGACTATTCCGTTAATACTCACAGGCAGATGCATATAGACAAATGACCTCTTTTTTTTTTCAGACAAATGCCATAATTAGAGATCTTATCAGAATAGTTACCTCTTTCTGTGTATTCTGATGAAATAAAAATAGTTTCGGTGCAAGACAGATCTGTTCTCAGACCCTAGGTCCTGCATTGACCTCCCATGTGACCCATGGCAAGGTAATTAATCTCTCCTAAAAACTCAGGTTAAAAAAAAAAAAAATTTTTTTTTAACCTGAGTTTTTTCACATGCAAAACAGGGAATTATCACGAGGATTAAATGTGATAATGTGAAACTGACTGATACGTTATCTAATGCAGAGTAGACATTTAGCAAATATAAGGGTTTTTTTTTTAATGTCTTCTATTATTTTTTTTTATTAATTATTACTAACCAGACTTCAGTGTCGACTGTTACTGCATATGTCCAGCCATGTTCTTGCATCTCAGAAGAGTAAAATAACTTCATTTTTCCAATAACCATTAAATTGTGTAATTAGTACTAAACTAAAAAATTTCAAATTGTATATATTTATGCCAGTAAATATGAAATCATGTAAGAGGGCTGCTAATTTCTACAGAGCCCAACTAAAACAGCAAGATCTGTTTTTAATCACTGAGACCATTTCTGTTGGGGAGGAAAAGACAGAAAAAGTGATAAAAAAGAAGCACAAGAGCAAGAGAGGGGATAAGAAGTGAGAGAAGGAGGTAGCAAAAGAAGAAATGAGAGGAGTGGACACAAGGAACAAAGCAAACAAAGACAAAATAGGTATTATTATATAGAAAATACGTACATAATTTTTAGATAAAAATGGCAAGATCATTGAACATTAAGAAAAAAAAGAAATTTTCTTTTTTTTTTCTTAACGTTTACTTTCGATAAATTCCTCCTTATGTATTAAACAGTGAGCTTTGAAACTAATGAAACAACGTTCAGCAAAGCATTAGGGACATGAAAACACACACACACAAATGAATATGTATGTATGCATAAACTATTCTTCTGGGAAAGACCAAATAGTGACTAAAAATAAGACGATCATGGAACAGAAAATGGCGAATGTCTCACTGTGGCTACTTCCCAGACCCAATTGCCATCAAACCAATTTCAACTCATGATGATCCTCTGTGTAAGAGTGGACATTGGGTTTTCAATGACTGATTTTTGGGAAGTGGATTGCCAAGAATTTCTTCTGAGGCACTCCTAGAACAAGGAGAGCTGGGAAGAGTCAATGGCAATAATTCAGGTAAGGAACGATGAGGCCCAGAACTAAGTTGGTAGTGTAAAATCATAGCTTCTTAGTGAATGTACCACTGGTTCACATTAATTAAAACCATCATTTAATTTACAAATAGTTGGGACAATACGATGGTATACCAGAAACATCATCTGTTTCACATTATTATCACAGACTCAAAACAAAAAAAGTTTAGAATGTTGTCCATGGAACAATTATAGGGGAAACAGAGCACTCTACATCACCAGACTAGAGAGAAAAAAAAGGTCTGTTTCTCTCTCCCCAGTTCTCCACTCTGTCTCCTTTCTCACCTTTTGTAATGAATTAATCATTTTGTACAGCAACAAACTGAACACTGCACACTGATACCATCAGTGCAAGTAAAGGAAATAAATAAAATATGTTTAGCAGCACAAATGCATTATGTTTTTCAAGTCAGGCAAGAAAATTACATTTTTTCAAAGTTTAATAATACTAACAGCTTGACCTCAAACTGCATAGATATATTTTTGAATGACAATCTTAACAGTATTTGATTAACTCCTCCTAACTGCTTAAATTTTTTCCTCCAGTATTCATAATAAACATGTATTACACCCTATAAAGCATAAATTTGAAAGCAGGTAAAGGAAAATTAACTTGCCTGTTTTGCAAAGTTAGAAAATAAATAGCGGTAGCAATGACAGGACTATTTGACATGTACTGTAAACGTATTTTCTACAAGGTACTTTCAATTATTTGCTTTTAGGTATTCTGCTATAAATATTTGAAATATCTTTTATTTCCTGTGACAATAATTAAAATCTGTAGTTATATTGTTCTCCTTTAAATCGTTGTCGTGTACCGTTGAGTCGATTCTGACTCACAGCAACTGTAGGACAGAGTAGAACTGCCCATAGGGTTTCCTAGGCTGTAATCTTCATGGAAGTAGATCACCAAGTCTTTTTCAAGAGTCACTGGGTGGGTTCAAACCTCCAACCTTTCAGTTAGCAGCCAAGTGCTTAACCATTGTGTCACCAGGGCTCCTCTTCTCATCTAATAACTTAAGGAACATTTTGCCCACTTCTAATTTTTTTAACTCTATCCCAACCCATAACCCTAACTGACACACAAGATATGCCTAGACTTCCATTTCTTCCTATTCCTTTATTTTCAAGACATTTTACATGTCAACCATCTAGTTCCTAAAACTCCACCAAAATCACCTTTTTTATCAACTGAAGTTTACTAAATCTCCTGCAGTAAGGGAGAACACCACATTTATTGAGTCTTAGTAATGACTCAGAAAGAAGCCAAGGAGCAGATTTGTGTAGGATTTTGGGGTCTGGGTTCAAGAGGTTTACAGCAGGTCTTTTAATGTTGGTCTCTGGGATTGGGACTGGGATAAATTCATGATGCAATAGTTTAGGATTGGTTGACACAGTGGGGTGAGTCTTTAAACAAGACTTGATACATAAAGTCGTTTGTTAGGTGAGCTATTTGCCCAGGTAAGCAATCTATTGTCCTGTGTATGGGCTATTTACCCAGATGAGCAAAGTTCAGATAAATTGGTTTTCAGGAATTTCCTGTATCATAAAGTTATTTATTGGTTTCATCCTTATGTTCCCAGGCAGGTATTTATCATGTAAGTACAGGGGGTCTCCATTTTCATAAAGAGCTTGGGCAATTTTATGGTGGAGGAACAGCAAACCTCCCCTGTGTTCTTAGAAACTATTGGAGCCTAGAGACAAAAAGAAAAATTATAATTGACTCCCCTTGTGCCAACTCCATTTCTCATGCTCTGTACCTCATATCTCAAACATGACAATTAGACACCAGGATGCTTGGAATGTCAAAAGTTACCTGAAAACAAGAAAACAATTCAGGCTTTCCCCTCTCCCTAGAATGCCATCGACTCCTCTATCTTGCCTACCAAAAATCCACTTACCCTCCAAATCTTTCACTCACAGACTCTAACACCCACATTTTGAATACCTTCTCCTCAGTAATATCATAATACCCTTACATATCTGTCATTGAATCTTCACATTGCTTTGCGTCGTCTGTATCTTCTCTAATTAGACTTTGAGCTCCTTGAGGCAGAATTCTATCTTTTTCATCGATTCCCCAGAATCTAACACAATAATAAATGCTCAAGAGATGTTTGTTGAATAAATTACTGAAGTCAATGAATGGATGAGTAGATGGATAGACAGATACAAGTATAGAAGGATGGGCAGATGGTTGGAAGGTTTTACATAGAATTTGTATAAACAGTTTATTTTTTTGTCTTCCTTGGAGAAGAGGTGAGGAAGCTGATTTCTAGAACTTTATAGTTGACCGTATGTATAGTTCTAAGACAGGGAACAAAGGGCCCCCCAAATCTACAAAATAACAAGAAATGGGCCAGGGCACAGAAACAAAGCCATTTCCCAGAACAATGGGGCAGGGTATCAGAAAATAGCCCTCCAACTTCTTTAAAGTTGTTTTTCAGAAGCAGCTGGATAAAACCAGCCCCAGGGACATGCACAGGACATCCACCTGTGACCGCTGTGTGACCTTCCACGAGGGGCAGTGAGGGGTTGCAGCAACAGATAGGGAATCGAATCCAGGGGAGCGAGAGACTGCGCAGGCACAACACCCTATAATAAGCCCTGCTACCAATCCCAGGGGCCTCTGGGACAAGGGCCACCTTGGAAAGCTGCTGGGCATGCACCATAGTTAACATATCCCCATCTATGCCTGTGAATAAACATGAATCTTTTCCCACCCAAGAACTTTTAAAAACCCAGGCCCATCTTTTGTTCTGTGAGACAGGGGTAAGTGTTGCTTTAGGCCCTCCTCGTCTCTGCTTGCAAGCCTCTTCAACGAAGCTTTGCTCATGTGGAAAGTTCTGCTTGCCTCACCTGTTCATTCTTAACCAGTGAGAAGCAAGAGCCTTATTTGATTCTGGTAGCAGTTCCTTTTCTTATTTTTCTTTCATTCAGAAACTACTTACTAAATACTTTCTATAGGCTAAGTGCTGTGTTAGGTGCGGGGTTTAAAAAGGTGAAAAAGGCAAGCAGTGTGTCTGCCATATTGAAGAAACTACTCTCACTGTGACTACTTGCCCTCCATAACCACTTCAACTATCCACACTATCACAACAGCTATCACCATTCCAACCACAAACATCACCACAACAACCACCATTAGTTGCAACAGCCTCAATCAAAAAAGCCAGGAAAATCTCCTAAGACTTCTTTGGCCCAGGAAATATTGCCTGAAGTAGTAACTGTCAAATTTAAATGTGTTCATGAATTTGACAAGTTTGTCTGTGGAAAGGCCAGAGATTATGCATCTTTCAACCAGCAGTGATACGAAGCTGCTGTGCTCCTCCGTGAGCCACACTTTGAGAAGATGGGTCAAGATGATATGAGAAAGAAAGTACTTGAGAACCTAAAATGAAATTCACTCCTGAGAAAGTTAATGAGATTTCTTTAATTGAAAAACTCTATTGGCAAACTTCCTTTACCATGAGATCTTCAGATCATTGGCAAGAAACCCAGAATGAATTCCTCTCTAGTCTATAAACATTTATTGATTGTCTATCTTGTACTCAATGGAACTATGGGACTAAAAGGAAAGCAAAACATGGTTTTGCTTTTAACTTTAAAGTAGTGAAGTATCTGTTATTTTCTAAGTCTAAGGAAACAATTCCATTCCCACAACTAAAGACAGAGAGGCAGTCTACTGTGAATTAAAAACTGTGGTCCGTTATTATTATGGATTGAGTCGTGTCCCCCAAAACGTGTATCAGCTTGGCTACGATTCCCAGTATTGTGTGATTGTCCACCATTTTCTGATCTGATGTGACTATCCTATGTGGTATAAGTCCTAACCTCCCTGATGTTAATGAGGCAGGACTAGAGGCAGTTGTGTTAATGAGGCAGGACTCAATCCACAGGATTAGGTTGTATTTTGAGTTAATCTCTTTAGAGACATGAAAGAGAGAAGTAACCAGAGAGGAGAGGAACCTCATGCCACCAAGAAAGAAAAATCAGGAGCAGAGCATGTCCGTCGGACCTGGGGTCCCTGTGCTGAGAAGCTCCTCATCCAGGCAAAAGTTGACGACAAGGACCTTCCCCCAGAACTGGCAGAGAGAGAAAGGCTTCCTTGGGAGCTGGTGCCCTGAATTCAGATTTCGAATCTCCTAGACTATGTGAGAATAAATTTCTGTTTGTTAAAGCCATCCACCTGTGGTATTTCTGTTATAGCAGCACTAGATAACTAAGACAGTTATCTCCTCGGTTGCCTCCCTAACTCTTGTGATGCATTCAACCTTGGGATACATTCAACCAATTGCTGATTAGAATTATTTTACTCCAATTCCTGTAAATTTTGTATTATTTTTCTCACTTCTATTGCTGTCAAAGTTACAAGGGTACTCTTCTTATTTCTACCTGAAATCCAGCCATTAAGTCGATTTCACCATCTTCTTTCTTTTTACTGATGAGTAAAACAAAATTATCGTTCACATCTCAGATTAACTGTTAGCCAAAGGATAGTGATTCTTTACAGTAACAATTTCTGATTATATTAAAACGTTTGTACATGATACTGTATTTCTGTAACCTGCCCATTTGGGGAACTCCTGAGGTGTCCATATTTTCCCACCAGAATTCAGAACAGGTAAATGTAGACAAATGAATAGCTGTTCAACAACAGCAGGTCAACAGGTTGTAAATCAGGCTAACGCACATTCAATATAACCGCATTGTATGCTGATAAATTTAGTACATTTAGTATTTAGTAAATACCCTTTGTATTAGTTCTCTGTGACTGCTGTATCAACAGTAGCTTAAAGGAACACAAGCCTATTATCTTACAGTGCTGTAGTTCAGAAGTCTGAAATGAGTCTCGAGGTGCTAAAATCAAGATGTCAACAAGACTGAATTCCTTTCTGGGGAAGAGTATGTACTTTTGCCCTTTCCAGCTTTCTTTGACTCATGGTCTTCTTCCTCCATCTTCAAAGCCAGCAACAGTGGTTCCATTTCTCACGTCCCATCCATCTGACCTTCCCTTGTGCCTTACTCTTCCACATTTAAGGATCCTTGTGATAACACTGGCCTCACGTGAATAAGCCAGAATGATCTCCCTATTTTAAGGTCAATTGATTAGCAACCTTTATTTCCTTTTCCCATGCACCGTAACATTTTCACAGGTCCTGGAGATTAGGATGTGGACATCTTTATAGAGCCAGTATTCTGCCCAACACAATTCACCTCTGGCCCCAAAAGATTCACATTCAAAATACTTTCACCCTATTCCAACATTCCCAAAAGTCTCAACCCATTGCAGCATCAATATATTTTTTGTGACAAATTTAGTAAATAGCCCCTTTATTTTGATTGACACTTCACTTAAGGTGGCTACTTTGCTGTCCAGCAACCAAAAATCAAACTGTAGACTGACAGAAGACAAGACAGGATGAAGTAGAGAACAATTTTCTTTTTCTTTCAATTTTGGATTTAGACTTTTTAAAGAGGGTGGACTAAATCATCTCCCTGGGAGCTCATTCCCAACCAGGGGCTCAATTTCATCACAATATTGAGAGCCATTTTATTAGAGATGTTTCACCCATTAAGTTAGAGAGTATGTGGCACCTTGGGAGGTCCTGAACCTGTAAGAGCCTTACCAGTTAAGAATCCTAGCATCACCAACTCATCCCCCTTAATAAAAACTTCAAAATCCAAAGAAGACAACAACAAAATTCCACTGTTCTTTGAATGTTTAATCACCACCCTAGAAAAATCTTAATTTTAGATCATATTTTATGATTTAACAGTTTATGTCTTGTTTGTATTTCCCTCGTTTCCTTTTTTAATCTCCTCTTTTTTTCCCCAATTCCACATTATAAGCTGCCTACTTATCTTGTCTTTTAGCTCTAATTCTCCATGGCTCTATTCTCTTATTTATTCACTAGGTTGCCAGAAGAATTTTTGTTTATAAATAAGCCTACAAGTATACTTGGATCTGAGTTAATGACTTTTCTACTTTAGTGATAAAGAAAACATTGGCAAATGCAGAAATGATGTTGAGTTGAGTAGCTTTGCTTTAGAAAATATTGGCAGACAGTAAGTTTTTCTGAACTTGCCTATAATTCCAACTATGCTGTGCTACACATGTGCCATACAAAACCTGTCCAACTGGTTCCAAGTCAAAGAACAAGATGTACAAAATTCCAAATGGGTAAGATTTATAGCATTATTGCGAAGTGTCCAAGCACTTCAAGAAATTAGCGTAATAAAATTGTTCATGCTGCTAAAGAATTTTGCATCTTACAAAGTGGTGGGCACAGTTGTCATCTGATGTTAGCTCCCTCTGGACACAGTAGATACCCAACGGCTGTGTTTTTCTTTGGTGGGGCATATGCCTTCCCCTCTTCCTCCAGTGTTTCTCCTTGCAGGAGACTCCCGAAAAGAGCTCTCTTGTCTACTTTCATGATTCTTCTCCAATGGTTGCTTAAAGCTGGCTATCTCAGTCGCTAGATTTTGGTGGTCAACCCTAGACTCTTTGTGTTGGGATATCTTTCTCCTCTCCAACTAGTCCTCCTGGGAGAAATCCCTTTTAAAATGGCCCCTTGTCAGTTTCCACTTAGAGGTATTTTAGACCTATAGGAAAAGTCATCATCTTTATGCCATTATCAGTGGAATTACAGTTAACTCTTTCTCTTTCCTTTTTTGCCTTAAGCTCAAATTCCATAAGACACATACACTGCTGTTGCTATTAGCTGCATCAAGTTGGCCCCCTAACTAATGGTGACCCCATGTACAATGGAATCAGACTGTTGTAATCTATAGGCTGAATTTTCAGAAGTAGATTGCCAGGCCTTTCTTCCTGGTCTGTCTTAGTCTGGAAGCTCCACTGAAACCTGTTCAGCACCACAGCTGCATGTAAGCCTCCACTGGCGAACAGGTAGTGGCTGCATGTGACACGCACTGGCCAGGAATCAAACCCAGATCTCTCGCATGGAAGGTGAAAATTCTACCACCGAACCACCACATATTCTCCAGAGGGTCATTTTGTCTGAACCAATCCTATAATCAGCCATTTCTCCAAGAAGCCCTTGTTTTTTTATTGGAGAATAATAGTATTGAAAACCAAGATAAGGGTGCTAGGTATGGTCATTGCTACTGGAGTGTCATGGCCTCTAGGCTTTCTCAGCTGACACAGCAAAGAAAAGTATGTATGCATACCAACCTATGTATATACACATATCTGAAAAATTTGTATAGCTAACCATTTGTATCTATATTAAGCTAAATATGAGTTCATAATTATGTTTCCAGCTCTAACCCATTGACACATGCATCATACCAGTCTCCTCCCCTGGCTTATCTGTAACCTTTCATGCCAACAGTGAGAGAACTGGCTCCCATCATCTGCCATCCATTTACTAAATTGTTCCATTCCAGTGTACATGTATAGCAGTTTCAGAATTGTTAACCCGTACCCCCGCAGTAAACAACTTTACCAATGAGAGTACAGTGTTTGTGGACAGTTTCTTTAGACTTTAGCCTTAAAGAATCCACGGACTTCCAAAGTTACTTACCTCCCCACCTTTCCCCCCACCCTCTTCAATGAGGTTGTTTCATATATGTGTAATACAGTCAGATACAGTTAGATACTTTTGCTATATTATACATTTTATCTTGGTATACCCTGACCTCCTAAATGATTTTTTTTTAATATATTAAGCTTCATTCTTTGTGCTGTAACATGCTATGGTTTTGAAAAAATGCAACCCACCATTACAGTATCATACAGAATAGTTTTACAACCGTAAAGAAATTCCGTTTCACCTATTCAAACCTTCTTCTCACCTCCAAGCCCCTAGAAACCATTTATTTATTTATCATCTCTATAGTTTTGCCTATTCCAACATGTCATAAAAATGGAATTATACAGTATGCAGCCTTTTCAGATTGGTATGAATTTAAAATTCATCCTTTTTTTGTATGGCTTGAGAGGTTTTTTTTTAATTGCTGAATAATATTCCATTGCATGGATATACTACGCTTTTGGTCAATTATGAATAAACATTCACAGGAAGATTTCTGAGTGGACATAAATTTTGTTGACTGTTCTAGATCTTTTGTCTTCACATATAAACTTTAGAATCTGTTAATATCTATATAATAGCTTTCCTGGATTTTGTTTGGGATTTCATTTTATCTATAAATGTATTTGGGAAGAAATGACATCTTCACAATACTGAGTCTTCCAATCAATAAACATGAAATATCTCTATTTATTTAGATCTTTGATTTCTTTCATCGTTGTTTTGTAATCTTCTGCATACAAATTCTACACATATTATGTTAGCTTTACACCTAAGTATTTCACTTGGAGGGGTGGACTACTGTAAATGTTTTTTTTTAATTTCGAATTCCAATTATTCAGTGCTGGTATATAGGAAGCAATTGTCTTTTGTATATAGACCTTGCATCTTGTGATGTTGCCATAATCCCTCATTAATTAGAGGAAGTTTTTTTTTTTTTTAATTCTGTGGGATTTTTCTACATAGACAATCATGTCATCTGCAAATTAAGACAATTTTATTTATTTCTTTCCATTATGTATTTTATTTCTTTTTCTTGTCTTATTGCTCCATCTAGTATAGGAGTAGTAAGAGAGGATATCCTTGTTTTCTTCCCAGCTTTAGGAGGGAAATGTTCACCATATAGTCTTCATCAGTTAGAGGAAGTACCCCACTATTTCTAGTTTGCTGGGAGTTTTTATCATGAATGTCTGTTGGATTTTCTCAAACTCTTTATCTATGTTAATTGATATGATCATATGATTTTTATTTTTCAGCCTATTCCTATGTTGGATTATACTGACTGATTTTCAAATGTTGATCCAGCCATGCGTACACGTTAATTGACAGTAGACGTCAATTAAACCAAGCTGACTGATAGTGCTGTTCAGGTCATCTATATTCTTACTGATTTTCTGACTGCATTAGTTATCAATTACTCACAGAGGAATATTGAAGTCTTCAACTATAACAGTGTATTTGTCTATTTCTCCTTTCATTTTGATCAGGTTTCCCTCATGTATTTTGATACTTCATTGTTAGGCGCATACACATTTAGCACTGTTATGTCTTCTTGGAGAACCAACCTCCTTATTATTATGCAATGCACTTCTGTATCCCTGATAATCATTGTTGTTCCAAAGTCTGCTTTGCCTGAAATTAATATATCTACTCAGCTTTTTTTTTTTTTTCCAGTATTAGCACGGTGTATTTTTCTCTATCCCTTCAGGTTTCTTTTTATTCTGGTAAAATATACATAACATAAAATTTATCATTTTAACTATTTTAAAGAGTACAATTCAGTGGTATTAAATACATTCACAATTTCATGCAATGATCACCATTATCTAGTTCCAAAACTTTTTCATGACCCCAAATTAAGGCCCTTCCCTGTTAAGCAGTCACTGCCTCCTCCCCCCCACACACCTCCCTCAAGCTCCAGGAAACCACAAATCTGTTTTCTATCTTTATGCATTTGCTTAGTCTGCATATTCGTATCAATGGATCACACAACATGTGGCCTTCTGTGTCAGTACTTCATTCCTTTTTGTGACTAAATAATGTTCCTCTGTACGGATACACCACATTTTGTTTATCCATCCATCTGTTGATGGACATTTGGGTTATGCCTACCTTTTGGTTATTGTGAATGCTGCTGCTATGAACATTCTTGAACAGGTTTTTGTTTAAACATCTGTTTTCAATTCTTCGGCATGTATCTGTAGGAATGGAATCACTGAATCATATGGTAATTCAATGTTTCATTTACTGATGAACCACTGAACTGTTTTCTCTAGAGTATGATGGGTCCAATTTCTCTGTATCCTCAACACTTGTTATTTTCTTTCTGTCTCTTTTTTTATTATGGCCGTCCTAGTGCACATGAAATGGTATCTCATGGTGCTTTCAGTTTGCATTTCTCTAGTGACTAATGATGCTGAGTATCTTTTAATGCCCATCCCTTTACTTTTAACCTATTTGAGGCTAATTTAAAGTGGGTTTTTTGAAGACAACATGTAGTTGGGTCTTGTTTTTTTTTAATCCCTCTGACAGTCTCTGTCTTCTAGTTGGTATATTTAGACCATTCACATTTACAGTGATTACTGATATAATTGGATTAATATCTACCATGCCTGTAATTTTTTCTATTCATTGCATCTCTTCTTTGTTCATCAAGTAAAATTTTTTATATTAAAATTTCACTTTTAAGTCCTAGATTTTTCATTTTTTAGTTTACCATTTTCTTCTTAGATTTGTCCCATTTATTCATTCATTATGCCCATCATTTTCCTTAAGTCCTCAAGCATATTTATAATCACTCTTTTAAAGACTTTTCTGCTAACTCCAATATCTGAATTTATATTGACTGTTTTTGTTTTTTTTTTAATGAGTCACATTTTTCTGCTTAGTCATATATCTAAGTATATTTTCTTGTATGTGGGACATTGTGGGTGATATGGGTTCTAGATTATTCTCTATTACTTGAAACAGTACTGAGTTTTACTCTAGCAGGAAAATAAATTACCTGCATAGCTTTATGATTCTGTAAGGTTTGATTTCATTCATTGCCAGCACGCGTCTGTTTCAGTTTTGTTCTTAGTCCTTGAGCACAGCACTAATGCTACATACATATGAAAAATAAATAGAAAGTTAAGTCCCCATATCTTTACATTATAGCTAAATGTAGCAAAGGAATTTAAAAAAAAAAAAAATCTCATAAGAAGAAGAAAAGTGAAGGAAAACACTGAATATTCCCTTAATGCATGCATAGCAATAATAGCAAATAAATTGTAAATACTGTTCATGTATTTTTGTACGTAGTCTTTACTCTTACAATTCATTTTATAAATGAGAACACTAAGGCTTTTAGAAGCTAAACAGTTCCCAGAAGAATAAAGACAGAAAACAATTTAAGAATCTGACAATACCCATAGTTTCCAATACAGACTGCAGCCAATACATATTGAGACAGAGTCAGTAAATGAGAATAATCTACATATAATCAAAGTAATTATGTGTGTGTATACGTGTGTGTGTATGCAAACATATAAACATAGGGTATATATAGTACAATATACAGTGGTACAACAGCTAAGTGCTCAGCTGCTGATTGAAATGATGGCAGTTCAAACCCACCAGTGGCTCTGTGGGAGAAAAGACCTGGTGATCTGCTCCCATGAAACACCAGACAACACTATGGGACTGTTCTACTCTGTCATATGGGGTCATTATGAGTCAGAATCAATGGCACATAACCAGAACATACATATGTAATACTGACTAATCTTCAAAGGTCAGTTCTGAAATTTTATATACCTAACTGTTGTTGAGGGTTTTAGAAAATATATATTCAAAATAATTCAGTTAAAATAATCTTATGTCTCCTTAAATATTAATATCCTCATAATACTATGCAAGTTTCAATAATTCTTACAAGGTGTTTTGGCTTTCTTCCTGCAATAAATCTGTGAACAGTGGCTCAAAAATTATTTAGAAGGTGAGGGGAAAATCCACTATGCTTTGTAACTTTTATATACCAATTAGTAAATAAGTATAAGTACGTGGCTTTTACCTGTGAACAGATGTATCACTCAAACCCTGGCTTGGACCGTGTGTGGACTATATTTTAATGACAAAATTCTTTAAAGTACCCGACAAGACTTAAATCAACCTTTTTTGCTAAGAGGAGAAAAAGGGAGTGTGCACCTTTCTTCTTCTAGCCTCTCTGCACTAATTCCTGCCTCAGTCTTAAGAACTTATCTTAGACAAGGTGTGAAGTATCTGAAAAAGCAGGTGGGACATCAAAGAGTACGTCAATAAAATAAGAAGGCAGCAAAGCTGTGAATGCCTTTGAGGCTTGCATATTGATTTACTACTTCATCTGCTACCAACTGAAGACAATGTTTTAAACCTAAGAAAAATTAATTTTAAGCAAGACTTTAAAAAAACACAGACAACACCACCCACATGAATACAAAGCCAAAACATTCAGATGCTATCAAATATATAGCTTCTTAATCTATTATTAAAAATAACCCCACTGATTCAATAAATACGCTTCTTTCCGGATAACATATTTTAATGCTTTAAGAAAAACTGCCATCTCAAAGGAAAACTTATGAACCACTCAAAAGAATAGCAACGTTACAAAAGGAGCCTGAAAACTTGAATTCTGATTTCAATGTCAGATTTTACCCAATTCAACCCAGCTTTGTGGCACCACAAAAATGCATTTTATACAGGGGGTTGTTAATCAAGAATTAAATAGGCTATATATAAATGCTGGGAGTTTCAAAGGAGGCCCTGGGTGGTGCAAATGGTTAAGATGCTCAGCTGCTAACCAAATGTTAGTGGTTTGAGTCTAGCCAGAGGAACCTGGGAAGAAAGGCCTGGCAGTCTACTTTAAAAAAAAATCACTGAGAACCCTGTGGAGCATAGTTCTTCTCTGATATGCATAAGGTCACCATGAGTTGAAATTAACTCAACAGCAACTGGTACTGGTAAAGTTCAAAGACAGTAAGGTAATAAAATGGTAGAAACACACAAAAGCAATGAGAGGAGACCTACCGCAGGCAAGAGATGTCGGCAGCTCTTTGGGAGATGGAAACACACAGATGAGAGACGACTGACTCAACAGAGAAACTTGAACCCTAAGTGGCTGCAAAGGGGTTGTTAATTCATGTCGCAGAACCCAGGAAGTAGTCAGGAATTAATAGCCCCAGTCACCCTGTAAATAGTCATGGGAACAGGCATTGAAAAGAGGGCTGGTTGAGAAACCGATGAAAGAGCTGTTACTCCGGGATGATCCCCTCCCACTGTAAGCAGTCAGCTGGCTATGTTCCGCCTACTTTGGCAGGTATTGTTGTTAGTTGCCACCTAGATGATTTTGACTCATGGCAACTCCATGTGTGCACAGTAGAACTTCTCCATAGGCTTTTCAAGTCTATGACCTTTCAGAAACAGATCGGCAGGCCTGCCTTTTGAGGTGCTTCTGGCTGGGTTAGAATCACCAAACTTTCTGCTAGTAGTCGAGTGCTTAACCATTTGCCCCACCAGGGACTTCGTAGTAAGCAGAATTCTAAGAATGACCCCCATTGACCCTTGCCCTTGTATAATCCCTCCGCTTTGAGTATGGACAAAACCAAAATAAAAAAACAAACCTGTTGCCATTGAGTCGATTCCAACTCATAGCGATTCTGTAGGACAGAAACCGTAAATATGATGAGATAGCCCTTTCGTGATTATGTTACATTACTTGGCAAAAGAAAGATTATGTAGGGAGGCCCAAACGAATCAAATGAGCCCTTTAAAACAGATGGTTTTCTCTGGCTGGTAGCAGTAAAGGAAGTCAGAGAGATTTGAAGCCTGAGAAGGATTCAATGTGCCATTGCTGGCATGAAGTGGGGGCCAGGAACCTCAGCCCTACGAATGCACTGACCTGAATTCTGTCAAAAACCTGAATAAACTTGGAAGCAGACTCTTCCCCTGAGTCCAGCCTAGCCAACGCCTTCACTTTGGTGCTTTGAGACTCTAAGCAAACAGCCAAGCCCGTTCAAACTTCTGTGAGCTAATAAATGATTTCTGTACTTTCAAAAGATAAACTCCATGGCACACTATGAAATATGTTACTATGTTCCAGCACACTTCCCCAGGGAATGTAGGATATTTTATTATATATGTACCCACAAGCAACCAGAGCTTACTCCAGAGAATGTAAAATGAGAACAGAGGGCAGTTCTAATTCTCTTGTTTTTAGGAGAGCAAGCTGCTCTATCTAAAGCAGAAAAAGTGAACCACATAGGTTTGTTCTATGGCTAGTATTTGCAAAAAAAGAAAAGAAACAATTCTAGCAGCGCTGCAGCCTCTTTTTACTCAGAAGAAATGATTCATGAACCAAATTTTAGGTTTTGCATTTTACTTTTTGCCTGTCACATTCTTAAAATCAATGTTCTCTTGTGTAAAGAAAGTACACACTGCCATTTAAGCCCCTGTTGTTCTTTCAACACAGCGGATGGCTAGTGGATGTGACTTTTCAGGACACTATGCACAAAACTTTCAGCTGACAAATGACCAAGGGATAGAATAGAGATAAAAACTGAATCAAAGAAGAACGTTTTTAACCACGAGATTCTGGGATAAAGATTACTATTCCCCTGGAATTTTAATGAATTGGTTTCATCACTGATCCCTGGAGAATGTCAAATTCCACATCTATATGGAAATAGGCGGTCACATTTGTTAGGAGCAGTTTATCACACTGAGACTGCTGTGTTACTGAGCTCAGTCTCCCACTGTCTGTCTGTCTCTCTCTCTCTCTCTCTCTCTCACACACACACACACACACACACGCACAATCTTTTTCTCCCACTATGGTACTGTCTCATTGTATTTCATCTGAAGCCTGACAACTGACAATAGCATTTAAAGCTGTAACCAACTTAGGCTTTAGAAAATGTTCTGTGCCTAGCCATATACATCTCAATGTCCTGTCCATGCTTCTTTCACCTATTTCCATAGTATGCCCTGGTGGCACAATGGTTAAGCACGTGGCTACTGGTTGGCTATTCAAATTCGCTCAGCAGCTCCAAAGGAGAAAGACCTGATGCTGAGTTTCAGTAAAAATTACAAGCTAGGAAATTATGCGGGGCAGTTCCACTCTGTCACATGAGGTCACTGTGAGTTGAAATTGACTTGACGGCACCCAACAACAACAACATGTCCTACTAAGTAACTCTTGTGGTTAATTTAGGAGTCCCAGTGGGGCAGCGGTTAAGAGCTCAGCTGCTAACCAAAAGGTCGGCAGTTCAAATCCACCAGCCGCTCTTTGGAGACCCTATGAAGCAGTTCTACTCTGTCCTATAGGGCCACTATGAGTCAAAATCTGCATCTTAGGAACAGTTTTTGCTATTGGTATCATTGTGGGGATTTCTGTTTTGTTTTGTTTTTTGTTGTTATTTTATCTTATTATTATTACAGATGTCTTTTGTTTTGCAAATCAAGTTTCTCACCTTACTTACATGACTCTTCTCTTTCCCATAAAACAACCCCAAACAAAAGAGGGTAATTATTAGTATCCCAATGAGCCTCTGTACACCCAAAAATGGCTGGATGATTCTGGTTTGGGAAAAATATAAAAATAAAAAGGAACCTTGGATTCTGGTTCGAAAAAAAATGAAGGAAAAACATTTAGAGAAAAGGAAAGAGTTTAGGGTGAGAGTATTCTGAGGTCTGAAGATCACAACCAAGGCAGCTCACATTAAGAGAAACAGCCGATTTCTCAAGAAGCCAAGAGATCATGGACAGAGAATGACATGACCTTAAACACTTAAAGAGAAATATACAGACGGGATCTCAATGGCTTTATCTTTCAAACAGAAAAAGCTGAAGCTCACCTCTACTCTATGTACCTCTTAACAACTCTTTCCTCTAGGTTTCTGATATATTTAAATATAATTTATATCTTGATCCAGTTTTACTGGATCTGAGAATGGCGCCATTATGGCCTACTATAAAATTGGGTTTAAGAAGATGGCATGTACGACACATTGCTAAAACTCCACCTACAAAAATACAGCTTGAATCACCAGAGAATGAAAAATAAATTAACTATCAGATGCTGTGAGGGTGATCACATCAACAGAGGCAAAATGAGCCATCCCTTGGCATTGCAGACATTGGCCAAAGATAAAAGCCACAACGGAAGGTGCAATGGAGTGGGCAACCCATTCCAATGAACTTTTTAGGAGAAGTTCCACAATATATCCAAAAGAGAGGGACTGTCTTCAGTATTGTCACTGGTTACTAAGGAGAACAGTAGGGAGGTTTTTTTGTTTGTTTTCTTTTTTAACTTCTCTGGAGTGTGATATGCTGACATATTTTTTGATGTTAATACCTTTACTGCTAAAACAGTGCTATAATCTCCTTACCATTAACTGGCTATTTTCAGCCACACTAAATTAACGGTCATTATCCAACAAAGGAGTAAAAGGAGAGCATGGAAATTTTCACTATTTTCTTAGAGGCTTGGCATAGAAACTGGGTCATTTCACTAAAAGGGTAATCATTGGAAGCATGAGATAAGAGGTACGTAATACCACAAAATGGTTCAAGGCAAAGGCAAAAGTACCTGAGTTTTCTCTAACAATTTCTAAAACCATAAGCAAAATATAAAGAGACACCAGCCAGTATGTGAATTTTTCAGATCTTAAAAAACAAGGAGAAAAACTATGTTTCTGTAAAGTAAGCCTGCCATGAAAATGGACACGGGGCCAAAATCCTGGGTCCCTGGAATCAACTCATCTCTAGAACAAATGCATGGAATGGAAGTGGTAGATGTTTTTTAAATACTATTTTCTGTATCAGGACAAAAATACTGAAATAATTTAAAATTTTGGATGATATCTGCCAATCCTTATTATAGGCATACAAATATGTTTAACAGGCATATTAAGTAGCTGTACAGGCTAATTTTATTTGTATTTTTCCCCCATGTTTTATACTAGACATTATTCCACATTCTTGGACTGTTTTCATGGATATTATTTTAATGGTTGCAAAACAGCCCATCACATTAATATATCGTAATTTATACAGCCATTCTAGAACAGAGTATCCTTTGAGTTGTGAATGGCTGTTTTACTGTTGGAACTAATAAAATTTTGATTTTTTTTTAGAGATTTTTCAGTGGGAATGTTGGGCTCAGAGAGGGAAGCAAGTTTTCTTAAAGGCTAGAAAAACACTGATAAGTCATCTAGTCTAACAGGTCTTATAGATGTCCCAGAAACATCAGACGTTTGTGTTCCATCTGTGTTTCTGTAGCTCAGCTTTTCTCATGGACACTGGTGTGGCTCAAGTCATTTGCAAGTTTCAATGAATGTAATCTTTTGCCAATATTAAAGTCTGAAATACTGAGAAATCTTTTTTAAAGGAAATAACAGATTTAAGATTATGTTATACCTCAGAAATCACATTCCAGTGTGCAGCTTCAATGAGAATGAAAGATGTACTTACATTTAGAAAAATGTTCTATTTATGAATGTCAAATCATACACATCCCTATTTAGGAAAAAAAAAAAAAACAAGCTGGAAAACTTTTAGGGAATGGCCACCAATATCCTAGATTTTCACTCTAATGTTTGTAGGTCAACACAGAATAGGCATCGGTATATGATGAGTAAAACTAGGTGATCAATTAAGAATAACGGAGATTATTAGTAGGCAAATGTTCCATATAGTTAAACTTACCTGTAAAAAAGCTTAGTTTTTACTAAAATAAATTATTAAATTATTTGTTTTTCTGAGTTATTTCTATAGAGTCAAAACCAAAACCAAACCCATTGCCACTAAGTTGACTCTGACTCATAGTGACCCCATAGGACAGAGGAGAACTGCCCCATAGGGCTGTCCAAGGAGTGGCTGGTGGATTGGAACTGCCAACCTTTTGGTTAGCAGCCAAGCTCTTAACCACTGCGCCACCAGTGCTCCCTTCTAGACAGCAGCCATCTCAAAACTTTTTGTAAGATGTGTGTATGTGTATCCAAAACTTTACATCCTTCTTAGTTTTTATACAAGTAGAAATTCTAACGTTTTCTTCTCATACTTCAATAAACCACTTGGCCATTGCCAAGGCCCATACTTTCACTTGGAAACCATTGATCTAGAGCAGCAGTTGGCAGAGAATGGCCTATGGGCCAAATACAACCTGCTATCTGTTTTTGTAAACGAAATTTTATTGGAACGGGGCCACATACATTCCTTCAGGTATTGTCTACGGTTGCTTTTGTGCTACAATGATACAGCTAAGTAGCTGCAACAGAGACCACATGGCCCACTCCACAAGTGCCAAAATATATACTTTCTGGCCTTCTATAGAAATAAGTTTGCTGACCCTTGATCTAGAAAATCAAAACTCTGCAAGAAGCATGAGATTAACCGTAATCTTTCTAAATTGGGTGAAATGAATGTTAAGCAATTCTATTAAATAATCATTAAACACCCAACAGAGTATATGTGATTTAATTAATTAACCTAGTTATCAACTGACCCCAAGTAGGTAAACCTGTATATTGCCATTTTAAAGATGATCTGTGTCCTTGGTTTCGATATTATGTGTGGAAAAGGCAACATAATATAATAAAAAGACCATACAGCTCAAAGTCAAATACCTGCGTTTATCCCCTGTCTCCATCACTAAACAGTACTCAGCTGTTAACCAAAAGGTCAGTGGTTTGAACCCACCAGCTGCTCCATGGGAGAAAGATGTGGCGGTCTGCTTCCATAAAGATTACAGCCTTGGAAACCCAAAAGGACAGTTCTACTTTGTACCATAGGGTCACTATGAGTTGGAATCAAATTGAGGACAGTGCATTTTCCATCACTTAAGATCTTAAGGAACTCACTTACCTTCTCAGAGTTTCAGTTTCTGCATTAGTAGAGTAAGGACAATACTTCATAGAAGTGTTGTGAACATCATAAGAAAATGGAAGATTATAAATCTGAAAGTAATTTATGAAACCATGAATTTTATGAGTATAATGTGTAGTTCTTATTAAATGATTCTGATATTTGATTAAAATAATTAGACCTTTTGATATCATATATAAAACAAGAATTATACATCATCATAACAGCACCATCTGCCACTTCTCACTAATAGTTAAGCAATAAGTATGTGTAAAATACTGTTTGGAATTGTAAGAGATAATATACGATATATATACATTGTTAGTTGCCGTCAAGTCACATCTGACTCACGGCAACCCCATCCATGTATAATAGAACTAGACGTTTCCCGGTCCTGTGCCAGCTTCAATATTATTGGTTCCAACTAGAGGACTCATTTTGAAGCACTATGTTAGACGATATTCTGTTGTGATCCATAGGGTTTTCACTGGCTAATTTTCAGAAGTAGATTGCCAGGTCTTTCTTCCTTGTCTGTCTTATTCTGGAAGCTTCACTGAAACCTGCCCATCATGGGTGACCCTGCTGCTATTTGAAATACCAGTAGCATAGCGTTTAGCATCAAAGCAACATGCAAGTTACAACAATACTACAGACTGAAAGACTAGTGGTAGAAAGATTGACAGACAGATAGATGGATAGAAAGATAGGTGATAGCATTTTGCTTTACACTGTTGTTATGTTGTTAGGTGCCCTCTACCTTACCAAGCATGATGTCCTTCTCTAGGGACTAGTACCTCCTGATAACATGTCCAAAGTATGTGAGACGAAGTCTTGTTATCCTTGCTTCTAAGGAGCATTCTGGCTATATTTTTTCCAAGACAGATTTGTTCGTTCTTCCGGCAGTCCAGGGTATATTCGATATTCTTCAACAACACTATTATTTCAAAGTCTTCCGTATTCATTGTCCAGCTTTCATATGCATATGAGGCAATTGAGAACACCATTGGTTGGATCAGGTGTACCTTAGTCCTTAAAGTGACATATATGGTTTTTAACATTTTAAACGGGTCTTCTGCAGAAGATTTGCCCAATCCAAATCATCGTTTGATTTCTTGACTGTTGCTTTCATGGGTGTTGACTGTGGATTCATTCAAGTAAAATGAAATCCTTGACAACTTTAATATTTTCTCCATTTATCATGATGTTGTTTATTGGTCCGGTTGTGAGGATTTTTGTTTTCTTTATGCTGAGGTGTAATCCACACTGAAGGCTGTGGTCTTTGATCTTCACCAGTAAGTGCTTCAAGTCCTCTTCACTTTCAGCAAGCAAGGTTGTCTTATCTGCATATCACAGGTGGTTAATGAGTCTTCCTCCAATCTTGATGCTGCCACCTTCTTTATATAGTCCAGCTTCTCAATATTTGTTCAGCATACAGATTGAATAAGCATGGTGAAAGGATACAACCCTGACACCTGCCCCTCCTGACTTTAAACCACGCAGTTTCCCCTTGGTCCGGTGGAACCACTGTCTCTTGGTCTAAGCACAGTTTCCTCATGAGCACAATTAAGCATTCTGGAATTCCCATTCTTTGCAATGTTATCCATAATGTGTTATGATCCACACAATCAAATGCCTTTGCATAGTCAATAAAAACACTGATAAACATCTTTCTGGTATTCTCTGCTTTCAGCTATGATCCATTGGACATCAGCAATGATATCTCTTATTCCACGTCCTCTTCTGAATCTGGCTTGAATTTCTGGCAGTTTCCTGTCCATGTACTGCTGCAACTGCTTCTGAATGATCTTCAGCAAAATTTTACTTGTGAGTGATATAAATGATATTGCTCGATAATTTTCACATTCCGTTGGATCATCTTTCTTTTGAATGAGTATGAATATGGATCTCTTCCAGTCATTTGGCCAGGCAGCTGTCTTCCAAATTTCTTGGCATAGTCAAGTGAGCACCTCCAGCACTGCAATCTTTGTTGAAACAGCTCAATTGGTGTTCTGTCAATTCCTGGAGCCTTGTTTTTTGCCAATACTCTCAGTGCAGCTTGGACCTCTCCCTTCAGTACCATCAGTTTTTGATCATATGCCACCTCCTAAAATGGTTGAACTCCGACCAAATCTTTTTGGTACAGTAATTCTGTGTATTCTTTCCATCATCTTTTGATGTTTCTTGCGTCATGTAATATTTTCCTCATAGAATCCTTCAATATTGCAACTCGAGGCTTGAATTTTTTCTTCAGTTCTTTCAGCTTGAGATACTTGAACTTGCATATGCGCAATTGATGGTCTGTCCCACAATCAGCCCCTGGCCTTGTTCTGACTGATGGTATTGAGGTTTTCCATCATCTCTTTCCACAGATGTAGTTGATTTGATTCCTGTATACTCCATCTGGCGGGGTTCACATGCATAGCTATCATTTGTGTTGCTCAAATAGGTATTTGCAATGAAGAAGTTGTTGGTCTTGAAAACCTTACCATGTGATCTCCAGCATTGTTTCTATCACAAAGGCCTTATTTTCCAACCACCAATCCTTTGTTTCTTATTTTCACATTCCAATCAGCAGTTAATTACTAATGCATCTTGATTGCATGTTTGATCAATTTCGGACTAAAAAAGCTGGTAAAAATCTTTAATTTCTTCATCTTTGGGCCTAGTGGTTGATATGTAAATTTGAATAATAGTCATATTAACTGGTCTTCCTTGTAGGTGTATGGATATTATCCTATCACTGACAAACTTGTACTTCAGAATAGATCATGAAATGTTTTTTTTGGTGATCAGTGCAACACTATTCCTCTTCAATTTGTCATTCCTTGCATAGTAGACCATATAATTGTCCAATTCAAAATGACCAATACCAGTCCATTTCAGTTCATTAATGCCCAGGATATCGACATTTATGCATTCCATTTCATTTTTGATGACTTTCAATTCTCATAGATTGGTACTTCGTACTTTGCATGTTCTGATTACTAATGGATGTTTGCAGCTGCTTCTTCTCATTTTGAGTTGTGCCACACCAGCAAATGCATGTCCCTAAAGCTTGACTCCATCTACGTCATTAAGGTCAACTCTGCTTTGAGGAAGCAGCTCTGCCCCAGTCGTCTTTTGAGTGCCTTCCAACCTGAGGGGCTCATCTTCTGGCACTATATCAGACAATGTTCTGCTGCTGTTCATAAGGTTTTCACCAAGCTTTTTTTTTTCAGAAGCAGACTGCCAGGTCCTTCTTCCTAGTCTGTCTTGTCTGCAACCTCTGCTCAAACCTGTCCACCAAGGGCGACCCTGCTGGTATTTGAAATGCCGGTGGCAAAGCTTCCACTATCACAGCAAAATGCAAGCCACCATGGTATTAACGACTGACAGACACTTGGTGGATTTTGCTTTATAAGATGCTAATGTCCTATATTTTAAAACTTTCAACTAGTAAATTGAAAAACAAATGGTAAAAATTAAAAGGAGAATGGGTAATGCATTGACAAAGCATGACGACTTTATTTTGTTTCATTTTAAAATATCAGGTATAAGGTTGAAATACTTATAGCAAGATGTGTAAGACAGGCCACTTATATAGGTAGGAATATCATCTGTGAGTCAAGGAAGTATTTCTTATCACAGAAAGCTCTGCCTCAACTAGGTCCAAACAGGAAAGATTACAGTTGAAGATATATAATAAGGATGACTGGATATTTAGAGAAAAAACTTGTTTAAAGGAAGAAAGATTAAAATAAAGATTTTTAGAGAATTGTAAGACAAGAAATAAAGTCATAAAACTTTGATAAAGAGAAGAAGAAAGGGGGTGGATATACTTTCATGAGATTGAGATTTACATGCTATTATTAGGCAATGTTAATAGTGTAGGTTTTGAATATGTATAAGCCTGTTTGGAAGTTCAAAGAGATTCTTCTTAACAAATGTGTGATTTTGAGTATAAAAGAGAATGTTTTGGCATGGTTTTAAAATAAGGATTTTTTCTTCTTTCCATTTAGTCATGTTAAACATAAGATTTTTGGTGGGAGAAATTACCAATTTAAATCAAAATAAGAGATTGGGTAGGGAAATTTGAAAGCATATGCCAAAAAGCAAATTTTATTTGAAACCAGTCACAGAGACAAAAAAGTAAAGCATGAGCATATGAGGACAGTGAAGTCAGCAGGCAAGAAGAGATACTCAAAAGGAAATAAACAGAACTTAATGAAAAGAAAGAAAAAGTCTCAATCCATTTGTTCTCACAACACTGCAGGTCAGAAAGACCTTCATCCCACGTGCTGGTTTCTGCAAGAGAAAGGTAAGCCAGATACCATGAGTGAGATGTGGACACTGGCAAGCGGCAGTTGCTGTCAGGTGCCGTTGAGCTGATTTTGACTCATAGTAACCCCACGTGAACAGAGTAGAACTGCTCCACGGGGTTTCCTAGGCTATAATCTCTATGGGAGCAGATCATCAGGTCTTTCTCCCACAGAGCTGCTGGGTGGATTTGAACCACCAACCTTTTGGTTAGCATTGAGCAGTCAACCATTGCACAACCATGGCTCCTCAGCGAGTGGCAGAAGAGTGGTGAAACAGTGATGGTTTAGCAAAGGTTTCTGAGACAACCCAAAGAAACTACTAGGCAGTGACTTAACCAGTCACTTCTTTCCACAGTGCCGAAAGGTACTGGTTAGAGTAATATAATGAGAGACAACATAATGGATTCACTGAGTTAAATCTCCATTCCTTTTTTTAAAGTACAAATAATCAGGTCCAAAAAGAACAGAGAACGGGACAACCAGAACAGAAATGATGAGAATGTCCCTGCGTTGTGAAGGATGTAGCCAATGCCACTGAACAACGTGTGTAGAAATTATTGAATGGGACCCTACACTGCTGTGTAAACCCTCACCAAAAACACAATATTATGAAAAAGAAAGAGAAAAATGAGTAAAAATGAAATATGGGTCATTGAAAAATGATAGCCAAGGAAGCATGAAGATGGAAGGAAAGAGAGGAAAGACCGAAAAAGAAAGAGAGAGGGCAAAAGAGAGGGAGGAAGAAAGAGAGAGAGTGTGTGTATGCATAGTGGGACCCAAAAGGGAGGATGAGACACACAGCTGAAGGTTTAAGCATGTGGCTTCATCTTGTTATTCATAAATGAAGGAGAGAGAAATGTCACACTGCTGGAAATAGAATTTCTTGAGGGGCAAAATGAAATATTAAAAGATTTTCCCATTGCAAATAAGGCAATTAAAACTATTCAATTTGACAAAAGCGCCGGACCCAGTTGAATTATGCCATAATTCAGGAGGAAAAAAACAGCAGCAAGGGAAATGGAGAAGCCTTTGGCAAAGCTCTTTGATAGCTCAATAAGAAAGGAGTAAAGGGAGCAATCACATTTGAGTCACTAATAAGCATTCTTAGAGTTAGCTAAAGAAAATCATTGAAAGGACTAGTTTTTCCAACTTCAATTATTAAGCACAAAAGCAAAGGTTCACTCAGATCTGTGCATCTGTGATTTACCTAAGAGAACCAGTCTGAGTTTAGAAGTTTAACATTTATTTTTACTGTGACTTCAGGAAAGCACTTACAATTTTACTAGCAAGTCACCTAGCAATAATGAAAGCTCAATCATGAACAAAGTACCAGAAATCATCCTGGATACGATGACTGAAGACTCCACATTTCGCAAGCTAATAAAGAATAACCAACAGACATTAATAATATTGCTTTGAAACTCTGAAGATTTTTGACAAAAATGTTTCATAACCATTAATAGAATGAGCGCATTTTTCATGAAGTACAAGGAAAATTTTAAACCTACATCTTGACTCTGTACACAGATCACTCTTCCTTCACTGCACCCCTCTCCCAATCTTGATTGGTGCTCCAAAGAGTTTGAGTTGGTATAAGGGCACGACATTGGTCTCATCGTAGCTATGTGGCTGCATTTACCTCTGAACACAGCCAGGCATTTAGAACAAAAGGGCCCTTTATGTAAGTTCTCCCAATAGCCCTACCTTTGCTTTTCTTCTTCTGTGTGGTTCTGCATGGCCCAGACCTTAGGCGCCCTCTGCTTCCTAACATGGAAATGATAAGCATTTCAAAGCATTCTCACGAGAATGTTTAGTTCTTGATGAAAGCAGAACACCTTTAGGGAAGTACAAGCAGCCGCATGAACCCAGGTCTACTTCGACTGATATTCCATCCAACTAAACTAGTAAACTAGTTGCCTTCAAGTCGATTGCAACTCATGGCAACCCCATGTGTGTCAGAGTAGAACTGTGCTCCATAGGATTTTCAGTGGCTGATTTTTTGGAAGTAGATCACCAGGTCTTCCAAGATGCCTCTGGGTGGACTCAAACCTCCAACCTTTTGATTAGCAGCTGAGTGTGTTAACCATTTGCCCCACTCAGGGACATCCAATTAAAAATCCAATTAACAGGAAGAATACAAGTAGAAATCTAAAAGAATGGCATAGCTTAAAGTAATTAAATAAGAAACCTGATCTACCAGATAATTTAATAAAGAAGTCAAACAAATCAAAAGAAAAACATGTTTGATAGCCTTTCTCTTCAAATCAGAACTTTCTTAAAAATGGTGCCTTCTGCCACCAGCCATCAGGGGAGATAACCCAGGGTGGCTGATGCTTTATACAGAGAAAAAGCATGGAGTAGATGGATGCTTGTAAAAATTCTTCCTGCTCTGAAAGTCAATGATTCTCACGTAAAGTCAAAGTCATGTTCAGACATTGCCTATGAACGATTATCACTGTTATCCACTTTGAGTACTTTTACCAATAACTTGAGTGGATGGCTGAAGCTCTACAAAGAACATTTAAAACTTCTCTTTTTCTTTTACATATCAGAAATCTCAAAAGAGTAGAGGACTGAATTCTGCCTCTAGAAAGGACTGCCCATAAAATACCCTAGCATTTATATGCTATCAAGGGCTACTCAAGGAGGATAGTTTATAACATTTCTTGACAACATATTATTCTGTTATGGTTATAAATATATAACCACCCCTGAATTGGCATCAACAGGAAACTTTTTTTTTTTTAAGTTGACTCAAGCAAGAGCAGAGATGTGTGAGTCATATTAGATTAAATTATACTGCAGTAACCAACAACCCCCAAATCCCACACACAAAGGATTTATTTCTCACTCACACAAAGTCTACTGCAGTGCTGGTTGACTCTCCAGGGCAACAGTCCTCCATTCAGTAACTCAGAGATCTAGGATAGTGGCATCCACATTCCCTACCTTCTTTGGTGGCTGAAACCAGAAAAAAAGAAAGCTAGAAGATTGTGCAGCAGGTCTTCTAAGTTTTGGTCTGGAAATGAAAACCTCACTTCCACCTCTCGTCCATTGGAAATACCTGGCCATACAGCTTAACTAACTGCAAGGAGGCTAGGATATGTGGACGAACAAATGGAAAGCTGGGTGATCACCAGTCTCTAACGCAATAAGATAAGGGAAGTAAAAGATTAAGCCAATTAACCTAAGGTTCAAGAAACAAACAGCCGTCTAGCTGAGGCAGACGTAACAGGAGGCTAATAGAGGTTACCATGAATCCCCCAAAAAATATTTAATATTCTTTTAGAAATAACAACAGCAACAATAATAATCCAGTAAAAAGCTAGTTGCTATCGAGTCACCTCTGACTCATGGAGTCCCTGTGTATGTCAGAGTAGAATGGAGCTCCGTAGAGTTTTTTATGGCTGATATTTTCAGAAGTAAATCACCAAGATTTTCTTTCCAGGAGCCTCCAGGTGCACTCCAACCTCCAACCTTCTGATTAGCAGCTGAGTGCATTAACTCTTTGCACCACCCAGAGACTTCTAACAATAATAGCTAAAATACATTGGATGCTTAAAATATGCCTTGTCTTGTTTTATGTGTGTTATCTGTAGTACCTCATTTACTCCTTACAGCAACTACATATGAAAAAAGTAATACTGTTATCCTCATTTTACCAATGAGAAATGTGAACAGATAGAGCAACTTGACCAAAGTTACACAGAGAGCAAGAGGCAGAGCCAGGATTTGAACCCAGGCAGTCTGGTTCCTGAGTCAATCATCCATGAAGAGATGAAAGAGAAATGAACTTCAGCTAAATTGAGTTGTCTTTAATTTCCTCCTCATCTTCTTATAGAAAGTGAGATGTGGTGGAAAGAACATAGATGTGGAGTTGGAAGACCTGGGTTCCAGTTCCAGCTTCACCAGATAGAGACGTGATATTGAACAAACACTTAACTTTCCCAAGTCCACAGCTCCAAATGAAAAATAGGCTGATGTTTGGACTGGCTTCTTGTTCATAAAGGTAAAATAGTAAGTGTGCAAAGCAGTTTATGAACTCTGAATTTCTGGTATATGACGTCTCAGGTATAAAGGCATTACACATGATAGGAGATTTTACAAATGAGGATATAAGATGTACAAATATCTAGAGACCAGCAATGCTCAGAAGGACCTTCCACTTGTGATTTTGGTTCATTCATATTTCATTAGCAAAATAAATACTTAGATCATACCAATGGGGGCTCAGACTAAACATTCCCAAAAGGCAACATCCACTACCATTCATTCAGTTTTTCTTAACTTCCTTTATTCCTTAGCTCAAGGCGCTACGAGCCTGGAAAAAAAATCATAATACTGAATTTATGGCCTGACCATTCACAATCCCTACAGGGATGACGGACAGACAGGCAAAGGGGTAATCTGGTTTTAATGTACATTGGTTTTATACAAATTACAGAAATCTTTTACAAAGCAATGTCTCAGTAGTGTATAATGGCTTCAGGAATATTAGGCAAATCCTACTCATGCATTTATTCATTTTGAAAACTCAAAGCCAAATAAGCCCACCCTTCTTCCTGTCTGTTATCCTGCATTATCACAAAAATATAAGATCTTCCAGGCTTCCTTCCTCTCATCGTCATTCAGTCCCGTCCTTTGTCGTTCTGACCCAATCTCATACCAATGCTCCGCTCTCAAACTGCACCGGGCTTTGTGGCAATTTCATTCTGTGGTAAATACATCCCCCCATAACCTCAATCTCAATCTCCTCACTGAATATTCTCTCCATTTCCTTTCCATAATGAGTCCTGGCTTTCCTTTCAATTGGATAATTTTTTTTCACTATGCTTCATCCCTCTTCCTCTAGTTTCATTTTCCTTTTTCCCCAGTAGAGCTTCTCCACTCACATAAAACCTTCGTTCCTTAGAGACTCATCACCTCACTATTGTTGTTGTTAGCTGTTGTCAAATCAGTGCCCAACCTGCAGTGACCCTACGCACAACGGAATGAAATGCTATCCGGTCCCACACCATTCCCATGACAGGTTGCAGACTGGGCTGTTGGGATCCATAGAGTTTTCACTGACTGATTTTTTGGAAGCAGATTACCAGACTTTTCTTCCTAGTTCATTTTAGTCTGTCAGCTCACTGAAACCTGTTCCGCATTGTAGCAACAGGCAAGCCTCCACTGACTGATAGATAATGGCTACACATGAGGCGCACTAGCCAGGAATTAAACCCAGGTCTTCCTCCACATGGAAGGTAAGAACCATCAATGTGTCCCACATACCTCACGATAACATATTCATTCTATTGTGCAGAGGCTGCCGTGAGTCAAGGACCAATTCAACAGCAGCTAACGACAAAAACAATTATGTTTAGAATATGGATATAAATGATAAGAAGCTTGCCCCTTCAAGCTCCTTCAGTGTTTCTATATGGCATAGCAAGGGCTACAATGGAGGCATGCTTCATATGTACTATGGGACCACAGATGACACCCTCTGAAATAAGAAGGGATAACACGCTGAACAGGCATCTCACTTTAAAATCAATAGGTGTAGCTCATAAAACCTGTATGTATTTAGTCAATGAAATTTGGAAGCAGATGTTTCAGGGTCTTCTTTAGAAGCAACTTTGCATCAAGAGACTGCATCATATTTAACAACGGTTCAAAAGACTTGATAAGGCACATTCCGAGAAGTCCACGACACTAAACACATTTAAAGAAAAAGCAATAGCAAATAAAGAATATTGGAGATTTCTATTTTTCAATTACCATTCTAGTCTCGTTTTCCAAAATCACTCTATTCTTTTGGGAAATATACTTTAATCAAAACCTGAAATAATTTATCACTCAAGTCATTTATATCTTCTTATGTAAGATTTACATGTAAGGCATCATTTGAGCATAATTTACATTTTTGTCCATGAATAATCTAAAGAAACATATATATATCTATTTGTTAAATATATTAGCAATTTACAAATAGCCTTTCTTCAATGAAGTATTTTGGAAATTTTCAGTAAGAACGATTTAATTAAAAATCTATAATTAGGTGTAAATGTGGTCCTCACCTGAACATGGAATTATTATCATCTTTAAAATTATAGGAGCTACAGTTTTGTTTTTTTTTTTTACAGAGGTAGTTCAAATAGTCATTCTCTTTTCTTTACCTAGATACGGTATTTACAACTTAAAACTTACCTCCCTTTGGACTTCCACCTCTGCCAATGTTGATTTAATCTGCCCTTTGGGACAAGCCTTAATATATTGACATTTTAAATCTAGGAAGGAAGAACTAACTAGTTGACTTACAAAGACACTACATCAGAAAGAAAAATGAGCTGCCCTGGTCTTCCTCCTCTACTAATCCCTCCCTTCTCCTCTTCATATTTTTCTTTAGATACAGACAATTCTAGTAGCTAAAAGTTCCCTGGTCTAAGACTTTCTCTGAGAACCTGCCCCAGGCTAGACCCAAGCAAATTAGAAGAGAGACAAAGTGTACCTTAGGTTCTCTACCAGTGGTCCATCTTGTACACGTTCCGTTAAGGAATATCCTTTGTCTTCGAGATTTTTCTTTCATTCTGTAACAAAACTTCCATTTTCATGGCTTTAGAGGAGCACTCTCCTTAAGTTGTAAACTTGGAAAACTCTAATATACTAAAACACAAACAGATGAAGCCCTGGTGGTACAGTGGTTAAGGAACGGGCTGCTAACAGAAAGATTGGCAGTTCGAACCCACCCAGCAGCTCCACAGCAGAAAGACGTGGTGATCTACTGTCATGAAGATTACAGCTAAGAAAACCCTACAGGGCAGTTCTACTCTGTCACATAGGGTCAATCACCGTGAGTCAGAATCAACTCAACGGCACCCAATAACAACGGCAATATGCAAAAAGTAATAGTAACTGATCATCCTCCCCATTCAAGAGAAAGTAGTGATAACTGTCCATTATTGAGTGCTTAACATGCACTAGGTACACTGGGGTAGGTACTTCACCCATAGCATTTGATGTTTCACAAAACCCAACAGGGTCAGTACAATTAACTCTTTTTATAATTGAAGAAAGAAACTGAGACTCAGGGATACTAAAAGACTAGTACTCAAGTTCTAAAGCTAGAGCTGGGATTCTAATCCAGGTCTATCTCACTCTAAAACTTGGGCTCTTTTCACTAAGTTTTAACAGTGAATAATGTGTTATTAAAAAGCTTCAATTTCTAATAATGGAGAGTCAAAGACTGGAGGAAAAAAAAATTGGAGGGGTACACAGGGAGAGGGTAAGCCTCAAATAACAAGTCCACTATCTCTGCCTGAAGTCAATCCTTCCTGCACCCAGTGGACCAGATACCGGGATGAAATGTGAAGGCAGCAATGTCTTTCTCTTCTTCTAAATTTGCAAGATAAATTACTGTCTTACAGAGTCACATTAAAAAGACAAACAAACAAAAAAAACAGACCGACTGCTGTTGAGTCAATTCCAATTCACAGCGGCCCTATAGAACAGAACTGCACCCTAGGGTTTCCAAGGCTATAAATCTTTACAGAAGCATACTGCCACATCTTTCTCCCATGAAGTGGCTGGTGGGTCCAAATCACCTACCTTTTGGTTAGGAACTCAGAGTTTTAACCACTGCGCACCCAAAATCACATACAAAAGTTAAATGATAGCATTCATAAATTAGATATTTACATAACATAGGCGTTATTAGAAGCAGGAACCACAAAACAGTGCACAGTCATGCTTGCTCCACCTCTCCACCTCTGCTCTCTGAAGGTAGAGAGGCACCTGAGCCGTCAGACAGTCCCTGCTGAGGTCTGTGATACATAAGAACCAGATAGTGGTCTACTTCCAACCACGGAGGGCTTCATGTTGCATTTCAATTGTCTCGAGAAAGCATCTGAGATGGAATTCTCTGACCCAAGCACATATTTATTATGTAAACATTTTAATACAGACTCCTATAATCCTAGACAGAAATGCTGTATCTCTCCCAAGACTGGAGTCCCTGGGTAGTGCAAATGATGACTGCACTGGGCTGCTAATCAAAACATTGGAGGTTTGAAGCCACCTAGAGGTTCCTCAGAAGAAAGGCCTTGCGATTTATTTCTGGAAAATCAGTCGCTAAAAACCCTATGGAGCACAGCCCTACTCTGACACACATGGGGTTGCTATAAGTTGGTATCAGTTCAATGACAACTGGTTTTATCCTAGGACTATGGAAGAAGAACCCACAAAAAAGGAGTGTTACCAGGCCATTTTCAACAATTAGCTTCCTTTTTATTAAATTTTAGATGGGAAGAAAAAGAATAAAAATGAAAACACATGTTTAGAAAATTAGATATGTATTTTAAAAAACTTTCCCCTGAAGAACAATCTGATCTAGAATGAATAGTGTGCAAAGGTTGGCCTCAGGGAGAACACCCAATACATATCAAACAATCAACAAGAATTGTAATAGCTAGTGTTTGTTGAGAAGCCACTGTGTGCTGGCCACCGTACAAAGTACCTTACATAATTTATTTCATTCCATTTTCACAAACACATTATGAAGCAAGCAGTAATAGCCTCATTTGGCAGAGGAGGACGCCAAAGCTCAGAGAAGTCTAGTCACTGGCCTAAGGACACAAACGTGTAAATGACAAAGACTATATCCTGATTTCTACGACAGCAAATGTTCTCAACGTTAATCAGTCATTCACTTGTGGCTTTCAGGAATTTTTCTGTATCATCAGCTGTATGATATCAACTGTGCAGTTAAGTAAGGAGCATTTGCTCTGTTTAAACTGAAATAAATTTATTTAGAAAAGAAACTCTGTTTCTTGTAAGTGGAAATTGATCACTTTTCATCAGTTGACACAGATAGCAAGGTAGATAGATGGATAAATTATATAGGGTTGTATTAATATATGCATATTCTTTATATTAGAAGTCCCTGTGTGGTGCAAACATTAAGCTCTCAGCTACTAACCAAAAGGTTGGTGGTTTGAGTCCACTCAGCTGCACCTCAAAAGAAAGGCCAGGCTACCTATTTCCAAAAAATCAGCCATTAAAAATCCTAGGGAGCACAGTTCTAGTCTGACACACATGAGGTCTCCATGAGTAGGAATCAACTTAACGGCAACTACTTATTTATGTATGTTAATTACATAGAATTGTATTAGTATATGGCATTAATTAATGGTATCAATTAACATAATTAAGTATATTAATAAATATACAATAAAACAAAATAGTTGTTTGTTATTATATTTAGCTAAACATTATTGCCTCCAGAAAGAAGTTTTTTTTTTTTTCTTTTAAAGAGCAAACAAGTATTAAAGAGGTGTTGGTCAAGACCATGATGAGACTTAATCTTTTATTTATTCAAGAAGGATTAAAATAGAGCAGAAAAGGGAATCGCTTTTCTCACCATGTGCATTTTTGATATTTCATGTTACATTCTTGCACTATCCAAAGTCGTCACCCCGAACACCAACAGTAGGCTGGAAACCTGGCATCAAGATAAGCGCTCAAGAGCAAGTTAGACAGACAGAATTACAGGGAAAATATTGTGCCTAATCTAAAATAGAATTATGTGAACAGAACAGAAGCACTCCAGGTATCTAGCAGAAACATGGCAGAATGGTTTGGGATCATCATGTTGGGTTCCACAAAAGTAGGTGGGATTTGAACCAAGGGTTTTAGGCTATAAAGGGAGGAAAGAGGGCATTCCAGGCAGGTGAAAACATGAGTGAAGCTGAAGAAAAGAAGAGAATCACAGATCTAAGGGGTCAGCAAGTAACCTGCCTTACAAGAGCAGAGTGGCATACTGGAGAACGTGAACAGTTGGGATCACCACTATCACGCTACAATATAGAGGAATGCTGCGATTCGGACAGAAGGTTTAGATCTGATATGGTAGCTTTTAGAAAGCCAGCAAATGTTTTTTGGACACACGGTGTGTTCCTGGCACTTAATTCTCACAGTTGCCCTTTGGGAAAGGCACAGTTGCCCTTTGGGAAGTCTATACTTTGTAAAAGAAAAAAAACGAAATTTAATTGGTAGACAGAATAATGGGCCCCAAAGATGCCCGTGTCCTATTTTCTGTAACTTGTGAATGTATTACATTACATGGCAAAAGGGAATTTGCAAATATAATTGAGGTTATGGACTTTAACACAGGGAGATTACCCTGGATCATTTAGGTAGGTCTAATCCAATCATGGAGCTCTGGTGGTGCAATGGTTAAGAGCTTGGCTGCTAATCAAAAGATCAGCAGTTCGAATCCACCAGCCGTTCCTTGGAAACCCTATGGGGCAGTTCTACTCTGTCATACAGGGTTGCTATGAGTCGGAATTGACTCTACAACCACGGGTTTGGTTTGGGGCCCTCTTTAAAAGCAGAAAACTTTCTTGACTGGAAGCAGAAGAGAGATGTGGCAGAAGGGGAAGTCAGAGAAATTGTGTGAGAAGGATTTCACTCAGATATAGGGACCTAGGTGCAAGGATTGGAGCCCTGGTGGCACAGTGCTTAAGAGCTCCGGCTGCTAACTAAATGGTCAGCAATTCAAACCCACTAGCCGCTCCTTGGAAACCCTGTGGGGCAGTTCTACTCCGTCCTGTGAGGTTGCTATGAGTCAGAATCAACTGGATGGCAACAGATTTGGTTTTTTTGGTTCTTGTGCAAGGACTGGAGAAAAGTCTGTAGCAGCTACTGGCATCCCCCAGCTGACTGCCAGCAAGGAAAAAGGGACCTCAGCCCTACAGCCACAAGGAACTGGATTCTCCCAATAACCTGAATGGGCTTGGAAACTGATTCTTCCCAGAACCTCCCAAGGAGAGCCTAGGCAGCCAACACTTGATTTCAGCCTTCCCAATCCCAGAAGAGAGAAACCAACTGAAGCAATCCAGACTTCTGACCAACAGAACTGTGGGATAATGACTCTGTATTGTCTGAAGCTGCTAAATATGTGGTAATTCGTGATGGAGCAATGGGAAACTAACATACTTGGGTTATATAACTTGCCCAAGGTGGTATAGTTATCAAGCCAAACTGTCACTAAGCTCAGCTGCATGCAGCTCCAAAACCCATGTCTTTAAGCAAATAAAATTACAAAAGCCATACAGAGCTGATCGGAAAAGAAGAAGCCTATTGAGAGAAAGAGGAGGTATTGGTGGTTCAGTGGTAGAATTCTCGCCTTCCATGTAGGGAAAAAAAACAGGTTTAATTCCCAGCCAATGCACCATGCTCAGCTACCACTCGTCCATCTGTGGAGATGGTGTGGCAGGTTTCAGCGGAGCTTCTAGACCAGGAAGAAAGGCCTAGCAATCTAAGTCCAAAAATCAGCCAGTGAAAATCATATGGATCAGAACAGTCCAATCCCCAACGAATCATGGGGATGGTGCAGGTCCAGGAAGCATTTCATTCCTTTGTGCATGGGGCTGCCATGAGCCAGGGGTCAACTTGATGGCAGCTTACATCAACAGCATTGGGAAGGAATGGCACTGATATATTCAACTCTTTACAGTAAGAACCTCATGTTCTGTCCCTTTTGTGACTTCCCACAGTAAGTGGTGAGACAAAAAAAAAAAAAGTGAGATTTTTCCATAAACTTTTTCTTTACAAACTTCTTAAGGAGATTTGTGAAAACTATAAACTTAACTTTAGAGTGTCTGAGTCCACTTGAGCTTCAAGGAGGAAGGATGACACTTGTTAATTTTCACTCCCATTACAGGCAGGACTATTCTCTTTAGAACGAAAATGAATTTTACTATGTAAAGTTATATAATAACAATGGCTGAGCCAAAAGCCATGAATATCAGTAATATGATTTTTTTTTTTTAATTTTTGTAATGAATGCTTTATAATTCCAAGACTCTTTCAAATATATTTAATGCATCTCATGATCACTCTTTGAAATAGACATTATTATCTCAGTTTGACTGCTGGGAAAAAAAAAATGAGACCCCAAAGTTTAAGAGACTTGCCCAAGGTCACACAGCTAGCACATGATGGACAGGAGACTTTAACCAAGGTTTCTAGCCTCCAGACCCCATTTTCTTTCTATGGCATCGAGTTTAACACTGAGGAAAAGAAAGCATGATTGCTAAATGACCTCATGAGCTGTCTTGAAAATCAAATAAGACCTTGTGGCAACTGGACATATAAAGATAAACCTGTTGACAAATATACAGCATGCATTTGACCAGAAACTGGTCTCCTTCCGTAAAGGCCAGCAGGTGAGAGCGTGCTCTGGCAACACTTCATTTTACAGTGTCACTCATAATTCCAGGACCACAAAATAAGGGTCACATTAATTCCGGGCTTTCGTTAACACATTTCGGCTGCTAACCAAAAGGCTGGAGGTTTGAGTCCATCCTGAGGCACCTTGGAAGAAAGACCTGGTAATCTATTTCCAAAAAAACCCAACCATTGAGAACCCTACAGTGCACAGTTCTACTCTGACCCAAGTGGGGTCACCATGAAACAGAGTCAACTCTATGCAACAGAGTTAACTCTACACAACAAAGTTAACTCTATGCAACAGAGTTAACTCTATGCAACAGAGTTGAATTGACTTGGTTCTGACACAGTTCTAGTAACCAATTTTTCTAATTTAACAAATTTTAAAACATATGTACATCTTAATAGTGAAACATTCTATAGATAGTGAATAGGAGTAGTTAAAAGGAGACAGAACAGTATTGGGGCTGGCGTTTTTTAAAACCCTGGTCATCCTCAAACCCTGCATACATCTCAACAGAGCCAGTCCCTCCTCAGGGACCATGACTCTGAAGGGGACAGCATGCACACATCTCCCGCTTATTTTCATTTGGAGCAGCTGTTTCGCCAACTGTGTTTATCCTTTCCTGGGGCTCTTTGCTTAGGGTAAGCAATGATATGGACAGATGAAAAACTGCTGCCTTGGCACTTCTGAAATGTGCTGAACTGTGGCAGATAAAAAGCGACTAAAACTGTTGGAATCAACTCTCCTGAGAAAATACAATTCCTATCCCTGGAAAGTGAACAGCATTATAAAAGCTAGGCAAGAAAAACTCTCCTGGCCAAATAAACAATGACACCTGATGCACATGTTCTGTGGATTTTTGCTAGGCGGAAATGGAATAACTTCTTCACTGTTGCTATCTCAGTACACGAAGGGATTGAAATTCCTGGATAACAGAATTGGGTTGGATGTGTCATTAATCTGACAGACTAAGGAGCAAGGTCTCCACAGCCAGGAGGTGGAAAGGGTAGGTCAAAAGAAGTCATTCCAAGCTTGTCAGCCTATGCTAAAAAAAAGCGCCATCTAAATGCTCTTCTTCCCTCCTGCAAATGGCTTCCTACACCAGCAGTTCTCAAAATGTTTGTTCTCAGGACACCTTCATTCTTAACAAACACTGAAGACCCCTAAGACCTTTGGTTCACGTAAACTCTATCAATGTATGCTCAGCATGAGAAACAAATGTTTTAAAAAATATATTTACCTATTACTGTATTTAAAAATAGCAATACTAAACCTGTTACATATTTTAAAAATGTACACCTATGATAGAATAACCGCATTTTCCTAAGCAAAAAAAATAGTGAGAAGGTTGACATTGCTTTACATTTTTTGCAAGCCTCTAATGTCTCACGCAATAAAAAACAGCTGCATTCTCACCTCTGCTTCTACATTCAGTCTGTTGCAATATCATATGTCATACAGCTTCCAGGAAACTCCAATACACACTTACAAGACACTGGGAGTGAAAAGGCAAGTAATGTCTTAGCATTGTTATGAAAATAGTTGTGACCTCATAGATCCCTAAAAGAGTCTAGGGAACCCCCTGGTGTCCCTCGCCCACACTCTGAGAACCACTGCCCTACATTTGACCTCAGTCTGGAGGTGGTAATCGTTTAAAAGCAAGTACACTCCCTTTTTTCAGTTAACTAACTCAGCCAAGGAGCCCTGGTAGCAGAGTGACTAAGAGCTATGGCTGTTAACCGAAAAGGTCAGCAGTTCCAATCCACCAGCTGCTCCTTGGAAACCCTAAGGGGTAGTTCTACTCCGTCCTATAGGGTCACTATGAGTTGAATTGACTCAATGGCAACAGGTTTGGTTTTTTGTTTTGTTTTTTTAACTCAGTCAAGAATGCTTTAGCAAATTTGAAAACAAAGATTGTACTTGGTTATATTTCAAATTAAAATATATTTAAAACCTGTCTACGTCAGTTAATAAATGAGTAGCCATAAGCAAGTTTGTAAACCTTGGTTTCATTGTGTATAAAAGAGTCAAAAGTACCTTCCATATTGTGCTGTTGTAGGAATCAGAAGCAGCCTGGTGCCTATTATGAGGAAAGCGGATAAGGAAATGTGATGACGGCTATATGCCATGGGGAACTACTTGGCAGTAAGACAGAGGCAATTAGATGTACTCTAGCATGAAGGAAGAATGAATCAAAAACAAAGTAGTAAAAAATAGGTAAGAAATTATCTTTAAGTTCATAACACAGTATCATTTACATTATATATACAATAATATATACATGTGTATAAACAGTTTTGTTTATGTGTGTTCTTGCAAAATGTATGCGTGTGTGTAATAAAATGGTAATAAAAAGAAATAAACAAAAATAGTTTTTAAGAAGACAGAAAAACATTATTCCACTGTAAAACCAAAACCAAAAAACCAAACCCAGTGCCGTCGAGTCGATTCCGACTCATTGCGACCCTATATTGGTGTACTTCTTTCTACTCTCCATTCTTTCATGCATATTGTTGTTGTTAGGTGCTGTTGAGTTGGCTCCCACTCATACATACCGACCTTATGTATAACAGAAATAACATTGTCCAGTCCTGTATCATCCTCACAATAGTAGGTATGCTTGAAGCCATTGCTGCAGCCACTATGTCAGTCCGTCTTTTGAGGATCTTCCTTTTTTTCACATATATAACATATTTTAAGTGACTAGGATCATACTGGGTACAGTTTTACATATTGCATTTTAAATACTTAACATTATATTATGAACAGTCTCCCATCTTTGGTCACAACATTCTGACTGCTTTCTCCGAATAGATTCCTAGAAATGGAACTACCATGTCAAAGGTAGAGATGTTTTACACGCTTTTAATGTATGCTGTCAAATCACTTTTCAGACACATTAAAACATTTTAAAAAACACCAACATTTTACAAAGTGTCTATATCACAATACTATAAGCATAATCATTATTATTCACTTTAAAGGTTAATTGAGAAAGTGGATAAAGAAATATAATGATATTTAATTCTCAGTTAACTGGTCTAAGAACATGTTTAGTGCTTCTATTGTATCTCCTAATTCACTGTATAGTGCCTGGAGTCTTAAAAGCTTGCAAGTGGCCAATCCAGGCACAATGATTACTCTCTATTCACCTGGAAGATGAGGAAGAAGGAGAGTCAGGAATAGGAGGAGGATTCGGAATGTATGGCTAATTGCCTCCATCAGCATCTTCCCCCTTTGCCGTGAGACCAGAAGAACTGGATGGTGGCTGGCTACTGTTACTGAACATTTTGATCCAAGGTTCTATAGAAGAATCCTAATCAAAATGGGGAAAATGCAGGAAAGAATTTAAAATTCTCAAGGACTCGAGATTTTCTGGAGTCATGGAGGCTCAATGAACCCCTGAAACTACTTTCCTGAGCTAATCTTTAAAATTTAAACCAAAAATATCCCCTGAAGTCTTCTTAAAATCAAACAATAATTTAGCTTAACTAGTAAAAAAGGCTTGCCTTGAGCATTATACTCTTTTAAGAACTATCTATATGGGATCAAGTTGACCACAGGAACTCGAAAGATTAGATAGGAACCTTAGAGGTGAGTGAGTTTATGTTAATGAGGGAGGAACAACTCAGAAAATGAGGGTGAGAATGGTTGCACAACTCGAAGAATGTAATCAATGTCACTAAAGTGTACGCATAGAAACTGTTGAACTGGTGTATGTTTTACTGTGTATATTCTCAAGAAGATAAATAAAATTTAGAAAAAAATATTAAAAGAAGAATCTCAATACTGTTGTACTCTTATTTTATAACTAGTGAATCCAAGATTTTTATACTAATTTGCCATTTTAATTCCCTCTATTATAAATTTATTCATACTTTTGAACACTTTTCTATTGAAGTCAGTGCGTTTAGGATTGATGTCCTTAATCTATGAAGAACTCATATAAATTCTTCATAGATTAAGGACATCAATCCTTTATTTCTTATATTTGAGACAAATATTTTCTCAGCTTGTAGTCTATTAATTTTGTTCATTTTTATATTTAAATGTTTTAAAATTTCAGTAGTCGAATCGGTTCCTTTTTTCTTCATGATTCTTTGATGTTATTCTTAAAACGCTCTCCATTAATACAGATTAGGTAAAATTCACTTAAATTTTCTGTTTTTATATTGATTTAATTCTATGTTCAACCGTCTATTTCAAATTAATATCAGCATCTGCTGTGAGATGTGATTCTAAGTTTTCTGCTAAATAATAAATACTTCTGGTACCGTTTATTCAATAATCCATACCTTCCACATTTAAACTTTTAAAATTTCTAATAGGAAACCCTGGTGGCATAGTGGTTAAGTGCTACAGCTGCTAACCAAGAGGTTGGCAGTTCGAATCCACCAGGTGCTCCTTGGAAACTCTATGGGGCAGTTCTACTCTGTCCTATGGGGTCGCTATGAGTCAGAATCGACTCGATGACAGTGGGGTTTTTTTTGTTTTTCATAGGATATGTATTTTATTGTTCATGTTTATTTCTGGGATAATAATTCTGTACATTCTTGCACTGATGCCATGTTGATTTAACTGTTATTCTTTTGAAATATGTATTTTAACACTGATGAGAGCAAGTTACCATTTTATTTTTCAAAAATTTTCAATATTCTTACCTCTGTATTCTTCCAATTTAACTTCAGAACAATTTTGAACAGTTATAAAAATCATATTTCTATTTTGTTGGAATTATTCTAAATTAGATTTCCTGAGACAAATGGCTTTACAACTCCAGCTTTCATTCAGTCGTCAGCAAACTATTTTTAGGAGAGACAAGTAGAGTCTTAAAGAAAATTCATATTTCATGAGAGAAACAAAACTAGGCTCTGTGCTAGGTTGTTTCTAAGTTACTTAATTGATTATTCAATCAAAGATTTTTTGAGTTGTCACTACTTATTGTAATGTCCCTTAAAACTATGAATTGGAATTAAAGCTTTTATTCGATAGATTGTATACCCGAATGGTTAAGATTATATATATCTGTTCCACCATTTAGAGCTGGATAATCTAGGGTATATAATAAACCTAAGGTCCAGTTTTATAAACTGTAAAATAGGGATTATTGAGGTTTTTACTGATGAAAACCAATGAATAACATCCCTCTTAGTTCTTTCCTGAGTGCTAAATAATGTGAGAAATAAGACCAAGAAATTAGGCAGACAATCACTAAAATATCACCTTTATGATTCCTAAAGGCTAAATTGAAGTATAAAGGTTAATGGAAGAGCTAAATGGGCCCTCTTCCCCCCGCATGGACTTGCAAATGCCCACAAGTGGAATGTCTGAATCTACAGAGCAGACACAATTTCCCATACCTCTTCCTTGCTCCTATACGTTATAAAAGGTAGGAGAAATTGACTGACACCCAGGACTTGATAGTTTAGCTTTGACCAGTGGGGTCAGATGGACCAATGGCTCTCCTTTCAGGTACACTGATCACCTCTCTGGACAGGAATAAGGAGTGGGACAAGAAGCTAGTCAACTTTAGGAAAAATCCTTCCTAGACAAATCAAAGAAAGGAAAAGCACCTTCTCAAATTATTTTTTTTAAATCATTTTTTCTAAAACGATTCTTCCTTCAACTATTGTTCTTAACCTTTAACTGGTAGTCAACCTATTGTGCTTAACTATTAACCAACAGCCAACCAGAGTGTGGTGGTTAAGATTGTGTGTCAACTTGGCTGGGCCATGATTCTCAGTTTCTGCCAGTCATATAATGTTGCAATCAGATCCCTGTTGAGATTTGATATGTGATCACCCCCATGATGGAATCTGCCATGAGCAGCCAATCAGTTCAAAGAGGGTTTCCTTGGGCATGTGACCTGTGTTGAATATAAGCAGACATTCTGGCAAGACTCAGTGGCTTTTTGCTTGCACTGGATCCTGCAGCTGGCTCCTGCTCATCTGACCTCCAGTTTTTGGGACTTGAGCTAGCAGCTTACCTTTGCTCTTGCCTGCCGATGTTGGAATTCATCAATCTTTGCAGCCTGTGAACAAGAGCCCTGCTCTCTGATCTGCTGATCTTGGGTTGGCCAGCCCATGTAGCTACATAAATCAGAAGAAGCCTCTATCCTGACCACGGACTTGGGACACTCCTACCACCATGTGAGCCATTTCCTTGATATAAATCTCCCTCTTTCTCTGTTTCTATCTATATTTATACACTTAAATGCTTTACTGGTTTTGGTTCTCTAGAGAATCCAACCTAAAACACAGGGATTACACTATTACCCTTGGCACAAAGTTTATCAGTATATCATGAATGTACTTTCCTCCCATCATACGCTCAATCCTAATGCCATGGTTTCTTTGCGAATCTTACCGGAACTGCTGGCAGGATGCCAATCTATCAATTTTTAACTAAGAGAAATTGCTCATTAACAGTCTAACTTTGACACTCTTCAATTGTCCATTTGTGATGTAAAATACTTCCTCTATGTACTATCTTCTTTCTTAGAGAGTGGTGTTTGAGACATTTTGGCCCTTTTTATAAATGTTATGGGCTGAATTGTGGCCCCCTAAAATATGTGTTGGAATTCTAAACCCTATACCTATGGATGTAATCCCATTTTGAAATAGGGATTTCTTTGTTATGTTACTTATATCACACCTGAGTGGGGTGGGTTCCAAATCTAATCACTTCTGAGGTACAAAAAGAGTAGATTAGACACAGAGACACCCATACAGAGGGCGACAGGCATCACGTGAAGATAGTCTACAAGCCAAGGAACGAAGGAATGCCCAGGACTACCTACAAGGAAGGAATCAACACAGCTAAGACCACGATTTGGACTTTTATCCTCCAGACCTGTGACAAAATAAGCCACCCACATGTGGTATTTCTGTTACAGCAGCACTAGGAAATTAAGACAGTAAATTTTTAGAAAATTGCAGTAGCTAACAACCCCAGTCAAAGGGCCTTATTTGATATGTCTTTCCAAATTAGCATATTCAAACCTTAATTTTTATTTAGCTTCTAAGCTCCATATTCTGACACCCCAGGCTCCACAATCGCTTGTAAGCAACTATTTCAGCCCAGTACCACAGTGATTACTACCCTTACTATGGCTTTGCTTTAGCCTCTACCGTCTGACTCTCTTTTTTGCCCACATTATTTTCAGCCGGAGAATCACTCAAGGTAAACTTCTGATTTTTCTTTATTTTGTGTCCCTAGGGCTAATAGAACTAATATTTTTACCTTGTTCTCCTCAAGGTTTTTTCCTTAACTTTTGAAAGTTGCTTCCTTAAATAGCATTTCTTTTTGCTACAACTTTGTCTGCAATATTTCAATTTACTCTGCTGATCTCCTATTCTTTTCAGAAAAGCTAAAGAGAATTTACAACCTACTCCTTAAACTGAATACTTTCCTTCTATAACACATGTAGGGCTAGCACCATTTATTGTGACTTTCTTCATTTTATTTCTATTTAATCTTTTCCTTAGCCATTTGTTTTTCTTATAGTCCTCTAAACTCTGTTTTGTGGGATCTCCCATAGTAAAAAATACCAGTAGGTTCTGTGAATGCCAAAACAATACCTTATTTAAATAAATCTTGTTCATTCACCTTCCAGAACTTGATAATCCCAGTCAGGTAGGGTTTCCAGATTTAGCAAGTAATAATAATAACAACATCCAGTGAAAATTTGAATTTCAGTTAAACAATGAACGTTTTTTTCCTTATAAATATGTCCCTTGCAATATTTGAGACATACTTAAAAAATGCATAATTTATCCGACATTCAAATTTAACTGGGCATCCTGTATTCCATCTGGCATCTCTACAGGGAGATACTCTCCCACTGGACCAACATCTCATCAGGCCTGATATTAATCTAGCATTGTCCTACTGGATCCCCTTTAATATCCCATCTTTCTGGTATCCTTTTTTTGGAATTTTGATTTCATAAATTCCTTGACAACATTTTTATCAGAGCACAGTCAATACCTTTACCTCTAACTACAATGGCTGTAGCTCCTTGAAACTGCCCTAACAACGCTTTGAATGTTTTAGACTGACTTTCTCACTCTTGCTCAAAACTGTCCCAATTGTTAAGGGGTGGTTGTACAATTGCTCCTCTACCCCAGGCCAGAGTGACCAGTCTACAGTTGCCATCAAGTCAACTCTAGCTCATGGAAACCCATATATATCAGACCCACACTGTGCTCCATAAAGTTTTCAATGGCTAATTTTTTGGAAGTAGATTGCCAGGGCTTTTTTCCAAGGTGCTTCTGGGTAGACTCAAACCTCTACCCTTTCTGTTAACAGTCAAGTGCTTTAACCATTTGTACCACCCAGGGGATTCCAAAGACTGGGTAAAGGGTTAGAAAAGTGATCCGAAATCTTGAGAAAACACATACTGAATTCCTAAGAGCTGTCTCCTCTCCTCCACTGTAACCACAAGAGCCTACAAAAGAATAACAGCTCATAGCAGAACAGTAATATTACTTACCTTAGCTGGTAAAATATGAATGGTATCACTGGTTAGGTTTTTGGGGGGAGGGTTTCTGTTGTGTGCCTAGAATTCCAAAGCTTTTTAAAAACTCAAGAGACAAATGCCCTGATCTTCAATTGTGCTTTCCTATTACAAACCAAAAGTCCCACAGATGGTCATCTGGGGATCTGTTTCTCTGCCCAGTAGTGTGATCTGAATGTAAAAAAGCTGAAATACATTTTTTTAGAGGAAAAGCATCTGGGTGGGGTCTTGAAAGCTAGCAAGAGGCCATCAAAGATCCATCAATTGGTCTCAACCCGCCTGAAGCAAAGGAGAATGAAGAACACCAAAGACACAAGGAAAATACAAGCCCAAGAGAAAGAAAAGACTACATAAACCAGAGACACCATCAGCCTGAGACTGGAAGAACTAGATGGTGCCTGGCTACCACCAATGACTGCCCTGACAAGGAATACAACAGAGAATCCCTGATGGAGCAGGAGAAAAGTAGGATGCAGAACTCAAATTCTAGTAAAAAGACAAGACTTAATGGTCTGACTGAGACTGGAGGGATCCCAGAGGACATGGCCCCTGGACTCTCTTGTTAGACCAGAACTAAAACCATTCCCAAAGCCAACTCTTCAGACAAAGATTAGACCGGACTATGGGGTCGCTATGAGTCGGAATCGACTTGACAGCACTGGGTTTGGTATGAGACATAAAATGATGTTGGTGAGGAAGGTGCTTCTTATCTCAAGTAGACACATGAGACTATGTGGCCAGCTCCTGTCTAGACGCGAGATGAGAAGGCAGAGTGGGACAGGAGCCGGTTGAATGGACACGGGAAATACAGGGTAGAGAGAGGGAATGTGCTGTCTCGTCATAGGGAGAGCAATCAGGGTCACATAACAATGTGTGTATAAACCTTCACTTAAAGCACAATAAAAATAAAAATAAAGATTATAGTTAACACATGGAGTCGCGATGAGTTGGAATCAACTTCATAGCAACAGGTTTGGTTTAGTTTATATGGAGACACCTAGACTAGGAATACAGATATGTACAAGAGCGCGACCGGGGAGGAGGGCAGGCTGAGTGCTTGGCTGACTTCCTACAAAGACTATAACGTGTCAACTGCACCGTGTCTGGTTGGGGAGGGCTTTCCCTTGACGCCAGCCAGGTAAAGCATTTGTAATTGCTTCCATGTAAAAAAAAAAAAAAGTCACTGTCAAGTCGATGCGAATCATAGTGACCCTAAAGGGTTTCCAAGGCTGTAGTCTTTACAGAGGCAGACTGACAAACAGCTAGTGGGTTTGAACAAGACCCCTGAAACATCATCCTTCCAATTGTCCGTATTGACAGTGGGACAGCAACAAATCACCTCATTTCCCCAGTGTCCCCATGGCCTCCTCTGAGTCCCTTTCTACCATCTGCCCCTTCCATCTCATGCCAATTCAACTTTCAGAGCTCCTTGTCTCATGGCCTTATTACAGTGAACTTGAGCTGTTCAGTTGAATTCCACATTGTACTGAAAGATACATTCCAAAAAGGATACACGTGGACCCTCTAAGTCAGTGATGAGGGAGTCAAACCTTGTGAAGTCAACTTCCTTAGGCTCATATCTAAGCCAGAACATGCTCCCAGAACTAAACCCAGGGATAAAGTAAACTAGATCATGAATTAATAGCCCAAGGATAATGGGAGACGTCTTCTCTGGAGTTACTTGAAATCAGGCTGCAAGATACGTCCCCTAAGTAGTATCCCAATTCCAGCCATCCCCAATCTTTTTCCATGTTTAGTCTTTATTTCCTCTTTCTTTCTCCATTGTTTTCTGTTTGTCTGTTTTTTCTCTCTCTTAGTATTTAGCACATATTTTTTCTCTTTTTGTGGAGAAATTTTACCACAGTCAAATATTTTTTCTACATCCTTATCCTTTAAATTTTATACTCACTAGTACTGTTTTGTTTTGGGTTTTTTTAGTACTGTTTTGTGAATACTTCAATGAAAACTGTTATCTTTTTCTATAAACTATCCCCTACCGAAAAACAGTTATCGCCATCAAGTTGATTTCAACTCATAGTGACCCTACAGGACAGAGTAGAACTGCGCCATAGGGTTTCCAAGGAGCAGCTACTAGATTCAAATTGTCGACCTTTTGCTTAGCACCCATAGCTCTTAACCACTGTGCCACTATAGGTGCTAAAATTTAACTCATTTGTTTATTCAGCAAATTTTAGTGTCTTATACATGCCAGATAAGAGTCCTTGAGTGATACAAATTGTTGACACACTCAGCTACTAACTGAAAGACTGGAGGTTTGGGTCTACCCAGAAGAACCTAGAAAGAAAGACCTGGCAATCTATGACCAAAAAATCAGCCACTGAAAACTCCATGAAGCACAGGTCTACCCTGACACAAATGGGGTCACCATGAGTGCCAACTGACTCTAAAGCAACTGGCTTTTATATGCCATACACCATTTGTACTGATTAGGGATGAAGGAGGATGTATACACAAGAAGGAGACCATTTGAGTTTCTGTAATTGCCTGTTCCTGAGATTTCCTTTAACATCTTTGCTGCGAAATAAAATACACTAATAGAAAAGTACACAAAACATGAAAGCACCATTTCACAAACAATTATAAATCCAGCACATAGTGTGATAGGCAGCCTTCTAACTGGCCCCCAGTAATCCCCACTTCCTGGTACTCGCACGCTTGTATAATCTTTTCACCTTGAGTCTCAGCTGGACCTAATGACTTGCTACTAATGAACACAATATTGCACAAGTGATGGAATATCAATTCTGAGATTAGATAATAAAAGACTAAACCTTCTATCTTGCTGGTATTCTCTCTGTGGCTCTTCTTGCTTGTTTGGTCAGATAGAAAAGGCCACCTGAGGGTAGCCTCTGGTCAAGAGCCAGCAAGAAACTGAATCCTGTCAACAATCACTATATGAGTATGGCAATGAATCTGGCCTCAGTTGAACCTTGAGATATCTGCAGCCCCAGTCAACACCTTGATTGCAGCCTTTTGAGAGACCGTGGGCATATGTCTTCTGAAAGCATTTTTGAAATGCAGCATTGTGAAAGACTCTGCTAAACTCTACCTGGCTTTCTGACCCACAGAAACACTGTGATAATAAATTTGTGTTGTTTTAAGCCACTAAGTTTTGGGGCAATTTGTTATGGAGCAAGAAATAATTAATACACCCAAATAACTACAATCAAGTTAAGAAATAAAGCATTGGCAGCACCCAGAAACCCCATTTTTGTCCTTTTCCAATTGTAAGCCCCTCTATTCCCACTAGAGATGATACCTGTATTCATTTGTAAGACAGTCACCTCCTTTCTTTTCTTTATACACCAACTCCTCACTTACCAGCATCTCATTATCCAACATTTTGCATTTACGACAACAGGAAAAAAATCTACTATCTATTTTGCATATTAATGACGTATGTCTGGCAGTAATGAATGTCTAGGTGTGAGGTGAGAATAACACTGATTGTGATGGTTAAGGTTATGTGTCAACTTGGCTGAACCATGATTCTCAGTGGATTGGCAGTTATGTTATGTAATTTGGCAGTTATGTAATGATGTAGTCATCCTCTATTTTGTGATCTGATGTGAGCACCCAATCAGTTGAAAAGGGAGTTTCCTCATGGGTGTGGAATGCATTCAATATAATTTTCAAAAAATGCTGATTTCTACATAACGACTTGGTCTTTGGAAACTATGTCAGTAAGTGAGGAAAAAAATTTTTTTTTTTTGTGGGTATATAATTTTACTACCTATTTATGAATGCATCCCTACATGGTATAGTTGGGTTTGGGAAATTTATATTAATAAAATATTACTGTATTATTCTTTTATGTCTTGTTTCTTTTGGTCCACATTATATTTGTAAGATAAATCCAAGTTGTTGGATGTACCTGTGGTCTATTCATTTTCATTGCTCTATAATATTCTTCTTATGAATACAGTATAACTTTTTATCCATTGTAATATTGATAGACATTTGGATTGCTCTCAATTTGGGACTATTACAAAAATGATGCCAACTAGATCAACATACATGTATATGTACCCTGATGCACATGTATACAACATCTAACTATTTGTGGAATGGCCAGGTTATAGAATGTGCTTGTCTTTCCTGGATTGTAAAATGCCACAAGACTTTGTTTTCTGAAATGGTAATACCAATTCCATAGCCATCTTAAAGGAGCAAGGAGAGAAAGGGTGGAGGAGAATGGTAGGAACTGTTCATTTATTTTTTTCTGGTAAAAAACAAAACAAAACAAACAGAAAAACACTTTTGCGTTTGGTTTGTTTCATGGATTGGTACTTTTTTTTTTAATTCCCACAGCTTTAGGCCTCCAAATTACATCAGTTTCTCTTTTCACTGGAATACGCCCATGTGTTGAGGGATTCAAGCCTATTGGACTTCAATGAATTTGTTAATGATGTTGAAATTCAAACTATTCAAGACACAAAAGCATATATAGTCTAATCCTTTTTTCTGTTCCTACCTATCTTGAGATTTATGCAGGCATCACATTTGAGGATCTGTCCAAAATCAAGAAAGACTACTGTGTCTGGACTTTTTTTTAATTCCACTAAATATAATGAAATACAAATTATAGGACACTGAGAAAGAGACTTACCAAAGAGTTTTAGATATCCTCTTATTCCCTATCAAATATGACCAAATAATACTTTATTTTCTCTTCATTGATTATAGTTGGGAAAATTCACCCTAAACAGCCCAGATCTCTGATTTTGTCCAAGAGAGAGGTGCTGTAGAAAATTTCAATGTGCAGGAAACTTAAGCTCTGCAGTTTCAGCAAAAATTGAGGTGTGTTCTTATTCGGTTTTATAAGCTTTCCCAGGGCAGAAGTTGAATCTATTCATAGCCATCTCTGGTATTTATTCCAATTTAGACTTTAGGCAGGTGAATCTCAACAATATATAGAGAATGGGACCTTCCATATCTGAATAAAATGCAGTATCTTTGAAAACAGATGTTTATTGCTTACTCAGATAGAAGTCTCAAGATGAGGAGTCCAAGTTGTCAGGACGGCTCTGCTCCACATGGTCATTCAAATATTCAGGTTTCTTTCCTCTCATTGCTCCATGATTACGTAGAGTTTTGTCCATTTCTGCATGCTAAAAACTGAATCGCAGGCATATCCACGTTCTAGCTCACAGGGACTGGAAAAAGTCAAAAGCAGAAATTTCCTTTTAAGCAAGTGAAACTGATGTTGGAACACATATAACCAAAAAAAAACCCATTGCCATCGAGTCAATTTTGACTCATAGTGACCCCACAGCAACGCTATAGGACAGAGCAGAACTGCCCCATAGGGTTCCCAGGGAGCACTTGGTGGATTTAACTGCTGATCTTTTGGCTAGCAGCCACAGCTCTTAACCATTATGCCACCAGGGTTTCCAGGAACATATATAGCTATATGTTATATATGGAACATATATAAGACTATGGTTAAAAAGAGTAAAATATTAACTCAGTAGATGTAGAAAAGTTATAAGTGTATATTGTATTCTCTACATCAACCACTATAGATAGATGATAGATAGATGGATAGATGATAGATACATGATACATTTGAAAAGTCAATAGGTAAATTAAAATGAAATACTAAAAAAATCAAATATTATAACAAAGCAAAAGAAGAAAAATACAGGAACAAAGACAAAAAGAGTAAAAAAAAATTGTATACCTAAATCCAATCATATCAATAATTACATTAAATATAACAATCAAAACACACTAACAAAAAGACAGAGATTTCCAGATTGGATTTAAAAAAAAAGAAAGAAAGAAGGACCAACCATTTCTACCAGAGTCTCACTTTAAATATAGTGATATAGATAGGCTAGAGTAAAAAGATGTAAAGTGATATTGCCATGCAAACCCTAACCAAAAGAAAATCCAAGTGGCTATATTAACATAAGACAAAGTAGACTTGAAACAAGGAAAATTACCAAGAATATAGAAGGACATTATATAACAAAAGGGTCAATTCACAAAGAAAATATAATATTCATAATTGTATATGAACCCAACAGATGTTCAAAATACATGGAATAAAAACAGATAATGTGAAAGGAGAAATAGACAAATCCACAATTATACTTGAAGATATCAATTATTCTTGGAGTTTTTTTTTTTAAATAAAGACATTCTGAGATGAAGAGAAATGAGGAGAATTTGCTGCCTGAGACCTAGTCCAAATAATTGCTAAAGGAACTTTTTTCAGACAGGAGAGAAATGATACCAGAAGAAACTTTGAACATTGGGAAAGAAAGAAGAGCAACACAAATGGGAAGCATTTGGGTAAATATACTAGATTATTCTTCTCCTTTTGGTTTCTTCAAAATACGTTTGATGATTGAAAGCAAAATTTACAACACTGTCTATATGCCCAATACCACTTTACTTTCTCCTCATTGGCTAAAGTTGGGAAACCTCAGTCTAAACAATCTAGGTCTCTGATCTGGCCTTAAAGAGAGAAAGGTACTGTGGAAAATGTATGTAGATGTAACATATAAAACAACTATCTCAAAGGGTGGAGCATAAAAAGACATATATGATGGTAAGTGTTCCACATTTCACTTTAAGTGGTAAAATATTGATTATAAATTGTAAAAAGATAATTCCCAGAGTTACTACTAAAAAGGAAAAGTTACAAAAAGATACAGTCTCTTTGTATCATATTAGATAAATAAAAAAATGGAATATAAAAATATTTAATCTAAAAGAAGGTAGGTACAGAAAAGGGAGGAACAAAAACAGAGGAAAGAAACAAAAAATAAAAATTATAGCATAATCCAAAATAATTACATTAAATGTAAATGGTCTAAACACACCTTTTAAAGGCAAGAATTGTGAGAAAGGATTAGAAAAAGCATAACTAGTATAGGCTGTCTACAAAAAAAAAAAAACTCACTTCAAATATAAGGTAAGTTAAAAATAAAAAGATTGTTTTTTTAAATGGACCAAGAAAACTGAGTCAAAAGAAAGCTAGAGTAGCTATGTTAATATTAGACTGAGTAGATGTCAGAGGAAAGAAAATTATCAGAGATAAAGAGGGACATTACATAATTATAAGAGTCAATTCACCAAGAAGACCTAAACTTAAATATGTATGCACACACCTAACAGAAGTGTTTCAAAATGCATGAAACGAAGACTGACAGACTGAAAAGAGAAATGGAAAAACCCTACATGATGGTTGGAGGATTTGCTACTCCTCTCTCAGTAACGTAAACCCTGGTGGTGTAGTGATTATGAGCTACAGTTGCTAACCAAAAGGTCGGCAGTGCAAATCCACCAGGTGCTCCCTGGAAGCCCTATGGGGCAATTCTATTGCATCCTATAGGGTCGCTATGAGTCAGAATCGACTTAGCAGCAACAGGTCTCTCAGTAATTAATGGAACAAATAGGCAGAAAATCAGCAAGAATAGAGAAGACTTCAACCACACCATTAACCAACTTAATTGACATTTATAGAACAGTCCACTCAAAAAGTTTGTTTCTTTTGGATTTTTTTTGTCTCAAGTACACAGGGATAATTTTCTAACATAGAACATATCTGTGTCATAAAACAAGTCTTAATCAATTTAGATGTATTGAAATCATACAAATTTTTTCTCTGGCCATAATGGCATTAAAATAGAAATCAATAGCAGAAAGGTGTTTGGAAAATAACCCAATTATTTGAAAATTAAACAATATACATATAAGTAACCCATGAGTCAAAGAGGAAGTATCAACAGAAATTTTAAAATACTTTGAATTGAATGAAAATGCAAGATATCAAAATGCATAAAATGCAGCTAATTAAGTGCATGTAGGAAATTTTATAGAATCAAATAACTGTATCAGAAAAGAAGACAGGTTACAAATCAATTATCTAATTTTCCACCTTAAGAAACTAGAAAAACAAGGACAAATCAAATGCAAAGCAAGCAGAAAGAACAAAATAAAGAACAGAAATAAAATCAAAACAGAAAAAAAAAAATCAATGAAACTAAAAGCTATTTTTTGAAGATTAATAAGGTCGATACACCTGTAGGCAGACTGAGGATGAAAAAAAAAAAAAGTAGACACATTACCAAGGCCAGTTATGAAAGAGAAGATATGAATACAATCCATCCAGACATTAAAGGAAAATAAAAGAACATTAAGAACAAATCTGTACCCATAAACTTGATGCCTTAGATGAAATGGGCCTAAGTGGTCCTGTATTTATTAAAGAAGTTGAATTCTTCCATCAGAAACAATCTCCAAAACCTGAGGATTTTAATGTTGAATCTTATTAAAATTTAAGGAAGAAATTATGCCAATTCTACACAATCTGTTCCAGAAAGGAAAAAAAAAAAAAATGTGGAACAACACTTCCCAACTCATTTTATGAGGCCCATGTACCCTGATACCAAACGCAAAAAAAATGACATCACAAGAAAATGAAAACACAGAGCAATATCCCTCATGAATATAGATGCAATAACCCTCAATAAAAGATTAACAATTCAAATCCAGCAACACATAAAAAGAGGAATGCATCACAACCAAGTGGGATTCATCCAAGGAATGCAAGGCTGGTTCAACATTCAAAAATCAATAAATGTAATTCACCATATTAACAGACTAAATAAGAAAAACCATAATATTATCTCAATAGTTGCAGGAAAAGCATTTGGCAAAACTCAACGTTCATTCATAATAAAAACTCTCAACAAACTAAGAATCCAAACCAAACCAAACCCAGTGCCATCGAGTTGATTCCAACTCATAGTGACCCTATAGGACAGAGTAGAACTGCCCCACAGAGTTTCCAAGGGGCGCCTGGTGGATTTGAATTGCCGACCCTTGGGTTAGCAGCTGTAGCACTTAACCACTACTCCACCAGGGTTTCCAGACTAAGAATAGAAGGAATTTAACCTAATAAAGTACACAGATAAAAATTAAAATACAGCTAGTATCATGCTTAATGATGAAAGACTGAACCATTTCCAGCTAAGATCTGGAACGAGGCAAGAATGTCCTCTCTCACCATTGCTATTAGACATCATACTATAAGTCCAAGCCATACAATAAGGTAAAAAGAAGAAATAAAAGGCACACAGATTAGAAAGGAAGAACTATAATTATCCACAGATGACATCTCTGACAAAGAAATTGTATCCAGAACACATTTTTAAAGACTTTTAAAACTCAACAATAAGAAAATAAACAACCCAATTATTTAGAATGGCATTATAGCTCTTTCCCTGTCGCCAGTGAGTCATGCAGAGGTGGAGGCTCAAGTCCTTGCAAGATTCAACTGTAGCCATAACCCACCACTATGGCCTAGGAAGGCATTGCTGCTGGAGGTGTAATGGACATTAATACTGCTTTACAAGAGGCACCGAAGACTGCCCTTACCCACGATGGCCTAACACATGGAATTCAGGAAGCTGCCAAAACCTTAGACAAGTATATTTACCAGTTTCAATAACTGGGTTGTTGAAACCAGAACAAAACTTCTGCCAAGGGAAGAAAGCATGAAGTTCATGGGTTAAGCACATATGTTCTGAACAGCATCCATTCTATAGGAAATCTAGGAAAAGGCACCAAGCCCATCTTTGTGTGCTTGCATCCAACTGTGGTGAACCCTTTGTGCTGAGCACCAAATCAACCTGATGAAGGTCGATAACAACAAGAAACAAGGGGATTGAGTACGCCTCTGCAAAACTGACAGAGAAGGAAAACCCTGTAAAGTGCTTGATGGCAGTTGCTAAGTATCAATATTTTTCACCACTGTTATGGCCATGTGGATGTGCTCCAGCTGAATAACAGCTCTGAATAAGAGTATCATCCAGGAGAAAAGAATTTAAGTAGTCAAATAAGCCACGTTGTTAAAGCATCTGCCTACCTGGGGAAGTGGTTGATTTCTTAGGTGGCTTGTTCTATCTCTCTGGGGCTTTGAGACTCCCGGGAGACATTTTAGAAATGAACAGAGCTCCTCTCCAGAGAAGGACAAATGACTACCTCAAGAAAAGTCTGGTGGAGTGATAACCTTCTAAGCAGAACCAATGGGGCTGACAGAAAACCATGTTAACATTTCAGAAGGACTTGCAGAGTCTGTGCTGACTGTAAACACTTCTTGTCCCCAGACATAGAGATGGATTGCATAGTTTTTTCTCTTTTCAAAGAGAGAAAAATGAGAGCTGCTGGGTGAAATGGAGCCTCTTCCATCTATTCTTCATTCCCTGCCTTTCACACTCGCCCTTTGCAGATCACAACCTCTAGAGAAATCTGAGAGCCAACCTTATGACCATCAGTGTGTAGGTGAATTTTGCAAATGAAGAGGATTAAATCTGTAGTAGCACTATGCATCAACATGGTGGTTTATAGAGCCTTAAAATTCCCTAATAATGAAGAGGAAGAACTATCACATAATACGATAAATTTATCTGGGCCCCCTCCCCCCTCCCCCCCTTACCCCTCTGCCTTTCTTCCTTATGCAAGGTACCTCTCTCCTCCCACCCTCCCAGGCAGCCCTCTACTTTGGAAATTGGTTCTTGTACATACCAATGTTCATTTAAATCAACGTATTACCTAAAAAAAAAAAATCTTTTTTTTTTTTATTACCTATCCTAAAGGCACTTGCATGTTAAAGCCTCATCTAACTATGAAATGGCAGATATATGATGCCTGTTAAACCTCAGAGCTGCTGAGAGAAGTTTGGAAATGCTCATGTGGGCGTGGGGGTGCTGATAAACAACTCCACACAGACAGCTTTGCTTAAAAATGAGGACAGCCCCATTGGTTCACACTGTTAAATACTCCTTAGCTCACTAGCATAAAGTTTTCAAACATCAGAGGATTTCCCAGCCGTGCAATGGCTGTTTAGGAAGCAATTTGCCAGATGTCTATGAGAGTTAACTCATGCAAGGTCCCTATGCAATCAAGCCCCTAGCTAACGGCTCCGCAGCCATTAAAAATTTAGTATCAGTTGTCTGGTGCAATATTTTTTATGCAGAAATGGTCCCTATATAACATTAGAAAGGGGAACAACGAGCACCCTGGCACATGGTGATAATGTACTCAAATCTTATCTCCAGTTTCAAGGCCTTCAAATGGGAGAACTGGTTCCCCATCTTAAGTATGCTATTAATACATTTTTTGTTGCAATTACCCAGTCCCAACTTCTTTTCATTCAAAAGAAAAATGTCAAAAACCAACCAGCAAATAAGTAAATGCTAAAGATGTTATGATTCTTTAGAACTTTAAAGAACTGGGTCAGGCTTCCAGAACATTGCTGAGCCTGCTCTGTACCCTCTCCTTCCAAGGAGCAAAATAAATAAGTGCAAGCAAAATATTCACCATCTGGGGAAGAAATTGATAGCAAGACATATGCCAAGGATAGGTGTTGGAGGAGAGAGCGTATTTTAATTATGTATACAAATGACTTGGTACTGCAAGCAAGATTTGCAGATTACATTAAACAGGGGGGAGGGACACACAATAAATAATAAGGTACCCAAATGCCAAGTGGCAGCTGAGGATTTCCATCATTATGTGCTACACGTGAGCTCAGAAGATGGAAAATGCAGATAAGTGTAAATAAATGTCAAATAATGTGCCCAGAGGCCAAGAAATATACAAAGTGATTTTGAGATGAGTAGAACGGTGCTGCAACACAATGATTACAAGGGGACAAAAACACAAGGATAGTCACACCCAAGACAAGCTTCAGGAAAGGCAGACATGTTTCTGTACAGATTAGGATGAAAGGAGAAATCCACAGCCTCCTGAACACAAGGCACTGACATCTCCATCTAATTCATCTGTGCTCTGCTGGATCTTATTATGAGCAATGGGGCCCGAGTTTTAATTCTATCTCTGTCACTGGCTACTTGGGTGTCTTGGTTCCCTAATGCTGCCGTAACAGAAATACCATCAATGGGTGGCTTTAAAGAACAGAAATTTATTTTCTCAGTTTAGGAGGCTAGAATTCTGAATTCAGGATCGGAGGGAAGGTCCTTGTCCCCCTCAGCTCCTGTAGCCCCAAGGCATTCCCGGGTTCCTTGGCAATCCTCACTTCCCCACTGTGTCTAATATGCTGTTTTTACAACTCAAAAGTGATTAGGTTTAGGACACATCCTACACTGATATTAACACTCTCAGTAATATAAGAAAGAAAATCCTATTTCCAAACAGGATTACATTCACAGGTAAAGAGCTTAGGATACCATCACATATTTTAAGGGGACACAATTCAATCTATAACACTGGGTGACCTTACTCAAGTCTTTTCACATCCCTGGACCTCAGTTTTCTCCTCTGTAAAATGATCAGTGATGTCTTCCCATCTACTGGGGATCCTCTCTGCCAACCTTTATGACAAATGGTCACAAGGTACTTTGTCAGGGTTGAGACATCCTTTGTTGTTGTGACCCCAGCACGTACCAGTGCCTGGGACACGTTGGGTACTTAGCACACTACGGAAATATTTGTTAAATTTTGAATAAATGCTGGAACCCTTTGTGACAAGTTGACTTTCATGATTCAGTCCATTCCCTATGGAACTTCCTATAAAAAGGAGTCTTTTCCATTTCAAGTATATATTCTCAGATTGAAATCTAACTAGAATTCAAGGAAAAGATCTGATTCATTCAGGAGGGAAAAACTGATTTTAATAACCTGGTGTTTCTTGCCAATGTATTTCGGAGTTCAGAATCATTTAAAAGCCACTGTTTACAATCTTTTCTTGGAAAGCAAGGTGCCTTGCTGTCACAGTTTCCAAGGCACTTTCACATTCATTATCTCAATCCTCACAAGTGCCCAATAAGAATTATTATTACTAATATACCACTTATTTTATAGATGGGAAAAGTGAAACTCAGAAAAATTAAATCATCAAATGGCCATGTTCCTTAATTGTGCAAGTATTTTGATACAAAAGGTAAAAATGAGAAGTTTATAATGCAACACCACCACCTTTGTGTCAGTTTGTGGTGGTTTGGATGTTGCTATGATGCTGGGAGCTATGCCACACATATTTCAAATACCAGCAGGGTCACCCGTGGTGGACAGCTTTCAGAAGACCTTCTAGATTAAGACAGACTAGGAAGAAAGGTCTGTTGATCTAATTCCAAAAATTAGCCGATGAAAACCTATGGATCAAAACAGAGTGTTGTCTGATATAGTGCAGGAATGTGAGCCCCCTAGGTTGGAAGGCACTCAAAATACACAGTGATGGTAACAATGGACTCCAGAATACTAAAGACAATGAGGAAGGGGCAGGGCTGGGCAGCATTTCATTCTTTTGTACGTGCAGATGCCATGAGTCAGAGACAACTGGACGGCAACTAACATGAACAACAAATAACACAACTTACATGGACAATAGGCTTTATTTTCTACATACCACAGATTCATTGTGTACCGTAGTTACTAAGAACCTATGAACTGAAGTCACATACCCTGGATGTGGCAACTGGCTTCCCCACTTACTAGTTGTGTGACCTTAAGCAAGTTACTTACATTTTCTAATTTTTAGTTGCCTAATCTCTAAGAGGAAACCCTGGAGGTGTAGTGGTTAAGAGTTCAGCTGCTAACCAAAAGGTCAGCAGTTCAAATCCACCAGGCTTTCCTTGGGCAGTTCTACTTTGTCCTAGAAGGTTGTTATGTGTTGGAATCGATTTGACAGCAACAGATAATCTGTAAAATGGCATTAGTCTTAACACCTACTTCATAGTATTGTTGTGAATATGAAATTATATCACATATTTGCTGTAATTAGCATGGAATAAGTACTCAGTACTTAGTTACTCAATACTTTGTTGTGCTGTGGTGGATTGCATGTTGCTATGATGCTGGAAGCTATGCCACTGGTATTTCAAATACCAGCAGGGTCACCCAGGGTGCACGGGTTTCAGAGGAGCCTCCAGATAAAGACAGAATAGGAAAAAGGACCAAGCAGTCTACCTCTGAAAAAGTTGGCCCATGAAAACCTTATGAATAGCCACAGAACACTGTCTGATTTAGTGCCAGAAGATAAGCCCCTCAGGTTTGAAGACACCCAAAGTACAACCGGGGAAAAGCTGCCCCCCTCAAAGTGGAACCCAGTCGTCAACCATAATTACATGGATGGAGTAAAGCTTTCGAGTCCCTTATTTGCTGAGGTGGCACACCTCAAAATGAAAATAAAAAGCCACATATATCCATTAATAATCAGAACATGGAATGTATGAAATATGAATCTAGGAATACTGGAAGTCATCAAAAATGAAATGTACCAAATACCCTAGGCATTAGTGTGCTGAAGTGGACTAGTATTGGCCATTCTGAATCTGACAATCATATGGTCTACTATATGTCAGGAATGACAAACTGAAGAGGAATGATGTTGCATTCATCATCAAATAAATAAATATCCTGACATACAACACTGTCATTGTTAAGATAAAATCCGTATACCTACAAAGACCAGTTAATATGACTATGCCAAAGATGAGGAAATTAAAGATTTTTACCAACTTCTGCAAATTGATCAACCATGCAATCAAGATGCATTGATATTTATTGGTGGTTTGAATGCTAAAGTTGGAAACAAAGAAGGATTAGTAGTTGGAAAATTTGGTCTTGGAGACAGAAACAAAGCCAGAGATCGCATGATAAAATTCTGCAAGACCAATGACTTCTTCACTACAAATATCTTTTTTCAACAACATAAAAAGTGACTATATATGTGGACCTCACCAGACGGAACACACAGGAATCTGACTACATCTGTGTAAAGACACAATAGAGAAGTTCAATATCATCAATCAGAACAAGGCCAGGGACTCACTGTGGAATAGACCAACAATTGCTCATATGCAAGTTCAAGTTGAAGCTGAAAAAAATTAGAGCAAGTACACGAGAACCAAAATACAACCTTGAGTACATCCCACCTGAATTTAGAGACCATCTCAAGAATAGATTTAACCCACTGAACACTAATGACCAAAGACCAGACGAGTTGTGTGGAATGACATCAAGGACATCATACATGAAGAAAGCAAGAGGTCATTAAAAAGACAGCAAAGAAAAAAAAAGACCAAAACGGATGTCAGAAGAGATTCTGAAATTTACTCTTGAACGCAGGGTAGCTAAACCAAAAGGAAGAAATGATGAAGTAAAAGAGTTGAACAGATTTCAAAGAGGGGCTTGAGAAGACAATGTAAAGTATTTTAACGACATGTGCAAAGACCTGGAGATAGAAAACCAAAGGGGAAGAAGACACGCCACATTTCTCAAACTGAAAGAACCGAAGAAAAAATTTTCAAACCTCAAGTTGCAATACTGAAGGATTCTAAGGGGTAAGTATTCAACGATGCAGGAAACATCAAAAGAAGATGGAAGGAATACACAGAGTCACTGTACCAAAAAGAATCGGTCAATGTTCAACCATTTAGGAGGTAGCATATGCCAAGAAATATGGAAGACAGCTTCCTGGCCAACTGACTGGAAGAGATCCATATTTATACCTATTCCCAAGAACGGTGATCCAAACAGATGTGGAAATTATAGAACAATGTCATTAATATCACACACAAGCAAAATTTTGCTGAAGATCATTCAAAAACAGCTGCGGCAGTATATCCACAGGGAACTGCCAGAAATTCAGGCTGGTTTCAAAAGAGGATGTGGAACCAGGGATATCATTGCTGATGTCAGATGGATCCTGGCTGAAAGCAGAGAATACCAGAAGGATGTTTACCTGTATTTTATTCACTATGCAAATGCATTCAACTGTGTGGGTCATAGCAAATTATGGATAACACTGCAGAGAATAGGAATTCCAGAACACTTAAGTGTGCTCATGAGGAACCTTTACATAGGTCAAGAGGCAGTTGTTCGGACAGAACAAGGGGATACTGATTGGTTTAAAGTCAGGAAAGGTGTGCGTCAGGGTTGTATTCTTTCACCATACCTATTCAACCTGTATGCTGAGCAAATAATCTGAGGAGCTGGACTACATGTAGAAGAACGGGACACTGGGTTTGGAGAAGGACTCATTAACAACCTGCAATATGCCAATGATACAACCTTGCTTGCTGAAAGTGAAAAGGACTTGAAGCACTTACTAATGAAGATCAAAGACCACGGCCTTCGGTATGGTTTGCGCCTCAACATAAAGAAAACAAAAATCCTCACAGCTGGACCAGTGAGTAACATCATGATAAACGGAGAAAAGATTAAAGTTGTCAAGGATTTCATTTTACTTGGGTCCACAATCAACAGCCATGGAAGCAGCAGTCAAGAAATCAAAGAATGCCTTGCATTGGGTAAATCTGCAGCAAAGGACATCTTTAAAGTGTTGAAAAGCAAAGATGTCACCTTGAAGACTAAGGTGTGCCTGGCCTAAGCTATGTATTTTCAATCACATCTTATGCATGGGAAAGCTAGACAATGAATAAGGAAGACTGAAGAATTGACACCTTTGAATTGTGGTGTTGGTGAACAATATCGATTATACCTTGGACTGTCAAAAGAATGAACAAATCTGTTTTAGAAGAAGTACAACCAGAATGTGCTCCTTAGAAGCAAGGATGACGAAACCACGTATTACATACTTTGGACATGTTGTCAGGAGGGATCAGTCCCTGCAGAAAAACATCATGCTTGGCAAAGTACAGGGTCAGCGGAAAAGGTGAAGACCCTCAACGAGGTGGATTGACACAGTGGCTGCAACAGTAAGCTCAAGCACAACAACAATTTTAAGGACGGGGTAGGACTGACCAGTGTTTTGTTCTGTTGTGCATAGGGTCACAGTAAGTCAGAAATGACTCGTCAGCAGCTAACAACAACAGCAACATATTGTCAAGAACCAGCAGTACTGAAGAAGTTCACGCTGCTCTGAAGGGAACGGTGAAAAACAAGGCTCCGGTAATTGATGGAATACTAACTGAGATGTTCCAACAGATGGAAGCAGCACTGGAGGTGCTCACTCATCTCTGTCAAGAAATTTGGAAGACAGCTTCCTAGCCAACCAATTGGAAGAGATCCATATTTGTGCCCATTCTAAAGAAAGGTGATTCAACAGAATGTGGAAATTATCGAACAGTGTCATTAATATCAGATACTAGTAAAATTTTGCTGAAGATCATTCAAAAGCAGTTGCAGCAGTACATAGACAGCGAACTGCCAGAAGTTCAAGCCAGATTCAGTAGAGTACGTGGAACGAGGGATATCACCGCTGATGTCAGATGGACCCTGGCTGAAAGCAGAGCGTACCAGAAAGATGTTTACCTGTGTTTTATTGACTATGCAAAGGCATTTGACTGTGTGGATCATAACAAATTATGGCTAACATTGCAAAGAAGGGGAATTCCAGAACACTTAATTGTGCTCATGTGGAACCTGTACATAGATCAAGGGCATCGTTAAAACAGAACAAACAGATACTGTGTGGTTTAAAATCAGGAAAAGTGCCATCAGGGTTGTACTCTTTCATCATATTTATTCAAACTGTATGCTGAGCAAATAACCCAAGAAGCTGGACTATATGAAGAAGAATGTGGCTTCAGGATTGAAGGAAGACTCATTAACAATGTGCGATATGCAAATGACACAACTTTGCTTGTTGAACGTAAAGACAACTTGAAGCAATTACTGCTGAAGATCAAAGACTACATACAGCCTTCAGTACGGATTACACCTCACCATAAAAGAAAACAAAAGTCCTCACAACTGAACCAATAATATCACAATAAATGGAGAAAAGACTGAAGTTAGGAATTTCATTTTACTTGGATCCACGATCAATACCCATGGAAGCAGCAGTCAAGAAATCAAACAACATATTGCATTGGGTCAACCTGCTACAAAAGACCTCTTCAAAGTGTTGAAAGCAAAGATATCACTTTGAGGACTAAGGTGCACCTGACTCACCCGCAGTGTTTTCAATCGCCTCATATTCGTGCGAAACCTGGACAATGAATAAGGAAAACTGAAGAAGAATTGATATGTTTGAATTTTGTGGTGTTCGTGGTGTTCGGACTGCCAGGATAATGAACAAACCTGTCTTGAAAGAAGTACAGCCTGAGTGCTCCTTAGAAGGAATGATGGCAAGACTTCATCTCACATACTTTGGACATGTTATTAGGGGGAACAAAACCCTGGAGAAGGACATCATGCTTGGTAAAGTAGAGGGTCAACAAAAAAGAGGACGACTCTAAAGGAGATGGACTGACACAGTGGCTGCAACAATGGGCTCAAGCATAATAATGCTTGCGTGGATGGTGCCAGATCAGGCGGTGTTTCGTTTTGTTGTACATAGGGTTGCTATAACAGGAACCAACTTGAGGGCACCTAACAACAACAACACAACAAGTACTCAATAAATCTAACCTACTCAGTATTAAGAACAAAATCCTAAAAAAATGGACTAAATCACACCTCAACTGTACATTTTAACATATATAAATAAAAACAATATTTTTGGAGAATTTTAATAACATAATGCAATGTTGACAGAATAAAATAGAACACATAACCATACATGCAATATGATTTTGTTTATGTAGAAAAAAAATGAATGCTTGGGGAAAAGACTGGAATGATACTCCAAAGTATCTGCAGCGTTCATTCCCTCTGTGGAAAAATTGTTGATGATTTCTTTGTTCTGTTTTGTATGTTCTCCTTCATTCTTTTAGTTATACTAAATGAGCTTAAGTTGTTCTTAAACAATACATTTTTTTTGAAACAGTGCACAAAACAATACAATTTACCCTTAAAGAAGTGAGCTAAATGGAAGTTATCACAATTGAGAGAGATTTCGGCTACAGTTACATTTAGCAGGGACAACATTGAAGCAACTGTGAAATCTATCTTTGCCTGGTAACTAGGTCGAATGTGGGTAGAACGAAGACCATTGTTCATCTTTTAATTATGGCCAGTGCATTAATGGAGGAGGGGCAGCCCTTCAGTTTAGAGGAGATGATATAAGATCTTTCTACTTTCTAAAGGAGAACCTAAAGAGCTTTCTATTTCAGTGGCCTTGCCACAAAAGATAGGCCTTCTGGTAAACCGTCTCATTTATTTAACCAAGAGAAATTCTGTAAAGCTCCTCAAGTTCAACTGCCTCACACTTCAACAACAGGAAATGAGCTGACCTGGCCTGGGTTGTACAGGGGAAAAAAAAAAAAAACAGGGAAATATGTGCTTAATTAGTAAACTCTGCAAAGAGCTCAGCACCACCAGAATGCCATCCCACCCAAGGATGTTCTTCATTGGCTTATGGCCTATGAGTACTTCTAGCACCACAATGTGCACAAAACCAAAAAATCAGCACTTGAGAAGTGAAACATATCCTTAAGAGCATCTCACATGGCTCCCTCAATTTATGAATTTATGATTAAAAGAATACAGGCCCAGAGCAGAGATGTGACTGTTCAAGGTCAAGCAGCAAGCTGGAGGCACAGCCTGGCAAAGGGTCCAAGTCTTCTGATTCGCAGGCCCCTGAATTTCCCCTAACATCCTCATGTCCAAGTGGAAGTACATCAGTGTATCCAGCCAAAATTGCCTTAATCTTGTATTAGTAGAGGGAAGGATATAGGTTTCAGCAAATGTCCCTAAAATAAGGTATTTATTCCAAAAGAGCTTTTCAACAAATCAAGGTTGCTTTGCCTTGCTGTTCAAATAAAAAGAATGTACAAAATAAAACAAAATTCCTGATAATGTAAGATTCTGCAAAGGTAACAACTGCATTCTTATCTATGAAGGTGACAAATAGAAATTATGAATAAAAGATCCATAGTGCTATTTAGTCACCAATAAATAATAATAGAAAGAGGAGAAATATTGTTTCACCTATCAGTTATGGCTTACTGAAGGGTAAAGTAATATGACTTGCATAATCTCAGAGATTTTTTTTTTAATTATAAAGCCAAGGACCCCAAGTTTCTGCTTCATGAACTCTTCAGATAATAAAAGATAGGCTTACAGGCAGATAGCAAGCCAACGTGGGCAGCATAATTAAGGTTCATGGGTATAAAGAGCTAGCAGGAGTATGAAGAGCTGGGTTTCTAGCAGTGAACACTAACAGAGTAATTATGAGAAACTAGGGACAGTGCTTTGGAAGGAAGGGAAGGACTGAGATTTAATGTTTTCAGTCTCTGAAGAGTAAAATTATCTGCCAGGGGATTTGATATGCAGAGTCCACTCTTCCGGTACAGACTGCAGCATTGCTGAAAGGAGAAGTACACTTTACATCTAAGAGGAACAACCCCAGTTCTGGAAACTGTGCAGCAATTAAAAACTAACAGCTTCTAGGAAGGTCACTCGGGCACCTTGCTTGTCTTCCCAAGTAGAACCTACCTCCTCTGCCCAAGGCTGCTATTCGATGTTCAAAACAGAAATCTGAGCATTGCGAGTTACGTCAATTATGTAAAAGATACACAACTCTCCTTTTGCTGCATGGATACATAAGGGTAGTTGATGTGAATCAGTGCCCATGGCGTCACCCAGTTATTCGTCTCTTCCTCAGAGAACATGAAAATCTTAAAACATGATGGGCATAACCTGGAAGATGACAAGGAATAGTAACTACAAGTGATTGAGGTTTTATAAATGGGTAGCATAAGTCAAAGTTTAAAGAAATAGACCTAGGAAAGTATTTTAAATATTTAAAAAAAAAAAATCTAATTGCCTCCCATGCAAGATTGTTCCAGGCAAAAACTGGGACCATTTACAAAACAATTAGGTGTTACCCTGGGGAAAACATAACATTAAAAAGAAGATGACACTCAATCGTTCAAAGGCTTCTCCTGTGCCCTGTAGGGTCCTTGGCTTTAAACGTGCAGCTGAGGAGTGGAGCTATTAGGGATATATGATGAAGGTCCACAAGGCAAGCTGCTGATGGTAGAGGAGAGCTTCCTTACGGTACAGTAACAGCCCCAACTCCACAGCTTATTACAGACCTGAAGTGCCCTCAAATATAATTAGATAATTTTGTTCCATCTGAATTCCAACATCATTGCCAGCCATTGACAAGTGACAGAGGACGAATTCAGCATTACGCAGAAGCTCCAAGGACAAAGAAACAAAGTTGAGGAGAGTTGATTCTAAATATGGAATGTGGAGCTGGGGAGTTAAAGACAAAAAAAGAGAGAGATAGAGATGCAAAGCAAAGACTTTTCCCTGACTACTTTGGCCTGGCAGGTTACCTCGTCTGTTTTCTTCAGGGCACTCTTTTTTATCAGTGGAAGCTTCTCCTTCCAGTTTTCTCACATTTGAGCCACTAAATAAAAATCAGTGTCTAGTAGTTCACAATGCTTACTATTCTCCTGGGACTTTTCACCTGGAAACTCCAGTTATGAATTCCACCCTTCTAACAATGATGTAGCGCAGTGGTTAAAGCGATCGACTGCTAACCGTAATGTGGCTCCATAAGAGAAAGTTGTCCCAGTCTGCCTCTGTAAAGATTACAGCCTTGGAAACCCTATGGGACAGTTCTACTCTGTCCTCTTGGGTCACTATGAGTTTGAATCAACTCAGTAGCACCTAACAACAAGGATGCTGTGCTTGGTTTTCTCATTCCCTGGATTATATGTTGGCATTGCTTATTCTATTCTCTGCCCCCGTTTCCAAACTCCTCAGTTTCCCCTGAATTGTTGTTTTCTCCTCTTTGCCCTATTCCCTACCCATGTCTGCTGAGTCAATGTGTGCTCCTGTTTTCCAGGAAATAAAGTATTCATATTCCATGTCCTTTTCTTCTGACCATGGGAGCCAAAGTGAAATTCTGTTGTCCGGTACTTTTTAAAGGTTATTACAGCTCCAGTTGGGGGTAGGGGAGGCCAATGTCAATGTGAAGTGCTACTGCCAGTACAAACGGAAACAAAAGCTAATGCAGTACCAGAAGGCAATCGCTCCTTTCAGATTATGCTTAGAAAAATCAAACTTTAAAGGGGACACAGAGATTTGCCAGCACAGGTTTTAATAGTGGCCTAACCCAGTGCCCTCGAGTCGATTCCGACTAATAGCGACCCTATAGGACGGAGTAGAACTGCCCCATAGAGTTTCCAAAGAGCGCCTGGTGGATTCGAACTGTCTACCCTTGGGTTAGCAGCCATAGCACTTAACCACTACGCCACCAGAGTTTCCAGTAGTGGCCTAGGCCCTGCTATAATTACTCAGTAACTAGGAGCTGTACAGAATGATGATTAAGATCAAAATGCAGACTTCATGGATTTAAATCCCAGCTTCATTTACCAGCAATATGACCTTCAGTAAGCTACTTTGCTTGTTAAAGCTCTAGTTTTCCCAACTCTAAAACAGGCATGATAGTGATATATATTTATTGTTGGGTGCCATCAAGTCAATTTTGGCTCATACAGGTTCCATGTGACAGAGTATAAATGCCCCACAGGGTTTTCTTGGCTGAAATCTTTACAGAAGCAGATTGCCAGGTCTTTCTCCTACAGAGCTGCTGGGTGGGCTCGAATCACCAGCCTTTCGGTTAGCGACCAATTCCTTAACCATTTGTGCCAGCAGGGCTCCTTAATAGTATATATGTTAGTAAGGATTAAATGCTAGAATCTACGTAAAGGACTGAGCACCACGTAAAACATGTTATGAAGTACAAAATAGCAAGTGTTAGTTTGTGCTAGGAAAGTGTTAAAGAGAAAATGCACAGAATTAAGGTTCATTTTTCTTAAAGGATATCCTAGAAAAAAAAAAGAAAAGCTTGTGAAGCCTCAATAAGTTTTTTAAACCTCTAGAGCAAAGATTATTAAACTTTAGCATGCGTCAGAATCACCAGATTTCTGGGCCCCAACCCCAAAGTACCTGATGCCGTAGGTCTGCAGTCAGGCCTGGGAATTTGCATGTCCAACAAGCCCCCAGGTGATGCTGATGCGGCTGGTCTGGGGAGTACACTTTGAGAGCTGAAAAGGGAGAGAGCTGTTAGCGACTGAGCACTTAACCGTGTATCAGGTACTCTGTGTACCTATGATATCTAGTTCATTGAAAAACATCAACCTTGCTCTCCAGACACAAAACCCATATTTCTAAATCAGTCGTGAGTATCACCTTTCAGTTCAAATAGATTAGCAAGGATTGAGGTAGTCTCCTGGGAAAGAAATTAATTTGCATTTATACACAGATGATTTAAATCAATTCTGGTCAATCACTGTATTTAATAAACTGATCTTCTGATCTATTAGTATGTTCAGAGGTTGAATAATGTACTCTGCCCTCCCCTCCAAGATTTATATGCCAAAGGCTTTGTCATATGGTGCTACCTAAATGAAAACGGAAGTCAGAGGAAAGAAGTAACTGGATGGGTCTGGAAATTAAGCTCATAAAAGTATCACTTATCAATATTAACAATTCAGGCATTAATCCGAATTTAGATATCAGTAACAGTCATTAGTTATTAGCAAATTTTAATAGGAATTTTATAATTTATTCTGATCAGTATCAGCACTTGTTAAAAATATAAACTGCGTAATAAAATGATATCACACAACAAATTGAAAGTTTAAATCTGTGTTCCAAGTTTCCCATAAGCACTTTGTGAAGTATGATTAAAGCAGGAAAAAAAAAAAAAGTGTTTAAATGGAAATGGGATAAAGGGCTCTTTTAAACCCTTGAAACTCTATATTCAAAATAAAGAACTAGGACATTTCTACCCACTTCTATCTTCCATTTAAAACATTTTTCACAGTATAAACTTTGAAGCCAGTCAAATTAATACATGCAACACAAAAGTCTAGTCTATGAGCCCAGTGACCTCATTCATGCCAGCTTCATAGTTGAATGACATGCTATCTTACCAAATATTAAGGTAAAAAGGTACAAATTAAACATGGCAATAGGAGTTCTAACAACTCCACTTTGTCTTGTTAGAATGCACTTCGTGACCATAGTTAACTTGACCTTCCTAGTAATAGCCAACTGAAGCAAATTTTAAAATAAATGGGTAACAATCCTTTTGGGGGGGGGTGAAATTTCTTATCCTCAGCTTTCAAATCACTAGGAAATAACTTCTAGAGAAAAACTTATAAACATTTTAGTCTCAAAAAAAAAAAAACCCAATGCCGTCGAGTCGCTTCTGACTCATAGGGACCGTATAGGATAGAGTAGAACTGCCCCATAGAGTTTCCAAGGAGCGCCTGGCAGATTTGAACTGCCGACCCTTTGGTTAGCAGCCCTAGCACTTAACCGCTACGCTACCACAGTTTCCGATTTTTAGTCTCATTACCACTCAAATAGTAAGCCAATTGCATGTCTCACTAACTACTGGTACTGAAGCCTCTTGAATTTTCCCGTTCTTCTTGAATCTTTAACTCGCCAAGAACGCTCAAAGAATTAGTTTCCAAGAATTAGAAACTAGTAAATAAAATACATCACTTAAGAGGAAAGTATTTTAACTCCGTGTTTCTTCTTTAAAAAAAGAAAAAAATTTCCTTTGACTAAATGAGATGATTTTAACAAATTAAAATAAATGAGATTTGGAGAGAAGGATTTTTTGTCAGTAAATGGTATTTTTTCCTTCACCAAAGCCCAAACCAGAGCTTGTTTTTGTCTTTCAAATCAGCAATAGATAATTTTTCTGTATCTTAAATGGAAGTCTAATTTTCATGAAATTCTTTCTCCGTGAAAATCCCAGGCAGTACGGTTGTCAGCTTTCAGAATCCTAGGGCACTGGATGGCTGATGTACCCGCCATTGAAGGAAAGTGTTCACAGTTCATCTTCCTACCACTATCTTAGATTTAGTGATTGTGGATTTAAAAAATTAAACTTAAAGGAAGGGTTTCGTATTGTGATATTCTAGCCTAATACAAGGAGACTTGGTGGTACAATGGTTAAACACTTGGCTGCTAATCGAAAGGCCAGAGGTTTCAGCCCATCTAACAGCTCTGAGGGAGAAAAGACCCAGGGATCTGCTCCTGTAAACATTACAGCCTTGTAAACACTATGGAGCAGTTCTATTCTGTCATATAGGCTTCCTAGGAATCAGAATCCACCCGACAGTACACAACAACAACCTAATATATCCCAAAGAAATATTAACAGTAAAAAGTGGGACAGAGAAGTATCCCTGAAAGAACAGGTCTGGATGCGGGATGCCATTCTCTCTCCATGACTTACAAACCCAGGGCTTCTCTAGGCTCCAAATGGCAAGAGAGAGGAGGTCTCTTAGTCTAGAATAGTAAGGGAACACTTTCTACTATAAAGTCAACAGGCATTGGGCAGACATTTCTCCCTCTGCCTCCTGCATAATGGCTGTTGAAAGGCTTCTTTGAAGTTTGCTACTTCAATATAGCTCTTCGTACAGCTTGTCTCTATCAATTAAACCTCAGAAAAATTAAACCATAAAGGAATATTTCCAAAAAGCACTTTCAGTGTGAATGAAATCCACAAAGTGTCCAAATCAAGAATAAAGCCTGAGGGGTTGGTGCCCCTCCTTTGTGAGGCTTTCCAATATTTCATAAATGGATGCCAAGACACAAACCAACTGCTAGCCTCAATCTTGGATGTGCAAGAATGTAAGTTGCTGTTAGCTCATTACAGTGGCAATTTCAAACCCTTACAGTTGCTGTCAGTAAGGGGGGTGTTTTTCGTGTGGCTCAGTTTTCCTCTAGCTGGTGATGGGGGAAATGCCTTTTGTTTAATAAGGGTCTCTGTTCTCTCATCAGAATAGGAAGTGAGCAGATGGAGCCCCCAGGGCACAGATCTGAAGATCCTTTCCTAATACGAAACTAAGGCTCCAGTGTTACAAGATATCAGAGAAAGTAAGTGTGAGCTTAAAAGAGAGAAAATGTAAGGTCAAATTCTGCAGTACTTTCCTAGGCAATAATCTCTGATGTTTCATTATTTTGTCTGTTCCTTAAAGCTGGGTGGAGGGCTTCATTTATAAATCATTACAGAAGAATGATGCGGTAAATGATACTAAAATGTCCCTGGGTTACATTTAGTAATTGGCTGGGACTCTGTAAATCTTCCTTCTATGTCATTGTAGTACAAAAATATTTGGGGAAGACTCCAGTAAAATAGATATTAAGGAAAAGAATGTTACTTTACTTTTTATACCATTTCATTAAGTTAGGAAAAAAGAGTATTTTCACTACTGAAGATTCAGTACTTTGAAGTCTTATTGTTTGGTCACTTGTTCATTACCAATTTCCCCAAAAGCAATCTTTTCACAAGATTAGTAGCCACTTTTTATTTCTGAAAGGCAGAAAATGAGAGTTCTTACTCCCATGCTTGGTAAAATACAGGGTCAGAGAAAAAGATTCCGACCGTCAATGAGACGGATTGACGCAGTGGCTGCAACAATGGGTTCAAGGATAATGATTGTGAGGGTGGCTCAGGACTGGGCAGTGTTTCCTTCTGTCATACACAGGGTCGCTATGAGTCGGAACTGACTCAACGGCACCTAATAACAACAGGCAACGTATAAAAATTGGTTGAAATAAAATGAGACAGAGGCAGACACTAGTCTTCAGAAATTCACTGATCAAATACTGGAATAAAATTGAGAAAAAGAAGTACTATATCATATACTTATTTGGGATTAGGAGAGTTCTAGGCCTTGAGACAGGAATAGCCACTTCTCTTCTGAAACACTGACCACTACACAGGTGTATCCTTTGAAGTCAGAATGGTATACATGTTAAAACTCTGGATTTCTAAAAATTCAGGGAAAAAAAAAAAGCCAATAATGCTCTATTTCACTTCAGCTGCACACTTTTAAGCCACCTTATACCCTGTTAAATTTCTTAGTGTCATGATACGCCATCCTTTGGACTCATAGGAAATTTGAACATTCCCATTGAGCAATCAATAAAAATTCTCCTTTATACAACACTCACGCAACATTTTCTGTGTTTTAAGTCACTCAAAGGAAACTATGCTTTCTTTGATATGTGTTTCTGTGAAGAAATACTTTTGTGTTTGTTTCAAAATCTAATGTCCCTTTTAAATGCATAATTTTTAAAATTATGTGCTGTAATTTTGGATGATAATAAAAAGCAAGCTGATACACAAGCAGGCTTGACAAAAAGATGGAAAATGGGAGATAACTGGAGCCATTATAGTTGGGAACCAGTAGAGGAGTATTTAATGTGTACATCTATCATTGTTTCTAAATCAATTATTGTTTCCAAATAACTGCACCCCTAGCTTTAAAAGGCCTGGATGTAACATGCAATGAAAACTGTGATGGCAAGTCGGGCAGTGAAAAGGGGACACTTAAAAACGGCTCAACCAGCTATGTAATTGCGGTGATAGGTAAGTGTTTCTCTTTGGAATTTATATTTATTTTGAAATATTTTTTATTAAATATTACCAAGGCTAATACAACCAATGCATATATATCTACCACCTAGAGTTAATATTAACATTCTAAGTGTTTGATTCAGATTTTTGGTTTTGTAAAAGTTCTAAAATATTACAGATAACATAGAACTCTTTTCTGAACCCCTTCACAAGCCTGTACCTCTTGTCTATGCTCAGAATCATTCACGGTTCATATTTGTTGAGATGTAATTAATATTTCATGCATTTGTAACCAACACGTATTTTAAAACTATACACACACACACACACACATATATATATATATATACATATATATATATAAAATAGTAATTTGTGGAGCACAGACCTTAAAAGCTGTGGCTACTAACCAAATGGTTGGCAGTTCAAATCTACCAGCCACTCCTGGTTTTTTTTTTTGTTTTAATTTACGCAAATGTTATATTTCATGCAACCTTTTACAACTTGCTTTTGTTTATTTGATGTTAGGGTTTTTTTGAGATCTATCCACATTTATTCATATAGTTCATTCATTTTAACTACTGTATTATAGCCTATAAACATAAGTTTTATTTATCCATTTCCCTATTGATGAGAATTTGATTTTTTTTTCCGTTTACAGAAAATGCTGTCATGAATCTCTCTTTGCACAGTATATACCCTAGAGTTTTCTCAGACATTTATCCAGAAATGCAATTGCCAGATCATAGTTTACATGAATTTTTAACTTTAATAGACATCGCCACGTTGCTCTACAAAGTGCTTGTTCCAATTCACATTATCGCAAGCAATGTGCTGTTTCCCCAAACGCTTGATTTTTTGTACCTTTGTGATTTCTGCCATTCTAACTGGGTAAACAATAAAATCAGTTAAAAAACAAAAATAAAATAAAATTTTTATTTTTTTTTTAACTGGGTAAACAATAAAATCTTATTTTCTTTTGCTTTCTTGGGTTATTAGTGAAGCCAACCATCTTTCCATATGTTTGTTGCCTCTTTTAATTACCTGTTCTGTGGTAACATTTTTATATTTTGCTTATTTTTATTGAGTTATTTATCTTTTTCTTTAAGATTTGGGCAATATATTTATATTTTGTGGCTAGTAATTAGTCATCTGTTGTGTAAATTGGAAATATCTTTCCCCAGTCTGTTGCTACTCTTTTAACATTGTGGTATAATTTTTTTGTTGTTTTTTGGTATAACTTTTTAATCTTTATAAAATGTGTCAATTTTGCTCTCTTATAACTCTTTGATATATGATGAGGTCTACAAGATTAGATAATGTTTTAAGCCAATCTCTTTTGAGATGTAGAGGAGAGAGGCAAGCACGGAGATATGGGGACCTCGTGCCACCCAGGGGCAGCACTGGGAGCAAAGCACATTCTTTGGACCTGAAGTTCCTGTGCTGAGGTGCTCCCAGACCAAGGGAAGACTGATGACAAGGACCTTCCTTCAGAGCCAACAGAGAGAGAAAGCCTTCTCCTGGAGCCAGAACTCTGAATTTGGACTTCAAGCCTACCGGACTGTGAGAGAATAAACTTCTCTTTGTTAAAGCCATCCACTTGTGGTACTTCTGTTATAGCAGCACTAGATAACTAAGACAATATATCTGCTTTAAAAACCCTTTCTATCCTGTGGCCATAAATATATCTAATATATTTTATTCTACATTTTTATGGTAGGATCTTAATGCATATTAAAGTAGTTAACATATACTTAGGACTTTCATAAAAAAAAATTATTAAATGTATAAACTTATATAAAAGTATATATATTAAGTATTATCTATTATATTTTACATTGAAGTATCACTATATTTTTTAATATTTAGGATTTAATACATAGAAAGTGTTTATTATATACTTATCAATTTTTTTGTTTCTTTGTAACTTTTTTTTGGGAAGGGAGGTGAAGGTATGCACAGCAAAACGTACACCAATTCAACAATTTCTATATGTCCAATTCAGTGACATTGGTTACGCTCTTCAAGTTGTGCCACCTTTCTTGATATCCTTTCCTGAATTGTTTCACCACCGTTAATACAAACTCCCTGCCTCCTTATCTTCTTATCTAACCTTTTGAGTTGTTGTGGCCAATTTGATCACATATAGATAATTCTTTAAAAGAATACAATGCTCAAGGCAAGCATTATTAGTTAAGGTAAACTACTGATTGGTTTAAAGATGACTTCAGGGAAAAGTTTCAATATAAGGTTTAAGGTTCAAAGATTTCCTCAATAGTTTTGTGGGGCCATCTAGCCTCAGTGGCTCTAGAAAGTCTGGATCCATAAGATTTTTAAGTTCTATTGCATATTTCCCCCCTTTTGATCAGGATCCTTCAACAGAACCTTTGATCAAAACATTCTGTAATGGTAGTCAGGCACCATCCTGTTCTTCTGGTCCCCTGGCAAAGGAAGCTATCATGCAGCCACTAATATATTTTACCATATTTTATCCTAACATTTTGAATGTTTAGGACTTTAAAGTAATTTAAATTATTTTATGTATATTTAGAACTTTATCTAGTATTTATTTAGTGCCTGACTATGAAATAGGGCCTGATTTTATTTTACATTGTAGAAAGTCAGATAGCTCAAAACCATTTATTGAGACGACTATAGCCCTATGTAAGCTTTTTTTCTGTTTGGGAATTCTCTAACTGTTCTATTTGTCTAGCTATTCTGAGATTAAAGAATTAATGTAGATTTATTAACAACCTTACTGTAGCATAATATCATGGCAGAAATTCCTATCATGCTCCTGGATTTAATTAGAATGCATCAAAAGCTTTTCCATTAAATACTATGCCATAATTTTAACAACAAAAAGACAAATAATCCAATCATAAAATGGGCAAAGGTCTGGAATAGACATTTCATCAAAGAGGGCATTCAAATGGCCACCAAACACATAAAAAGAGCTCACCATCATTAGCCAACAGAAAGACTCAAATCAAAACCACAGTGAGATACAATTTCACTCCCACTTAGGATGCTAAAACAAAAAGTTAAAACATAACACATGTTGATGAGAATGTGGAGATATCGGATCCTTTTCCCACTGCTGGTGGAAATAGAAAACGGTGCAATCATTGTGGAAAACAGTGTGGTGGTTCTTCAGAACACTAAAAATAGAACTATGATATAACCCAACAATTCCACTCCTAAGTATGTACCCAAAAGACTTGAAAGCAGACTCAAACAGATATTTGTACACCAATGGCCACTGCAGCACTATTCACAATAACCAAAAAGTGGAGACAACCTAAATGTCCAAATACAGATGAATGGATAAACAAAATGTGGTACATAAATACAGTGGAATACTACTCAGGTCACTGGGAGAAATAAGTCTTAGTACATGCTACAATATGGATGCAGCTGGAAGACATGCTGAGTGAAATAAGTCAGTCACAAAATGACAAATATTGTATGACCTCATTTATATAAAAAGACAAGAAAAGGCAAATGCATAGAGATCAAAGTTTATTAGTGACTGTATTAGGGACAAGATGGAGGTAGAAAGGGGGTATTATCGGTGATGGAAAAATAGCATCGGTTTAGGGTAGGGTTGCACAGCTGATTATTTTAATTGCTGTCAGTAAGTTGTACATCTGTAAAAAGTTGAACTGGCAAAAGTTGTATGATAGATATACATACAAAAATAACCAAAAAAAAAAAAAAAAAAGAGTAGCTGCTGAAGCTGCTTATGTACAACCAAAAACCTCCTGAGATTTGGTTTCTTGGTTTGGAGGTTTAGGGTCATAGTTTCATGGGACATCCCAGTTAATTGGCCTAATAACATGTTTAGTGCTTCTGTTCTACCTCCTAGGTCATTGTGTAGTGCCTGAGATCTTAAAAGCTTCTTAAGCAGCCATCTAAGGCACAACAATTGGTCTCTTTTCTCCTGGAACAACAAAGGAAGAAGGAGAGTCAGGAATAGGAGGAGAATGTGAAATATGCAGCTAATTGCCTCCATGAACACTGCCTCCTTTGCCATGAGACCAGAAGAACCAGATGGTGCCAGGCTACCACTACTGAACATTTTGATCAAAGATTCCATAGAAGAATGCTGATCAAAAGGGGAAAATGCAGAACAGAATTTAAAATTCTCACAGACTCCAGACTTCTTGGAGCCATGAACATTGGATGAACCCCAAAACTATTGCCCTGAGATAATCTTTAAACCTTAAACCAGAAATATCCCCCCAAGTCTTCTTAAAACCAAACAATAGTTTAGCTTAACTAGTAAAAACATCAGCCTTGACCATTACCCTTTTAATAACTATCTATATGGGATCAAATTGACAATAGCAACTCAAAAGATTAGATATGAACCTTAGGCGCAGTGAATTTATTTTAATGGGGGAGGGACAACTCAGAAAAGGAGGGTGCGAAAAGTTGTACAACTCCAAGAATGTAATCACTATTACTAAATTGTACTTGTAGAAATAGTTGAATTGTGGTATGTTTTGCTGTGTATATTTTTAACAACAAAATAAGTTTTTGGTTTTTTTTAACTAAAAAAAGAAAATCCCAGCCTAATGATCAGCACTATTTCTGGATATCCACTCAAGTTTTTGTGTCCTTGACTACCCTTCTCAGTTACTCTAGGGCCAAGAATGCTCCATACTTGGCCTCCCTGCCTTAAACCTCCATCATCATAGGAGGGAGAGCTTCCACTAGACTTTTCAGGCATTGAGTAGGTAACAAGTTTCACCAGCACATTGAGTATCTTGTCCAAAGAAACATGCATTACTTCTGGTAAAGTCGGGATCAAAAACTGAAAGCAACATACTCTCCTGTGCTTATCAATTGTGAGACAAAGCAGGACTGCTTCCCATCTCTGTGTGAAAAAATTATGAGGCCAAACATACGTTCCTTTTTCTGTGCTAAACAATAACTACGAAGAGGTAAAAATAATGTAGGTACTTGCTCCAGGAAATACTAACTCTAACTTATCAAAATAGCTCACACATCCATGCTTGCTTCAAGACCTTTCCCTCAGTATGTCACCAATCCAAAGGCTGTCATAAGCTCTGTACAATTCCAACTGGCTAATTGCCTTGTAAAATTCACTTTAGGTGGCCAAGATGGCGGACTAGGTGGACGCTACCGCGGATCACTCTTGCAACAAAGACTCGGAAAAACAAGTGAATCGATCACATATATAACAATCTACGAACTCTGAACAACAAACACAGACTTAGAGACAGAGAACGAACAAATACGGACAGACAGCGATCGTTTTCAGAACTAAGAGCCAGCATACCAGGCAGGTGACCTTCAGAGTCCGGGCTGGGGCAGAGCCCAGTGGGGCAGACGGCACAGACAAGGGGCCCAGCCCTACCCCCCCGAACCCATGCCGGGAGGAAGTCTAGCAGGTTGGCGCGGGCGGCGTAGCGGCACAGCTGGTGGGAGAAACACCCGGGAGACAGTGACAGATCTTGGAGCGGGGAGAGCAGTGTCCCAGCCGGGGAGCCGTCCCGCCGGGAGTTTGGCGGGAGGCGGGCTAGGCGCGAGCATGGGGATCACCTATATTTCCCTAAAGCGACCCCGGGGGGGGGCGCCCAGACGATCGTGAGGGCCACGTCCACCCAGTTCGCGCGAGCGGTGCAGCGCACCGGAGGGAGAAATCCCCGGGAGGAAGTGACAGGTCTTGGAGTGGGGAGAGCAGCGTCCCAGACGGGGAGCTGTCCCACTGGGATCTTGGCGAAAGCGGGCGGGGTGTGAGTGCATTCCCCTGAATAACAACTCCATAACTCAAAATAAAAACCAAGAAAAACGTAATGACTCAACAAACATAAAGTCAAATACTATGAAAATGAGGATCTCACAATTTACAAAGAAAAAAGTCTCAGCACAAAAAAGTAAGTGGAAAAATGAAATTGTCAACAACACACATAAAAAGGCATCAAAATGACAACACTAAACACTTACTTATCTATAATTACGCTGAATGTAAATGGACTAAATGCACCAATAAAGAGACAGAGAGTCACGGACTGGATAAAAAAACACGATCCATCTATATGCTGCCTACAAGAGACACACCTTAGACTTAGAGACACAAACAAACTAAAACTCAAAGGATGGAAAAAAATATATCAAGCAAACAATAAGCAAAAAAGAAGAGGAGTAGCAATATAAATTTCTGACAAAATAGACTTTAGACTTAAATCCACCACAAAGGATAAAGAAGAACACTATATAATGATAAAAGGGATAATTGATCAGGAAGATATAACCATATTAAATATTTATGCACCCAATGACAGGGCTGCAAGATACATAAATCAAATTTTAACAGAATTGAAAAGCGAGATAGACACCTTCACATTTATAGTAGGGGACTTCAACACACCACTTTCGGAGAAGGACAGGACATCCAGTAAGAAGCTCAATAGAGACACGGAAGACCTACTTACAACAATCAACCAACTTGACCTCATTGACTTATACAGAACTCTCCACCCAACTGCTGCAAAATATACTTTTTTTTCTAGTGCACATGGAACGTTCTCTAGAATAGACCACATATTAGGTCACAAAACAAATCTTGGTAGAATCCAAAACATCGAAATATTACAAAGCATCTTCTCAGACCACAAGGCAATGAAGCTAGAAATCAATAACAGAAAAACTAGGGAAAAGAAATCAAATACGTGGAAAATGAACAATACCCTCCTGAAAAAAGACTGGGTTATAGAAGACATCAAGGAGGGAATAAGGAAATTCTTAGAAAGCAACGAGAACGAAAATACTTCCTATCAAAACCTCTGGGACACAGCAAAAGCAGTGCTCAGAGGCCAATTTATATCGATAAATGCACACATACAAAAAGAAGAAAGAGCCAAAATCAGAGAACTGTCCCGACAACTTGAACAAATAGAAAGTGAGCAACAAAAGAACCCATCAGGCACCAGAAGAAAACAAATAATAAAAATTAGAGCTCAACTAAATGAATTAGAGACCAGAAAAACAATTGAAAAAATTTACAAAGCCAAAAGCTGGTTCTTTGAAAAAATTAACAAAATTGATAAACCATTGGCTAGACTGACTAAAGAAAAACAGGAAAGGAAACAAATAACCTGAATAAGAAACGAGAAGGACCACATCACAACAGAGCCAAATGAAATTAAAAGAATCATTTCAGATTATTACGAAAAATTGTACTCTAACAAATTTGAAAACCTAGAAGAAATGGATAAATTCTTAGAAAAATACTACCTACCTAAACTAACACATTCAGGAGTAGAACAACTAAATAGACCCATAACAAAAAAAGAGATTGAAACGGTAATCAAAAAACTCCCAACAAAAAAAAAGTCCTGGCCCAGACGGCTTCACTGCAGAGTTCTACCAAACTTTCAGAGAAGACTTAACACCACTACTACTGAAGGTATTTCAAAGCATAGAACAAGACGGAATACTACCCAACTCATTCTATGAAGCTACCATCTCCCTGATATCAAAACCAGGTAAAGACATAACAAAAAAAGAAAATTTTAGACCTATATCCCTCATGAACATAGATGCAAAAATCCTCAACAAAATTCTAGCCAATAGAATCCAACAACACATCAAAAAAATAATTCACCCTGATCAAGTGGGATTTATACCAGGTATGCAAGGCTGGTTTAATATCAGAAAAACCATTAATGTAATCCATCACATAAATAAAACAAAAGATAAAAACCACATGATCTTATCAATAGATGCAGAAAAGGCATTTGACAAAGTTCAACACCCATTTATGATAAAAACTCTTACCAAAATAGGAATTGAAGGAAAATTCCTCAACATAATAAAGGGCATCTATGCAAAGCCAACAGCCAATATCACTCTAAATGGAGAGAACCTGAAAGCATTTCCCTTGAGAACGGGAACCAGACAAGGATGCCCTTTATCACCGCTCTTATTCAACATCGTGTTGGAAGTCTTAGCCAGGGCAATTAGGCTAGACAAAGAAATAAAAGGTATCCGGATTGGCAAGGAAGAAGTAAAGTTATCACTATTTGCAGATGACATGATTATATACACAGAAAACCCTACAGAAAACTACTGAAACTAATAGAAGAGTTTGGCAGAGTCTCAGGTTATAAAATAAACATACAAAAATCACTTGGATTCCTCTACATCAACAAAAAGAACACCGAAGAGGAAATAACCAAATCAATACCATTCACAGTAGCCCCCAAGAAGATAAGATACTTAGGAATAAATCTTACCAAGGATGTAAAAGACCTATACAAAGAAAACTACAAAGCTCTACTACAAGAAATTCAAACGGACATACTTAAGTGGAAAAACATACCTTGCTCATGGATAGGAAGACTTAACATAGTAAAAATGTCTATTCTACGAAAAGCCATCTATACATATAACGCACTTCCAATCCAAATACCAATGTCATATTTTAAGGGGATAGAGAAACAAATCACTAATTTCATATGGAAGAGAAAGAAGCCCCGGATAAGCAAAGCATTACTGAAAAAGAAGAAGAAAGTGGGAGGTCTCACTCTACCTGTTTTCAGAACATATTATACAGCTACAGTAGTCAAAACAGCCTGGTACTGGTACAACAACAGACACATAGACCAATGGAACAGAATTGAGAACCCAGATATAAATCCATCCATGTATGAGCAGCTGATATTTGACAAAGGACCAGTGTCAGTCAATTGGGGAAATGATAGTCTTTTTAACAAATGGTGCTGGCATAACTGGATATCCATTTGCAAAAGAATGAAACAGGACCCATACCTCACACCATGCACAAAAACTAACTCCAAGTGGATCAAAGACCTAAACATAAAGACTAAAACGATAAAGATCATGGAAGAAAAAATAGGGACAACCCCAGGAGCCCTAATACAGGGCATAAACAGAATACAAAACATTACCAAAAATGATGAAGAGAAACCAGATAACTAGGAGCTCCTAAAAATCAAACACCTATGCTCATCTAAAGACTTCACCAAAAGAGTAAAAAGACCACCTACAGACTGGGAAAGAATATTCAGCTATGACATCTCAGACCAGCGCCTGATCTCTAAAATCTACACGATTCTGTCAAAACTCAACCACAAAAAGACAAACAACCCAATCAAGAAGTGGGCAAAGGATATGAACACACATTTCACTAAAGAAGATATTCAGGCAGCCAACAGATACATGAGAAAATGCTCCCGATCATTAGCCATTAGAGAAATGCAAATTAAAACTACAATGAGATTCCATCTCACACCAACTAGACTGGCATTAATCCAAAAAACACAAAATAATAAATGTTGGAGAGGCTGCGGAGAGATTGGATCTCTCATACACTGCTGGTGGGATTGTAAAATGGTACAACCACTTTGGAAATCCATCTGGCGTTATCTTAAACAGTTAGAAATAGAACTACCATACAACCCAGAAATCCCACTCCTCGGAATATACCCTGGAGATACAAGAGCCTTCACACAAACAGACATATGCACACCCATGTTTATTGCAGCTCTGTTTACAACAGCAAAAAGCTGGAAACAACCAAGATGCCCGTCAACGGATGAATGGGTAAATAAATTGTGGTATATTCACACAAGGGAATACTACGCATCGATAAAGAACAGTGACGAATCTCTGAAACATTTCATAACGTGGAGGAATCTGGAAGACATTATGCTGAGCAAAATGAGTCAGAGGCAAAAGGACAAATATTGTATAAGACCACTATTATAAGATATTGAGAAATAGAAAAAACGGAGAACACATACTTTTGTGGTTACAAAGGGGGGAGGGAGGGAGTGGGTTTTTTATTGATCAATCAGTAGATAAGAACTGCTTTGGGTGAAGGGAAAGACAACACACAATACAAGGAAGGTCAGCCTAGTTGGACTGGACTAAAAGCAAAGAGGTTTCCGGGATAAAATGAATGCTTCAAAGGTCAGCGGAGCAGGGGCTGGGGTCTGGGGAACATGGTTTGAGGAGACTTCTAAGTCAACGGGTAAAATAATTCTATTATGAAAACATTCTGCATCCCACTTTGAATTGTGGCGCCTGGGGTCCTAAATCCCAACAAGCGGCCATCTAAGATACATCAATTGGTCTCAACCCACCTGGAGCAAAGGCAAAGGAAGAACACCAAGGCCACACGACAGCTAAGAACCCAAGAGACAGAAAGGGCCACTTGAACCAGAGACCTACATTATCCTGAGACCAGAAGAACTACTTGGTGCCCAGCCACAATCGATGTCTGCCCTGCTAGGGAGCACAACAGACAACTCCTGAGGGAGCAGGAGGCCAATGGGATACAGACCCCAAATTCTCATAAAAAGATCATACCTAATGATATGAATGCGACTAGAGGAATCCCAGAGACAATGCTCCCCAGAACTTCTGATGGCACAGGACAGGAACTATCCCCGAAGACAACTCATCAGGCATGAAAAGGACTGGTCAGCGGGGGGGAGAGAGATGCTGATGAAGACTGAGCCAATTAAATTAGGTGGACACTGAAAAAAAAAAAATTCACTTTAAAATCACTCAAAAAAAAAAAAAAAGTATTGCCATCGAGTCGATTCTAACTCACAGCAACCCCACAGAACAGAGTAGAACTTCCCCGTATGGTTTCCAAATCTGTAAATCTTTACAAAAGCTGACTGCAACATCTTTCTCCCGAACAGCGGTTGATGGGTTTGAACCACTGACCTTTCTGTTAGCAGCCGAGCACTTAACCACTGTGCCACCAGTGCATCTTAAAATCACTCAGCCCAAGCTTTAACATCTTTATAAATACCCACCTCTGGTTTGTTTCTACTCAGACACTATTAAGACAGCCAATGTAGTGCCCTCCCTTGCTGCAGTACGTCTAATCACCTTAGCTCTGCTTGATCAACAGGTTTCTCTTTTAGTCCTTCTCACAGCCAACAAAATTGAACCCAAAGTCAGTGTTTGTTTGTTTGTTTTCTCTACTACTCTGATTTCTTTTTTTTAACATACAGTTGTCTGTGTTCAAGCATAAATTTTCCCTATAAAACGTGGACCTCATCTGTTGCCATTAACATTTAGCCTAAGTCAGATTTGACTTGTTGGCAACTAAAAACAACAACAGCATTTAAATATAGCATATACTCTGAGTTGTGCATAAAACAGACTGCGTTAATAATAGAACTAACAACATTAGTAAATATCTCTTATGCATTTTCCAAGTTCCAGACCTTTTGTACACATTATCTCATTTATTCCTAACAACGTGTCAGCAAGGAAACTTAGTTTCCTCATTTTAATTTTTTAATTTTAATGTGGAGCCTGACATTCAAAGTGGTTTAATAACTCTCCCAAGCCCCACACAGCTAGTAAGTGGTGGAGCTTGAATCAAACTCAGGCAGTTTGCTTCCAGAGTCTATATCCTTAAATTCTATTTAGAATTTAAAATTAGCTCTGATTTCAAAAACCGTGCTTTTTCTACTAAGTAAAAACATTCTGTTGTTGTTGTGTGCTATTGAGTCCATTCTGACTCCTAGCAACCCTATATGACAGAGTAGAACTGTCCCAAAGGATTTCTGAGGCTGTGTATTTATGAAGAAATAGAGTATTTTTATCAGGTGCTATAGTCTGAAATTGGTCGAACATGCAATCAAGATGCATTGATAATTACTGGTGTTCGGAATGCAAAAGTTGGAAACAAGAAAGAAGCATCAGTAGTTGGAAAATATGGCCTTGGCGATAGAAGCAATGCCAGAGATCGAATGATACAATTCTGCAAGACCAACGACTTCTTCATCACAAATACCTTCTTTCACCAACATAAACGGCAACTATACACATGGATCTCACCAGATGGAACACACAGAAATCAAATTGACTACATCTGTGGAAAGAGACAATGGAAAAGCTCAAAACCATCAGTCAGTACAAGGCCAGGGGCTGACTGTGCAACAGACCACCAATTGCTCCGAGGCAACTTCAAGCTGAAATGGAAGAAAATCAGAGCAAGTCCACAAGAGCCAAAATATGGCCTTGAGTATATCCCACCTGAATTTAGAGACCATCTGAAGAACAGATTTGACACACTGAATGCTAGTGACCGAAGACCAGATGAGTTGTGGAATGACATCAAGGACATCATCCATGAAGAAAGCAAGAGGTCGTTGAAAAGACAGGAAAGAAAGACCAAGGTGGATGTCAGAGGAGACTCTGAAACTTGCTCTAGAACGTCGAGCAGCTGAAGCAAAAGGAAGAATTGATGAAGTAAAAGAACTGAACAGAAGATTTCAAAGGGCCTCTCGAGAAAACAAAGTAAAGTGTTATAATGACATGTGCAAAGAACTGGAGACGGAAAACCAAAAAGGAAAAACACACTCGGCTTTTCTCAAGATGAAAGAGCTGAAGAAAAAATGGAAGCCTCGAGTTGCAATACTGAAGGATTCTATGGGGAAAATATTAAATGATGCAGGAAGCATCAAAAAAAAGATGGAAGGAATACACAGAGTCATTATACCAAAAAGAATTAGTCGATGTTCAACCATTTCAAGAGGTGGCATATGATCAAGAACCAACGGTACTGAAAGAAGAAGTACAAGATGCTCTGAAGGCATTGGCGAAAAACAAGGCTCCAGGAATTGATGGAGTATCAATTGAGATGTTTCAACAAACAGATGCAGTGCTGGAAGTGCTCACTCATCTATGCCAAGAAATATGGAAGAAAGCTTCCTGCCCAACTGACTGGAAGAGATCCATATTTACACCTATTCCCAAGCAAGGTGATTCAACTGAATGTGGAAATTATAGAACAATATCATTAATATCATATGCAATCAAAATATTGCTGAACATCATTCAAAAACAGCTGCAGCAGTATATCCGCAGGGAACTGCCAGAAATTCAGGCTGGTTTCAGAAGACGATGTGGACCCAGGGATATCATTGCTAATGTCAGATGGATTCTGGCTGAAAGCAGAGAATACCAGAAGGATGTTTACCTGTGTTTTATTGACTATGCAAAAGCATTCAACTGTGCGGGTCATAAAAAATTATGGATAACGTTGTGAAGAATGGGAATTCCATAACATTTAATTGTGCCCATGAAGAACCTCTACATAGATCAAGAGGCAGTTGTTCGGACAGAACAAGGGGATACTCATTGGTTTAAAGTCAGGAAAGGTGTGTGTCAGGGCTGTATTCTTTCACCATATCTATCCAATCTGTATGCTGAGTAAATAATCCAAGAAGCTGGACTATATGAAGAAGAATGGCACATCGGGATTGGAGGAAGACTCATTAACAACCTACGTTCTGCAGATGACACAACCTTGCTTCCTGAAAGTGAAAAGGACTTGAAGCACTTACTAAGGAAATCAAAGACCACAGCCTTCAGTATGGACTGCACCTCAACATAAAGAAAACAAAAATCTTCACAACTGGACCAATGAGCAACATCACGAAAAACAGAGAAAAGTTTGAAGTTGTCAAGGATTTCATTTTACTTAGGTCCACAATCAACCGCCATGGAAGCAGCAGTCAAGAAATCAAAAGACGCATTGCATTGGGTAAATCTGCTGCATAAGACCTCTTTAAAGTGTTGAATAGCAAAGATGTCACCTTGAAAACTAAGGTGCACCTGACCCAAGCCATGGTATTTTCAATCACATCATATGCATGTGAAAGCTGGACAATGAATAAGGAAGACCGAAGAATTGATGCCTTTGAATTGTGCTGTTGGAGAAGAATATTGAATATACCATGGACTGCCAAAAGAACAAACAAATCTGTCTTAGAACAAGTACAACCAGAATGTTCCTTAGAAGCTAAGATGGCAAGACTGGGTCTTACATACTTTGGGCATGTTGTCAGGAGGGATCAGTCTCTGGAGAAGGACATCATGGTTGGCAAAGTACAGGGTCAACAGAAAAGAGGAAGACCCTCAGTGAGGTAGATTGACACAGTGGCTGCAACAATGAGCTCAAGCATAACGACAACAGTAAGGATGGCGCAGGACCGGGCAGTGTTTCGTTCTGTTGTGCATAGGGTCGCTATGAGTTGGAACTGACTCGATGGCACCTAACAACAAGCAACAACAACAGTTTTTCCAGGAGCAGATCACCTGGTCTTTTCTCCTGCGGAGCCACTGGTAGATTCAAACTGCTCAGTTACACATTTCACTGTGTAACTTTATACTTTGTCAGCATTGAAATGTGAACATTTTATTTATTCAACTACAAATATAATTTATAAATAAACAAAAGGGATACTGTTGTTGTTGTTGTTGTTAGGTGCCATCGAGTCGGTTCCAACTCATAGAAACCCTATGCACAACAGAACGAAACACTGCCCGGTCCTGCGCCATCCTTACAATCCTTGTTATGCTTGAGCTCACTGTTGCAGCCACTGTCTCAATCCACCTCGTTGAGGGCCTTCCTCTTTTCCGCTGACCCTGTACTCTGCCCAGCATGATGTCCTTCTCCAGGGACTGATCCCTCCTGACAACATGTCCAAAGTATGTAAGACGCAGTCTCGCCTTCCTTGCCTCTAAGCAGCATTCTGGCTGCACTTCTTCAAAGACAGATTTGTTTGTTCTTTTGGCAGTCCATGGTATATTCAATATTCTTCACCAACACCACAATTCAAAGGCGTCAACTCTTCTTCCGTCTTCCTTATTCATTGTCCAGCTTTCACATGCATATGATGTGACTGAAAATACCATGGCTTGGGTCAGGTGCACCTTAGTCTTCAGGGTGACACCTTTGCTCTTCAAAACTTTGAAGAGGTCCTTTGCAGCAGATTTGCCCAATGAAATCTGTCTTTTGATTTCTTGACTGCTGCTTCCTTGGCTGTTGATTATGGATCCAAGTAAAATGAAATCCTTGACAACTTCAATCTTTTCTCCGTTTATCACGATGTTGCTCATTGGTCCAGTTGTGAGGATTTTTGTTTTTTTTATGTTGAGGTGCAAACCATAGTGAAGGCTGTGGTCTTTGATCTTCATTAGCTGTTTAAAAAGATCTCTACTCTGGCCAGTTTAGATTAAAAAATAACTGGTGCTACCACACACACTTTACTTCCTAACTGCTCAAAAATGTTCCCAAACATTGTCAGGTGCGTATATAACATCTAAATTTCTTATAAATATAAACTATTATAATTTCACTAAGGTGTAAATATCAGCAAGTCTCACTGGAATTTTTATGTATATGTATTTTCTACCTACACAGCCAATTTGATTTTCATCTTGGTTTCAGCACTTTTTAAGAAGTATTTTAATATACTGTGTTCCCAGATGCCCAAAACATTTGCAAAGAGCCTGAACGGGTGAAGGAATACGTATTCTCTTGCCAGCAGTGTTGCCTTATTTAGAAGTGAACCCGTTTTACTTCTGGTAAGAACTTTTAATTTATCTGAAATTCACTTTTTTTTTTTTAAATGAAGAGCAGTAATTTGCAAAGCCCACAGTGGCTCTGAATTTGAATGAGCGAATTAATGTAAGCAAATGACTCAACTTCAGTGAAGGGTGGGGTGGACTCCTCTCCCTCAGCCCTGAGCTTCCACTGTGTGAGGGAGGCAGCCACCACAGAGCAGACAGACATAGCTACTGCTACTTAACTTTTCCTTTAATGTGGGGAGACACCACATGCAAGTTAGGTGAGTGACAGGGTGATTTTGTACTTCCTGTCAGACATGGGCACATGTCCTCTAACAGCTAAACCAGAACTGGAGTAGAAGGACTCAAAAGAGTGCCAGTGCATAAATCCTCAGTGCCTGCCACAATTCTGCCATTCAGAAGCCACAGGCATGCCACATGCCACAGAACAGAAAGCTCATGGTGTGACCTTGTTACTAAAGCACCTCGGATATGTATGACCTGAGATCCTTGTGGGGAGAGTGCACTTCGCTAAATCAAAGTCCATAACCCTAAAACAAGAGACCATCACACACAGCCTGATCTAATAGAACTACCTAACAGTATTATTATTAACATCTTCATTGTCACTGATCTCCTCCATTTATTGTATATCTCTATGTGCTAATCATAACAGTAGGCACTTTGTATACATATTCTCTAACCATCACAATAACTCCAAGAGGTAAGTGTAACCTCTATTCTTCAAATGAGTAAACTGAAGCACAGAAAGATTAAGTGACCTACCCGAGATTACCTGGTAGAGCCAGAGGAGAACTCAGGTCAGGCTGGCCCCTACTGCAAAACCTCCTTGAAAATACTCAGAATGTAATTATTTACAGAAATATTGGCAAACCAAAGTAACAATGAACATACAAAAGGAAAAAAAAAAAAAGAACATTGCCAGTGAGTCGATTCTGACCCATGACAACCCCATGTGTTACAGAGTAGATAGAATTGAGCTCCATAGGGTTTTCATAGTTTTATGTAAAAAACCCTCATGGTACAGTGGTTAAGCATGCAGCTGCTAACCCAAAGGTAAATGGTTTGAACTCACTAGCCGCTCCATGGGAGAAAGATGTGACAGTCTGTTTCCTTAAAGATTATAGCCGTGGAAATGCTATGGGGCAGTTCTACTCTGTCCTATAGCGTCAATATGAGTTGGGATCGACTCAATGGCAACAGGTTTGGCTTTTTTTTTTTTTTTTAATCTTTACGGAAGCACATCGCAAGGCCTTTCTTCAACTGCGCCTCCGGGTAGATTCAAACTGCCAACCTTTTGGTTAGTAGACAAGCACCCGGGGACCTTTAAAGTCTAAAGTGATGCCTAGGGATTTCACAACATCTGAACACTATCCCAGCTCAGTTCGAGTCATTGGCACAGAGCGAGCATTCCTCTGAGTCTCATTCATCATCCTCTCCCCCCGTTAGGAGCCATTCACCATGTTCCACTCAGAATGAGGAGCTATCGTCCAGGCAGTAGCCTTCCTATGTCATCCACATCCTCTCAACTCCTCTGAAGCTCAACCTCCATTGAAAAAGGTATGTCACCAGAGCACAGAACTTTTCTCTGAGAATCGCTATTTTGGGGAAAAGAGAGGGAAAAAGAGTCTACTACCTAGAGTATTTTTTTCTAGGCATGTGTCATGGATTGAATTGTGTCCCCAAAACATATGTCTCAACTTGGTTAGGCCATGATTCCCAGTATTGTGTGGTTGTCCTCCATTTTGATTTTCCTATGTGTTATAAATCGTAATCTCTGCCTGTGGTTAAAGAGGATTAGGGTGGGATGTAACACCCTTTCTCAGGTCACACCCCTGATCCAGCGTAAAGGGAGTTTCCCTTGTTTGTGGCCTGCACTACCTTTTATCTCACAAGAGATAAAAGGAAAGGGAAGCAGAGAATTGGGGACTTCATACCACCAAGAAAGCAGTGCCAGGAGCTCAGCTTGTCCTTTAAATCTGGGGTTCCTGCACAGAGAAGCAACTAGTCCAGGAGAAGACTGATGACAAGGACACTTCTCCAGAGCTGACAGAGAAAGAAAGCCTTCCGCTGGAGCTGACACCCTGAATTTGGACTTCTAGCCTACTAGACTGTGAGGAAATAAATTTCTCTTTGTTAAAACCATCCACTTGTGGCATTTCTGTTATAGCAGCACTAGATGACTAAGACAGCATGTAATTTGTCTTAGTCACAAGTCCATCTCAAATAATACTCCATTTCAAGTTTGTATGTCTCAAGTATTGCCTTCCTTTCTGTCCATAAAGAACCTTCCTAACTTCAGGCTTTCTTCTAGAAAGATGGTATGCTTTTCACATTTCTCTCACAACCCATTACAAATTCCCCTCTAGTACCTCATATGGGTTATAATGGTTTAGCAAGAATGGATGATAAGAACCAACATGTGTCAGCAAAGGACCTGGCATCCTCCCTCTTATTCAGACATGAGCAGCAATAGAGCATCTGTCAGACTGTGGCATGGGGCAGTTCAGCTGCCTTGGGGCCCAGAAAGACTTATGTCTCTTCTCTCTCATGGCTGAAAGGAAGTCCTGTTCATACACACATGTACACACACACATGGCTTACCCATTTTTTAGGCTTTAGTAGTCAAATTGGATCTCCCTTTTTTGGAGAGGAGTCCCTGGGTGGTGCAAATGGTTAACAACCTTGGCTGCTAACCAAAGGTTAGAGGTTCAAGTTACCCCAAGATGCCTCAGAAGAAAAGCCTGGCATTCTATTAAAAAAAAATCAGTCATTGAAAACCCTATGGAAGATATCATTTCATTCCCATTAAAATGGCAACGTAAAAGAAAACAGAAAATATTAGGTGTTCGCATGGCTGTGGAGAAACAGGAACCCTCATCCATTGCTGGTAGGAATATAAAATAGTACAGCCACTGTAGAAAAGTGTTTGGTGGTTCCTCAAAAAGTTGAACATAGAACTACCACATAACCTAGCAATTCCACTCTAGGTATATACCCAAAAGATGTGAAAGCAATGACGCAGACACATGGACATCAATGTTTATTATAGCACCATTCATAATACCGTATTTTCACACAAATGTGCATTCTGTGCTTGTTCACCAACCATGCCCTCCCTTCATGAGGTATTTTCATAAGCATATATGCTAATATTTTTTACAGCAACACGTAAAATAAATTAGCATAGCAGTAATTATGAAAATATCTGGGCAGAGGGAAGGCATGGTTGGCAAACATAGAAGGCATGTGTTATTTGCATAAAAATACAGTGCCCGAACAGTAGAAACAATCAAAATGTTTATCAGCTGATGAATGGATAAACAAAATGCGGTATATACATACAATGAAATATTACTCAGCCATAAAGAGTAATAAAGTCCTGAAGCATGCCACAACATGAATGAACCCAGAAAACATGCTGAGCGAAATGTTACAAAAAGACAAATGCTGTATGATGGCACTGATATGAAATAAGCAAATAAATATGTAGACCCAAACCAAACCTGTTGCCCTGGAGTTGATTCCAACTCATAGTGACCTTATAGGACAGAGTAGAACCGCCCCATAGGGTTTCAAAGGCTGTAATCTTTACAGAAGCAGGCTGCCACATCTTTCTCCCACACAGCGGCAAATACATACAAGCCAAAAGTTATTAGTGGTTACCGGGAGTTGGAGGCAGGGAAAAGGAGGGAGTTTTCGTTTAGTGTGCATTGAGTGTATGCTAATGGTGGTGGAAAAATTTGGAAAAGGATAGTGAAAATGGTCACACAACTTAAAGAGTGTAATCAATGTCACTGAATTATATGTGCAGAAATTGTTGAATAGGTGTATGTTTTTTGCGCATATTTTCCTTATCAACGCAGTCATAATGACCCTTCTAGTTTCCTTACCCTCATATTAATTCTTTCAAATTTATTAAAAAACCAATTGTCAAAAATTACTATAAACCAGGAATTTTGATAGACACTAAAGACTCAAAGTAGAATAAAGTATCACCACATCAAGAAACCTATAAAACATATGAAGAATCAAGACATACATACAGATGTACTACCGAGAGATAAAACGTGTATAACTGAACTGGGAATCAATTGATGTAGCAGCACAAAGAAGAGAACAGTCAGTTCTAACCAAAGTTTCTAGGTTTTTGTAAGAACTTTACAGACAGAGAAGGAGAGCAGCATTTCAGAGAAATAAACAGCCCAATCAAAGGTATAAACCTTGGAGGAGGGAGAAGCACATGGCATACTTAAGGAGAGGCAAGAAGACTGGGGGCCAATCTTCATAATTTGAGGATAGATGTGATTGTACTCAGAATTGTTCAGAAAACTTTCAAAGCCAACTGTGACTAATAAAGTAGTAGATAAAATCTTGGTAAAACCATTTGAGGTCAAGTATGAGTCATACACTGGCTCTTGGTGAGTGTCTAAAATATAATTTAGACGTTTGAACAATGGAAATATACATAATTACTTAGAGTATAAAGCTTACTTGGATGCATAAATTCTCGTAGTTATGTTTAAAAATCAATCTAACTTCTTTAAATCCAAACCTTGTATTTATTGTTCAATTACAGAATTGGTGATTTTTGAAAACTAGACATTAATAAAGGTTCTTACTTCAAATAATGTTTGATATTATCAGCCCAATTATTAGTATCCAATTGTCTAGTCTGGTGTTAGGCTAGACTCATTGCTGTCAAGTAGATTCCGACTCAGAGCAACCTTACAGTACAGAGTAGAATTGCCCCTTAGGGTTTCCAAGGAGCAGCCAGTGGATTTGAACTGCTGACCTTTTGGTTAGTAGCCAAGCTCTTAACCACCGTTGACCACTGTTAACCACTGTTATAATAGTTGAATACTATTAGAAATAAGAGCACACTCTTCTCTTAGTATCAAACTATATATCGCCTATAGTCCATAAGCAATTAAAATGTTTACAACTTTTATAGAGCCATTTGTAAAGTTTTATTTCATGCCACATCTTTAGTGATTTTCCATTAGAAAAGAATAAGAGTAGTTGACAAGCTGAATTACTCTTAGTCTTTTGTTAATTGTTTCTGATTATCAAATAGTTAAATGTTTATGATAAAAGGTGTGGAAAATACTGGGAAGCCCAAAGAAAAAGAATAAAACTTACCCATGAAACTCATCCATGACTCTTCTGAAAGAGCCCTGGTGGTACGGTGGTTAAGTGCTAGGCTGCTAACTGAAACGTTGATAGTTCGGACCTACCAGCTGTCCTGTGGGAGAAAGATGTGGCCATCTGCTTTATGGGGTTGCTATGAATTGGAATCGGCTTGATGGCAATGGGATTATGACTTTTGCAGTCATTATTTTAGTAATTGTTCATTCACTCCTAGTCATTTTTCTATTCTATACTTATTTTTATTTTCAAAATTGCAGTCATTACATGCATATTTTATATCATAATCATTTCACTTACTAATATATTATGAACATTAACAACTGTTGTTATTGTTGTTTTGTGGTGTTAGTCAATTCTGACTCGTAGGGCCCTACAGGACACAGTAGAACTGCCCTATATGATTTCCAAGGCTGTCATCTTTATAGGAGCAGGTCGCCAGGTCTTTTCTCCCTCGGAGGGGCTAATGGGTTCAAACCGTCAACCTTTCAGTTAGCAGCCAAGAGCTTAACCACTGCATCACCAGGGTTCCTTATTGAAAACTAGAAGTTTAAATTTAGTTTCTCTAAATCAGAAAGCAAAAGAGAAAAAGCAAGCAGCCTGACAATGGAGTTTCAAATTTTTGAAGAATAATCCAAATGCTTCATTAACTGTGATGTCCTGCTTGGCAAGACTCAAGATTCCACTGTCACTGAGTTGATCCCAACTCACAGTGACCCTGTAGGACACAGTAAAACTGCTCCATAGGGTTTCCAAGGCTATAAATCTTTATGGAAGCAGACTGTCACACCTTTCTCCAGCTGGTAGGTTCAAATAGCTGACATTTAGGCTCACAACTGAGCACTCAACCACTGCACCACCAGGGCTCCTTAACCCTAAGATAAGTAACTCCAAATACACTCTTTGTTTTATTCCATAAAGACAAAAAGTTTCTATTTTTTTTTTTAATAACTTTCATTAAGCTTCAAGTGAACGTTTACAAATCCAATCAGTCTGTCACATATAAGTTTACATACATCTCACTCCCTACTCCCACTTGCTCTCCCCCTCTTGAGTCAGCCCTTTCAGTCTCTCCTTTCTTCATAATTTTGCCGGCTTCCCTCTCTCTCTATCCTCCCATCCCCCCTCCAGACAAGAGTTGCCAACACAATCTCGAGTGTCCACCTGATATCATTAGCTCACTCTTCATCAGCGTCTCTCTCCCACCCGCTAACCAGTCCCTTTCATTTCTGATGAGTTGTCTTCGGGGATGGTTCCTGTCCTGTGTCAACTGAAGGTCTGGGGAGCATGGCCGCCGGGATTCCTCCAGTCTCAGTCAGACCATTAAGTTTGGTCTTTTTATGAGAATTTGGGGTCTTTTTTTTTTTTATCCCACTGATCTCCTGCTCCCTCAGGGGTCCTCTGCTGTGCTCCCTGTCAGGGCAGTCATCGATTGTGGCCGGGCACCAACTAGTTCTTCTGGTCTCAGAATGATGTAGGTCTCTGGATCATGTGGCCCTTTCTGTCTCTTGGGCTCTTAGTTGTCGTGTGGCCTTGGTATTCTTCCTTTTCCTCTGCTCCAGGTGGGTTGAGACCAATTGCTGCATCTTAGATGGCTGCTTGTTAGCATTTAAGACCCCAGACGCCACATTTCGAAGTGGGATGCAGAATGATTTCATAATAGAATTATTTTGCCAATTGACTTAGAAGTCCCCGCAAACCATGTTCCCCAGACCCCCGCACTTGCTCCGCTGACCTTTGAAGCATTCATTTTATCCCGGAAACTTCTTTGCTTTTGGTCGAGTCCAATTGAGCTGACCTTCCATGTATTGAGTGTTGTCTTTCCCTTCACCTAAAGCAGTTCTTATCTACTGATTAATCAATAAAAAACAGTCTCCCACCCTCCCTCCCTCCCCCCCTCGTAACCACAAAAGTATGTGTTCTTCTCAGGTTTACTATTTCTCACGATCTTATAATAGTGGTCTTATACAATATTTGTCCTTTTGCCTCTGACTCATTTCGCTCAGCATAATGCCTTCCAGGTTCCTCCATGTTATGAAATGTTTCAGAGATTCGTCACTGTTCTTTATCGATGTGTAGTATTCCATTGTGTGGATATACCACAATTTATTTACCCATTCATCCGTAGATGGACACCTTGGTTGCTTCCAACTTTTTGCTATTGTAAACAGCTGCAATAAACATGGGTGTGCATATATCTGTTTGTATGAATGCTCTTGTATCTCTAGGGTATATTCCTAGGTGTGGGATTTCTGGGTTGTATGGTAGTTCTATTTCTAACTGTTTAAGATAACGCCAGATGGATTTCCAAAGTGGTTGTACCATTTTACATTCCCACCAGCAGTGTATGAGAGTTCCAATCTCTCCGCAGCCTCTCCAACATTTATTATTTTGTGTTTTTTGGATTAATGCCAGCCTTGCTGGTGTGAGATGGAATCTCATCGTAGTTTTAATTTGCATTTCTCTAATGGCTAATGATCGAGAGCATTTTCTCATGTATCTGTTGGCTGCCTGAATATCTTCTTTAGTGAAATGTGTGTTCATATCCTTTGCCCACTTCTTGATTGGGTTGTTTGTCTTTTTGTGGTTGAGTTTTGACAGAATCATGTAGATTTTAGAGATCAGGCGCTGGTCGGAGATGTCATAGCTGAAAATTCTTTCCCAGTCTGTAGGTGGTCTTTTTACTCTTTTGGTGAAGTCTTTAGATGAGCACAGGTGTTTGATTTTTAGGAGCTCCCAGTTATCGGGTTTCTCTTCATCATTTTTGGTAATGTTTTGTATTCGGTTTATACCTTGTATTAGGGCTCCTAGGGTTGTCCCAATTTTTTCTTCCATGATCTTTATCGTTTTAGTCTTTATGTTTAGGTCTTTGATCCACTTGGAGTTAGTTTTTGTGCATGGTGTGAGGTATGGGTCCTGTTACATTTTTTTGCAAATGGATATCCAGTTATGCCAGCACCATTTGTTAAAAAGGCTATCTTTTCCCCAGTTAATTGACACTGGTCCTTTGTCAAATATCAGCTGCTCATACGTGGATGGATCTATGTTTGGGTTCTCAATTCTGTTCCATTGGTCTATGTGTCTGTTGTTGTACCAATACCAGGCTGTTTTGACTACTGTGGCTGTATAGTAGGTTCTGAAGTCAGGTAAGGTGAGGCCTCTCACTTTCTTCTTCTTTTTCAGTAGTGCTTTGCTTATCCGGGGCTTCTTTCCCTTCCATATGAAATTGGTGATTTGTTTCTCTATCCCCTTAAAATATGACATTGGAATTTGGATCGGAAGTGCGTTAAATGTATAGATGGCTTTTGGTAGAATAGACATTTTTACTATGTTAAGTCTTCCTATCCATGAGCAGGGTATGTTTTTCCACTTAAGTATGTCCGTTTGAATTTCTTGTAGTAGAGCTTTGTAGTTTTCTTTGTATAGGTCTTTTACATCCTTGGTAAGATTTATTCCTAAGTATCTTATCTTCTTGGGGGCTACTGTGAATGGTATTGATTTGGTTATTTCCTCTTCAGTGTTCTTTTTGTTGATGTAGAGGAATCCAAGTGATTTTTGTATGTTTATTTTATAACCTGAGACTCTGCCAAACTCTTCTATTAGTTTCAGTAGTTTTCTGGAGGATTCCTTAGGGTTTTCTGTGTATATAATCATGTCATCTGCAAATAGTGATAACTTTACTTCCTCCTTGCCAATCCGGATACCTTTTATTTCTTTGTCTAGCCTAATTGCCCTGGCTAGGACTTCTGGCACGATGTTGAATAACAGCGGTGATAAAGGGCATCCTTGTCTGGTTCCTGTTCTCAAGGGAAATGCTTTCAGGTTCTCTCCATTTAGAGTGATACTGGCTGTTGGCTTTGCATAGATGCCCTTTATTATGTTGAGGAATTTACCTTCAATTCGTATTTTGGTAAGAGTTTTTATCATGAATGGGTGTTGGACTTTGTCAAATGCCTTTTCTGCATCAATTGATAAGATCATGTGGTTTTTGTCTTTTGTTTTATTTATGTGATGGATTACATTAATGGTTTTTCTGATATTAAACCAGCCTTGCATACCTGGTGTAAATCCCACTTGATCAGGGTGAATTATTTTTTTGATGTGTTGTTGGATTCTATTGGCTAGAATTTTGTTGAGGATTTTTGCATCAATGTTCATGAGGGATATAGGTCTATAGTTTTCTTTTTTTGTAATGTCTTTACCTGGTTTTGGTATCAGGGAGATGGTGGCTTCATAGAATGAGTTGGGTAGTATTCCGTCATTTTCTATGCTCTGGAATACCTTTAGTAGTAGTGGTGTTAACTCTTCTCTGAAAGTTTGGTAGAACTCTGCAGTGAAGCCGTCCGGGCCAGGGCTTTTTTTTGTTGGGAGTTTTTTGATTACCGTTTCTATCTCTCTTTTTGTTATGGGTCTATTTAGTTGTTCTACTTCTGAATGTGTTAGTTTAGGTAGGTAGTGTTTTTCCAGGAATTCATCCATTTCTTCTAGGTTTTCAAATTTGTTAGAGTACAATTTTTCATAATAATCTGAAATGATTCTTTTATTTTGGTTCTGTTGTGATGTGGTCCTTCTCATTTCTTATTCGGGTTATTTGTTTCCTTTCCTGTATTTCTTTAGTCAGTCTAGCCAATGGTTTATCAATTTTGTTAATTTTTTCAAAGAACCAGCTTTTGGCTTTGTAAATTCTTTCAATTGTTTTTCTGTTCTCTAATTCATTTAGTTCAGCTCTAATTTTTATTATTTGTTTTCTTCTGGTGCCTGATGGATTCTTTTGTTGCTCAGTTTCTATTTGTTCAAGTTGTAGGGATAGTTCTCTGATTTTGGCTCTTTCTTCTTTTTGTATGTGTGCATTTATTGATATAAATTGGCCTCTGAGCACTGCTTTTGCTGTGTCCCAGAGGTTTTGATAGGAAGTATTTTCATTCTCGTTGCTTTCTAAGAATTTCCTTATTCCCTCCTTGATGTCTTCTATAACCCAGTCTTTTTTCAGGAGGGTATTGTTCATTTTCCAAGTATTTGATTTCTTTTCCCTAGTTTTTCTGTTATTGATCTCTAGTTTTATTGCCTTGTGGTCTGAGAAGATGCTTTGTAATATTTCTATGTTTTGGACTCTGCAAAGGTTTGTTTTATGACCTAATATGTGGTCTATTCTAGAGAATGTTCCATGTGCGCTAGAAAAAAAAGTATATTTTGCAGCAGTTGGGTGGAGAGTTCTGTATAAGTCAATGAGGTCAAGTTGGTTGATTGTTGTAATTAGATCTTCCGTGTCTCTGTTGAGCTTCTTACTGGATGTCCTGTCCTTCTCCGAAAGTGGTGTGTTGAAGTCTCCTACTATAATTGTGGAGGTATCTATCTCGCTTTCCAATTCTGTTAAAATTTGATTTATGTATCTTGCAGCCCTGTCATTGGGTGCATAAATATTTAATATGGATATGTCTTCCTGATCAATTGTCCCTTTTATCATTATATAGTGTCCTTCTTTATCCTTTGTGGTGGATTTAAGTCTAAAGTCTATTTTGTCAGAAATTAATATTGCTACTCCTCTTCTTTTTTGCTTATTGTTTGCTTGATATACTTTTTTCCATCCTTTGAGTTTTAGTTTGTTTGTGTCTCTAAGTCTAAGGTGTGTGTCTTGTAGGCAGCATATAGATGGATCGTGTTTCTTTATCCAGTCTGTGACTCTCTGTCTCTTTATTGGTGCATTTAGTCCATTTACATTCAGGGTAATTATAGATAAATAAGTTTTTAGTGCTGTCATTTTGATGCCTTTTTATGTGTGTTGTTGACAATTTCATTTTTCCACATACTTTTTTGTGCTGAGGCGTTTTTCTTAGTAAATTGTGAGATCCTCATTTTCATAGTGCTTGACTTTATGTTAGTTGAGTCATTACGTTTTTCTTGGTTTTTATCTTGAGTTATAGAGTTGTTATACCTTTTTGTGGTTACCTTATTATTTACCCCTATTTTTCTAAGTAAAAACCTAACTTGTATTGTTCTATATCGCCTTGTATCACTCTCCATATGGCAGTTCAATGCCTCCTGTATTTAGTCCCTCTTTTTGATTATTGTGATCTTTTGCCTATTGACTTCCATGATTCCCTGTTATGTGTATTTTTTTTTTTAATTGATCTTAATTTGTTTGTTTTTGTGATTTCCCTATTTGAGTTGATATCAGGACGTTCTGTTTTGTGACCTTGTGTTGTGCTGATATCTGATATTATTGGTTCTCTGACCAAACAATATCCTTTAGTATTTCTTGTAGCTTTGGTTTGGTTTTTGCAAATTCTCTAAACTTGTGTTTGTCTGTAAATATCTCAATTTCGCCTTCATATTTCAGAGAGAGTTTTGCTGGATATATGATCCTTGGCTGGCAGTTTTTCTCCTTCAGTGTTCTGTATATGTCGTCCCATTCCCTTCTTGCCTGCATGGTTTCTGCTGAGTAGTCAGAACATATTCTTATTGATTCTCCCTTGAAGGAAACCTTTCTTTTCTCCCTGGCTGCTTTTAAATTTTTCTGTTTATCTTTGGTTTTGGTGAGTTTGATGATAATATGTCTTGGTGTTTTTCTTTTTGGATCAATCTTAAATGGGGTTCGATGAGCATCTTGGATAGATATCCTTTCGTGTTTCATGATGTCAGGGAAGTTTTGTGTCAGGAGTTCTTCAACTATTTTCTCTGTGTTTCCTGTCCCCCCTCCTTGTTCTGGGACTCCAATCACCCACAGGTTATCCTTCTTGATAGAGTCCCACATAATTCTTAGGGTTTCTTCATTTTTTTTAATTCTTTTGTCTGATTTTTTTTCAGCTATGTTGGTGTTGATTCCCTGGTCCTGCAGATGTCCCAGTCTGCATTCTAATTGCTCGAGTCTGCTCCTCTGACTTCCTAGTGCGTTGTCTAATTCTGTTATTTTATAGTTAATCTTTTGGATTTCTACATGCTGTCTCTCTATGGATTCTTGCAACTTATTAATTTTTCCACTATGTTCTTGAATAATCTTTTTGAGTTCTTCAACAGTTTTATCAGTGTGTTCCTTGGCTTTTTCTGCAGTTATCCTAATTTCATTTGTGATATCATTAAGCATTCTGTAAATTAGTTTTTTATATTCTGTATCTGATAATTCCAAGATTGTATCTTCATTTGGGGAAGATTTTGATTCTTTTGTTTGGAGGGTTGGAGAAGCTGTCATGGTCTGCTTCTTTAAGTGGTTTGATATGGATTGTTGTCTCCGAGCCATTACTGGGAAACTAGTTTTTCCAGAAAATCCGCTTAAAAAAAAACTGCAGTCAGATCCCTATCAGAGTTCTCCCTCTGGCTCAGGCTATTCAGATGTTAATGAAGCCGCCTGGGGAGGGTGGGGGAGGGAACAGAGAGATAGGAGAGTAGCACCTCAGAATATAGCCAGAGTTGCTTGTCTTGCTTGGAATGACTATTATATCTGAGATTCCCGCGGGCGCCTCGCCTATGTGTGCTGGCTGTGTGGAGATTGCCCCCGGGGGGTCTGGCCCGCTGGAGTCACGGTCAGATCCTCCGCTTCCAGCCCCACGCCCAGCGTCAAGGCTCCCCTACTGGGACGGTGCACTCTTGACTCCAAAATCAGTCGCTGCCTGCCGGGGACTTCTCCTCCCTCCAGCCACGTGGCCGTGCCGCCCCGAGAACCAGTTGAGCCTCCTTCCGGGGTTAGTTCAGATGGGTGGAGCAGGTCCCTGTGCTTGTGCCGTGACCGAGTGTCCCGGCTGGGACGCTGTTCTCCCCGCTCCAATTCCAGTCTCTGCCTCCCGGGGACTTCTCCTACCGGCTGCGTCCCACGCCGCCTGCGCGACCCGGCTGGTCCCCTTCCCGGGGTTAGTTCAGGGGGGTGGAGCAACTCTCCGTGTTTATGGCGTACCTGCGTCCAGTCCAAATCCCTGCGGGACGGTTCCCCGGCTCGGATGCTGCTCTTTCTGCTCCAAGACCAGTCACTGCCTCCCAGGGACTTCTCCTACCGGCTGCGTCCCACGCCGCCCGTGGAACCGGCTGGTCCCCCTCCCGGGGTTAGTTCAGGGGGGTGGAGCAGGTCTCTGTGCTTGTGCCGTACCTGACTGGTATGCTGGCTCCAGGCTCTGGAAACAATCGCTGCTTCCCCGTATTAGTTCGTTCTCCGTCTCTAAATCTGTGTTTGTTGTTCAGGGTTCATAGATTGTTATGTATGTGATCGATTCACTTGTTTTTCCGTATCTTTGTTGTAAGAGGGATCCGAGGTAGCGTCTGCCTAGTCCGCCATCTTGGCTCCGCCCCTCAAAAGTTTCTATTTTTAATGACACATGGATTAAATTCCTTGCATAACCTAATTTCACTGGAATACCACCCATTAGAATGGGCATAATGACCATCATCAGATATTAGGTCTTCGTTCCCGTAAGTCCTGCTTTGTTACTGAAAGGAAATTTGCCCTTTTAATTCAGTTTCATATCACTGAAATAAAAAAAAAAGTAAACAAACCTTAAAGCATTTAATGGGAATAATAATCTTCATGGATTTAGCCAACACTTGAAGAGTTTTCAGGGAAAAGGTTTGCTGATCTACTTCTGAAAAATCCTGAGGAGCACAGCTTTACTTTCATATACATGGGGTCATCATGAGTTAGAACTGACTTGTTGGCAAGCATGTGTGCATGTGTGTGTGTGTGTGTGTGCAGGGTTGTTTTATTGTTGTTTTTTAGGATGTTTTGTTTTGTTTGTGGTTTTTGTTCTGTTTTTTTGAAGAGTTTTCAAGAGAGAAAACAATCAGAAATCAAATTTAAAACTCACTGAACAGAACACAACATGAAGAGGGGGGCCAAGATGGCTGACTAGGTAGACGCTACCTCAGATCCCTCTTGCAACAAAGACTCAGAAAAACAAGTGAATTGATCACATACATGACAATCTACGAACCCTGAACAACAAACTCAGATTTAAAGAGTTGACCTGAGTGACAGAGATGGAGAACGAACAACCACGGGGAAGCAGCGACTGTTTTTGGGGCCTGGAGCCAGCATCCCAGTCAGGTAACCTAGGACTGGGCGCAGGGGAGCAGAAGGCGACATCTGTGACGGCGCAAACACGGGGCGCAGCCCTAGCCCCCTGAACTGACCCCGGGAGGGGGCCCAGCTGGTCCGCACGGGCGGCACAGCCACGCGGCTGGTGGGAGGAGAAGTCCCCGGGAGGCAGTGACTGGTTTTGGAGCCGGGAGTGCAGCGTCCCAGCCGGAGAACCTTGGTGCCAGGCTTAGGACTGGGCCCAGGGGAGCTGAACACAACATCTGTGACAGCGCAAACACGGGGAAGAGCCCTACCCCCCTGAACTGACCCTGGGAGGGGGCCCAGCCGGACTGCAGAGGTGGCGCGGCCACGCGGCTGGCGGGACGAGAAGTCCCCAGGAGGCAGCGACTGATTTTGGAGCCAGGAGTGCAGCGTCCCATCAGGGGAACCTTGACGCTGGGCTTTGGACTGGCAGCGGAGGATCTGACCGCAGCTTCAGTAGGCCATACCCTCGGGGACAATCTCCCCACAGCCAGCACACATAGGTTACACACCCCTTGGGAATCTCAGATAAAATAGTCATCCCAAGCAAGATAAACAACTTTGGCTATATTCCGGGGTGCTACTCTCTCCTGTTTTTCTGAACCCTCCCCTCCCCTTCCCAGGCGGCTTCATTAACATTGGAATTTCCTGGGCCAGAGGGAGAACGGCTCTGGCTCCGTGGCTTTGCTTTTCCCTTTTTTTTTTTTTGGTCTTTTCCTAACCCGTTGTTCCGGCCTGAGAGAAGCAACCACAAAAAACTCAGGGACCAAAAATCCTTCCCTAATTGGACTAAAAACACAGAACCAGCTCCAGCCAAGCATATATGATCCAAATCTCAGGCTTTCATCCTTACAGGGAACAAGGTGGCTATTATAATGCACCTGTTCTGATAGGGATCTGACTGCATTTTTTTTAGCGGATTTACTGGAAAAACAAGATTCCCAGGTCTGATATCTCTGCTTATTCAACAGAGCCCTAACTGACCCACAACAGGAAACTGAGGGCTGAAGCTCCCCCCAGAACACCTAGCCTCTTGCCTTAGGGGTCTAAGGAGGGTGACACCTACCAATCTGTAGAGGTACTTGCATTGGGGGCCTAAGGTCCACCTGCAGAGCCCTCCCACCAAGGTGCTATAGCAATAGAGACACACCTACCTCACTGACACTTGGGGGAAGCCTGTCAGCATCCTGCCCCCCCTGGAGTGTGAACCCCAGCTGCTACTATAATCTGGTGCACACAACTATCACCACTACTTCTCGAGATGGATAGGTGTTAGGGTGCAGCACACACTTGATGACCCAAAATCACATTCTACTCAAGAATAGTGAATAGACTCAGGCATATATATCTGGCAACAGCACAAACCAGTTGGTAATAGGTCATAAGTAAGTCAAGACTACAACAAACAAGACAGCACAATCTAGTAGCCCATCCACGTATACTGAAAGAAAACAAAACAAGGTAAGACTCAGGGAGCAGATATAGAATAAATCACTACTAAAAAAAAAAAAAAATTTTTTTTTTTTTTTATGTCTTAATGATGGCTCGGAGACAGCAGTCGATATCAAACCACATAAAGAAGCAGACCACGACAGCTTCTACAACCTCCCAAACAAAAGAATCAAAATCTTTCCCAAATGAAGATACAATCCTGGAATTATCAGATACAGAATATAAAAAACTAATTTACAGAATGCTTCAAGACATCAGGGATGACCTCAGAAATGAAATAAGGCAAACTGCATAAAAAGCCAAGGAACACACTGATAAAACAGTTGAAGAACTCAAAAAGATTATTCAAGAACATAGTGGAAAAATTAATAAGTTGCAAGAATCCATAGAAAGACAGCATGCAGAAATCCCAAAGATTAACAATAAAATTACAGAATTAGACAACACAATAGGAAGTCAGAGGAGCAGACTCGAGCAATTAGAATGCAGACTGGGAAATCTGGAGGACCAGGGAATTAACACCAACATAGCTGAAAAAAAATCAGATAAAAGAATTTAAAAACATGAAGAAACCCTAAGAATCATGTGGGACTCTATCAAGAAGGATAACTTGCGTGTGATTGGAGTCCCAGAACAGGGAGGGAGGACAGAAAACACAGAGAAAATAGTTGAAGATCTGCTGACAGAAAACTTCCCTGACATCATGAAAGACGAAAGGATATCTATCCCAGATGCTCATCGAACCCCATTTAAGATTGATCCAAAAAGAAAAACATCAAGACATATTATCATCAAACTTGCCAAAACCAAAGATAAAGAGAAAATTTTAAAAGCAGCCAGGGATGAAACAAAGGTCTCCTTCAAGGGAGAAGCAATAAGAATAAGTTCAGACTACTCAGCAGAAACCATGCAGGCAAGAAGGCAATGGGATGACATATACAGAGCACTGAAGGAGAAACACTGCCAGGCAAGGATCATATATCCAGCAAAACTCTCTCGGAAATATGGAGGCGAAATTGAGATATTTACAGATAAACACAAGCTTAGAGAATTTGCAAAAACCAAACCAAAGCTACAAGAAATACTAAAGGAAATTGTTTGGTCAGAAAACCAGTAATATCAGATACAAGTACAACACAAGGTCACAGAACAGAACATCCTGATATCAACTCAAATAGGAAAATCACAAAAACAAATTAAGATTAATTAAAAAAAAAAAACGCCCAAAACAGGGAATCATTGAAGTCAATAGGTAAAATATCACACTAATCAAAAAGAGGGACTAAATACAGGTGGCATACAACTGCCATATGAAGAGGGATACAAAGTGATATAGGACAATACAAGTTAGGTTTTTACTTAGAAAAATAGGGGTAAATATTAAGGTAACCACAAAGAGGTATAACAACCCCATAACTCAAAATAAAAGCTAAGAAAAACGTAACGACTCAACTAACATAAAGTCAAATACTATGAAAATGAGGATCTCACAATTTACAAAGAAAAACGTCTCAGCACAAAAAAGTAAGTGGAAAAATGAAATTGTCAACAACACACACAAAAAGGCATCAAAGTGACAGCACTAAACACATACTTATCTATAATTACGCTGAATGTAAATGGACTAAATGCACCAATAAAGAGACAGAGAGTCACGGACTGGATAAAGAAACACGATCCATCTATATGCTGCCTACAAGACACACACCTTAGACTTAGAGACACAAACAAACTAAAACTCAAAGGATGGAAAAAAATATATCAAGCAAACAACAAGCAAAAAAGAAGAGGAGTAGCAATATTAATTTCTGACAAAATAGACTTTAGACTTAAATCCGCCACAAAGGATAAAGAAGGACACTACATAATGATAAAAGGGACAATTGATCAGGAAGACATAACCATATTAAATATTTATGCACCCAATGACAGGGCTGCAAGATACATAAATCAAATTTTAACAGAACTGAAAAGTGAGATAGACACCTCCACAATTATAGTAGGAGACTTCAACACACCACTTTCGGAGAAGGACAGGACATGCAGTAAGAAGCTCAATAGAGACACGGAAGACCTACTTACAACAATCAACCAACTTGACCTCATTGACTTATACAGAACTCTCCACCCAGCTGCTGCAAAGTATACTTTTTTTTCTAGCGCAGTCGGAACATTCTCTAGAATAGACCACATATTAGGTCATAAAACAAACCTTTCCAGAATCCAAAACATAGAAATATTACAAAGCATCTTCTCAGACCACAAGGCCATAAAAGTAGAAATCAATAACAGAAAAACTAAGGAAAAGAAATCAAATACTTGGAAACTGAACAATACCCTCCTGAAAAAAGACTGGGTTATAGAAGACATTAAGGAGGGAATATGGAAATTCATAGAACGCAACGAGAATGAAAATACTTCCTATCAAAACCTCTGGGACACAGCAAAAGCAGTGCTCAGAGGCCAATTTATATCGATAAATGCACACATACGACAAGAAGAAAGAGACAAAATCAGAGAACTATCCCTACAACTTGAACAAATAGAAAGTGAGCAACAAAAGAACCCATCAGGCACTAGAAGAAAACAAATAATAAAAATTAGAGCTGAACTAAATGAATTAGAGAACAGAAAAACAATTGAAAGAACTAACAAAGCCAAAAGCTGGTTCTTTGAAAAAATTAACAAAATTGATAAACCATTGGCTAGACTGACTAAAGAAATACAGGAAAGGAAACAAATAACCCGAATAAGAAACGAGAAGGGCCACATCACAACAGAACCAACTGAAATTAAAAGAATCGTATCAGATTATTACGAAAAATTGTACTCTAACAAATTTGAAAACCTAGAAGAAATGGATGATTTCCGGGAAAAACACTACCTACCTAAACTAACACAATCAGAAGTAGAACAACTAAATAGACCCATAACAAAAAAAAGAGATTGAAACGGTAATAAAAAAACTTCCAACAAAAAAAAGCCCTGGCCTGGATGGCTATACTGCAGAGTTCTACCAAATTTTCAGAGAAGAGATAACACCACTACTACTAAAGGTATTTCAAAGCATAGAAAATGACGGAATACTACCCAACTCATTCTATGAAGCCACCATCTCCCTGATACCAAAACCAGGTAAAGACATTACAAAAAAAGAAAATTACAGACCTATATCCCTCATGAACATAGATGCAAATATCCTCAACAAAATTCTAGCCAATAGAATTCAACAACATATCAAAAAAATAATTCACCATGACCAAGTGGGATTTATACCAGGTATGCAAGGCTGGTTTAATATTAGAAAAACCATTAATGTAATCCACCATATAAATACAACAAAAGATAAAAACCACATGATCTTATCAATTGATGCAGAAAAGGTATTTGACAAAGTCCAACACCCATTTATGATAAAAACTCTCAGCAAAATAGGAATTGAAGGAAAATTCCTCAACATAATAAAGGGCATCTATGCAAAGCCAACAGCCAACATCACTCTAAATGGAGAGAGCCTGAAAGCATTTCCCCTGAGAACGGGAACCAGACAAGGATGCCCTTTATCACCGCTCTTATTCAACATCGTGCCAGAAGTCCTAGCCAGGGCAATTAGGCTAGACAAAGAAATAAAGGGCATCCGGATTGGCAAAGAGGAAGTAAAATTATCTCTATTTGCAGATGACATGATCTTATACGCAGAAAACCCCAAGGAATCCTCCAGAAAACTATTGAAACTAATAGAAGAGTTTGGCAGAGTCTCAGGTTACAAGATAAACATACAAAAATCACTTGGATTCCTCTACATCAACAAAAAGAACATCGAAGAGGAAATAACCAAATCAATACCATTCACAGTAGCCCCCAAGAAGATAAAATACTTAGGAATAAATCTTACCAAGGATGTAAAAGATCTATACAAAGAAAACTACAAAGCTCTACTACAAGAAATCAAAAAGGACATACTTAAGTGAAAAACATACCTTGCTCATGGATAGGAAGACTTAACATAGTAAAAATGTCTATTCTACCAAAAGCCATTTATACATACAATGCACTTCCGATCCAAATTACAATGTCATTTTTTAAGGTGATAGAGAAACAAATCACCAACTTCATATGGAAGGGAAACAAGCCTCGGATAAGCAAAGCACTACTGAAAAAGAAGAAGAAAGTGGGAGGCCTCACTCTACCTGATTTTAGAACCTATTATGCAGCCACAGTACTCAAAACAGCCTGGTACTGGTACAACAACAGACACATAGACCAGTGGAACAAAATTGAGAACCCAGATATAAATCCATCCACATATGAGCAGCTGATATTTGACAAAAACCCAGTGTCAGTTCATTGGGGAAAAGATAGTCTTTTTAACAAATGGTGCTGGCATAACTGGATATCCATTTGCAAAAAAATGTAACAGGACCCATACCTCACACCATGCACAAAAACTAACTCCAAGTGGATCAAAGACCTAAAATAAAGACTAAAACGATAAAGATCATGGAAGAAAAAATAGAGACAACCTTAGGACCCCTAATACAAGGCATAAACAGAATACAAAACATTACCAAAAATGACGAAGAGAAACCAGATAACTGGGAGCTCCTAAAAATCAAACACCTATGCTCATCTAAAGACTTCACCAAAAGAGTAAAAAGACCACTTACAGATTGGGAAAGAATTTTCAGCTATGACATCTCAGACCAGCACCTGATCTCTAAAATCTATATGATTCTGTTAAAACTCAACCACAAAAAGACAAACAACCCAATCAAGAAGTGGGCAAAGGATATGAACACACACTTCACTAAAGAAGATATTATTCAGGCAGCTAACAGATACATGAGAAAATGCTCTCGATCATTAGCCATTAGAGAAATGCAAATTAAAACTATGATGAGATTCCATCTCACTCCAACAAGGCTGGCATTAATCCAAAAAACACAAAATAATAAATGTTGGAGAGGCTGCGGAGAGATTGGAACTCTTATACACTGCTGGTGGGAATGTAAAATGGTACAACCACTTTGGAAATCTATCTGGCGTTATCTTAAACAGTTAGAAATAGAACTACCATACAACCCAGAAATCCCACTCCTCGGAATATACCCTAGAGAAATAAGAGCCTTCACACAAACAGATATATGCACACCCATGTTTATTGCAGCTCTGTTTACAATAGCAAAAAGCTGGAAGCAACCAAGGTGTCCATCAACGGATGAATGGGTAAATAAATTGTGGTATATTCACACAATGGAATACTACGCATCGATAAAGAACAGTGATGAATCTGTGAAACATTTCATAACGTGGAGGAACCTGGAAGGCATTATGCTGAGCGAAATTAGAGGCAAAAGGACAAATATTGTATAAGACCACTATTATAAGATCTTGAAAAATAGTATAAACTGAGAAGAACACGTACTTTTGTGGTTACGAGGAGGGGGAGGGAGGGAGGGTGGGAGAGGGCTTTTTACTGATTAATTAGTAGATAAGAACTGCTTTAGGTGAAGGGAAGGACAATACTCAATACATGGAAGGTCAGCTCAACTGGACTGGACCAAAAGCAAAGAAGTTTCTGGGATAAACTGAACGATTCAAAGGTCAGTGGAGCAAGGGCGGGGGTTTGGGGACCATGGTTTAAGGGGACTTCTAAGTCAATTGGCAAAATAATTCTATGATAAAAACATTCTGCATCCCACTTTGAAATGTGGCGTCTGGGGTCTTAAATGCTAACAAGCGGCCATCTAAGACGCATCAATTGGTCTCAACCCACCTGGAGCAAAGGAGAATGAAGAACACCAAGGTCACACGATAACTAAGAGCCCAAGAGACAGAAAGGGCCACATGAACCAGAGACCTACATCATCCTGAGACCAGAAGAACTAGTTGGTGCCCGGCCACAATCAATGACTACCCTGACAGGGAGCACAACAGAGAACCCCTGAGGGAGCAGGAGATCAGTGGGATGCAGACCCCAAATTCTCATAAAAAGACCAGACTTAATGGTCTGACTGAGACTAGAGGAATCCCGGCGGTCATGGTCCCCAAACCTTCTGTTGGCACAGGACAGGAACCATTCCCGAAGACAACTCATCAGACATGAAAGGGACTGGACAGTGGGTAGGAGAGAGATGCTGATGAAGAGTGATCTAATTATATGAGGTGGACACTTGAGACTGTGTTGGCATCTCCTGTCTGGAGGGGGGATGGGAGGATAGAGAGAGTTGGAAGCTGGCAAAATTGTCACGAAAGGAGAGACTGGAAGGGCTGACTCATTAGGGGGAGAGCAAGTGGGAGTACAGAGTAAGGTGTATATAAACTTATATGTGACAGTCTGACTTGATTTGTAAACGTTCACTTGAAGCTCAATAAAAGTTAATAAAAAAAAAAAACTCAGAACAGATAAGAAAATTAACTGACAGGCTAAATTACTTTCAGCTTCTGAATATAAAATGCCTAAATGTTTATAGAGTAGAAGATGTATAAAATAATGAGAAGCCCAAAGAAAAAGATTTAAAAAATCACCCTGACTCATCCGCAGCCATTATGTTTGGTAAATGTCCCTCCCACTCTGAGATTTCTGAGATCCAGCCAAATTATCACACAGGGTGAAATCCATCTTCCATTACCGGCTTAGCCCATTGTTTTTCAAACTGCAGATCACAATGCTTCAGTGGATTGTAAAATCCATTTAGTGTGCCACAAAATAGCATTTTAAAAATTGAAATAGGATAGTGATGATGGTTTCACACTATATGAACAAAATTAATGTCACTGAATCATATACGTAAAAAATGTTAAAACGGCAAAGGCTTTGTTAATACATACTTACCACAATAAAAAAAAAAAAAAAAAGAAATAGAATTCAAAATATCAGAGCTATCATAGTGCATCACATGATAAAAGAGTAAGTATGGTCCCTAACACATTTGTTTCAGGCGTTTGAGGCAGCGGGTGGATAGGTCTTGGGTCGTAATGTACTATCAGTGGGTCATAATCTTAAATGTTTGAGAGTTACAGCTCACAGCAGAGCATTCCAAGTGCCATCTTACTAGTGGTCTGGGAATGGGTTACAGTTAAGTGGGAGATACTGATTCTATCAGCTCTTCGGAAAGCCATGGAGGAGCCCCCAGAACAATTCCCTCCAGCCGTGGTAATCCTCATCTGGGACTTCTCAGATGACTTTCTGAGCACAGAAGGCTGGAGAGCAATATGACAGTCCCCACGCAGCCAGCACAATGAGGGTCAACCGCACATGCTATTCCCCCAACAATGTTCTGATTGTGGCCAAGATGGCCATCTGGACATCTAGTTCTGCAGCCAGCTGAGATCACACTGCTGTCACTGTGGACAAGTGGACTCTCAGAGTTACCTTTCTAGGTGCCTAAAGGTAGGAACACATAGCTCCAGGTAAGGCTGGTGGGACGTAGGGGCAGGACAATCATACAGATCAAGAAGGAACACCAAATCTCTGTGTTCACATATATTCAACATTTTTGCAACCCTGGTGGCAAAGTGGTTAAGTGATATGGTGGTGCAGTGGTTAAGATCTTGGCTGCTAACCAAAAGGTCATTAGTTCAAATCTACCAGTCACTCATTGGAAACCCTATGGGACACTTCTACTCTGTCCTGTAGGGTCACTATGAGTGAGAATTTACTCGATGGCAATGGGATGATCCTTTTGCAGTGGATATACCATTTTAGAGATATTCAAGCTAGCCATAAGGTGGATGCTCTAACAATCACTTGGATCTTCTACAAATTAGAGCTCATCTTTATTTTGAAAAACTTAATACAAAAATACTATGATAAAATTCAAAATCCATTCATATTAACACAAGAAATTTCTTCATTACATTCATTAATAATTACAGGAGGAGCATTAGACTTTTTACATATAAAGCCTAATGTTATAGATTTTTGACAGGTTGTAAAACTGGTTGTAAATTTTATATCACCTACCTGTTTAAAAAATCTCAGAAATAATAACTTAAAAATGGAAAAACATTATTATTAGTCTTAATCAGAAGTTTCATTAGCTATTTCAAACATAAAACCTGATATAAAATTGTAGTGTTCACAGAAGCGTGCTCAAATTTATCATCACAGACGTTAAATGGAAATGGTTAGGAAATTTTATACAAATTCAATAATTAATGTCTTTTTTTCTGTTCTTTATATCATAATATCATAGTTATATAATATGAAGGAAATGTAATGAGCTGTTTTATCAAACCTCAGCAAGCATCAAATTCCTTCCATTTTACTACCTCCACCCCAGTATAGAGGACAGTATATAATATCAAAAACCAAATCCATTGCCATCAAGGTGATCCCCACTCGCAGATAACATATTTTACATATAATATGTTATATATATAAATATTTACATTGTGAAAATTTTCTAGAAAATGTTGTCATCTAACCAAACAATAATCGAAACAAATCGCTTCTTCCCAGACTCTGCTATTCTTTCCATCACATTGAAGATTAAAGCTGGTTGATTTGAACAAGGCTTAGGACATATCACTGATACAATGGTACTACATGGAGAAGAGAATAAAATTGGTCCAGTATTTCAAGAAGAAATGCAAATGAGTGTTGTCACTACCCTTTCAGTGTGGTGGTGTAATTTTTTTTTTTTTTTTTTTGTCCCCCAGCATACTAAGGAATGACTTTTTAGGACAGCATTCTATAAATGATGAAGTTCACCTGGGACCCAAGAGGGGCACCAGACCAGAAAGCTGCTGTTGTTAGATGCCTTCTCAAGTCAGATACGACTCACAGCAACGCTATGTATGACAGAACGAAACATTGCCCAGTCCTGTGCCAACCTCACAATCGTTACGCTTCAGCCCATTGTTGCAGCCACTGTGTCAAGCCACAGTGAAGGTCTTCCTCTTTTTCACTGACCCTCTAAGTTGCCAAGCATAATGTCCTTCTCCAAGGACTGGTCCCTCCTGATAACACATCCAAATTTTGTGACATGAAGTCTTGGCACCCTTGCTTATAAGGAACATTCTGGCTGTATTTCTTCCAAGACAGATTTGTTCATTCTTTGGGCAGTCTATGGTATATTCAATATTCTTCACCATCACCATAATTCAAAGGCATCAATTCTTCTTCGGTCTTCTTTATTCATTGTTCAGCTTTCCCATGCATATGAGGCAATTGAAAACACCATGACTTCAGATAGGTGCACCTGAGTCCCCAAAGTGACGTCTTTGCTTTTGAACACTTTAAAGAGGTCTTTTGCAGCAGATTTGACCAATGCAGTGTGTTGTTTGATATCTTGACTGCTGCTGCCATGGGCGTTGACTGTGGATCCAAGTAAAATGAAATCCTTGACAACTTCAGTCTTTCTCCATTTATCATGATGTTGCCTATTGGTCCAGTTGTGAGGATTTTTGTTTTCATGTTAAAGTGTAACCCACACTGAAGGCTGTGGTCTTTGTTCTTCACCAAAACATGTGTCAAGTCCTCCTCACTTTCAGCAAGCAAGGTTGTGTCACCTGCATATCACAGGCTGTTAGTCATCCTCCAATCCTAATGCCCTGTTCTTCTTTATATAGTCCAGCTTTTCGGATTATTTGTTCAAAATACAGATTGAATATGTAAGGTGAAAGGATGCAAACCTGACACACACCTTTCTTGACTTTAAACCATGCACTATCCCCTTGTGTTCAAAAGACTGCCTCTTGGTTTGTGTACAGGTTCCTCACGAGCAATATCAAACGTTCTGGAATTTCCATTCTGCATAATGTTATCTGTAATCTGTTAAGCAAAGTCAAATGGCTTTGCATAGCCAATAAAACACAGGTAAACATCTTTATGGTATTCTCTGCTTTCAGCAAAGACCCATCTGACATCAACAATTATATCCCTCATTCCACTTCCTTTTCTGAAACTGACTTGAATGTCTGGCAGTTTCCTATTGATGTACTGCTACAACCACTTTTGAATAATCTTCAGCAAAATTTTACTTGTGTGATATTAATGATATCATTTGATAATTTCTGCATTCTGTTAGATCATCTTTCCTTGTAATGGGCACAAATATGGGTCTCTTCCAGTCAGCTGGCCAGGTAGCTGTCTTCCAAATTTCTTGGCACAGGTGAGTGAACACTTCCAACGTTGCATTCATTTGTTGAAACGTCTCAATCAGTATTCCATCAATTCCTGGAGCTTTGTTTTTCACCAATGCTTTCAGTGCAGGTTGGACTTCTTCCTTCAGTATCATTGTTTTTTGATCATGTGCTACCCTCCTGAAATAGCTGAATGTTGACAAATTCTTTTCGGTACAGTGACTCTGTGTATTCCTTCCACCTTCTTTTGGTGCTTCTTGTGTCTTTTAATATTTTGCCTGTAGAATCCTTCAGTATTGCAGCTTGAGGCTTGAATTTTCTCCTCAGGTCTTTCAGCTTGAGAAATGCCAACTGTGCTCTTCCCTTTTGGTGTTGTAACTCTAAGTCTTTGCAAATTTCATTATAATACTTTACTTCATCTTCTAGAGCTACCTTTGAAATCTTCTGTTCAGCTCTTTCATTTCTTCCTTTTGCTTTAGCTACACTATATTCAAGAGCAAGTTTCAGAGTCCCTTCTGACATCCATTTTGGTCTTTTCTTTCTTTCCTGTCTTTTTAATGACCTCTTGCTTTCTTCACGTATTATGTCCTTAATGTCATTCCACAACTCCTCTGGTCTTCAATCATTAGTGTTTAATGAGTCAAATGTATTCCTGAGATGGTCTCTAAATTCAGTGAAATATACACAAGGTCATACCTTTCCCCTCTGGACTTGTTCTAATTTTCTTCAGCTTCAACTTGAACTTGCATAGGAGCAATTGATGGTCTGTTCCACAGTCAGTCCCTGGCCTTATTCTGACTGATGATGTTGAGCCTTTCCATTGTCTCTATCCACAGCTATAGTCAATTCAATTCCTGTGTATTCTACTTGGCAAGGTCCACATGTATAGTCGCCATTAATGCTGATGAAGAAGGTATTCGCAATGAAAAAGTCATTGGTCTTACAAAATTCTATCATGACATCTCTGCCATTGTTTCTGTCACCAGGGCCATATTTTCCAACTACCAGTCCTTCTTCGTTTCCAACTTTCGAATTCCAATCAGTAGTAATTATCAATGCATCCTGATTGCATGTTTGATCAATTCCAGACTGCGGAAGTTGGTAAAAATCTTCAATTTCCTCATCTTTGGCATTAGCAGGTTTGTAAATTTGAAGAATAGTCATATTAACTGGTCTTTCTTGCAGGCTTATGGATATTATCCTATCACTGACACCACTGTACTTCAAGACAGATCTTGAAATGTTCTTTTTGGCTGTGAATGTAATGCTATCCTTCTTCAATTTGTTTTTCACGGCATAGCAGACCATACGATTGTCCAAATCAAAATGGCCAATACCAGTCCATTTCAGTTCACCAAAGCCTAGGGTATCAATGTTTTTGCATTCCATTTCATTTTTGATGACTTCTAATTTTCGTAGATTCACACTTCATACATTCCACATTTCTATTATTAATGGGTGTTTGCAGCTGTTTCTTCTCATTTTGAATCTTGTCACATCAGCAAATGAACATCCCAAATGCTTGACTGCATCTACATCATTAATGTCGACTCTACTTTGAGGAGGCAGCTCTTCCCCAGTCGTATTCTGAATGCCTCCCAACCCGAGGGGCTCATCTTCCAGCACTATATCAGACAATGTTCTGCTGGTATTCATAAGATTTCCACTGGCTAATTTCTTCAGAAGTAGACTGCCAGGCCCTTCTTCCTAACGTGTCAGTCTGGAAGCTCAGCTGAAACCTATCCACCAAGGGTGGCCCTGCTAGTATTTGAAATACCAGTGGCATAGCTTCCAGCATCACAGCACAAAACAAGCCACCACAGTATGACAAACTGACAGACATGTGGGGAGACCAGGAAAGGTGGCCTCTAATCCAAGTACCTATAATACCTGGGAGAAATCCTTCATTAGAGACTTCATGAATAAGATAAATGGTATTCTCTGAGAAAGACTAAATCTATTATATTCATTCTGTTATAGAAATATCTCAAGAAGAAGTATAATCCACAGTCTCTGAATACCCCCCTTTCGGTGTTTTAGTCCTGACCCCTATACCTATGGACGTAATCCTGTTTGGAAATAGGGTTTTCTAAATCATCTTAATGAGGACATATCAACGTAGGATGTACCCTAAAACTAATCACCTCTGAATGATATAAAGCACAGACACAGAGACAAGCAAACACAAAAAGGGAAGACAGATACCACATGGAGATCGCCGAGGAACTGAGGAATGCTGGGGCCAGAGAAACTAAGAATTCTCCCCCAGTACGAACAGAGAGCCTTCCGCTAGAGTGAGTGCCCTGGATTCAGACTTCTAGCCCCCTATACTGTGAGAAAATTAATTTCTGTTCATTAAAGCCACCCACTTGTGGTATTTGTTACAGCAGCACTAAGAAACTAAGACACCTCATATTATATTCACTAGATTTAGCCCCTTCTTATTTGATAATCTGTGCTATTAATGTGGTAGCTGACTTTTAGGGAAAAGTGATTGAATGTAGACTCAAGTTTCTAAAAGATTTTTCCCACATTTAAGAACTCCATTGCAGGTAAAAAGGATAAGAGAACTTATTAGCCAGAGGCTGGGGGCCACTACACCCTAGTCCCTTAATGAATCAAAATTGCAAGTTTTCTTTTTGTACATAAGTATAACCCAAGCTCCCTCTAAGCATTGTTTTGTAGTCAGCCTGAGACATAAGGTCATATAGTTACAAGTGGGAAAACTCTAAGAAGGCTATTTAAAAGTGCTACTAATAATAGATATTTGAAAGCAGTCACAGTATGTATCCAATAAATAGTTTGGATCTATAAAGGTGCCAAAGTGTTATCCAGGGGAGTAAAACACTGGAGATCTATAAAGAAACCAGTGTTTGTCCACAGGAGTAAAACATTGAGGTTCTCTTTGTTAACTGAGATTTTAATTTTTATCATATATGACATGAATCCCTATTGAGAATGCTTTCTGCCTCATTGCCAAGACTGTATTGATTGATGTCTATAGAGTTTTATTCCTTCCCAAATGCTGTGCAAATCAGCTGCCCGTCTGTTTTATTTATCAACTAGGAGTGTATCTTAATTACCTAATGCTGTCATAACAAAAATACCACAAATGCATGGCTTTAAAGAACAAAAATTTATTTTCTTAAAGTTCTGGAGGCTAAATGTCCCAATCAGGGTCTCAAGCATGTCAGTTTTTTCTGTGGACTCTCTTGTACTTTCTGGGATCCGCTGGCAATCCTTGGCATTCCTTTGCCTGTAGATGGGTCCTCGCATAGCATCTGTCTGCCTTCTATCTGTGTCTCTGTGACTATTCTGCTTGTTTTATAAGACACCTCTCAGAAATCATACTCTAGTATGACCTCATTAACATGACAAAAGAAAAGCCTCATTTCCAATCAGAGTCATATTTACAGGTACACGGGTTAAGAATTCCACATTTCTTTTAGGGGGCAAAATTCAATCCATAACAGAGGAATTTCCCTTTAATTTTATGTCCTTGTTCTTTGGCATCAATCATGTTCTGCGTATTCAGACCATAAGCTCCTTGAGAAGGGACTGCTTTGTCTTGTTTAGCAGGTAGTCCATCAGCTTGTAAGTGCACAATCAATATTTATGAATAAAGGCAAAGTATGGTTAACGTATTTTAGTTAATAGAATAACTCCCTAACCAGAATCCAAGCTGAAATTAATTCAGCTTTCCCAATCGCAATTTGGAAAAAAATGAAAATTTTGACGAATCCCTAGGTAACACAGAGAAACATCTATCTGCCACAGCTTTAGAGTGTTTCTGATTAATCTTTTCATACTTACTATTTGTTTAGAAACTACAACAATAAACATTATTGTCATAGAATTAACCAAAACCTATGGTAGCAGATAACAGAAAAGGGGTGGGGTGGGGGACAGGTTCTGACCTTTATTTTATCTGATTGCAAACTCTGGACACCCAATCTGCTTTCTCTCTCCCGTCCGCTACAGTTCTGGGTAAACAACCAGGCACCAGGTCAGAAAAAAACAAGCATAATTTGGAAACATTAAGCGTCAATGTTTCTTGATGAACAGAACTGAATGTAAGCTTCATGAGGGCAGTGAGCATGTTTGTTTGTTTCCCAATTCTTCTTCCAGCCCATCAGCCATCTAATACGATACAGACAAAAGATATTCAATAATATATTAAGGGATTCTGATTATAGGTTTAAAAGAAGTAGTACAAGAACCAAATACCAGTTCAACCATTAGTGAATTCCACAGAAATAGGAAACTAAAGAAGACTGCCCTTGCAGTTATTCTGAGAGAGGAAAGAAAGCACCGTATTCCCAGGAGGCCTGCAGACTAGATTCTTCAAAGCAAACTTCTAAAACCCTCTTACATTGTAAAAAAAGTTTTAAAGAACATAAAAGCCACCCTTCTCTTCCTGTTCTTTATACCTTTCTACAATATTTTGAAAACAGCATAGGAAGTGACTCGCAGTTGAAAAGTCATTTGTAGCATCACTGAGCCACTAATGGCGCCCACTCCCAGAGGGCTTATTTGTTAAAATATGACTGAAGGTTTAACCTATCCAGCTGCATGCGTCCCAAAACATCCGGCAGTCCATAGCTGGTTGTGAATATACCCCAGGTACCGAGTGGATCATGAAACTGAATCATCTCTTCTTCCAGTCTGCTCATTTTGAACCAACTCATTTTACACTGTGGTTAGCATAGCTGTCCAGTTCAGGATGATTGCTCAAAGCACTTAGAGCAATGTTGTTTTCGCACAGCATCCAGAGTGAGGCAGTTGACACAAATTGCATCGTATGCTGCTTGAGATTTAATGTTGTTACTGCTAGGAGAATATTTTTGCAAAGGTTACTGATGTATAACAAAATAAAATATGCACCAGAATCCAGTTCTCAATCAACATTCCTCTTTAGTCCAAGATTCCAATTATATCACTTTGCTTAAATTCAGGCTATTAACCAAGAAAACAATAAACAGAATCTGCATTTCTTGATGTCAAAAGGCTTTATATAATAAGAATATGAAAAAAAAAATTGTGTCTATTGTATAAACCCTATGATTCCAAAAGAAATACAGCTGACATTTCTAAGATTTCATACTAAAAATGTTAGTCATTCATTTTATAGTTTTTACTGTACTAAACCCATCGATTGTTGCACTCAAAAAATAATTGCAGTATAGATTCTATATTGAAGGAAAAGAAGGACAACATAGGAATGTAACTATAAATATATGGAAGACACACCAGGTATCCTGTAAATGTATCTCTGAGCACTCTACTTTCATTTCCTAGGAGCATATTGTGCTGGAGATCACAAACTTTAAACTGCCCAATTAGATTTTATACCAAGCAATGCAATTTAGCCTTCTGTGTCTCCATGAACTCTGACTCACCATGAATTAAATGGCCCTGCAAATCACTACATACAAGATAACTTGCACGGTGTGCATATTTTCCTTTTAAATACTTTTACAATGTTAATGTGATGAAGAAATGGCCCTAATACGTTGGTTTATTTTAATTACAATTCTACATCCTGTAATAATGTTAAAAAAAGGCCCTTTTGAGTTCACCTGGTTTCACGTTCAGAATTTTCCATTCTACTTCTGATTTCCATCTTAATTGTCCTGTTCTTTACCAGTTTAAATTTTACATTTAGCTGTGGCTGGAGAGCCTTTATTCCCTTCTGGTCACACTTAAAGTCACTGTTTGTCCCAGCAGGGCCTAGGAAAGACACAAATAAAAGCAGGAGCAAATAAGTAGGTTACATTTGTTCTCATGAGCCATTAGCTTTAGTGTATTGACCATTTGTCATCTATAGTCATTTAATTGAGCTACTGAATATGACAGAATTGGCTTCTAAGATTGTTAAGTGTACCAGGAAACCAATATACCCCAACAGCTCTGGACTTCTTGTTAGGTCAGCATTCATCAAGTCTATAGTGTCCTCCCTGTGCCAATGGCCATTCTCCAGGTGAGGGGTGAACCTCAGAGTACACACAAAAAGAAAATCTACCACTAAACAGGAAAGTATTCTCATCTCCGAACCATGATTTTGGTATATCTCTTTTTCTTCACTTTCTTTGAAAAGCGTGCTTCTAAGAACTTTCAGATGAGCAGGATTTAAATGGTTCAGGGAGTCTGTTCGATTAAGATAATCTCTCCAAATTTGGAAAACTATTCAATTTTACCTAGACCTTTGCAGTTTCTGGAATAAACAAAGCATACGAACACTCCTCTGGGAAATTAAATGTTTCTAACTCAAATTTCTCCTATAAATAAATATATATATTCATATATGTGTGTGTGTGTAAAAAATATGAAAGGAATAAGTCCACAATCTTTTTATATCAATATTTTAATTATACTAATATTTAAAAAATATTTAAAGGCATTTCTGGGCTCATTCTGCTATTTTTTAAATCGTGTTTTCAAACCCCTCTAGATAAATACATTTTTGAACTATGTCTGGTCCTGCCTTGCTTAGAGAACTTAAAAAAAAAAAAAAAAAACCTTAAAGAACTATAATATATAGACAGGATTATTTATGTGAGATTGTATGAAACTAGAAACCTAACGTAAATATTCAAGATGATCCAATGAAGATTAAATAAAAGGTATGAATACATAGCACAATACAGATGAACCTTGAAAACAGCATGCTATGTGAAGGCAGTCAGTCACAAAAGGCTACATATTATATAATCCCATTTTATATGACATGTTCACAATAGGCAAATCCATAGATGCAAAGGAGGTTATTGGTTGCCTGGGGCTGAAGCCTATAGTGAAATGATGACAGTGGGTAGTAACTACTAATGGATATGGGGATTTTCTCTAGGGTGGTGAAAATGTTTCAAAACTTGTCATGATAATTGCACAACTCAGTGAATACACTAAAAAACATTGAATGGTACATTTTAAACAGGTGAATCATATGGTCAAACCAAACCCATGGCCATGGAGTGGATTGACTCATACATAGCAATCCTAAAGGACACGGTAGGCTGCCCCATTGGGTTTCCAAGGCTGTAGTCTTTACAGAAGCAGATTCCACATCTTTCTCCCGCAGAGAGGCTGGTGGGTTCGAACCACCGACTTTTCGATTAGCAGCCCAGAGTTTAACCACTGCGCAAACAGAACTCCTTGAATTATATGGTATGTGAATTATATATCAATGTTGTTCTTAGGTGCCATCGAGTCAGTTCCAAATCGCAGTGACCTTACGTACAGCAGAACAAAACACTGCCCAGTCCTGCATCATCCTCCCAACAGCTGCTATGTTTGAGCCCACTATTGCAGCCACTGTGTCAATCCATCTCGGCAAGGGTCTTATTCTTTTTTTCTGACTCTCTACCTTGCCAAGCATGATATCCTTCTCCAGGGACTGTCTCTCCTGATAATATGTCCAAAGTACATGACAGAAAGTCTTGTCATCCTTGAGTCCAAGGAGCAGTCTAGCTGTACTTCTCCCAAGACAGACTTGTTTGTTCTTCTGCTAGTCTATGGTATACTCAGTATTCTCCACCAACACAATAATTTAAAGGCATCAATTCTTCTTTGGTCTTCTTTATTTATTGTCCAGCTTTCGCATGCATATGAGGTGACTGAAAACACCATGGCTTGGGTTAAGTGCATTTTAGTACTCAAAGTGACATCCTTGCTTTTGAACACTTTAAAGAGGTCTTTTGCAGCAGATTTGCCCAGTGCAATGGGTCATTTGATTTCTTGACTGCCGCTTCCATGGGTGTTGATTGTGGATCCAGGTAAAATGAAATCCATGATAACTTCAATATTTTCTCCATTTATTACGGTGTTGTTTGTTGGTCCAGTTGTGAGGACTTCTGTTTTCTTTATGTTGAGGAATAATCCATACGAAGGCTGTAGTCTTTGATCTTCATCAGTAAGTGCTTCAAGTCCTCTTCACTTTCAGCAAGCAAGGTTGTATCATCTGCATATTGCAGGTTGTTAATGAGTCTTACACCAATTCTGATGCCCTGTTCTTCATATACTCCAGATCCTCAGATTTTCTCAGCATAAAGATTGATTAAGTATGGTGAAAGGATAAAACCCTGACACATTTCTTTCCTGATTTTAAACAGTACAGTACCTCCTTGTTCTGTTCGAACAGGACGACTGCCTCTTGATCCATGTACAGGTTCCTCATGTGCACAATTAAGCACTCTCGAATTCCCATTCTTTGCAATGTTTTCCATAATTTGTCATGATCCACACAGTCGAATGCCTTTGCAGTCAATAAAACACAGGTAAACATCTTTCTGGTATTCTCTGCTTTCAGTCAAGATCCATCTGACAACAGCAGTGATATCAATCATTCCATGTTTCTTCTGAATCAGCTTGAATTTCTGGCAGTTCCCTGTCGATATCCTGCTCCAACTGTTTTTGAAATATTTTCAGCAAAATTTTACTTGTGTATGATATTAATAATATTGTTCAATAATTTCTGTATTCTGATCACCTTTCTTTGGAAGGGGCACAAATACGGATCTCTTCTAGTCAGTTGGCCAGGTAGCTGTCTTCCAAATCTCTTGACATAGATGAGTGAACACCTCCAGGGTGGCAGCCATTTGTTGAAACATCTCAATTAGTATTATCCATTACTGGAGACTTGTTTTTCGCCAATGCCTTCAGTGCAGCTTGGACTTCTTCCTTCGGTTCCATTGGTTCTTGACCATATGCTACCTCCTGAGACGGGTGAATGTAGCCCACTTCTCTTTGGAACAATGACTCTGTGTATCTTCTTTTGACACATCCTGCATCATTCAATATCTTACCCATGGATTCCTTCAAAATTGCAACTCAAAGCTTGAATTTTTTCTTCAATTCTTTTAGCTTGAGAAATGCTAAGCATGTTCTCTCCTTTTGGTTTTCTAATTCCAGATCTTTACACATTTCATAAATACTTTACTTTGTCTTCCCAAGCCACCCTCTGAAATCTGCTGTTCAGGTCTTTTACTTCCCTGTCCCTTTCATTTGCTTTAGCTACTCTTCATTCAAGGGCAAGTTTCAGATTCTCCTCTGACATCCGTTTTGGTATTTTCTTTCTTTCTTTTTAATGACCTCTTGCTTTCTTCACGTATGATGTCCTTGATGTCTGGTCTTCGGTCATTAGTGTTCAATGAGTCAAATCTTGTCTTTTTAATGATCTCTTGCTTTCTTCACGTATGATGTCCTTGTTCATCTGGTCTTCAGTCATTAGTGTCCAATGAGTCAAATCTACTCTTGAGATGGTCTGTAAATTCAGTTGGGATATACTCAAGGTCATACTTTGGCTCTTGTGGACTTGTTTTAATTTTCTTCAGCTTCATTTTTTTTTTTCACCTTGTGCTTGCATATGAGCAATTGATGGTCTGTTCTGCAGTCCTCCCTTGGCATCGTGCTGACTGTTCTCCATCATCTCTTTCCACAAATATAGTTGATTAGATTCCTGTGTATTCCATCTGGCAAGGTCCATGTGAATAGTCACCATTTATGTTGTTAAAAATTTGTATTTGCAATGAATAAGTCATTAGACTTGCAAAATTCTATCATGTCATCCCCTGCGTCATATCTATCACCAAGGCCATCTACTAATCCTTCCAACTTCCAAATTCGAATCACCAGTAATTCTCAATGCATCTTGTCTGATCAATTTCAGATTGCAGAAGTTGGTAAGAAATCTCCAATTTTTTCCCCTTGGCATTAGTGATTTGTGCATAAATTTGACTAACAGTCTTATTACCTGGTCGTCCTTGTAGGCATATTGATATTATCCTTTTATTTTTGATAATGAATGCAATGCCATTCCTTTTCAAATTTCTTTTTCAGCATAGTAGACCATATGATTGTCTGATTCAAAATGGCCAATACCAGTCTATTTTAGCTGGCTAATTCCTAGGATATAGATGCTTATGCATTCCACTTCATTTTTGACAACTTCCAATTTTCCTAGATTCATACTTCATACATTCCAAGTTCTGATTATTAATGGATGTTTGTGGCTGTTTCTTTTCATTATGAGTCATGCCACATCAGCAAACGAAGTTCTCGAAAGTGTGACTCCAACCACGTGATTAAGGTCGGCTCTACTTTGAGGAGGCAGTTCTTCTCCAGTTGTATTTTGAGAGCTTTCCAGCCTGAGGGGCTGATCTTCCAGCACTAACATCAGTCATTGTCCTGCTACTATTCATAAAGTTTTCACCAGCCAATTGTTTTAGAACTAGATCACCAGGTCCTTCTTCTAGTTTGTCTTAGCCTGGAAGCTCTGCTGAAACCTTTCCACCATGGGTGACCCTGCTGGTATTTGAAATACCGGTGGCATAGCTTCCAACCTCACAGCAACATGCAAGCCACCACTGTATCACAAAATGGAAGTAGACTGTCACATCTTCCTCCTGCAAAGCTGATGGTGGGTTCTAGCGGCTGGCCTTTCTGTTAGCAGCCAAATGTTTTAACCACTGTACCACCAGGGCTTCTTAATCTCTCCTATACACAGGATAAAAATTGCCTTTTAAAAGAACCCTTGACAGTAATGGTCAATGGATTTTCCTTTTAAGCATTCCTAGAATGGATACACAGATCAGGATTACTAAAGTTCAGAGTTTATTTTTTAAAAAGGAGGTGAATGTCTTATGCATGGTGCCAGGAAAGGTAAAGTTGAATAGTAAAAGTAATTATCCAAATCATCAGGGCAATACCTCCCTATGATACGGAGAAGGGATATGGATCTGCTTCCACAAAGCATAAACCAGATTAGCCACTTAATCAGATTGTCCATTTTGGATTGATCAAAACCACTCAACCATTGCTCACCTCTCTGGCTAATCATATTGATGTTGTTTTTGTGTGCTGTTGAGTCCATTTCAACTCACAGTGACTCTACAGACAGAGCAGAATTGCCCCTTAGAGTTTCCTAGGCTGTAAGCTTTACAGAGGAGCCCTGGTTGCACAGTGGTTAAAGCGGCTCTGCTGCTATCAGAAAGGTCAGTGGTTCAAACCTACTTGCCACTCCAAGGGAAAAAGATTTGACAGTCTTATTCTGTAAGGATTACAGCCTCGGAAATCCTGTAAGGCAATTCTACTTTACCCTAAGGGGTTACTGTGAGTCAGAATTGACTAAATGGCAATGGGTATTTGGGTTTTAATCTTTTGGGGAGCAGATTACCAGGTCTTTTCTCCCCTAGAGTGACTGAGTAGTTTCGAACCACAGACTTCTTGGTCAGCAACCAAGCACTTAACCATTGCACCACCAGAGCTTCTTGGCTAGCTCTATATGATCCTAAATATCAGTATGTTTCCAGATCCTCAGACAGTTGGTGATATGTTAACAATATACCCTCATTTGTGTTGTATAGACACTCCCCTACCCATCTCATTTTATTTGTAAAAACAGAGATTTACAGTTCAAAAAACTACTGAAATGAGCCTAAAGAGCCTAAAGTGATGATCTTTCGGTGATGCAAAGTCTATGTCCAGAAAACATAAAACAAAATTAGCAAAGCACCCATGGGCAGAGCCTGGAGCTGGTTTTACCCACCGGCGTCACCCTGACTCCAATTCAACCTAGGCCACGGGTGACATGGAACAACTAATGGAAGTCTTTTTCATTCTTGACAAATTCTGCAGGCATCGTGTGTTTCATTTAAGAGTTAGGGGAGCAGCACACAGAGGTCATGAGTGTTGAATTTACACTTCTATGAAACTAGAAATTCAGGCTCCTGTGTCAAGGTCATTTAAAACTCAATTTTTCAAGGTACTCCAAATATGCCTACATGCTTACCATACTTCAGCAATTTGAGTGAATTTCTATAAATCCAATAGTGGGTTTAAAAATTGATGGAGATAGATGAGAAATGATTAATTTAAAAAAAGGCTTAAAAAAAAACACATGAAGGGTAAAAAACAAGATCAGTTGAAAGTCAACCATCCAAACCCAGGGCTGCTCATGTCACTGACTCTTGGGGACAGGAGATGTGTCTCAAAGACAGTATACATCAAATGTACTGGGACCCATCACTTCTTTCTTCAAAATAAGAGAAAACGCACTGTTGGCCGAGACTAAGTCACTTGTCTGGTGACCCTGACAGCAAATGTCAGAAAATGCTGCCCTTCACTTTATCTATGATTGACATTTGACCACAGTGTTTTTCTTTCTTCAACAGAGAAAAGGGAAGGTCAGCTTAGCAAAGGAGGTGGGGTTGTCAGGAGAATGATGGAAAAAGATACACATTTTGAAAATGACGGATTGCTCCCACCGAGTCCATCCACTCCCTGTTCAGAACACTTGGGACACGTTATTATTATCCTAGCATGATTCAGAGAGGGCTCCCTCCTTCCGCCAACAGAGAAGCAAGTTGAAAGCTTATGACATCCCATCCAGGGGAGACATATCTGGCGGTGCCCACCCAGGGGTCTTGGTGATGGCTGGATGAGCATCCTTTCATTTTTGTGGTTCGAGAAATGCTACCAGACAGCTATTAATCGAAGGAGAATGGGTGTTTTGATTGCCAGTGAGTTGGGTTAAATTTTGCAGACGTTACTACGGTACCAACTGGGGAGAGAGTAGAGCTGCCTTGCATGGCAATGTAGTCATTGGGAATTCAGAAAAATGGAGAAAACATGTAGAAGAAATATGTACAATTTCCCATGGAGCAAGGGCAATTATAACAATACTGCCCTCATGCCCCAGCTTTATTTCTGCCGGTAAAAATCAGGGCCATATAAGCAGTAAAGATAATAACTGCTCGTGGAGCTCGGAGAGAATGCCCCCCTGTGAGCAGCAGGCAATAGGAAATGATTCATATAGTCCTGAAGGGGGATTATTAAGTCCACTACATAAATAAGTGTACTCCAATGGGAGAGAAGAAGCTGGAAATGAGAGAGCCCTACCATTGAGGTCGTGCTCTCAGGTTGCACCCTTAGTTTCAGAGAAGAGAGACAGGCAGAGAGGAGAAGTGAGAGAACACCCAAGCCACTGGCCTTCAGGACTAACAGTAAAGTGTGCTCACTCACAGAACTCACAGTAATGAGCTGGGATCCTTGGAGTGTACTCAAGCTATATGCATCATTTCTGTAAAAGATCTTCTCCCGTTCCTTATCACCAAGGGTCCCACCTATGACTACAGACTGCCATCTGCTCATCTGCACACACCACAGAAAGAGACAGACTCTGCTGCTACATCTCTAGGCATTCTGAAAGGAAAAAAAAGACCGGGCTGAAAGAAGCTGCAATTATTCTTGATATTTTAGAATACAACTTTGCTGTGTTCAGAACGTTCTGTTACAGGCTTTAAAATGTTCACTGGTATAGGAGAAAGTCTGGGTAGAAGTCTTTTTGAAACTGAACCTCACATGTATATCTGGCTTTGCCTTAAAGTGAAACAAATTTTAGAAACCCATGGGAAGGCTTCATCTTACCCAAAAGAAAAAACATCAGTAACTCTATTTAGCTGTACACTGGGTAATTTATGATTAAGAGGTGAAATGGGGAAATACAGATTTTTTTTCTTAAGAGACCAGAAAGAAAAATGCCACTTAGGCTAGCTCTAGGTCTAAGTTTATTAAGGACATATTTCCTTCTTTACTTAAAAAAAAAAAAAAAAAAAACACCGCCATCCAGTTGATTTTGACTCATAGAGACCCTATAGGACAGAGCAGAACTGCACCATAGGTTTTCCAAGGCTGTAATCCTTACGGAAGCAGACTGCCACATTTTTTTCCCAACAGAGCAGCTGGTGGCATTCCTTGCCTTGTAGCTACATCAGTCCAGTCTCTGCGATCTCTTGACATGGCTTTCTTCCCCACGTGCATCTCTGAATGTTCTTACCTCTTCTTATAAGAACAACAGACACTGAATTTAGGGCCTACCCTAATGCACTACGACCTTATCTTAATTAGTTATATCTGCAAAGACTTTATTTCCAAATAAGATTGTATTTTGAGGTCCCAGATGGACATGCATTTGGGGCACACTATTCAGCCCACTATTTATTCAGTCCACTATACAGCCTGCTACTGTACCTGATGTTCCTGCCATTAGAGCCATTTCTTCAGCTTCTGCAAAGGCGTATTCCAGAATTCTTTCTCTTCAAATGCGAATATCCTTGGGAAGGGGACTAGTACCAACTAGCAAATTAGGAAAAGCGAAGGTGCCATGAAAAGAACATGGACCCAGACTCAAGCAACAGTCCCAGGATTATCACTAGGTGCTAGTGGGATCTCATACACAATCTTTAACTTCTTTTGGAATTGATATCCCCTTCTATAAACTGCAGGGGAGATTTAGAATTCTTTATGATCCTTCCTGGATGTACATTCTGGAGGCATAATTTCTCAGTTTAGATGGCTGCCACCTTGGGAAACAAAGAACAGTGCTGAGGGAATAATGACAAGATGGGTAAATGCTCATTGGGGGCACAAGGGGAAAGGAAAAATTTGGGAGCATGAAACACTTCAGAGAAGCCTGGTCAGCACAAGAGAACTGGGCACTGCCGCATACCCCAAAAGCAGATAATCTCCCTCCAAAAAACTCTATTCAATTTACAAGCTTTCTTGAATCAGTCTCAATTCTGACAGCAAGAGCCACAGTTTAATTTCCAACCTCAAGACACCACCTACTATATGACAATTTTTAAGTGGTTTCCCCTCCAAAGGAAACACTGAGAGTGATAATTCTATCAGTATTCCTATAAAATGGAAGTACTAAAAATATGTAGCCATTCTCCCATACGTTTGCCTAAGTAAACTCACAGCTCCTATTCAGCTGATTGACAAAATGGAGCAGCATGGGGTTCTTTCTAATCACAAATTCATCACAAATGAGAGTGAGTAGAGAACACACACATAAATAGTTGGCATTTCTGTGAGGAGAAAGGAAGGGCTTATTTTTCTCCTCCCCAGGAAAGAAAGAGACTTATTAATAAAGAAGGAGAAAGGCAGTAACAGTTTAAAGAGGAGTGGATGAAGGACAGGAGAAAGAAGCCAGGTGCTTCCCTATCAAATGACTTTACTATTTTAGAAGGAAAATATGTTCATATTTTTAACGCATTTTAGCTGCTACACAATTACCGTTCTAGAGAACTAATTCTGGTAGTATTAAATCAATCATTATGGCATAAAATAAATCCCCCAGCTTTTAACTGTGAACCACCCTCTGTTAGACCTGTGTCCAGCATCTTACTGCTTGAGTGGCAACAAGCCTAGTTTAACAATTAAGCTGAGCTTGTTCCAAAAATTAAAAGCTTGTTTTTTTACCAATTCTTCCTTTTTCATTATCACGTTTCCGACCCTGATCCATTGCAACTCTGCTAGCTAGACTTCTCTCAAACTAGATGAACTGAGTTGTAAAAATTATCCAGTGGAAAATGAAGGCCTAAAATAAATGGTGATGATTCATTTTGGAGCAAGCATGATTCCCTTGCTATTTTAGGGCTTTGGAACAGGACTGCTGGCATTCAGAAGTAAGAAATATTCTGACTTGACACCCTGATTTGTTAACTCAGAGAGATCCACAGTCAGTCCCACACTGGATTCACGCAGAGTGAAAAGATAAAAAGGTGATTATGGGAGGAAAAAGTTGCCACCTCACTTTTGCAGTTGTACAAGCCAGTTCATCATCTGGATTGTGACATCACTAGCCTCACAACAGTCTTAAGAAATTCCCCAAGCAGATTACTAAGAATAAGAGTCAGTAATTCATGGATCCAGAAATAAAAACTATAATCAAATAAGCCAACCATTCTTCTGGAAGTTAAATGTGAATATCAGTGAATACCTGGAAAACAACTTAGCTGTAAGGGCAAAGTCACAGTCATCTTTAACAGGTAAACAACTGTCCAGCTACTTAAAGGGTATACCTTCTGAGTAGCCTTCCAGCAATATTGATGGATTTAGACTGTTTTGTCTACACTCTGACATCCGTTTCTTCACCTGACCAGTGTTAAACATTTGTAGGATAGTAAAACAAGGCCAGGTATAAGGTATTTGCCACTGGACTGAAAAACATACATTGACCATCATAAGTACCGATCCAGGGACAGAGGCCTCGCTCACCTCCTGTGGGAACACATACATGTTTGACAGAACACGTGTGACAGCAAAACCCTCTAACAGTTTCATCAGTATGTCACCATGCCTGTAAGCCCAAACTTGAAAGGTCACAGCACTATTTAAATGCTATGTCATGGCACTGGAACAACGACCTGAAGATAACAGTGCTGGAAATCATATATATATATCCTTTTTACAAGCCAGCTCTGTCTTTGTGAAGTACATTCCAAATATAGGAGCCCCTGGGTAGCACAAACACTTAAGTGCTTGGCGACTAATCAAAAAGTTGGCAGTTCCAATCTACCCAGGGAGGCCTCAGAAACCAGGCCTGGTGATCTACTTCTGAAAGATCACAGCCATTGAAATCCCCATGGAGCATAGCTCTATTCTAAACCACATGGGTTGCCATGAGTCAGAATCAACTCAACAGCAACTGATTTTATCGCATATATACTATGAGCCAAAACCTGGCTTGGTTTTCTCAACAATATTAATAGCACCTTTTGTGCCAGATACTATTCTCACTCATTTGGATATGTTAACTCATTTAACTCAAACCAACTCCATCTGTCTTATTTCAACCAAATTCTAGTACGTGGTTGATTGTCAAAAGTACTGCTTTTAGACACAGGCAAGAGGGTCTGTCTTCTGGGCCCTGCCCTTTAAGAGGTCTTTGTCTGGTCCTCTTTCAGCCATGCCCCTGCCCACACAGGCTAAGGAGTCCCGCACTCCTTGTAGATTACACTTTTGTTCCTGAGATCCTGGACTCTCTGCCTAAACAGCATGAATCCTGCTTCCTGGACCTGAGCTGGCCACTTTCCTGGGAGTTGATAGTCCAAGGTCAGACTGTACCACCACTGTGTTCACCTTTAGCCTTAAGGAGGCATCCTAGGTTCCTCTGGTCCCATCACACATACATTTATCCAACCCATCCATCAGTAAGTCCTGTGAGTTATTCTTAATTCATTTGCTTTTCTCCCATTTCTACTGCCGTCAGCCTGGTCTCAACCCCCAATTGTACAGGCTGAGTAAGATATTAATCTTACCCAGACACCTGATGAAGTCCCATAACCGGTTCCATATTTTCACTCTACATCTCCTCTGATCCATCCTGTTCTCCCAACCCTGAGTGATATTTTTAAAATCAAATAAGGCCACTCCAAAGCTCAAAACTTAATTGTAGCTTGTCATTACACACAGAATAAAACTGTCCCTGACAACACCCTGCAGGATCTGGTTCCTGCTCTGCAACCTCATCTGGGGACTCTCTGCCCTTCTCTCAGCATGCCCCAACCACACTCAGCTTCTGCCATTTTACAGAACATGCCATGTTCTTTCCTGCCTCATGGCCTCTTTACTTGTTCCTGTCTCCTGTGCCTGAAGGTCTTTCTCCTGAATCTTTATAAGGATGATTCCCTTTTATTCTTCCAGCCTCAGCCGAGAGAAGGTGTCACGGGCCGTTCCATCCAAAATAGACCTCATCATTATCCTCTTTACCATCTTCTTTACCAGAACCTCATTTATACCTTTCATATCACAATCACAATCTATAATTATTCTGTGTATCTATTTTGTTTGTTTGACTATTTCTCTCCAGTCTATAGAATAAAATCCATAGGGGCTTCTTGTTTGTTGTTCATCATACTCTCCACCACTTAGGTAAGATAGCCAGTTAGGTAAGATATCCTGTAAATGATAAGTGTAAGTATAAGCATAATCCCTTATACATAGAAAATGCTCAAATACTCTTTGAATGGACAAATCCATGTGCTGAATGAAGAAATTAATTAATTGATTGATTAGTGCATGAATCTTAGTGTATAGACTTTTTGGAATCTCTTCTGAATGCTAGGAGAATTTTTTTTGTTTTCTTTGTTTTTGACTTCAGATTTCGCATCTATTTTCTGAAAAGATGAAGCTGTCAGTTAAATTCCAGTTAGGTAATCGGAACCAAAACCCAAACCTGTTGCCATCAAGTTGATTCCAACTCATGCTGACCCATGTGTGTGAGAATACTCTACTCCATAGGGCTTTCAAACAGCTACAATCTAATGGAAGTAGATCGTCAGGGCTTTCTTCTGCCATTCCACTGGGTGGATTCGAACTGCCAGCCTTTCAGTTAGGAGCCTAGTGCTTAACCATTTGCATCACCCAGGAATCATCCAGTTAGGTAAGACAGCCTATAAACGATACTAATAAAAGTAGCACTCAATGGAGACAGGTTTGTAATAGTGGCATCTTGATTGAGAAATAGGGATTTTAAATTCTCAAACCCGTGGCTTCTTTCAGACAAGGGATCCTCAACCAATACATTCAATTTCATTTTTCAAGAAGTAAGCCCAGCCTTTGCAGTTAGCAGACAGAAGAATTAACCAAATCCCTGAATACCTTTCTGGTCTTTGGTTTCCTATGGTCGATGCAATATTTCATCTCTTAGTTATTTCAGCCACGGTCCTTCCTGATTGTTTTATGACTTAATTACAATGATTACATCATGTTTACAGACTATGCCAGCCCAGCTTAGTGCCAGCTTTTATATCGCACCCTGAATATGAGAAGAATCAATGGGTCTGCTTGTTGGATACAACTAGCTAGTGGGCTGCAACTGTGAAGCAGGAAGCTTTTCCAAGAAAACATAAAACATCATTAGTGGAGCTGTATCTCATTCAGCAAGACTGAGTGTTTGCTTTTCCATCCGTGGACTTCAAATAGACAGAACAGTTCCCTGGGTCTTCATTTAAGAAGAGCTCAGGAAGCAGAGACCAGCATCACGCGTCTGTCCTCATCACCATGAGCGGCAACAGCAATCTAGTGGGAAAAGATGTCAGGAGACTACCGTGGAACAAGCTGTGCTCAACAGAAAAGTCAGATTTTTTGCTTTCTTGGATTTGCTTCGGATCTTGGAGGCTACAAGCTAGTGGATATAAGCCCCAGCCTAGGCCCAGATTCAAGCACATACCTGTGTCCAAAGTAGCTGGGCTGATAATGATCAAAGCATGTTTTCGAGCAGAATTTCTCAACCAGGAGCGATTCTGCACCCTAGAGGACATTTGGCAATGTCTGGACACATTTCTGATTGTGCTAATGGGGAAGAGGGCGGGCAGCGATATGGCATCTAATAAACACCCTATAATGCACAGGACAGTCCCCCACAACAAAGAATTATCCAGCCCAGATGTCCAGAGCACCAATATTGAGAAATCCTGTTTTGGAGGGACAACCAGAGGAAAAAAAAAGTTACCTTCAAATCAACTCTGACTCATGGCAACCCCATACGTGTAAGATTAGAACTGTGCTCCACTGGGTTTCCAATGGCTGATATTTTGGAAATAGATTGCCAGAGCTTTCTTCTGAGGTACTTCTGGGTGGACTTGGACCTCCAGCCTTTCACTAACAGTTTGCACCACTTGCGGACTCCTTAAAGGAACAAGCGTATTATAAAAAAGGCAGTGAATGCTGCTAATTGGAATGGCTTCCCCTTTTAGGTGTGACTGCCTACACACACAGAGAAACACTTAGACTGTTTATGGGTCAGGCTAGAATCACACAAATTGAACTTGTGGGCAGTACAGAATAAAATAGAATTCTGTGTTGCTATATACAGAGATCAAAAATGCTTTTCAGAAAGAATTATTCCATTGGGAGAGGGGGCCATGAGTCAGAGGGTCCTCATATCACAGATGAGAAAACAGGTCAGGAGAGGTTGTCATTTGCTCAAGGTTATTCAATGCATCAAGCTCAGAGCTCAGGAAAATAACAGAGGCTAGATACTGGAAAGATGAATTCTGTAAGCAGGTAAAAGGATGGAAAAGAGGTGTTGGCTATCTGCCATTTTGGAGGCACAAGTCTCTTCCGTATCTTGAGTGCCTCGTGTCAGGAAGGGCAGGATCCCTGGCAACAGGCAGCTTGTGGCTCCCCCCAGAATCAGCAGCCCCCAAGGAGCCCCACATCACCTTCCTGCTAGCCAAAGAGGCCTCACCTGACAAACCCAATTCCCAGGGCTATTCTCCAGATGTTTTACACTGTCAAAGAATTTAATGGACTGCAGAAATTAGTTGGTATGTTCGTTAAAATAGACATCATAATGAAAAAGATGGATGACATCCTGCCCTTATCCTCTGTCAGTCTGTCACGTCCACATAGCTCCTTCCTATCAATCACCATGGTACACATTATGTAAATACCAAAGATGAAATGTCAGCGTATGTACCTAATTGTTCTCGCATGCCATATGGGAGAATGACTGGTGAGCCCTGCTGTTCCCTTTACAACCAGCATTAATTGGCATCCTTGTTATCTAACCATGGAGATCCTGACTGGAATGGTTTTAAGACTCCAGTAACCCTTTCAAGGGAAATGTGATTCAGGATGATTCTTACTGAATGGAAAAGTGCAGAGAAATCTCAGAAACTTTTTGATCCAATTCATATTTAACCAAGGACTTTCATAGATACTGGGTTCATTTATTACATGTGTTCATAAGGTAAGACAGGCATCCAAGAAGCTTGGAGATTAACATTTCTGTATTCTTCCCAGGAAACAAGACCCCTGTAGAAAGAGGTGAAACATATTTCAGATGAAGATGGTGCAGGGCCAGACAACGTTTGTTTCATTATAAATCAGGTCACTATGAGTTGGAGTCAAGTTGACTACACCTAACAAAAACATATTCCCAGATAAGTGCAGAAAACAAACTTAAAGGGATCCTTTTCTCCCACTGGATCCTGGGGCTCCAGGAAACATGAATTTGTCTATCTTTGGAGACAGGATCATGCAATCTAAGTGTAAGAAGGGGCTTTAGAAGTCATCAAATTTAATATTCTACTATAGGGTCGCTATGAGTCGAAATCGACTCAACAGCAGCCGGTTTGGTCTAGTTTGGTTGGTTATATGAGTCCTCCTTAAGCTATCAATAACATGATTGACATCTCTGCTACAATACTTTCAATGAAGAGACATTTGCTGCCTTACATTTAGATGAGAGTCACGTAAAAGCATAAAAGATGCAAACCTTGAAATATCCCAGTACACTCACCAGAGTGTAGATGGTATTATCAAGAGCTCCCTACTCATAATTTGGCAGTGGTTATGGGTGATGGTTGCACAACATGATTAACATAATCGATATCACAAAATTGTACACCTGAAAAATGTTAAACTGCCAAAAGTTGTGTTGTATACATTTTTACAACAATACAAAAGAGTTCCCTATTCATAAATACAAACTCCCTTGTCTGACTTCCTTAAAGAAAAAATGATATGGAAGCTGCCTTCAAGTCCCCATAGAAATAATCAATCTTCTTGTCTTATTTGCAAATATACACAGTATCTAAATTTACTTATTTTCAGCCCAGAGGATGAGGAATATTTAACTTATCCCATTCTGGGAGAGAAGATTCCCCCCACCCCAAATTAGGCTTCATCCGGTCCTGTACCTATACAGGAAAGGTACAAATGCAACAGTGAGTACAAGCCAACCACCGGCATGAACCTCAATCCTGAAAATTCCAAATTTCTAGTGAGTTCCCAAGTTCAAACAATCCAGCTAAGGATATTGCAGATAATGGCTACTTCAGATCACCCCAACTAACGAAATGAGATAAATGGCAAATGAGACTATCTATGATACCTGAAATAAAAGCTTATTCTCTCATGCAAGGTGAAGTGCAATCATTGAGGGGTACAGCTGGAGATTCTCTTACACTCCACCTAAACACAACTCCAGTCGTAAAGAGAGTTGTCTCTCTCCATTCTGTATTTACTCTGCAGGTAGCAAGAAGCTACCATATTGTCTGTAGGTTTTCCTTCCTTGTTTATTTGAAAAAGTGTAACCAATCCATTTAAGGTTATAAAGAGATAACATTAAGGAATGCTCTGCCACGGATATAGAGCAGGTTACTCCAGCCTGTGCTTAATCTAGGGTCTTGTTTAAAAGAGCTTTTCGATTTTAATTAAAATAAAATGGGCCCTGGAAGAAAATGCATCTCCTCCAGTGAGGACTGTATTCAGCGCGTTCTCTGTAATTTTACCCATCACACTGCTGGCTGTTGCTTTTTGCACAGCTCTTAAATGGTGTCTAAATTGACCAGCTCTGTTGCCAAGGAAACGGATGGGACAATGCTAATAGAAGCTACTTAGGACATACTGTGAAAAGCTTAGAAATAAAATTGTTTGACATGAAAGGCACCGTGTCGGCAGCTAGGCAACTCTGTTAAACGCTGCACTAAGCAGAAGATGGTTACGTGTCTCCCCCTTCTCTGTTCCCCTCTAAATCTCTTAGAGGAAAATGGATTCTGCCCCAGAAGCTCTGACATCTATTCCTATCAGAACCACTCTGTATTTCTAACTCCAAGTAAAGAAAAATCTTTATATTGTGGTTTCGAAACACCCAGAATAGACTTCAATTTACACCCATGGAAATGAGCTACTCTTTTTTTTTTTTCTTTCCAGCAACAAAATCCTATCCTCTCATGAATAAATTGCAAATATTTTTCTGAATTTTCCAAAATTGTTAATTAAAATGCACTTGATTTAAGCTGCTTCTCCCATTTTGTACTCACAAACCATAAATTATGGAGGAGGTCAAAGAATGAATGGCAATTTGACATGAAGAGGTTGATTTATTGCTTCAGAAGGAGTTTTATACCAGATGTGGCAGGAGTCATAAATTAAATGCTAAATGTTATGTATTATTATGCTTTCAGGAATATAAATGTTTCTAAAATGCTATGCAGGTGGAATGATAAAAATATGAATCTACTCTCCTGGCAATTTTAAAAGGCCCTTTAAAGCTGTCAAAAAGAAAATAAGCTGAAAAACAATCTCGATGGGCCTCTTGGATGCCTTTTATAGCATGCCAATGGTTTATAAAAGTAATCCTTTCCTGGAATAAGCTGGACACAGTGGGTTGGGTGGAGTGAAGAGATAAAGAATTTTTTTCATATAGTCAAAAAAAAAAGGAAAGAAAAAAGATTCAGAGAGTTCTGACACGCATTATGACGCGCAACCAAATCATTATTTCTCATCCAGTTTGCTACAGATGACCATAATTTAATTTATCACACCTCATTTGAAAGCCAATCTAGACATGATGAAACTTGTCTAACTTCACCTAGCAGCTGCAGCAGCTGAAATTATTGAGCTTAAAATATAAGACAGGACACGATTTTGACGTGTGAAAGCTTAGTGCTGAAATAACATCAGTGGAAAAATCCACTAGGGGGCAGAAGTCATAAATGGAAGGACCCAATTTTAGGTGAAACTTCATTCTCATCTTGCAGCTGGTACTACGGAACGCAAAAACGGATGATCATCAGCCTGGGATTAGTGTCCTTCTGGGCACAACTGTGAAAAGGGTGCTTTGTCTGACTTCTGCTTCTCTTTCCCCAGCATTCTCTCTCCCTCCTAAAGCCTCATCCCTCCAACGTCTGGAAGCACACAGTTTCTACTCGTTCTACTCAGGCCTCCTTTCCCCAGATTTGAAAATGGCCTCCCTATCTAGTATGGAAAGGCCCCTGGGTGGCACAAATGATTTGCTCTGAGGTGGTGCAAGTGGTTTGCACTCAACTGCTAACCTAAAAGTTGGCAGCTGAAACCCACGCAGAGGCACCGCAGAAGAAAAGGTCTGGTGATCTGCTTCCATTAAGTTTACAGCCAAGAAAACCCTGCGGAGACAATTCTACTCTGAAGCACATTGGAGTCACCATGAGTTGGAATCAACTAGATTGTAATGGGTTTGTTTGTTTGTATGTTTGTTTATCTAGTGTGCACACCAGCCCCAGGGAATTATATAGGCAAGTGTACACTTGATGTCCACAAGGGGCACTAACTTCACTGGCAGAGGCTTCACATGGATCTTGGGAACTATATCCATTAACAGTCACCTGTGATCCCTGGGGGAGGCCCCCTGAGCAACTTGCTGCACAAAACAGGTAACAAAATATAGCCATTTCCCTCAAGCCCTTCCAGTGTTATCCCCCAAGGTTCCTCACTGTATACACTTGTTACCTGTACCCTGCTGGGAATAGCCTCATGAGAGACGTGGGCAAGGTGCATCATGCATGAGGAAGAAATCCACACAGACAGAAAGCACAGAATACTCTGAAGAGAAGAAAGAGTCTCACCATCCTTTGACATTCTGAGGAAGGCTGCCAGATTTAGCAAATAAAAACACAGGATGACCTGTAAAATGTGAATGTCAGACAAACAACAAACACTTCTTAAATATCAGTATGTCCCATGCAATATTTAGGACATATTTAAACCAAAAAAGTATTTGTGCCACATAGATAATTCTTTAAAAGAGGACAATATTCAAAGCAGATGTACTTTACTAATTAAGACAACCTATTTTTGGTTAGGAGCCCTGGGGACACATTGGCTAAGGGCTCAGCTACTAACAGAAAGGTCAGCAGTTTGAACCCACCAGCAGCTCAGCAGGAGAAAAGACCTGGCAATATGCTCCTGTAAAGAGTACACACTTGGAAACCCTATGGAGAAGTTCTACTCAGCCCTACAGGGTCACTATGAGTCAAAATCAACCAGATGACACACACCAACAACAAGAAAAACAGATGATATGATCCTACACCATAGAAAACTCCAAAGAATCCACAAGAAAGGTAAAGGAACTAATAGAAGATTTCAGCAAAGATGCAAGGTTAACATACAAAAATCTGTTGGATTCCTCTACACCAACAAAAAGAACATCTAAAAGGAAATCAGGAAATAAAACCATTTACAATAGCCCCCCAAAAGATAAAATACTCAAGAATAAATCTAAGCAGGTATGTAAAAGATCTATACAAAGAAAACTACAAAACACTACTGCAAGAAACCAAGAGACCTACATAAGTGGAAAAACATACCATGCTCATGGATAGAAAACTCAGTATTCTGAAAATGTCAATACTACCCAAAATGACCTACACATAAAATGCAATCCTGATCCTAATTCCAACAGCATTCTTTAACAAGATGGAGAAACTAATCACCAACTTTATATGGAAAGGGAAGAGGCCCTGGATAAGTAATGTGTTACTGAAGAAGAAGAACAAAGTGAGAAGCCTCACACTACCTGACCTTAGAACCTACTATATAGCCACAGTAGTCAAAACAGTCTGGTGCTGGTACAACAACAGATACATTGACCAATGGAACAGAATTCAGAACCCAGACATAAATCCACCCATTTACAGGCAGCTGATATTTGACAAAGGGCCAAAGTCTGTTAAATGAGGAAAACATAGTCTCTTTAACAAATGGTGCTGCTATAACTGGATATGCATTTTTAAAAAAAATGAAACAGGACTCATACCTCACACCATACACAAAAACTAACTCAAAATGTACCAAAGGCCTAAATGTAAAACCTAAAACAGTAAAGATCATGGAAGAAAAAAAAGGGTAACACTAGGGGCCCAAATACATGGCATAAACAGAATACGAATTATAACTAATGATGTAAAAAAAAACAGAAGAGAAACTAGACAACTGGGAGCTCCAAAAAATTAAACACTTATGCTCATCAAAATACTTCACCAAGAAAGTAAAAAGAGAACCTACAGACTGGGAAAAAAAAATTTGGCTACAACATATCCGACAAGGGTCTAACCTCTAAAACCTAAAAAATACTTCAATACCTCAACAACGAAGACAATCCAATTAAAAAATGGATAAAGGATATGAACAGAAACTTCAGTAAAGAAGATATCAGGAAGCTAGCAGATACATGAAGAAATGCTCACAATCATTAGACATTAGAGAAATTCAAGTCAAAACTACAATGAGATACCATCTCATCTCAACAATAAGTGCACTAATCAAAAAAGCAGAAAATAATAAATGTTGGAGAGGTTGCAGGGAGATTGGAACTCTTATGCACTGCTGGTGGGAATGCAAAATGGTACAATCACTATGTGAAATGACATGGCGCCTCCTTAAAAAGCTAGAAATAGAAATATCATACAATCCAGCAATCTCACTCCTGGGAATATATCCTAGAAAAATAAGAGGTATCACACGAATAGACATATACACACCCACGTTCATTGCAGGACTGCTCACAATAGCAAAAAGATGGAAAGAACCTAAGTTCCCATCAACAGATGAACAGATAAACAAATTATGGTACATACACGCAATGGAATACTATTCAACCATAAAGAACAATGATGAATCCACAAAACATGGATGAATCTGGAGGGCGGTATGCCGAGTGAAATAAGTCAGTCACAAAAGGACAAATATTGTATGAGACCACTATTATAAGAACTCAAAAAGAGGTTTATACACTGAAAAAAAATTTTTTGATGGTTCTAAGGCGGGGAGGGTTGGGAAGGAGAAATCACTAACTAGATAGCAGACAAGTGTCAACTTTGGTGAAGGGAAAGACAACACACAATATTGGGGAAGTCAGCACAACTTGACCAAGGCAAAGTCACAGAAGTGTCCTAGACACATCCAAACACCTTGAGGGACTGAGTTGCTGGGACTGAGGGCTGGAGACCATAGTCACAGAAACATCAAGGTCAACTGGCATAACGTAGTTCATAAAGAAAATGTTCTACATCCTACTTTGGTGAGTAGCGTCTGGGGTCTTCAAAGCTTGCAGGTGGCCATCTAAGGTACACCTATTGGTTCCTTCTAGTCTGGAGCAAAGGAGAATGATGAAAACCAAAGACACAAGGAAAGTATTAGTCCAAAGGACTAAAGGACCGCATGAACCACAGCCTCCAACGGCCTTAGCCCCACAACACTCGATGGTACCCAGCTGCCACCACAAACCACTCTGGCAGGAATCACAATAGACTCCCAAGCAAAGTGGAAGAAAAAATGTAAAACAAATTCAAATTCACAGAGAAAGACCAGACTTACTGGTCTGACAGAGACTGGAGGAGCCCCTGAGACTATGGCCCCCAGACACTAACTCAGAAATGAAGCCACTCCCGGAGTCCACTTTTCAGACAAAGATTAGATGGGCCTATAAAACAAAACAACATCACATGTGAGGGAAGTGCTTCTTAGTTCAATCAAATAGATGAGACCAATGGGCAACTCCTGCCCAAAAGCAAGATGAGACGGCAGAAAGGGTCAGAAAAACTGGACTGATGTATGCTGAGAACCCGGACGGAAAGGAGGAGAGTGCTGTCACATTGAGGGGATTGCAAACAATGTCACAAAACAATATGTGTATAAGGTGTTGAATGAGAAAAATTAACTTGAGCTGTAAACTTTCACCTAAATAAAAAAAAAAAAGCACAATAAAATTAAAAAGAAAAAATTATATAAATCTCTTACCTAGAGATATGGAGATAAGAACTAAAAGGGCTGAAAGTGATTATACCAAGGGAATAAGAAATGTGCATGTCTAGCTTTTACAAAAAATAAAACTTAAATAATAAAAAAAATCTAATGAGTCCTTCTGGAGACACCTTGGACTCACCAAGTAAAAATGGATCTGGTCAAGAGAAAGAGGGTTTTTTCCTATTTCAATGTAACAGCGCAAGCTAATTATTCCTACAACCAATGTAATGTTTCCCCCTCAGGGAGAGCCCTGTTATTTCAATTAGACATATAGTCACTAACAGGCCCATAAATCTTTATAATTAGCCCAGTTTGCCTCCATTTTATGAGACTACTTTCAAATTAGCACCCACATTCTATAGAAATGGAAGGAGGATCTTAGAAGATTGTAATTTTCCCTCTCAAGGAAGGAAGAAGGACAACGGATTACATGCCCCCAAAAGACTACTTATTAGATTCAAGCCATTTATAGTACATGCTATCTGGAAAGACACACTTGTCAAACTTGGACAAAAGGCTAAAAGAGAGTAGCAGTTTCAACCAACTATTTTCAGGTTCTAAAGGAGACATGATAGAAGGGTAGAGACAAAACATCAGGAGAGAAATAGCATGGTACCCACAGCCTTGCTTCCTTAGGCTGTGATCTCATCTGGTCTTCCTTATTGCAGTAAAACTACAGAGAACTCTGCCATGACACAAGAATTGTCCTCAAAATTAAGGATTCAAAAGTGTTATGAGAGCTTCAAATGTCAGATGAGGTTAGCATTAGCCTCATTAGGCCACACAGGAAGTGTGCCTCATCTAGAGATGGTTATAACACAGACACTGCTCAGTGAGAAACAATCACCACCATCATTTTCTCTTCATTATCATCACAATTTCCAGACATTGCTGATTGGAGGTGACTTATAGAACAGCGAATAAAATAGAATTTTGACACTGCAAGAGGTGAATGGGGTAAATAATTTAAGGTGCCTGTTAAAGAAAAGATAAATCATAGCTCTGGAATGACAGACAAATATTTGAAAAATCCAGTCCAGTCCAGGTTGCTGTTAAGTCGATTCCAACTCATGGTGACCCCGTGTGTGTCACAGTAGAACTGTGGTCAGTAGGGTTTTTAATGGCTGATTTTTGAGAAGTACATTGCCAGGCCTTTCTTCCGAGGCATCTCTGGGTGAACTTGAACTGCCAACCCTTCAGTTAACAGCTAAGTGCATTAACCATTTGCACCAGCCAAGGACTCCTATTTGAAAAACAGTAACTGCATTTTACCAAATGCTGACTATGTGCCAGGCACTGTACTTGGCATTTTGAACATACTGTCTTTAACCAGGACGACAATTCTGAAAAGGTGGTATGATTAGCTCTATAGAGGCTCTGAGGCTCAGGAATAGACAGTCAACGATTCCTGCAAGGTCCCACTTCTGGAAAGTGGTGCAGACTAGGTTACGTCTTCTCTGTGTGGATCCAAAGCCCTTACCGCCTTACAATACTGCCTCTTTTTCACTTGCATAGCATATAAAAATAATTTGTCTCATGAATTTTTGGAAACATCATTGCATTAGCCCCACCTAATTCTATAATCATGGAAGCTCCTACTCTCAATTTTCAGTGAAGGAAATTTTGACTCAGAGAGGCAAGGCGATTTGCCCAAAGTTACACAGCTAACAAGCAGCAGAGCTGAGACTCCACCTCAGATGGGGTTCCATATTCATTCCTCTTCTCAGACAATTATACCATCCATGAAAGATTAGGCTCATTCCTATTTCTTGTGCAGAAGTTCTAAAATGATCCCAGTATAGGTTCAAAGTAGGGTGACCATATATAATCAATCATCCAGTGAAACTTTTGAAAATAAAAGGGGTGCTGAGCAATAGGTATAAATGGGGCTGTCCCCAACAATCAGGGACCTGTGGTCACCCATTTTATAAATACGGGCCCTGTCTATTGCCCTCATGAAATTATTCCTCCTTGACATAGTGGGAAAAATAATTTATACCTGCCTCAATTTAATTGCTGTATTTTGACATCAGGTGGGGAACACCTTCTTTTTGAAGAAGCTACGTATGCCTCATGCTCCTTTCAGGACCAGCAAGATATATAGGTATTTTGGGGGGGGGGGGTTCTGGGGGTACACTTATTTTTGTACCTCTGGGGTTCATTGGGAAGACACTGTCCCACTGAGAGCACATGCTGCCGACAGGCAGGGCCCTATGTAACAGTTTGAAGCAGAAAAAAACAAGCATGTGCTGCAAATTACTGTTTTTATGTGGTATTGCACGAGGTGGTGCTGAATCATTGAATTTTGGGGAAGAAAAATAAGAATTTTGAAAAATTTTATTTGGTACACATATGTTCCTCTGGACTCTGGTGGTAGAATTTGTGTTCACAAGGGGTATACATATGTATCTATGGACTCCAAGAGTACAATTTGTAGAGTGAGGCATAAAACAAAAATCATGCTACCTTCCTAGAATTAAAAAAAAAAAATCCGTTCCCATAGAGTTGATTCCAGCTCATAGTGGGCCCTATAGGACAGAGTAGAACTGCCCCATAGGGTTTCAAAGGAGTGGCTGGTGGATTCAAACTGCAGACCTTCTGGTTAGCAGTCGCGCTCTTTAATCACTATGCCGCCTGGGCTTCTTTTCTAGAATAACCAAAAAAAAAAAAAAAACCCTTGCTGTCGAGTCCAACTCATAGCAACCCTCTAGGACAGAGTAGAACTGCCCCATAGGGTTTCCAAGGAATTCCTGGTGGATTTGAACTGCCAAACTTTTGGTTAGCAGCTGAGTTCTTTAACCACTACACCACCATGGTTTCTACTTTTTAACAGTGGTCAGCCAATAACAAACCATGGACAAAATCCTACTCACCTGCTGCCCACACACAACCATGCCCATCCATTTATGTATTGTCTATGGCTGCTTTTGTGCTACAACAGCAAAGTAAAGTAGTTACAACAGAGACCTGAGGTCCACAAACCCTAAAATATTTGCTCTCTGACCATTTACAGAAAGAGTTTGCCAGCCCCTGTTTTAGAAGATAAAATCCAAACTCCTCAGCAAAGCAGGACCTTACATGTTCTGGCTATGCTTCTGTTGTTACTTTCTCTCTCCACACTCCACCCTGAATGGTATTCTTAGTCCCATCACCCGCCAAATTGTTCAACAGTTCTCTGCCCACCCTTTTCCCCGTGCCGAGAGTTCCTGGGTGATACAAACAGTTAAGTACTCGACTACTAGCTGAAAGGTTGGTGGTCCAAAACCAACCAGAAGCACCTTGGAAGACAGGACTGGCAATCCGCTTCTGAGCGGTCACAGCCTTGAAAACCCTATGGGGCACAGTTCTACTCTGCACACATGGGGTCACCATAAGTTGGTATTGACTCAATGGCAACTAACAACTCCCTGTGTTTGGAGTAATGGAATTCCCACCTATTCTTTCTGATGAACACTCTTGAGAGTTGTTGTAAGGATTAAGTGTTGTGAAGATTAAGTACTGAGAACAAAGGCTGAAACATAGGAAGTACTCAATGTTAAATATTATTAGTGCTGTTATTTTTATTCTTACTATTTGCAATATAATCTTAAGCAAGTCACTTAACTTCCAGTTTTCATTTTGTCATCCATAAAACAACAAAGTAAATCTATTACTGTGTTATAAAGAAAGATTGTGTACACAGAAGCATTTGTAGAATTGTACACATGAACAATACTAAATTGGCAAGTGCCGTTACCTGTATTTTTACAAAAAAAAAATGTTTTTTAAAAAATGTTAAGTACTGTAAATTCCAAGTGCTGAACACTCATTAAGTTTTAAAGTTAAAAGATTTGATTGTGCCGGATTTCCTCTCATTATGTGTTCCTTCAACCCAAACTCTGCCTACCCATACAAAAGAAGAAGAAATCAAGAAGCTAAAACCAGAGACTGAAGAAATATTTGCGATTACTTCTGGCATTAGCGTTGACCGTCTCAAATGGATTGTGAATAAGTCAAATACTCACATAAAAGATGATACTTTAAGACACCAGAGTGCTCTCCTTTACACACCGTTGCAGCATCTTCTAAGTTGATTGACTTCCCAGATTAATGAATGGTGTTTTGCTATTTTGTTTTATATGAATTCCAAGTTTTCCTTCTATATTTATACCATTGAATAGCACATTAGTCATGGAGTTTGCTGATAGCAGGGGAAAAAAAAACACATTAAAAATACACAAACCATGCATACCAAATGGATCTTTAATTTTAGGCTGCTGTCCTTTCATTGAGTACTTCTCAGGGTTTCCTGCAGTGTGAATAATAGCAGAGTGTTTGGCCTGCTTTATTCTTAGGGATGCATGAACTGGCACCAGAAGTATCCATCGGAAGGGAACGTTTCTCCCAAAAAGTCTCAGTGGGAAAGGGGCTATAAAAATCTGCACAGGAAGTCATACTGCACAAATGTTTATGCCAAACTGGTCTTAGGCACTAAACACCTAACACTTAATTCTGTAGTTGATGACACTGAGGCCTAATGACGTATAGAGACATATCAAAACTCAGAATCAAAATTTTTATGCTGAGCTGAATTTTCCAAATGCAAATTCAATCCTGGTCAGTATGTGCTTTGGGATTGATATAGAAGGGAACGCCTTCTCACTTCCAGAATTCTACAATGTGCTAGAAAAAATATTTTAAAAGAAAAAAAAATTTACGTTATGTTTTCAAACTGAAACAAGGAAAATAAAATCCCCAAGTACCAGAAATAAGAAGGGAACACAAAGTCAAAGCGTAAGTGGGAAACTAACGTACAAATGCCTCTCAAGGGCACTTAACGAGGTTTAGGCCATAATGGCTGGGGCTCTAATACCCTCACCAGGAGGGGCTGGTTCTCTTGGCTGTCAATCCTGTAAGCCCCAGGACCTGGAACTGAGGTGCTAACAGTAATCACAGTCTCTGATACAGGGCCCAGAAAAACTAGCCCTCACACACTCAGTCTGCATTGGGCAGAGAACCTTGTTACAACATGGAGCCAAGAGAGTGAAGGGTCAATTGCGGAAAAGTTTGAAAAGACTACCTGCACAATGCATTTTGTGTTTCCAATATGTACCACCTTCTTGGTGCAAGGATTCCAAGCTGAGAATTTAACAGAGAAACTAATCAGAGTCCTATAAAATCCACAGAGCCTTCCCTCAGGAGCCAAATGTAAAACTACTCTATCTCTTGATGCTTTGGACCCCTCACTGCACACAAGTGCATACAATCCTCACTGATGATGTGTTCACAGTCAAATGCTACCAATAACAATGAAGAGACTCAACCGATCCAATAGTCTGCACCCCAAACACTAGAAATACAGGACATTCTGATAGAAACTTTAAAGAAGTATGTTTAAAATAATCAAAGATATAAAATCAGCAACGGGGACCACAAGGCAAAAACAGTAGAGGTTTTAAAAAGGACACTGATTTGATTAACACAAAACCTAAATTATGGAAATAAAAAAAAATCCTTGGAATATAAACTCATTGCATATTTGGACAGTAAAACAGATACGGCAGAAGAGAGAAACCATACTTAGAAAATAAATTCAATAAAATTGCCTGAAAAGAGCTAAAAAGATGAGAAGTTAAGAGACATGAATCATAGAAAGGAAAATGTCCAGTAAATTTCTGATAGAAGAGGACAGAATGAGGAACAGACTATATCTGAAAAGAAAATGACTGATAATTTTCCAAAATTGAGGAAGAGTATGAGTTCTCAGACTGAATGAGCACATCAAGTAAAGAGCAAGATAAATGAAACAAATATGAGAAATTCTCATCACAACATACCACATAGTAGCAAAACCACAAAACATCAAAGATAAAATCTTAAAACTTGGGTGGGATGATTTCCTGAAAGAATATGAATTACTAAGCACCACTTCTAATGAATGGGAAAACTCAAGACACATCAATTGCCGTGGAAAACAAAGAAAATAATCAAGAAACCGCTCCCCATAAAAAGCCATTTTCACAGGTGGCTTCTACCAAATCTTCAAGAAACAATAGTTCCAATTTTTTTTAACTTTTCTACAGGTTAGAAAAATGAAATCTTCAAAATCTTTTTGAAGCTAAAATAACTTGGATATGATAAATATATCACAAGAAGAAAATTACAGGCATGTCATTTATGAATACTGGTACAAAAATCCTTAAGAAAATACTAGAAAACTGAATGGAACAGTATATTAAAATACTAACACACCATGATACAGTGGAATTCATATCAGAAATGCACAAGGGTTTCATTATGACATTATTAGAATAAAACCTATTACTAAAAAATTTAAATTAATAGATTTAAAGAAAAAGATAACATGGTTATTTCCATAGATGCTGAAAAGGATACACACACACATACACACACGGAACAAACTAAAGACTTCACTGTCACAACTATTAAGCTGATTCTTAAATTCAGTTGGAAAAAAAAGTGTAAGTCCAGCAACGACATTTTTTGAGAAAATATAGGATATAAGCACCAAGGATATTAAAATACATTTCAAACCACAAAAATTAAAACTGATATTTTACCTTAATTCCTGCATATTGTTTTACAACTGCTGATTCATGTGTAGATAGGTAAATAGAACAGAATAGAAAGGCCATAAGTAGATCCAAACACACACAGGAATGTAGTATATAATGATATTGCGTATTTGAGATAATGATTCATTATTCAGTAAATGGTATTGTGACAAATGGGTAGATAACGAGAAAAATATGTTGGATTCTCTACCTCTCTAATTTCACCAAAACAAATCTTTTTTTTAATAATTTTTATTATGCTTTAAGTGAAAGTTTACAAATCAAGTCAGTCTCTCACACAAAAAATCATATACACCTTGCTACACACTCCCAATTACTCTCCCCTTAATGAGACAGCCTGCTCTCTCCCTCCACTCTCTCTTTTTGTGTCCTTTTCACCAGCTTCTAACCCCCTCCACCCTCTCATCTCCCCTCCAGGCAGGACATGCCAACATAGTCTCAAGTATCCACCTAATCCAAGAAGCTCACTCCTTACGAGCATCCCTCTCCAACCCATTGTCCAGTCCAATCCACGTCTGAAGAGTTGGCTTTGGGAATGGTTCCAGTTCTGGGGCAACAGAAGGACTGGGGGCCATGATCACCAGTGTCCTTCTAGTCTCAGTCAGACCATTAAGTCTGGTCTTATGAGAATTTGGGGTCTGCATCCCACTGCTCTCCTGCTCCCTCAGGGGTTCTCTGCTGTGTTCCCTGTCAGGGCAGTCATTAGTTGTAGCCAGGCACCATCTAGTTCTTCTGGTCTCAGGATGATGTAGTCTCGGGTTCATGTGGCCCTTTCTGCCTCTTGGACTCATAATCGCCTTGCGTCCTTGGTATTCTTCATTCTCCTTTGATCCAGGTGGGTTGAGACCAATTGATGCATCTTAGATGGCTGCTTGCTAGCGTTTAAGACCCCAGATGCCACTCTTCAAAGTGGGATGCAGAATGTTTTCTTAATAGATTTTATTATCCCAATTGACTTAGATGTTCCCTGAAACCATGGTCCCCAAACCCCTGCCCCTGCTACACTGGCCTTCGAAGCATTCAGTTTATTCAGGAAACTTCCTTCCTTCACCAGAATAAATCTTTGATCTCAAAGATTGAAATATAAAAAATAAAACCACAAAATCATTATAAATGTGACAAAGGTTTTCCTGAGTATGACATAAAACACAGAAATCATATAAGGAAAGAAGAATAAATTTGAATTCATAAAAATTCATATTTTCCTAGAAAATAAATACTACAATTAAAGTCAAAAGACAAATGACAATCTGGAGAAATGAAAACACCTTGGCAATAATGTAACACAAAAAGACTAATCCCTTAATACGTAAAGGTCTCCTAAAAATCTACAAGAAAGTACACAAAGGATATCACAAACATTCATGGAAAAGAAATTACAAATGGTTCTGAACATATAAGAAGACACTCAACATCAGCCACAATACCGGAAATGCAAATTAAAATTATGATATACCATTTTCCACCTGTTGTCAGTGATCAAACTGTTTTATAATACTTGGTGTAAGAAGAATCTGGTAGACCTCTGGAGAGAAATCTGGCAACATTTCTCAGAAATTTAAGCACAAACTTATATCAGCTTATATTTTGTAACTTTCTTCTATTTGCTAATAATTATTATGTGCTTACTTCATGCTAATTGACACATATACATTAACGTTACCATTTTGCAAATGAAAGAAGTGTAATGACCCCCTAAAATGTTAACAACTGTGTAATGCAGCTCAGGAATGTGGAAAGTACCAAGCCTCCACGGAAGAAGCAGAAAGGGAATGCTTTGCAAGAAATAAGATAAGCTCTGCAATGGACAAAGAATGATTATGCAAAACACAGCAAAGAACCTGAGGAGGGAGAATAAAAATAACAGAAGTGGTCATAATAGCTAGCTAGCACCTACTGGAAGCTTAAACCAAAAACCAGTTGCCATCAAGTCAGTTCCAACTGATGGCAACCCCACGTGTTTCAGAGTAGAGCTGCACTTCACAGAGTTTTCACAATGGCTGTGATCTTCTGGAAGCAGATCACAAGGCTTTTCTTCCAAGGTGCCTTTGGGTAGATTCAAACCACCAACCTTTTGCTTAGAAACCTAACTATGCCACCTGGGGACTCTACGGAATGCTTACCAGTTGCCAAAGTCTGCATTAAATATTTACATGCATTATTACACCATCCTCTTAAAAGCTCTATGAGGTAAATACTATTATTATATATGTTTGACAAATAAGAATGTAGAGGTTTAAAAAGTTAAATAATTATAAATTCTTTTGGTTTGTAGGTGGCAGATCCAGGATTAGAACCCAAGAGAGTCTGATTCCACAGTTTAAACATGTAAGTATTATACAGCACTGCCACTGACCTGGAGAATCAGAGGCCTAGTGAAATCAGGAAAGGGGTACTCCTATGTTCCAGGGGTAAGTGAGAAGAAAGATGTATCAGAATATATGCTTGCCTTCTCTAATTTGAAGTCATGCTGATTCAACATTCCTATTTGTTAAATGCATTAAGTTGGAAATAGCCACAGTAAAGCTTTACTTGGGCTGGTTCAAAGTAACTGAGCTCTTTGAGGGGGTCATGATTCTAGGGGTTGTTTCTGACCATAACAATTTCAATCTCATGGTCACTGGGAAGATAGAGCATTGTTACCTACTGGAGAGAATCTGAGAAATCGGGTACCTTATTCAAAAGGAGAAAGTCAGTATTTAATACTCAGTCAGTATTTTTTTTTCACTTTCATTTTTATGAAAATATATTTTAGGAATGTTAGCAGGGGTCCACCCAGAGGTATATAACACCACCTTGAGAGACCAAAGCAACCTACCCTTACCCAGCTTTACTTGAAAAATATAACATGAACTTGTCATCCATCATTTCAAATGTTCATTTTACTCACACATGCTTAACTGACTGCTGACCCAATCACCACAAAGCCAAATTAAAGCCAAAAGGGGTTACGTTACGTATCTCAATGTCACATAAACAAACAAGTGAAAGAGGGGTCTGGAACTCGGGTTCCCTAAGCCCAGCAGTCTCCTGTCCAGGCCATACACCCTCCTGTGATAGATGACCTATTGTTCTTGACATTCAAAGACAGAGGGGTAAATGCTCTCCTTTGTTTAACTGTCCTGGTCTCATCGTGATTTTCATTTTCCAGCTATGTACTTTATAAATAATTATCTTTCAAGAATTAAAGACACTGAAATTACATAAAGCTTACCAGTGAAAATAGATCACAGAAGTTATCATCACCCCCCCCCCTTTTTAATAATGTGGCTCTTGATCTTTTCACAAAAGCCACAGTTTGAATCACATTTATAAAAATACCACTGAGTTACACCCTCTAGGCAGGAAAATTGCTTCAGTGACTCATGATCTTTCTTCTCAGTGCTTGTTAATTCTATAATTTTATCTTTTTTTTTTTTTCTTCTTCTTCTTTCCCAGGCATTTGAGGGAGATAAGGAGAAGAAAAAGGAGAAAGAGAAACACAAAGCATACCACGATTTTCTGAGTAAACTGAACAAAAGGAATGTCACAAAGCTGGGTTACATACAGTTTAAGAGCTAACAGCCCACAAAGAAGCTTGAAAGCTACTACATGGTGGTCAAAGGGACAACATGTATTGAACCCAACGGGATTTTATCTCTGTAGTGGAGGAGCCGCTACAAACAGCCAAGTGTGTCAGAACAGTTTAAGTGCCAACTCTCAAGACGCAGAAAACTTAAACCATTCTTAATTTTCTGAGTGAGGAGCTTTATCTCTATAGTCTAGGTCTCTCTCTCACACATGCATGGCACCCAAATAGACTGTTCCCTCACCAACATCCACAGTTACCCAGCTAATATTTTGTTGACTGCCTTCGAACATTTAAGATTATGTGAAAACCACTCTGGAATATTGTATTTATCATTCTTTTTGAGTAACTGAAAAATTAATTTGGAAGGTAACAATACTACCCCTATATTCTTTTTGTGTCCTAGGTTTCCCCTCTACCATTAAATTTGCTTTATTCAAGAACTGAAGTGACAATTTGTATTTACTGTGTTATTATCATTTTTTTTAAGGTTGTCATCAAGTCAGTTCCAATTCATGGTCACCCCATGTTTGTCCAAGTAGAACTGTCCTCCATAAGGTTTTTTTTTTTTCCCAAATAATTTTATCATGCTTAGGTAAAAGTTTACACCTCAAGTTAGTTTCTCACTCAAAAATTTATACACATATGGTTTTGTGACATTGGCTGCAATCCCCACAATGTGACAGCACCTTCCCCCACAATCTAGGATTCTCGTTTAATGATCTTGTATTCTTCTTACAATTAGAAAAGGTTTTTTTGTTTTTTTTAATTAATTTTTATTGTGCTTTAAGTGAAAGTTTACAAAGCAGGTCAGTCTCTCATAGAAAAATGTACATACACCTTGCTATACACTCCTAATTGCTCCCCCGCTGATGAGATCGCACAGTATTTACCTCCACTGTCTCTCCTTGTGTACATTCGGGTAGCTTCTGGCCACCTCTGCCCTCTCATCTCCCCTGCAGACAGGAGATGCCAACATAGTCTCATGTGTCGACTTGATCCCAGAAGCTTGTTCTTCACCAGTCTCATTTTCCATCCCCTGTTCCAGTCCAATCCCTTTCTAAAGAGTTGGCTTTGGGAATGGTTCCCGCCCTGGGGTAACAGAAGGTCTGGGGTCCATGGCCTCCGGGGTACCTCCAGTACCAGTCTGATCATTAAGTCTGGTCTTTTTATGAGAATTTGGGGTCTGCATCCCACTGCTCTCCTGCTCCCTCAGGGGTTCTCTGTGGAGTTCCCTGTCAGGGCAGTCATCGGTTGTGGCCAGGTACCATCTACCTCTTCTGTTTCAGGCTGATATAGTCTCTGGTTTATGGGGGCCTTTTTGTATAAAAAATATATATATATATATATATATATATATACTTTTTTTTTTGTCTCTTAGGCTCATAATTATTTTGTGCCTTTGGTGTTCTTCATTATTCCTTGTTCCAGGTGGGTTGAAACCAATTGATGCATCCTAGATGGCTGCTTGCTAGCGTTTAAGACCTCAGGCACCACTCTCCAAAGTGGGATGCAGGATGTTTTCTTAATAGATTTTATTATGCCGATTGACTTAGATGTCCCCTGAAACCACAGTCCTCAAACCCCTGCCCCAGCTATGCTGGCCTTGAAGTGTTCCGTTTATTAAGGAAACTTCTTTTGGTTTAGTCCATTTGTGTTGACCTCTCCTATATTGTATATCGTCTTTCCTTCACCTAAAATCAAACTTATCTACTATCTAATTAGTGAATACCCCTCTTCTCTCCCTCCCACCCTTCCCCCTCTCGTACCCATCAAAGAGTATTTTCTTCTCTGCTTCAACTGTTTCTCCAGTTCTTATAATAGTGGTCTCATACAATATTTGTCCTGTTGCAACTGACTGATTTCACTCAGCATGATGTCTTTCAGATTTCACCACGTCATGAAATGTTTCATGGATTCAACATTGTTCTTTATAAATGTGTAGTATTCCATTGTGTGACTATACCATAGTTTATTTATCCATTCATCCGTGGATGGGCACCTTGGTTGTTTCCAACTTTTTGCTATTGTAAACAGTGCTGCCATGAACATGGGTATGCATATATCTATTCATGTGAAGCCTCTTATTTCTCTAGGATACATTCCAAGGAGTGGGACTGCTGGATCATATGGAAGTTCTATTTCTAGCTTTTTAAGGAAGTGCCAAATTGATTTCCAAAGTGGTTGTACCATTTTACATTCCCACCAGAGTAAGTGTTCCAGTCTCTCCACAACCTCTCCAGCATTTATTGTGTTTTTTGGATTAATGCCAGCCTTGTTCGAGTGAGATGGAACCTCATTGTAGTTTTGATTTGCATTTCTCTAATGACTAATGATCCAGAGCATTTCCTCATGTATCTGTTAGCCGCCTGAATGTCTTCCTTAATGAACTGCCTGTTCATATCCTTTGCCCATTTTTTCCTTGGGTTATTTGTCTTTTTGTGGTTGAGTCTTAGCAGAATAATGTAGATTTTAGAGATCAGGCACTGGTCAGAGATGTGATACCTGAAAACTTTTTCCAAATCTGTAGGTAGTCTTTTTACTCTTTTGGCGAAGTCTTTGGATGAGCATAGGTGTCTGATTTTTAGGAGGTCCCAATTATCTGGTTTTTCTTTGGCATTTTTAGTAATGTTTTGTACTCTGTTTATGCTATGTATTAGGACACCTAACATTGTCCCTATTTTTTCTTCCATGATCTTTATCACTTTAGACTTTATGTTTAGGTATTTGATCAGTTTTGAGTTCGTTTTTGTGCATGGTGTGAGGTATGGGTTTTGTTTCATTTTTTTGCAGATGGATATCCAGTTATGCCAGCACCATTTGTTAAAAAGACTATCTTCTCCCCAATTAACTGACACTGGGCCTTTGTCAAATATCAGCTGCTCATATGTGGATGGATTTATGTCTGGATTCTCAATTCTATTCCATTGGATTATGTGTCTGTTGTACCAGTACCAGGCTGTTTTGACTACTGTGGTGGTATAATATGTTCTAAAATCAGGGAAAGTGAGGCATCCCACTTTGTTCTTCTTTTTCAGTAATGCTTTATTTATCCAGGGCTTCTTTCCCTTCCATATGAAGTTGGTGATTTGTTTCTCCATCGCATTAAAAAATGTCATTGGAATTTGGATGGGAACGGCATTGTATATGTAGATGGCTTTCGGTAGAATAGACATTTTTACAATGTTTAGTCTGCCTATCCATGACCAAGGTATGTTTTTCCACTTATGTAGGTCTCTATTGGTTTCTTGAAGTAGTACCTTGTAGTTTTCTTTGTAGAAGTCTTTTATATCTCCAGTTAGATTTATTCCTAAGTATTTTATCTTCTTGGGGGCTACTGTCAATGGTATTGATTTGATAATTTCCTCTTCAATGTTCTTTTTGTTGGTGTAGAGGAAGCCAACTGATTTTTGTATGTTTATTTTGTAACCTGATATACTGAACTCTTATACTACTTTCAGAAGTTTTCTTGAGGATTCTTTAGGGTTTTCTGTGTATAAGATCATGTCATCTGCAAATACAGATACTTTTACTTCTTCCTTACCAATCTGGATGCCCTTTATTTCTTTATCTAGCCTAACTGCTCTGGTTAGGACATGCAACACAATGTTGACTAAGAGTAGTGATAAGGGGCATCCATGTCTGGTTCCCATTCTCAAGAGAAATGCTTTTAGATTCTCTCCATTAAGGATGATATTGCCTGTTGGCTTTGTATACATGCCCTTGATTATGTTGAGGAATTTTCCTGCTGGGAGCCAGGCTGCAAGGGCAGCCTCTCTGCACCCACTGCCCCCAGCATAAACATTGAAGAATTCCTGAAAAGTCAGGAAGAGCCAGGCTGCAAGGGCGGCCCCTCTGCACCCACTGCCCCCAGCATAAACATCGAAGAATTCCTGAAAAGTCAGGAATATCTCTGTCATCTGTGTTATGTTTCTATTTCATTTTCAGCCTGTATATAGCAGAATGTATAAGCATAAAATTCCATTATAGATTTAGGGACCTTTGGACGGGGGGCGTCCTACTCATAATCCCCTGGTGAAATCTCGGGTAGGGACAGCCCGTGTGTTACTTGGGGATCAACATGAAGTTGTCTTAGGGGAAAAACAAATAGCTCGACTATGGAAAACAAGAATAGGATGGTGAAATCCTGGTATTTACCAAGGCCCTTTTTTGTGATTAAACCACCACCCACACATGACCCCATAAAAGTGGAAAAACAAAAGGCAGTGAGTTCTCTCAGCCAATCTCTCAGCCAATTACAGGTCAGCTTTCTCGTCCACCCCGCTCACTGCTGCGCTTGACTGGTCTTTGGGTATAGAGATTGGGCTAATTGTCCTTGGCATAATCGTGGACAATATGACGTAACCCAAAGTGGCTGGGCTTCAGGAACTTGACCACCCTGGACAAGATGGACAAAGCCTATGTAACAATGATTTTGCAAAAAGATTAATTGTTATAAAAAACTGTGGAAGGTATTGCAAGATTAAGCATAAGTGTAAAGCAATATGAAGTCAATTATTATTTTGTGTAAAAATATATCAACAAAATATTCTCTTCAATTAAACAAAAAACTCATTGTACTTGTGTATGTATGCGGAACTGTACTATGTGTCACTTGGAAAATTATGTCTCTGGGAAATGATGTTATACTGCCCCTTTGTTGATCATGCGATGTTATGCTTTTGTAAGCTTATGATATAAAAGACCATGTAAAAAATAAAGAGAGGCTTCTTCTTCTGCAAAATGAAAATATAAGACACTCTACCTCTCATTTCTTTTTCGCCGAACTCTACCCCTCCTCTGGTGACCCTGTTCATTGCTGAGGCTGGCCCCCGGCAACTGGCGCCCGAACAGGGACCTGAAGGTAAGCATTGTCGTCTCGGGGTAGATAGGGCTGTTGCCTAGAGCTAAATAAGAAAGGAGAAAAGCTCCCTTTAGCCACCCCGTCGTTAGAGAGGACGGGGATAGGAAAGGAAAGATAGGCAAAACATATGAGAAGTTGTTAGACCCCTGTATAAGCAGGAGAATACTAGAAAAACACTATGGGACAAACATCCTCTGCAGAAAGGAAACTGTTTATTGATATCATCACGTGTATGCTCAAAAAAAGGGGAACCGCGGTGACTAGAAGCCAAGTAGCTCGGTTTTTACATTTTGTTCAGGAACAATGCCCCTGGTTCCCAGAGGGAGGCTCGGTTAATTTGGACATATGGAAAGCTGTGGGAGAACAGCTACAAAAACATTATACTAGATGTGGTCCTGAGGGGGTGCCTGTTGATGCTTTTGCATTATGGATGCTTATCAGAGATACTCTTGACCCAACTCCCGATTCTGTTAAAGCATTCCAAGTACTAGACAATCCTGACTCTGACCCCACTTTAGAGGAGGAAGAAACACCTCTGCTTCAGAAACATCCTTCTGTAGCGTCTACTCCTTCAGCCCCTCCCTTTGTTGGTCTATCTAATCCAATCACGAATGACACTCTGAGCCCGGAGGAGCAAGTCGATCTAGAGGAGGAGGCTGCTAGATATCATCAGGATGAGGATATTGTTCTTCCTTTACGAAAGTTGCAAATTGAGTCACAGCCTCCAAAGTATGAGGTTAAATCATTGACCTTTACTCCTCGAAATAGAGTACCTTTACCTCCCCCACCTCCTTCTCTGGCAGGAAAATCAAAAATCAAAGCAGCCTTAAAACAAGGCTTGTCTGAGGGAGACGTTACCCTCCCTTTGTGCTTTCTAGTACATTATAGCAGGGAATTTGATGAGGATGCAAAATGGACTCCTCTTTCTTATAAATTCCTCAAGGAGGATAAAAATGCCTACAAAGAATATGGACCCCTGTCTCCATACACATTGTCGTTAATAGATATTCTGTCAACCAGCTGGATGACTCCTTATGATTGGTATCAGCTGGCAAAAACCTGCTTACCAGGGGGTAGTTTCTTGTTATGGAAAATGGAAAAGACCTGACCCATTAATCTCTTGTGGAAGAGGCTATGCTTGTGTTTTCCTACAGGACAAAACTTCCCCTTCGTGGATACCCGACAGACTCATCAGACATGCAAGACCCAAAAACCACCAAAAATCCTCCAACACTTTCTCCCTCACTGCTTACAAACCTAACACCTCCCATGACTCTTCTGAGAAATCTGTCTTTTGAAAATGCTCCATCTACACCCCCACCTTCTCCTGTCTCTAGTTCTCCCTCCTCTTCATCTTCTACTCCACCCCCTCTCGCTGACTTTATACAACCCTCTACAAACCTCAACAACTCTTCATCTCGAGACAAAGTGTGGTGGAGAAGCCGGAGACATACTCCCTATTCAAGAACCCATCGAACCATTGCGGCTGAGCCCCCAACTTGGGGCCAACTCAAAAAACTTACTCATCTGGCTCACACCTTAACCGTGGATCAACATATTCCCGTAAATGCGGGTACTCTTTTTGTGGCAATGCTCGCTATCATTTCCTGTCAGGTATGTGTTGTTACGGCTGATATACATTGGGCTTATGTCCCAAAACCTCCTATATTTCATCCCGTCACCTGGGAAGATCCTTCCCCCTCTGTATTTACTAATAATTCTGCATTACTGGGGGGCGAAACCATATTTTGGAACCCTCAGGGCTTTAATTCTAATTATTCCTATTCTGGTATGTCAGATAATCCTCCTATTTGTATTCAATTAAGAAATTTGCAAAAAACTATCCCTGGCTGTATTCCTTTTGGCTTTAAATCAATGATTACTGACTCACCTAATGGAAATCAAAACCAACGGCCTTACAGATTATTATGGGCTCTACGCCTCATCCTTCCAGAAAAAACTGATTTTCTTAAAGGTATCCCAAAAGTACACACTCCTCTTTTTCCTACCTGTGATAAGTCGCCTCCTGAGGATTCTAAGAGCAATCAAGATTGGGCTATGATTGACCCTTCAAAAGGATTTCCTATTTGGAGAAATTGTATGTATAATTCACAAGTTGTATATGCTTTGCCTGAAATGTCTGCACGTCTTATTGATTGTAGTATTTTAAATCCTGAAGATGATTATCGTCTATTTTTACAATCAGCTCGATATCGTTTTAATTGGCAAGATACCTTAGTCCCTCTCCCACAAAAAGTTAATCGTTGGCATATAAATGGATGGGTTCCCCCTATTCTTTCTACCTTCACGGGTAACATACATCCATCTTTGTGGAGACTGGCAACTGCTGCCGGCAATGTCACTTTGTCCCGTCCTTTTAATAATGAGAGTTTTGATATTCAAGCTTGTGTACCTGCTCCATATGTGTTATTAATTAGCCGCAACAATCACTTTAGTATTGTTATAGAAAACAAGAAAACACATTATGTTAGTTCTTGTGAAAATTGTATACTGACCAGTTGCATAAATCCTGCAATTCCTGTCGAAAGTATGATGATTTTACAACAGCCAAAATATATTATGATTCCTGTACATTTACAAGAAGATTGGTATGATGATTCAGGCCTAGAAGCCTTAAAACAAGCTTCTGCTATTTTATCTCGAGCCAAACGGTTTGTAGCAGCTTTAATACTGGGGATTTCTGCTCTCATAGCTTTAGCAACTTCTCTTTCACTTTCTGCTATGGCGTTAACACAACAGATTCATACTGCAGACTATGTAAATAATTTAAGTAAAAATATTACTTTAGCCTTAGCCACACAAGAAGCCATTGATAGAAAATTACAACAAGAAGTTAATGCCCTTGAAGAAGCAATTCTATATATAGGACAAGAAATCACTAATCTCAAAGTGCGACTTACTTTGAGATGCCATGTAAGTTTCAGATGGATTTGTGTTACTCCACTGCCTGTAAATACTACCATACATAATTGGGAAAAAATCAAAAATCATATCCAGGGCATATGGAATCATTCCGATTTGAGTTTTAATATTGATAAATTACATATGGAAATACAAGATATTACAAATGCAGAAAAAAATTTTTCCTCTTCTCAAACAGCCAAACAATTTATTGATTCCTTAAATTCCTTTATTCAAAAACATAGTCTTAAAAACATTCTGTTAAACACGGGTATTTCTTTATGTTTATTCTTGATTTTGTTGTTCTTTCTTCCAGTCATCTTCCGAATCTTAAATCAAGCTATCCAAAAGGTGGCTTCAGATCTTCATCTAGCGAAATTAAAAAATAAAAAAGGGGGAGATGCTGGGAGCCAGGCTGCAAGGGCAGCCTCTCTGCACCCACTGCCCCCAGCATAAACATTGAAGAATTCCTGAAAAGTCAGGAAGAGCCAGGCTGCAAGGGCGGCCCCTCTGCACCCACTGCCCCCAGCATAAACATCGAAGAATTCCTGAAAAGTCAGGAATATCTCTGTCATCTGTGTTATGTTTCTATTTCATTTTCAGCCTGTATATAGCAGAATGTATAAGCATAAAATTCCATTATAGATTTAGGGACCTTTGGACGGGGGGCGTCCTACTCATAATCCCCTGGTGAAATCTCGGGTAGGGACAGCCCGTGTGTTACTTGGGGATCAACATGAAGTTGTCTTAGGGGAAAAACAAATAGCTCGACTATGGAAAACAAGAATAGGATGGTGAAATCCTGGTATTTACCAAGGCCCTTTTTTGTGATTAAACCACCACCCACACATGACCCCATAAAAGTGGAAAAACAAAAGGCAGTGAGTTCTCTCAGCCAATCTCTCAGCCAATTACAGGTCAACTTTCTCGTCCACCCCGCTCACTGCTGCGCTTGACTGGTCTTTGGGTATAGAGATTGGGCTAATTGTCCTTGGCATAATCGTGGACAATATGACGTAACCCAAAGTGGCTGGGCTTCAGGAACTTGACCACCCTGGACAAGATGGACAAAGCCTATGTAACAATGATTTTGCAAAAAGATTAATTGTTATAAAAAACTGTGGAAGGTATTGCAAGATTAAGCATAAGTGTAAAGCAATATGAAGTCAATTATTATTTTGTGTAAAAATATATCAACAAAATATTCTCTTCAATTAAACAAAAAACTCATTGTACTTGTGTATGTATGCGGAACTGTACTATGTGTCACTTGGAAAATTATGTCTCTGGGAAATGATGTTATACTGCCCCTTTGTTGATCATGCGATGTTATGCTTTTGTAAGCTTATGATATAAAAGACCATGTAAAAAATAAAGAGAGGCTTCTTCTTCTGCAAAATGAAAATATAAGACACTCTACCTCTCATTTCTTTTTCGCCGAACTCTACCCCTCCTCTGGTGACCCTGTTCATTGCTGAGGCTGGCCCCCGGCATTTTCCTTTTACTCCTATTTTGCTGAGAGCTTTTATCACGAATGGGTGTTGGACTTTGTCACATGCCTTTTCTGTATCAATTGATAAAATTATGTGGTTCTAGTCTTTTTTATTTATATGGTGGATTACATTAATTGTTTTTCTAATACTGAACCTGGCATAAATCCCACTTGGTCATGGTGAATTAGTTTTTTGATACGTTGTTGAATTCTATTGGCTAGAATTTTGTTGAAGATTTTTGCATCTTTGTTCATGAGGGATATAGATCTGTAATTTTCTTTTTTTGTGTGTTGTCTTTAGCTGGTTTTGGTATCAGGGATATACTGGCTTCATAGAATGAGTTAGGGAGTATTCCATCCTCTTCTATGCTTTGAAATACCTTTGGTAGTAGTGGTGTTAACTGTTCTCTGAAGTTTCGTAGAACTCTGCAGTGAAGCCATCAGGGCCAGGGGTTTTTTTCTGTTGGGAGTTTTTTGATTACCTTTTCAAACTTTTTTTTCTTATGGGTCTATTTAGTTGTTCTACTTCCATTTGTGTTAGTTTAGGTAGGTAGTGTGTTTCTAGGAATTCATCCATTTCTTCTAGGTTTTCAAATTTGTTAGAGTACAATTTTTCATAGTAATCTGATATGATTCTTTTAATCTTAGTTGGGTCTGTTGTGATATGGACCATCTCGTTTCTTATTCAGGTTATTTGTTTCCTTTCCTGTATTTCTTTAGTCAGTCTGGCCAATGGTTTATCAATTTTGTTAATTTTTTCAAAGAATCAGCTTTTGGTCTTGTTAATTATTTTGATTGTTTTTCTGTTCTCTAATTCATTTAATTCTGCTTTAATTTTTATTATTTGTTTTCTTCTGGTGCCTAATGGTTTCTTTTGTTGCTCTCTATTTGTTCAAGTTGTAGGGACAGTTCTCTGCTTTTGGCTCATTCTTCTTTATGTATGTGTGCATTTATTGATATAAATTGACCTCTGAGCACTGCTTTTGCTGTGTCCCAAAGGTTCTGAGAGGAAGTGTTTTCATTCTCATTGGATTCTATAAGTTTCTTTGTTCCCTCCTTAATGTCTTCTATAACCCAGTCTTTTTTGAGCAGGGTATTGTTCAGTTTCCAAGTATTTGATTTCTTTTCCCTGGTTTTTCTGTTATTGATTTCTACTTTTATGGCCTTATGGACAGAGAAGATGCTTTGTAATGTTTCAATGTTTTGGATTCTGCAAAGGCTTGCTTTATGACCTAATATGTGGTCTATTCTAGAGAATGTTCCACGTGCACTAGAAAAGAAATTATACTTTGCAACTGTTGGGTGGAGTGTTCTGTATAAGTCTATGAGGTCAATTTGGGTGATTGTGGCATTTAGATCTTCCGTGTCTTTATCGAGCTTCTTACTGGATGTCCTGTCCTTCACCAAAAGTGGTGTGTTGAAGTCTCCTACTATAATTGTGATGGTGTTTATCTCACTTTTCAATGCTGTTTGAGTTTGTTTTATGTAACTTGCAGCCTTGTCATTGGGTGCATAAATATTTAATATGGTTATATCTTCCTGGTTAATTGTCTCTTTAATCATTATGTAGTGTTCTTTATCCTTTGTGGTGGATTTAACTTTAAAGTCTATTTTGTCAGAAATTAATATTGCCACTCTTGCTCTTTTTTGATTGTTGTTTACTTGATATATTTTTTCCATCCTTTGAGTTTTAGTTTGTTTGTGTCTCTAATTCTAAGGTGTGTCTCTTGTAGACAGCAAATAGCTGGATTATGTGTTTTTTACCCAATCTGCAACTCTCTGTCTCTTTATTGGTGCATTTAGTCTATTTACATTCAGCGCAATTATAGATAAGTATGAGTTTAGTGCTCTCATTTTGATGCCTTTTTTTGTGTGTTGTTGACAATTTCATTTTTCCACTTACTTTTTTGTGCTGAGAATTTTTTCTTTGTAAATTCTGTGTTCCTCATTTTCATTGTAGTTGAATTTATTTTTGCTGAGTCACTATGTTTATCTTGGTTTTTATTTTGAGGTATGGAGTTGTTAGAGCTCTTTGTGGTTGCTTTAATATTTACCCCTATTTTTCTAAGTAAAAACCGAGCTTGTATCACCTTATATCACCTTGGTTTCCTATCCATATGGAAGATCTATGCCTCCTGTGTTTAGTCCCTCTTTTTTGATTAATGTAATCTTTTACATAATGACTTCAATGATTCCCTGTTTTGAGCATTTTTTTTTAATTAATCTTAATTTGTTTTCATGATTTCCCTATCTGAGTTGATATCAGGATGTTCTGTTCTGTGACCTTGTGTTGTGTTGATATCTGATATTATTGATTTTCTGACCAAAAAATTTCCTTTAGTAATTCTTGTAGCTTTGGTTTGGTTTTTGCAAATTCTCTAAGCTTGTGTTTATCCATAATGACTTAATTTTACCTTCATATTTGAGAGAGAGTTTTGCTGGATATATGATTCTTGACTGGCAGTTTTTCTCCTTCAGTGCACTAAATATGTCATCCCATTGCCATCTTGCCTGCATAGTTTCTGCCAACTCTTCCGAACTTATTCTTATTGATTCTCCTTTGTAGGTGACTTTTCTTTTATCCCTGGCTGCTTTTAAAATCTTCTCTTTATCTTTGGTTTTGGCAAGGTTGATGATAATATGTCCTGGTGATCTTCTTTTGGGGTCTATCTTGTATGGGGTTCGATGAGCATCTTGGATAGATACCTTTCATCTTTCACGATGCCAGGGAAGTTTTCTGTCAAAAGATCTTCAACTATTCTCTCTGTATTTTCTGTTACCCCTCCCTCTTCTGGAACTCCAATCACACGCATGTTATTCTTCTTGGTAGAGTCTCACATGATTCTTAGGGTTTCTTCATTTTTTTTTTAAATTCTTTTATCTGAGTTTTCTTCAAATATATTGGTGCCAATTTCCTTATCCTCCATCTCTCCAATTCTGCATTCCATTTCCTCGATTCTGCTCCTCTGACTTCCTGTTTAGTTTAATTCTGTAATTTTATTGTTAATCTTTTGAATTTCTGAATGCTGTCTCTCTCTATGGATTCTTGCAGCTTATTAAATTTTTCACTATATTCTTGAATAATCTTTTTGATTTCTTCAACTGCTTTACCTGTGTGTTTCTTGGCTTTTTCTGTAGATTGCCTTATTTCATTTCTGAGGTCATCCCTGATGTCTTCAAGCATTCTGTATATTAGTTTTTTATGTTCTACATCTGGCAATTCCAGCAATGTACCTTCATCTAGGAAATGTTTTGATTCTCTGATTTGGGGATTTGTAGAAGCAATCATGGTCTGCTTCTTTATGTGATTTGATATTGACTGCTGTCTCTGAGCCATCTATAAGTTATTGTAATGATTTATATATCATTGTAAAAGGAGTCTTATCCTCTTGTTTTGTTTTGTTTCAAAACACCCAGATGGGCTGCTAGCATGTGCTAACTTGATTTTTGGAGCCTTTGAATCACTTACGTCCTGTTACCAGCTGGTTTGAGCTGTTACCAGGTATCTGAGCCTATGAGTACATTCATTATTCCTGAATAGATTCAGCTCAGGTGTCCTGATAGTGGGTCACCTAGCATGAGGTGTAGGCTCTCATCTACTATCTTAGAGGAGTAGTGGTGATGGTTGTACGCACCAGTTTCTGGTAGCGGCAGGGGGTCACACTCTGAGGAGGGCAGGGTGCTGATGGCCTTCCCCCAAGTGCCAGTGAGGAAGGAGCATCTATGTTCTCTAGAGTGCTCTCGTGGGTGGGCTCTGCAGCTGTACCTTAGGCACCCAATGCTTGTACCTCTAAAGATTGGTAGGTGTCACTATCCTCTGTCCCCTTTAGCAGGCAGCTAGGTGGTGTGGATGGAGCCTCAGCCCTCCATTTTCTGCTGTGGATCAGTGAGGTCTCTGTTTAATAGATAGAGCAGTATCAGACCTCGAAAACTTGCCTTTCCACTACAACAATTACAATTAGATCTCTAACAGAATTGCCTTTGCGTTATAATAGCCTCCTGGTTCCATGTAGGGGTAAAGGCCAAAGACTATAGATCTCTTATGCCTGGATGGAGCTGGTTCTATACTGTAATCCCAGTTTAGAGAAGTCAGCAAAGGATTTTTCCCTTGATTGCTAACTGGTGCTTTTCCCAGACCAGGAGAATGGGTTAGGAAAAAAAAAGCCACAGAGCACTTCACTCTCTGGCTCAAGGAATTCCAGTGAAGCCAGCTGGGGCAGGGAGGGGAGGGATCAGATAGATAGGAGAGAGTAGCATGGTAAAATAGACAAAATCACTTATCTTGTTTGGTGAAGACTGTTTTATCTGAGATTCCAGAGGGGTGTGAAGCCTGTGTGCCTGCAGAGATTGCCCCAGGGGTTAGGGCTGTGTCCCGTGCTTGCCTTGTCTCAGGAAGACACTATTCACTCCACAGCACTCTCTCCAAAGCCCAGCACCAGAGAATCAGGGCTGGGTGGCTGCTTCTGCACAGTTTCTCAGTCCTGTCACTCAGGTTGGTTTGTAGCCTGTGTGCACTGGCTGGGTCCCCGTGGAGACTGCCCCTGGGGGTTAGGGCTATGTCCTATGCTTGCCTTGTCTCGGGAAGGCACTATCAGCCCCACCGCAATTAGTCCAAAGCCCAGCACGAAGGTCTCAGGGCTGGGAAGCTGCATGCCAGGCTCCGGAACCATTCGGTGCTTCCACGCTGTCTCTCATTCCCATCAGCTGTGTCAGTGTGTAGCCCTCCTGTGCTGGCTGGGTCCCTGCCGAGATTGCCTCAGGGTGCTAGGGCTGCATCCCGTGCTTGCCTTGTCTCAGGTTGGGCTCCAGAACTGGTCACTGCTTCAGGACACGGTTTCTCGCTCTGCTGTCACTCATGTCAATTCCTTAGTTCTGTGTTTGATGGTCAGCGTTCATGGATTGTCATGTATGTGATTGATTCACTTGTTTTTTCAAGTCTTTGTTGCAAGAGGGATCAGTGGAAGCTTCTGCGTAGTCAGCCACCTTGGTCCCGCCTCACTCCATAAAGTTTTTAATGGCTAATTTTTTGGAAGCAGATTGCTAGGTCTTTCTTTTGAGGTATCTCTGGGTGGACTCAAACCTTCAAACTTTCAGTTTCCTGCTAAGTATGTTAACAGTTTGCTCCACCCAGGAACTTATATTATAAGTAATAAATTATAAAACATAAATTATAAATAATAGGGATGCAGCAAGATGGCAAAGTGACTGGACAATCCCATTTACTCCCTCAGCAACTACCCCACTGAATAAATAATAAAAACAAGCACAGACTGAGATCTCAGAATTCTGAATTCAGCTGAGATGTTGGAGAGGTGGGTAAGTCCAGAAGCAGGGGAGAGGAGGAACAGGGATGGCACAGAAGCTGGCAGAACCTATTTACTAACATCACAAGCCCTCACTCATCACAGTCATTTTGGGATGGGGCTAGGTAACACCCTAAACAGGCACACAGAAAGGAAGGTAAACTGAGGAACCTTAGCTCAATTTTTTAAGGTAGCATAGATTGACTATGGAAATTCACAGGCTGTGCAACTGAGACCATGTGCAAAGGGAGACCATGACACTGCAGGACAGTGTTGTTGACTCTCACTAAAGCCTAAGACAGATGGGCACTAGGACTAGGAGGAACTGCAAGGACAGCAGGACAAAGGGAATACTTCAGACAGGCAGCAACAAAGAGGGAAATTGCTAGCTCCCTACCCACAGTGGGACACTGTGGGAGAGCCTGTGCAGGGGTGCCCATGACGGAAAGATACAAAGTACTCTACCTTCACCATAGAAAAGTCAAGTCCCGTTGCTTACATCAGAGTCTGCAAGCAGATAACCATCCCCCTTCACATGCATGTTTATTGACTTCCCAAAATCAAACATCCAGAACTGAATCAGCACTAAAAAAAAACCTAAGGATAAGAGTGCCCTCTAGTGATTTTCAGGAGAAGATACCAAGCCAACTGCTGCTGGGTCAATTCTGACTAATAGCAACCCTGTGGGGCAGAGTGGAGCTTCCCCATGGGGTTCCCAGGACTGTGAGTCTTTGTGGAAGCAGGATGCCACATTCTCCTCCTGTGGAGAGGCTAGTGGATGCAGACCTTGGTCTTTTAGTTGGCAGGTGGGCACTTGGTTGCCATGCCACCAGGGCACCAAATCAGAAAATTTTTCCACAAAAATCAGAAATAAAATTTAAAGTAACAAAAAAAGATAACAAAATGGCCCACATTGAACAAAAAACTGTAAAAAAAAACACAGAATCACAAGAGAAGAAGGACCAATCAAAAGCAAAACATGAAGAGGAAATTTCTCCTATGGAGATGACTAATGCAAAGAATTTTCAGACTATGGTGCTAGATGTGTTTTTAAAAAAGCACACACATACACACACATATACAAAAACAGACTAGTGAAGATCAAGATACAAATGGAGGTACAAAATGAGAGACTTAAAAAAGAAATTAAAACATCACACACAAAAAAAAGACAGAACTACTGGAACTGAAGAATAAAGCCACTGAATTACAAAAAGCAAGAGAAACTCTCAACAATACAGTCTAACAAAGGATAGACTAAATGAACTAGAAGACAAAATAACTGAAATTATCAGGTCCCAAGAGAAAAAAACAAAGAAAAGCAAACAAACCCAAAAGGAAACACAGGGTTCAATTAAGACATTTAACATTAGAATTATTGGAATCCCAGGGCACCATGACAACGATAAAGGCATAGAAACATTCTGTTGATGTGTTTCCATTAACATCAATATACAGTCTATTTCTATAAGTTTACTTTGTGCTTATTTCTTATGAACTTGATGTTGTATTGTTTGCAGATTTAAGTATTTAGTTTATTCCCTGAAAATTTCATATACTTGGTCCTTATAATTGCCTGTGTTGTGTTTTCTGGAGATCTCTCTCGCTCTCTTATTTTTTATTTATTTATTTTTCCCGTGTATAAAACAAGTATTTATTTAATGCTTTTGCCTTTTCGTTTTGAGTACTCCGTTGAATAATACTTGCAAAGCTATTGGGTAGCGGCAAATTCCCAGAGCTTCTGTTTGCTTGGGAGTGTCTTGATTTCCCCTTCACTTTTGAATGAAACTTTTGCTGGGTATACAATTCATGGTTGACATGTTTTCATTCACTATTTTATATATGTTGCTGCATTGTTTTCTGGCCTCTAGAGTTTCTGGGGAGGAAATCTGCACTGATTCTAATGAAAGCCCCTTGGTACGCTATACTGCATTTTTCTCCAAGCGATAATCAGAGAGAATTTCCCAGATCTAAACATAAAACCAAGACTGTAAATACAGGAATCTACATGAACCCCAATAGAGGAACACACAAAAAATTTAACTTTGCTATACATCTTAATAAAATTCTTGCAAACCAAAAACAAGGAAAGAATTCTGAAAGTGGCAAGAAAAAAATGCAGTATAGCATACCAAGGGGCTTTCATAAAAATCAGTGCAGATTTCTCCCCTAGAAACTCTAGAGGCCAGAAAACAATGGAGCAACATATATAAAATACTGAATGAAAACATGTCAACCATGAATTGTATACCCAGCAAAAGTTTCATTCAAAAGTGAAGGGGAAATCAAGACACTCCCAAGCAAACAGAAGCTCTGGGAATTTGCCACTACCCAATAGCTTTGCAAGTATTATTCAACGGAGTACTCAAAATGAAAAGGCAAAAGCATTAAATAAATACTTGTTTTATACACGGGAAAAATAAATAAATAAATAATGAGAGAGAGAGAGAGATCTCCAGAAAACACAACACAGGCAATTATAAGGACCAAGTATATGAAATTTTCAGGGAATAAACTAAATACTTAAATCTGCAAACAATACAACATCAAGTTCATAAGAAATAAGCACAAAGTAAACTTATAGAAATAGACTGTATATTGATGTTAATGGAAACACATCAACAGAATGGGGGAGGAAAGAAGAACAAAGCAGGAATAGACTTATCATGTTAAGGCAGTATGTTAACTGTTGTTCATTATGTTAAACACTATTGCCATTGGAAGTTGTGTAATGTAATATATGTGGTAACCACTAAGAAATCATCAAGAAAAAACATTCAGAAGAAAAGAAGTAAGATAGCAAAAAGGCTCATCACAAGAAACCGGCCACATACAAACAAAAATAGAAAAATCAGAATAAAAAAAAGATACGAAACACTCAAAAAACAAATAGCAAAATGAGTGAGGCGGACACTTCATTTTCAGTAATAAACTTAAATATAAATGTGTCTAAACACCATATGCAAAAGACAGAGAGTGGCAGAATGAATTAAAAAAACACAATCCATCGTTCCGCTGTCTACAACAAATACACTTTTGACATAAGAACACAAACAAACTGAAAATAAAAGAATGGAGAAAAATATTCCATGCAACCAGTAAACAAAAAAAAGGCAGCAGGGGTGGCCATACTGACATCAGATAAAATAGACTTTAAATCAAAATCTATTGCAAGACATAAAGGAGGACATAATAATAAAAGGCTCAATCCAGCAAGAAAACATAATTATAAATATATACGCCTAACAGCAATGTGCCAAAACACATGAAACAAATACCAACTAATATGAAAGGAGAAATAGACAACTCCACAATAATAGTAAGGGGCTTGAACGTCCCACTTTCAATTATAGACAGAACATCTAAAATGATGATCACTAAAAAAAAAAAAACACTGAGAAAATGGAATAAAACCATAATCCAATTAGACCTAATGAACATATATTGAACACTCCATCCATTACCAGAACAATACACATTCTTCTCTAGAATATGTAACCCATTTTCCAGAATAGACCATATTCCAGGACACAAAATAAGTCTCAACAAATTTTTAAAAGATTGAAATCATATAAAGCATCTTCTCTAACCATAACCATATGAAGCTAGGAATCAACAAGAAAAACAAAGAAAGAAAAAATAAATACATGGAAATTAAATAATACACTACTCAAAAACTATTTGGTCATAGAAGAAATCAAAAGTGAAAATAAAAACTTCCTAGAATTTGAAATATGAAAATTTGGGGGACAGAGAAAAAGGAGTACTCAGAGGGAAGTTCACAGCAATAAATGCCTACATTAAAAATGAAGATCCAAAATCATTAACTTAAACCAACAACTTGAACAAACAGAAAAGGAAGATCAAAGGAAGCCAAAAGCTACCATAAAAAAGAAAATAATAAAGATCTGGACAGAAATAAACAAAATAAAAAAATAATGGAGAGAATCAACAAAACAAGAAGTTGGTTCTTCAAAAGGATCAAAAAACAGACAAACCAATGGCTAGACTGATGAAAGAAAAAACAGTAGAGACAAAGAACTAAATTAAGAAATGAAGTTGGTGACATTACAACCAATTCAAGAGAAGTAAAGAATATCATAACTGATTACTATGAAAAATTGTACTCTAAGAAATTTGAAAGCCTAGATGAAATGGACAAATTCCTAGAAACACAATACCTACTCAAGCTAACATAAATAGAGGCAAAAAAAATTTAAACAGACCATTACAAAAGGAGAGATTGAAGATGTCATCAAAAAACTGTCAACAACAACAAAAAAACTCCAGTACCAGGTGGATACACTATACAATTCTACTAAACATTCAGAAAAGAGTTGACACCAATTCTACTCAATCCCTTCAAAAACATAGAAGAGGAAGGAACACTACCGAGCTCTTTCTCTGAAGCCAGCATAACCCTGATACCTAAACCAGGGAAAGACATCACAAATAAAAAGAAAGAAAGAAAAGAAAATTACAGACCAATATCCCTTATGAACATAGACACAAAAATGTGGAACAAAATTCAAGCCAACAGACCTCAGCAACATATCAAAAAATCATACAACATGGTCAAGTGGGATTCATACCAGGATTACAAGAGTGGTTTGACATTAGAAAATCAATCAGTGTGATCTACCACATAAATTTTAAAAAGATATTATCATAACAATTGATGTAGAAAAGGCATTCAATAAAATTCAATACCTTATCTGATAAAAACTCTCAGCAAAATAGGAATGGAAGAGAAATTCCTCAACCTAATTAAGGGCATATATGCAAAACCAACAGCCAACATTATAGTCAACAGAGAAAGGCTGAGAGCCTTCCATTTGTGAATAGGAATGAGACAACGATGCCCATTATCTCCACTCTTATTCAACATTTACTGGAAGTCCTATCCAGAGCAGTAAGACAAGAAAGAGAAATAAAAGATATTCAAATTGGAAAGGAAAATATAAAACTCTATTTGTAGATAACATGATCCTATACATAGAAAACCCTAAAAATTCCATGAGAAAACTGCTGGGATAGAAGAATTTAGCAACGTTGCAGAGTACAAAATCAACACACGAAAATCATTTGGGTTTCTCTACCTAACAAAGACTACTCTGAAAAAGAAATCAAGAAAACAATACCATTTACAATAGCCTCCCAATCAATAAAATACCTAGGAATTAACCTAACTAGGGACATTGACTAGGGACATAAAAGACTTTCAATGAAAATTATAAAACACTATTACAATAGACTGAAAGAGACCTACGAATGTGGAAAGACATCCCATGTTCATGGACTGGAAGACTTAATACAGTGAAAATGTCAATTGTATCTAAAGCGATCTACAGATACAATGCAGTCCCAATACAAATGCCAACAACATTCATTACTGAAATGCAAAAACTAACGACCAACTTCATATGGAAAGGAAAGAAACCCCAAACAGCCAAAGCAATACTGAAGAAAAAGAAAAAAGCAGGAAGCCTCACACTCCCCAATATCAAAGCATACTATACACTCACTACAATCAAAACAACCTACTATTGGTTCAACGATAGACACACAGACCAGTGAAACAGAATCGAGAACTCAGAGTTAAACTTAGCCATCTATGGACAACTGATTTTTAACAAGAGGTCTAAGTCCATTCACTGGGGTAGAAACAGTCTCTTTAATAAATGGTGCTGAAAAAACTGGATATTCATCAGTAGAAAAAATGAAACAGGACCCATACCTCACAACATACACAAAAAATTAACTCAAAATGGATCAAAGATCGAAATGTTAAAATTCCTGTAAGAAAGCATAGGGAGAAGACAATGGGACCTAATCTTTTGTGAAAATAGAATAACAAACATTACAACAAATGCACAAATAGAAGATGACGAAATAGATAAACACAACTTCATAAAAATTAAAATCTTATGCTCATCAAAAGACTATTAAAAGAGTAAATAGGCAACCTACAGACTGAGGAATAAATCTTCAAAAACAACTTACCTGATAAGAGTCTAATCTCAAAAAACTATAGAAAACTCCAACAATTCAACAATAAAAAGATAAACAACTCGATCACACAATAGGCAAAGGACAAGAAAAACAGAACCTTCACCAAAAAGGACATCCAAGCAGCCAACAAACATATGAGAAGATGTCGATGATCATTAGCCATCAGAAAATGCAAACCAAAATTACATCGAGATATCATCTTATCCCAGCTAAAATGGCACTGATTAAAAAATAAATAAATAGACAAAAAAAAACACAAGCAGATAACAATTGTTGGTGAGGATGTAGGAAGACTGGAACCCTTATCCATTGCTGGTGGAACTGCGAAATGTCACAACCATTATGCAAAACATTTTGGCACTTTCTCACAAAACTAGAATTAGGTCTACTCTATGATCCATCAACCTCACTCCCTGCTGTTGTTGGTGTGTTGCTAAGTCAACTCCAACTCACAGGAACCCCATGCATTACAAAACGAAACACTCACTGGTCCTGTGCCATCCTCACAATAATTGCTATGCTTGAGCCCATCACTGGAGCCAGTGTATCAATCCATCTCGTTATAGGTCTTCTTCTCTTGCACTGACCCTCTACTTTACCAAGCGTGATGTCCTTCTCCAGGGACTGGTCCCTCCTGATAACAAGTCCAAAGTACATGAGGCAAAGTCTCACCAACCTCCTCCCTTCTAAGGAGCATTCCAGCCGTACTTCTTCCGAGATAGATTTGCTCATTCTTCTGGCAGTCTGTGGTATATTCAATATTCAATATTGGTATATTCAATACTCTTCACCAACACCATAATTCAAAGCCATCAATTCTTATTCATTGTCCAGATTTCACAAGCATATGAGGTGACTGAAAATACCATAGCTTGTGTCAAGTGTACCTCAGTCCTCAAAGTGACATCTTTCAAAGAGGTCTTTTGCAGCAGGTTTGCCCAGTGCAGTATGTCATTTGATTTTTTGGCTGCGTCTTCTATGGGCGTATATACCCTAAAATATATATATATATATATATATATATATATATATATATATATATACCCTAGAGACCTAAAAATAATGATACAGGCATATACGCACCTAGGTACACTGCTGCTTCATTCACAATAGAAAATAAATGGAAACAACCAAAGTGCCTATTAGCGGATGAACAGATAAGCAAATTGTGCTACATACGTACACTGGAATAATACACAACTGTAAGGAACAATGATGAATCTGTGAAACATGTTATAATACGGGCGGACCTGGAGGGCATATTGCTAAGTGAAATAAATCAAGCACATAAGGACAAATATTGTATGATTCCTCTTGTATAAGAAGAACAGAGAAAGAGACTAATGTTCATTGGTGGTTACCATGGTGAGGAGGGGGAAGGGAAAGTACACTTTAGACCATAGAGATTTGCTATTTTTGATGATGGGAAAAGTGGCACTGAGTGTGGATGTGTTGAGCACAGCACAACTAAAATAAAAACAAGTGTTTGAGCACATATGGATGAGTACAGGCATACTGTTCTATGGGTAGGTACAGACGATCAAATGAGTTGTGGAATGACACCAAGGACATCATACATGACAAAAGCAAGAGGTCATTAAAAAGACAAGAAACAAAGAAAGAAAAGACCAGGATGGATGTCAGAAGAGACTCTGAAACCTGCTCCTAAACATCAAGTAGCTAAAGCGAACTAAAGAAATGACGAAGTAAAAAGATGAACAGAAGATTTCAAAACGTGGCTAGAGAAGACAAAGTAAAGTATGATAATGACAAGTGCAAAGACCTGGAGTGGGAAACCAAAAGGGAAGAACATCCTTGGCATTTCTCAAGCTGAAAGAACTGAAGAAGAAAATCAAGACGTGAGTTGCAATAGTGAAGGATTCTATGGGCGAAATATTGAATGACACAGGCAGTATCAAAAGAAGATGGAAGAAATACAGAGTCACTGCACCAAAAACAATTGGTCGATGTTCAGTGATTTCAGGAGGTAACATATAACCAGGAACCAATGGTACTAAAGGAAGAAATTCAAGTTGCTCTGAAGACACTGGCGAAAAACAAGGCTCCAGAAATATCAACTGACATGTTTCTACAAATGGAGGCAGTGCTGAAGTGCTCACTATGCCAAGAAATTTGGAAGACAGCTATCTGCTATCTGGCCAATAGACTGAAAGAGATTCATATTTATAGCTATTTCAAAGAAAGGTGATCCAACTGAATTTGGAAATCATATAACAATATCATTAATATCACTGGCAAGTAAAATTTTTGCTGAAGATCATTCAAAAGCAGCTTCAGCAGTATATGAAGAGGGAACTGCCAGAAATGCAAGCTGCCTTCAGAAGAGGACATTGCTGATATCAAATGGATCCTAGCTAAAAGCAGAGATTGTTGTTGTTAGGTGCCCTTGAGTCATTTCCAATTCATAGCGACCCTATGTGCAACAGAGTGAAACACTGCCCGATCCTGCACCATGACCACAACCATTGTTATGCTTGAGCCCATTGTTGAAGCCACTGTGTCAATTCATCTCATTGAGGGTTTTCCTCTGACGCTCTGCTTTATCAAGCATGATGTCCTTCTCCAGGGACTGATCCCTCCTGACAACATGTCCAAAGTATGTAAGACATAGTCTTACCATCCTTGCTTCTAAGAAGCATTCTGGTTGTACTTCTTCCAAGACAGATTTGTTCATTCTTTTGGCAGTCCATGGTATATTCAATATTCTTTGCCAACACCACAATTCAAAGGCATCAACTCTTCTTCGGTCTTCCTTATTCATTATTCAGCTTTCACATGCATACGATGCGATTGAAAATACCATGGCTTGGGTCAGGCACACCTTAGTCTTCAAGGTGACGTCTTTGCTTTTTAACACTTTAAAGAGGTCTTTTGCAGCAGATTTGCCAATGCAATGGGTCTTTTCATTTCTTGACTGCTGCTTCCATGGGTGTTGCTTATGGATCCAACCAAAATGAAATCCTTGACAACTTCAATCTTTTCTCCACTTATTATGATGTTGCTTATTGGTCCAGTTGTGAGGATTTTTGTTTTCTTTATATTGAGGTACAATCCATACTGAAGGCTGTGGTCTTTGATCTTCATCAGTAAGTGCTTCAAGTCCTCTTCACTTTCAGCAAGCAAGGTTGTGTCATCTGCATAATGCAGATTGTAAATGAGCCTTCCACCAATCTTGATGCCCCGTTCTTCTTCATATAGTCCAGCTTCTCAAATTATTTGCTCAACATACAGATTTGAATAGGTATGGTGAAAGGATACAACTCTGAAACACACCTTTCCTGACTTTAAACCATACGGTATCCCCTTGTTCTGTTTGAAGGACTGCCTCTTGATCTATGTATAGGTTCCTCATGAGCACAATTAAGTGTTCTGGAACTCCCATTCTTCATGGTGTTATCCATAATTTGTGATGATCCACCAGCTGAATGCCTTTGCGTAATTAGTAAAACACAAGTAAACATCTTTCAGCCAAGATCCATCTGACATCAGCAATGATATCCCTGGTTCTACATCCTCTTCTGAATCTGGCATGAATTTCTGGCAGTTTTTTTGTCAATATACTGTTGCAGCCTCTTTCAAATGATCTTCAGCAAAATTTTACTTGCATGTGATATTAATGATTTTTTTTTGATCATTTCCTCATTCGGTTGTATCATCTTTCTTGGGAATAGACATAAATATGGATCTCTTCCGGTCAGTTGGCCAGGAAGCTGTCTTCCAAATTTCTTGGCATAGTTGAGTACTTCCAGGGCTGCATCCATTTGTTGAAACATGTCAATTGGTATTCCATGAATTCCTGGAGCCTTGTTTTTCACCAATGCCTTCAGTGCAGCTTGGACCTCTTCTTTAAGTACCAGCGGTTCGTGATTATATGCTACCTCCCGAAATGGCTGAACCTTGGCCAATTCTTTTTGGCATAGTGACTCTGTGTATTCCTTCCATCTTCTTTTGATGCTTCCTGCATTGTCTGATATTTTCCCCATAGAATCCTTCACTGTTGCAACACAAGGCTTGAATTTTTTCTTCAGCTCTTTTGCTTGAGAAATGCTGAGCATGTTCTTCCCTTTTGGTTTTCTATCTCCAGCTCTTTGCACATGTCATTATATACTTTGTCTTCATGAGGAGCCCTTTGAAATCTTCTGGTCAGTTCTTTTACTTCATCACTTCTTCCTTTTGCTTTAGCTAATCTATGTTCAGGAGCAAGTTTCAGAGTCTCTTCTAACATCCATTTTGGTCTTCCCTTTCTTTCTTGTCTTTTTAATGACCTCCTGCTTTCTTCATGGATGATGTCCTTAATATCATTTCGCAACTTGTCTGGTCTTCGGTCGTTAGCGTTCAGCGCATCAAATCTATTCTTGAGATGGTCTCTAAATTCAGGTGGGATATACTCAAGGTCATACTTTGGCTTTTGTTCTAATTTTCTTCCGTTTCAACTTGACCTTGCATATGAGCAATTGATAGTCTGTTCTGCAGTCAGCCCCTGGCCTTGTTCTGACTGATGATACTGAGCTTTTCCATCATCTCTTTCCAAAGATGTAGTTGATTTGATTCCTTTGTATTCCATCTGGTGAGGTCCATGTGTATAGTTGCCATTTAGGTTGGTGAAAAAAGGTATTTGCTATTAAGAAGTCATTGGTCTTGCAAAATTCTATCACATGCTCTCCAGCATCATTTCCATCACCAAGGCCATAATTTCCAACTGCTGATCCTTCTTCTTTGTTTCCAATTTTCACATTCCAATCACCAGTAATTATCAGTGCATCCTGATTGCACGTTCAATCAATTTCAGACTGCTGAAGTTGGTAAAAATCTTCAATTTCTTCATCTTTGGCCTTAGTGTTTGGTGTGTAAATTTGAAAATTTGTATTAACTGGTCTTCCCTGTAGGCATATGGATATTATCCTGTCACTGACAGTGTTGTACTTTAGGATAGATCTTGAAATGTTCTTTATAACAATGAATGCAATGCCATTCCTGTTCAAGCTGTCATTCCCGGCATAGTAGGCCATACGATTGTTTGATTCAAAATGGCCAGTACCAGTCCATTTCAGCTCACTAATGCCTAGGATATTGATGTTAATGTGGTCCATTTCATTTTTGACAGTTTCCAATTTTCCTAGATTCATACTTGTACATTCCAGGTTATTAATGATTATTAATGGATATTTGCAGCTGTTTCTACTCATTTTGAGTCGTGCCACATTAGCAAATGAAGGTCACGAAAGCTTGACTCCAACCACGTCATTAAGATAGACTCTACTTCGAGGACGCAGTTCTTCCCCAGTCAGCTTTTGAGTGTCTTCCAACCTGGGGGGCTCATCTTCCAGCACTATATCAGACAATGTTCTGCTGCTATTCATAAGGTTTTCACTGGCTAATGCTTTTCAGAAGTAGACTGCCAGGTCCTTCTTCCTAGTCTGTCTTAGTCTGGAAGCTCAGCTGAAATCTGTCCACCATGGGTGACCCTGCTGGTATCTGAATACCGATGGCATAGCTTCCAGCATCACACCAGCACACAAGCCCCCACAGTATGACAAACTGACAGACATGCAGATCCACAGTCTACACCCATGGAAGCAGCAGTCAAGAAATCAAAAGATGCATTGCATTGGGCAAATCAGCTGCAAAAGACCTCTTTAAAGTGTTGAAAATCAAAGATGTGACCTTTAAGACTAAGGTGTGCCCGACTCAAGTCATGATGTTTTCAGTCATCTCGTATGCATGCAAAAGCTGGAGAGTGAATAAGGAGAACTGAAGTAGAATTGACACCTTTCAGTTGTGGTGTTGGCAAAGAATATTGAATATACCGTGGACCACCAAAAGAATGAAGAAATCTGTCTTGGAAGAAGTACATTCAGAGTGTTCCTTAGAAGCAAGGATGGTCCAGTCCCTGGAGAAAGGCATCACACTTGGTAAAGTGGAGGGTTGGTGAAAAAGAGGAAGACCCACAACAAGATGGACTGACACAGCATCTGCATCAATGGGCTCAAACATAGCAACGGTCATGGGGATGGCACAGGACCAGGCAGTGTTTTGCTCTGTAGTACATAGCGTTGCTATGAATCAGAACCAAGTCAACAACACCTAACAACAACAACATGTGTGTACATAGGTGAGAACAGACAAAAGTATCTACAGTACATATAAATACAAATATGTGGGTGCAGGCACATATATTCATTGAAGACACAAATATAGATCATTTTCAGATACCTTTCAACACTGTTTTTCTGGGTTTGAAGGCTTAGGACCATAGTATCATGGAATAACTCAGTCTATTGGCATAACACAGTTAACAAAAATCATGATCTGCATCCTAGTGAAGTGAGTAACATCTAGGGGTCTTAAAAGGTCTTGAGCAGACATCTAAGACGCAACTATGGGTTTCTGCTCGCCAGGAGCAAAACAGTAAAAAGGTAATCAAAGTCTCTTATAGATAATCCCTCATACAATGGGAGAAAAATATGGAGCAGAACTCAAATTCTTATTTAAAACAAAAAAGCCAGACAAACTGGAACAGGTGACATCAGAGGACTCCCTGAGACACTCTTTAAACCTGGAACAGAGCCCATCCCCTGAGATCGCCTTTTAGCAAAACGGCAGCACACAAAATAAAGGATATTACCCGTGAGATTGGTGCTCTACTTAAAAACCATCAGTATGAGAACAAAAGGTCAACAATTACTCAAAAACAAAGGTGAGAAGATAAGGCGGCAGAGAGACTAGAGTACTGGAAAGCGAACAAACAGAACACAATTAAAGAGAATGTTGACATATTGTGATAAATGCAACTAATGTCACTGAATAATTTGTGTGGAAATTGTCAAAGGGGAACCTAACTTGCTGTGTAAATTTTCACCAAAAACTCAAAATATTATTTTAGAAGAAGTAAACAACAAAATTGTAGGCAATGTGGTGAAATTTCACTAAATATTGCCAGGCTATCTCACGCATCCCTACCTTAGGAAAGGGGACCAGGAGTGGTGATGGAGAAGGAAGGAGGAGAGGAGTTGTATCTTCTAATCAACAACCAAACCTGGATACATACTAGAAAAGCCTCTGCCAAAAAATACTGTGTTTCATCCTTCAAGTCATATCCTAGCAATAGTGCTTTTACAGTTCTAAAGGCTGCTGGCAATTGACAGCCACCACTACCAATACCCTCCACAATTTACTCACAATTGTTCTAAGGACCACACTATAGTTATATGTTCTTTTCCTGTCAAAAAACTCAGTTGCCTTTCAGTCAACTCCAACTCATGGCAACCCCATGTGTTTCAGGGTACAATTGTCCGCCATAGGGTTTATTTTTTTTTAATAATTTTTATTGAGCTTTAAGTGAACGTTTACAAATCAAGTCAGTCTGTCACATATAAGCTTATATACACCCTACTCCATACTTCCACTTACTCTTCCCCTAATGAGTCAGCGCTTCCAGTCTCTCCTTTCGTGACAATTTTGCCAGCTTCTACCCCTCTCTACCCTCCCATCTCCCCTCCAGACAGGAGATGCCAACACAGTCTCAAGTGTTCACCTGATACAAGTAGCTCACTCTTCATCGGCATCTCTCTCCAACCCATTGTCCTGTCCCTTCCATGTCTGATGAGTTGTCTTCGAGAATGGTTCCAGTCCTGGGCCAACAGAAGGTTTGGGGACGATGACTGCCGGAATTCCTCTAGTCTCAGTCAGACCATTAAGTCTGGTCTTTTTATGAGAATTTGGGGTCTGCATCCCACTGATCTCCTGCTCCCTCAAGGGTTCTCTGTTGTGCTTCCTGTCAGGGCAGTTGCAGGGCACCATCTAGTTCTTCTGGTCTCAGGATGATGGAAGTCTCTGGTTCATGTGGCCCTTTCTGTCTCTTGGACTCATAGTTATCGTGTGATCTTGGTGTTCTTCATTCTCCTTTGATCCAGCTGGGTAGAGGCCAACTGATGCATCTTAAAGAGCCGCTTGTTAGCACTTAAGACCCCAGACACCACATTTCAAAGTGGGATGCAGAATGTTTTTATCATAGAATTATCTTGCCAATTGACTTAGAAGTCCCATTAAGCCATAGTCCCCAAACCCCTACCCTTGCTCCGCTGACCTTTGAAGGATTCAGTTTATCCCAGAAACTTCTTTGCTTTTGGTCCAGTCCAGTTGAGCTGACCTTCCATGTATTGAGTATGTCCTTCCCTCCACCTAAAGTAGTTCTTATCTACTAACTAATCAGTAAATAACCCTCTCCCACCCTCCCTCCCTCCCCCACCCCGTAACCACAAAAGTATGTGTTCTTCTCAGTTTATACTATTTCTCAAGATCTTATAATAGTGGTCTTATACAATATTTGTCCTTTTGCCTCTGACTAATTTCACTCAGCATAATGCCTTCCAGGTTCCTCCATGTCATGAAACGTTTCACAGATTCGTCACTGTTCTTTATTGATGCGTAGTATTCCATTGCGAATATACCACAATTTATTTAACCATTCATCCGTTGATGGACACCTTGGTTGCTTCCAGATTTTTGCTATTGTAAACAGAGCTGCAATAAACATGGGTGTGCATATATCTGTTTGTGTGAAGGCTCTTATTTCTCTAGGGTATATTCCGAGGAGTGGGATTTCTGGATTATATGGTAGTTCTATTTCTAACTTTTTAAGAAAACGCCAGATAGATTTCCAAAGTGGTTGTACCATTTTACATTCCCACCAGCAGTGTATAAGAGTTCCAATCTCTCCGCAGCCTCTCCAACATTTATTATTTTGTGTTTTTTGGATTGATGCCAGCCTTGTTGGAATGAGATGGAATCTCATCGTAGTTTTAATTTGCATTTCTCTAACAGCTAATGATCAAGAGCATTTTCTCATGTATCTGTTAGCTGCCTGAATATCTTCTTCAGTGAAGCGTGTGTTCATATCCTTTGCCCACTTCTTCATTGGGTTGTTTGTCTTTTTGTGGTTCAGTTTTAACAGAATCATATAGATTTTAGAGATCAGGCGCTGGTCTGAGATGTCATAGCTGAAAATTCTTCCCCAATCTGTAGGTGGTCTTTTTACTCTTTTGGTGAAGTCTTTAGATGAGCATAGGTGTTTGATTTTTAGGAGCTCCCAGTTATCTGGTTTCTCTTCGTCATTTTTAGTAATGTTTTGTATTCTGTTTATGCCTCGTATTAGGGCTCCTAGGGTTGTCCCTATTTTTTCTTCCATGATCTTTATCGTTTTAGTCTTTATTTTAGGTCTTTGATCCACTTGGAGTTAGTTTTTGTGCATGGTGTCAGGTATGGGTCCTGTTTCATTTTTTTGCAAATGGATATCCAGTTATGCCAGCACCATTTGTTAAAAAGACTATCTTTTCCTCAATTAACTGACACTGGGCCTTTGTCAAATATCACCTGCTCATATGTGGATAGATTTATATCTGGGTTCTCAATTCTGTTCCATTGGTCTATGTGCCTGTTTTTGTACCAGTACCAAGCTGTTTTGACTACTGTGGCTGTCTAATAGGTTCTAAAATCAGGTAAAGCGAGGCCTCCCACTTTCTTCTTCTTTTTCAGTAATGGTTTACTTATCCTAGGCTTCTTATCCTTCCATATGAAGTTGGTGATTTGTTTCTCCATCACATTAAAAAATGTCATTGGAATTTGGATCAGAAGTGCATTGTATGTATAGATGGCTTTTGGTAGAATAGACATTTTTACTATGTTAAGTCTTCCTATCCATGAGCAAGGTATGTTTTTCCACTTAAGTAAGTCCTTTTTAGTTTCTTGCACTAGTACTTTGTAGTTTTGTTTATACAGGTCTTTTACATCTTTGGTAAGATTTATTCCTAAGTATTTTTTTTTTCTTGGGGGCTACTGTGAATGGTATTGATTTGGTGATTTCCTCGTCAATGTTCTTTTTGTTGATGTAGAGGAATCCAGGTGATTTTTGTATGTTTATCTTATAACCTGAGACTCTGCCAAACTCTTTTATTAGTTTCAGTAGTTTTCTGGAGGATTCCTTAGGGTTTTCTGTGTGTAAGATCATGTCATCTGCAAACAGAGATAATTTTACTTTCTCCTTGCCAATCCGGATGCCCTTTATTTCTTTGTCTAGCCTAACTGCTCTGGCTAGGACTTCTAGCACAATGTTGACTAAGAGCGGTGATAAAGGGCATCCTTGTCTGGTTCCCGTTCTCAAGGGAAATGTTTTCAGGCTCTCTCCATTTAGGGTAATGTTGGCTGTTGGCTTTGCATAGATGCCCTTTATTATGTTGAGGAATTTTCCTTCAAATCCTATTTTGCTGACAGTTTTTATCATAAATGGGTGTTGGACTTTGTCAAATGCCTTTTCTGCATCAATTGATAAGATCATGTGGTTTCTGTCTTTTGTTTTCTTTATATGGTGGATTACATTAATGGTTTTTCTTATATTAAACCAGCCTTGCATACCTGGCATAAATCCTACTTGGTCGTGGTGGATTATTTTTTGATATGTTGTTGAATTCTATTGGCTAGAATTTTGTTGAGGATTTTTGCATCTATGTTCATGAGGGATATAGGTCTGTAATTTCCTTTTTTTATGATGTCTTTACCTGGTTTTGGTATCAGGGATATAGTGGCTTCATAGTATGAGTTAGGCAGTATTCCGTCATTTTCTATGCTTTGAAATACCTTTAGTAGTAGTGGTGTTAACTCTTCTCTGAAAGTTTGGTAGAACTCTGCAGTAAAGCCATACAGGCCAGGGCCTTTTTTTGTTGGGAGTTTTTTGATTACCGTTTCAATCTCTTTTTTTGTTATGGGTCTATTTAGTTGTTCTACTTCTGATTGTGTTAGTTTAGGTAGGTAGTGTTTTTCCAGGAATTCATCCATTTCTTCTAGGTTTGCAAATGTGTTAGAGTACAATTTTTCGTAATTATCTGATATGATTCTTTTAATTTCAGTTGGGCCTGTTGTGATGTGGCCCTTCTCGTTTCTTATTCGGGTTATTTGTTTCCCCTCCTGTATTTCTTTAGTCAGTCTGGCCAATGGTTTATCAATTTTGTTAATTTTTTCAAAGAACCAGCTTTTGGCTTTGTTAATTCTTTCAATTGTTTTTCTGTTCTCTAATTCATTTAGTTCAGCTCTAATTTTTATTATTTGTTTTCTTCTGCTGCCTGATGGATTCTTTTGTTGCTCACTTTCTATTTGTTCAAGTTGTAGGGACAGTTCTCTGATTTTGGCTCTTTCTTCTTTTTGTATGTGTGCATTTATCGATATAAATTGGCCTCTGAGCACTGTTTTTGCTGTGTCCAAGAGGTTTCGATAGGAAGTGTTTTCATTCTCGTTGCATTCTATGAATTTCTTTATTCCCTCCTTAATGTCTTCTATAACCCAGTCTTTTTTCAGGAGGGTATTGTTCAGTTTCCAAGTATTTGATTTCTTTTCCCTAATTTTTCTGTTATTGATTTCTACTTTTATGGCCCTGTGGTCTGAGAAGATGCTTTGTAATATTTCGATGTTTTGGATTCTGGAAAGGTTTGTTTTATGACCTAATATGTGATCTATTCTAGAGAATGTTCCATGTGTGCTAGAAAAAAAAGAATACTTTGCATTATTTGGGTGGAGAGTTCTGTATAAGTCAATGAGGTCAAGTTGGTTGACTGCAGTAATTTGGTCTTCCGTGTCTCTATTGAGCTTCTTACTGGAAGTCCTATCCTTCTCCAAAAGTGGTGTGTTGAAGTCTCCTACTATAATTGTGGAGGTGTCTATCTCACTTTTCAGTTCTGTTAAAGTTTGTTTTATGTATCTTGCAGCCCTGTCATTGGGTACATAAATATTTAATATGGTTATATCTTCCTGGTCAATTGTCCCTTTTATCATTATGTAGTGTCCTTCTTTATCCTTTGTGGTGGATTTAACTTTAAAGACTATTTTGTCAGAAGTTAATATTGCTACTCCTGCTCTTTTTTGCTTATTGTTTGCTTGATATATTTTTTTCCATCCTTTGAGGTTTAGTTTGTTCGTGTCTCTAAGTCTAAGGTGTGTCTCTTGTAGGCAGCATATAGACAGATCGTGTTTCTTTAACCAGTCTCAGACTCTCTGTCTCTTTATTGGTGCGTTTAGTCCATTTACATTCATGATAATTATAGATAAGTATGTTTTTTTTTTATGTGTTTAGTACTGTCATTTTGATGCCTTTTTATGTGTGTTATTGACAATTTCATTTTTCCACTTACTTTTTTGTGCTGAGACGTTTTTTCTTTGTAAATTGTGTGCTTCTTTTTCATAGTATTTTACTTTACGTTTGCTGAGTCATTACGTCTTTCTTGGTTTTTATTTTGAGTTATGGAGTTGTTATACCTCTTTGTGGTTACCTTAATATTTACCCCTATTTTTCTAAGTAAAAACCTAACTTGTATTGTCCTATATTGCCTTGTATCCCTCTCCATATGGCAGTTCTATGCCACCTGTATTTAGTCCCTCTTTTTGATTATTGTGATCTTTTACATATTGACTTCAATGATTCTCTGTTTTGAGCGTTTTTTTTTTTTTAATTATTCTTAATTTGTTTTTGTGATTTCCCTATTTGAGTTGATATCGGGATGCTCTGTTCTGTGACCTTGTGTTGTGCTGGTATCTGATATGATTGGTTTTCTGACCAAACAATTTCCTTTAGTATTTCTTGTAGCTTTGGTTTGGTTTTTGCAAATTCTCTAAGCTTGTGTTTATCTGTGAATGTCTTAATTTCGCCTTCATATTTCAGGGAGAGTTTTGCTGGATATATGATCCTTGGCTGGCAGTTTTTCTCCTTCAGTGCTCTGTATATGTCATCCCATTGCCTTCTTGCCTGCATGGTTTCTGCTGAGTAGTCTGAACTTATTCTTATTGATTCTCCCTTGAAGGAGACCTTTCTTTTTTCCCTGGCTGCTTTTAAAATTTTCTCTTTGTCTTTGGTTTTGGCAAGTTTGATGATAATATGTCTTGGTGTTTTTCTTTTTGGATCAATCTTAAATGCGGTTCGATGAGCATCTTGGATAGATATCCTTTCGTCTTTCATGATGTCGGGGAAGTTTTTTGTCAGCAGATCTTCAACTATTTTCTCTGTGTTTTCTGTCCTCCCTCCCTGTTCTGGGACTGCAATCACACGCAAGTTATCCTTCTTGATAGAGTCCCACGTGATTCTTAGGGTTTTTTCATTTTTTTTAATTCTTTTATCTGATTTTTTTTTCAGCTATATTGGTGTTAATTCCCTGGTCCTCCAGATTTCCCAGTCTGCATTCTAATTGCTCGAGTCTGCTCCTCTGACTTCCTATTGCGTTGTCTAATTCTGTAATTTAATGTTAATCTTTTGGATTTTTGAATGCTGTCTCTCTATGGATTCTTGCAACTTATTAATTTTTCCACTATGTTCTTGAATGATTAATCTTTTTGAGTTCTTCAACTGCTTTATCAGTTTGTTCCTTAACTTTTTCTGTAGATTGCCTGATTTCATTTCTGAGGTCATTCCTGATGTCTTGAAGCATTCTGTAAATTAGTTTTTTATATTCTGTATCTGGCAATTCCAGGACTGTATCTTCATTTGGGAAAGATTTTGATTCTTTGGTTTGGAGAGTTGTAGAAGCAGTCATGGTCTGCTTCTTTATGTGGTTTGATATCGACTGCTGTCTCCGAGCCATCAGTAAGATATTGTAGTGATTTATTCTATATTTGCTCACTGAGTCTTACCTTGTTTTGTTTTCTTTCATTATACGTAGATGAGCTACTAGATTGCACTGTCTTGATTATTGTAGCCCTTGACTCACTTATGTCCTATAACCAGCTGGTTTGGGCTGTTGCCAGATATATAAGCCTGAGTCCATTCACTATTCTTGAGTAGAATCTGATTTTGTGTCATCAAGTGTGTGATGCAGACTGTCACCTATCCACCTAGAGAAGTATTGGTGATAGTTGTTTGCACCAGATTCTACTAGCAGCTGGGGTTCACACTCCTGGGGGGGCAGGATGCTGACAGGCTTCCCCCAAGTGCCAGTGAGGTAGGTGTGTCTCTATTCCTAAAGCACCTTGGTGGGTGGGCTCTGCAGCTGTACCTTAGGCCCCCAATACAAGTACCTCTACAGATTGGTAGGTGTCACCCTCCTTAGACCCCTAAGGCAGGAGGCTAGGTGGTCTGGGGGGAGCTTCAGCCCTCAGTTCCCTGTTGTGGGTCAGTGAGGGCTCTGTTGAATACGCAGAGATATCAGACCTGGGAAACTTGTCTTTCCAGTAAATCTGCTAAAACAATTGCAGTCAGATCCCTATCAGAAATGCCTTTTCATTATAATAGCCACCTTGTTCCCTGTAGGGATGAAAGCCCCAGACTGTGGATCACATATGCTTGGCTGGAACTGGTTCTGTGTTTTTAGTCCAATTAGGGAAGGATTTTTGGTCCCTGGGTTTTTTGTAGTTGCTTCTCTCAGGCCAGGAGAATGGGTTAGGAAAAGACCGAGAAAAAAGGAAAACAAAAACCGCAGTGCAGTTCCCTCTCTGGCTCAGGAAATTCCAATGTTAATGAAGCTGCCGGGGAAGGGAAGGGGAGGGTTCAGATAAATAGGAGAGAGTAGCACCCCAGAATATAGACAAAGTTAGTTATCTTGCTTGGGATGACTGTTTTATCTGAGATTCCCGAGGGGCGCGTCGACTGTGCGTGCTGGCTGGGTAGAGACTGTCCCCGATGGTCAGGCCCACGTCCCGTGCTTGCGCTGTCTCAGAAGCCACGGTTAGTTCCTCTGCTCCCAGTCCAAAGCCCAACGCCAAGTTTCCCCGGCTGGGACGCTGCACTCCAGACTCCAAAACCAGTCACTGCCTCTCGATGACTTCTCCTCCTGTCAGCCGTGTCGCTGCACTGCCTGCGTGCACTGGCTGGGCTTCCCCCGAGGTCAGTTCAGGGGATTAGGGTTGCCCCCGTGTTTGCGCCATCTCAGGATGCCGTGCTCAGCTCCCCTGCGCCCAGTCCAAAGCCTGGTGCCAAGGTTTCCTGACTGGAACTCTGGCTCCAGGCTCCGAAAACAGTCACTGCTTCTCCGTGGTTGTTCATTCTCAGTCTCTGTCACTCAGGTCAACTCTTTAAATCTGTGTTTGTTGGTCAGGGTTTGTAGATTGTCATGTATGTGATCGATTCACTTGGTTTTCCGAGTCTTTGTTGTAAGAGGGATCTGAGGTAGCGTCCTTAGTCAGCCATCTTGGCTCCACCTCCCCTCCATAGGGTTTTTGATGGCTGATTTTTAGGAAGTATATCACCAGGCCTTTCTTCTGAGTGACTCTGGTTGGACTCAAACCTCCAATCTTTCAGTTAGCAGCCAAGGGTGTTATCCATTCAAACCATCTATGTCTATTAGCGATGTACATATCTCTACATACCAGAGCTACTCTGGAAGGTCTCAGACTATATCGGTCTAGTATAATCCATTCATTAATTCATCCAACAAATATTTCTTGATCACGGGCTTTGTTCCAGGAACTCTAAAAGGCACGGAAAATGGATCAATACATAGTGTTTTCTGTTCCAGAGAAACATGGAGTCAGCTAGAAAAAAATTCTATATGGCATACGTAATATTTTAAAATTATATGTTATCCTACTTGAGAGAGATTATATTTTTCATTTTCAGTAATATTCTTAACATCTAATAAAAAAATGGGGCAAGGTGATATTTACATGGATTAAATATGGGGAAAAAAGTCTCAAACATAAAATTAACTATATCCTTCTCCTTAGCGTCTGTTCTGTTCTGATTCGAATATAAATCGCAAGTTTTATGTATATGTGTATATAGTAAGCATCAAAATGTATTGATCCTCCCCTACCTTACCACCCCACTCTCATCTACATGTGTTAAAACCACCTCTCTTTAAATAATACCATCATTTAACTCTGGGTTTTAGTATCTAAAAATAAACTTCCTTTTATTCCTGTCTTCCCATTTGTCCCAATTGTTGTTTTGTTTTGTTTTCAGAGCTTGAATAATGGAACATTATTTTAACAAAGTCTAGCACAGACAAAAGAAGCCCTAGCGGAGTAGCAGTTGAGCACTCAGCTGCTAACCAAAAGGCTGGCAGTTCAAACCCATCAGCCACTCCAGGAGAAAGACACGACAGTCTGTTTCCATAAAGATTACAGCCTGGAATCTCTATGGGGCAGTACAACTCTGTTGCCATGGATGAGTCGGAATCGACTCAACAGCACCGGGTGTTGGGCTGCCATGGAGTCAATTCTGACTCATAGTGCCCTATAGGACAGACTAGAACTGCACCATAGGGTTTCCAAGGGGCAGGTGAAGGATTTGAACTGCCGATCTTTTGGTTAGCACCCGAGATCTTAACCATTGTGCCACCAGGGGTCCAGAAGGTTTTTCGTTAGCATGGTCAAATACTAAGAAAACAGAGGAGATATTTATCCTTAGCACCTTAGCCTCCCCTATCAGCAACCTTTTTCCTTGCTCATGGAATCAAATGTCCCATCTTGACATAGTAAATGTGGTCTGAAAGTAGCACTTGGCACCTATCCTGTCCCCATTTTGTTACATTTGTCTATTAAGTATCCCTAAATTACCTTGGTTGATAAGGTTTAGTAGCCCTCAGGAGTGCTTACATTTAAGTGGAGGTGGTGGAATACGTCCTCACCCAAACAAACTTCTATGAACACTGAAAAGCTCTAACATGAAAATCTTCACATGAGAGCTGTGGCTTGTGCACTCAACCTATCTTAGTCTACCAAGTGAGATGGTTCTTCCCTCTCTGTCTCTCTCTCTCCCTCTCTCTCAGCACATGCTTTTAATCTTCTAGTTCCTGTATAGTGCTGGGTATTGAGGATACAGAAATTGAGAAGTTCAATACATAAGAACTTCTGGAACCATTCACCAGCCATTTGACTCATTTTTTTGTATAAGCAAGAAAGCTCTCTACTCAAATGGCTGCTCATGATGATATTCTCAAGCTGCTATTAAAAATAATCACTTATTTTTATCAACCAGTTTTAGAAACAATGGACTAATATCTAGTTGCTAGGAAAAGGCTCTGCATGGTTTTGAAAATTATCTGTTATTTGACACATTTTCCTCTTCCCTGAAAAACAGCTTGTGCTACAATTTACAAATTTATCATCCTAACAGTGTGTCGGCTTTATCAACATGTGCTTAACTTTCTTCATTTTTCTTATAAAAAGGGCGCCCTTGGTCGTAGCATTCTTTGTGAGTGATGTGGCATGCAGAGTCCTTCAAATTTGACTTCAGCCACAGTTCTAGACTAATTTCTCATTACTTCATTCCCCCAAGCCTTCCCAACCTTGCCATCCCACTCTCAACTATGCATAAAGCCACCTGTGCTACCATCACAAGCATTTTAATACCTTCATGATTTTGATATAGTGAAACTTCTGCTTTAAAGGGCTTTTCCTGCCCCTTTCCTGTTTACTTTGAAAAATTCAGTTTACTCTTTAAATTTGAAGTCAAGGTCACCTTTTCTATGAGGCTTTCCCTGATCCACCCCTATATCCTAGAAGAGTGTATCACACACCCAAGGTGAGGTATACGATTCCATACAGCATCGCTCAGCAGGAGCCTAAACCAGTGAGTATAAATATCTGGGTGTTCCTGACAAACTTGTAGATGAGATTTCCAGGAAAATATTTGCATACAAGTTTTGAATGGGTGGGGTTTTTTTTTTTGTGATTGTCTGCTTTGTTTTGATTGCATGTTTTGATGTCGTCTTTTGGTTAAAGGCTATAAAGGAAGCAATTTTGGACATATCCCTAAAAGGAGATAATGGTGAAAGTAAGTACAACATGCCACTTGAGTGATTTATCCAGTTTCATAAACAGGATCAAGAAAATCATATCAGAACCTATAGAAAGAGGAGCTGCAATAAAACCTAAAGGAACAATATCAGTCAGGTAAAGGTAGTTAAGCGTGCTGGCTCTGAAAAGCTGCCTAAATCTGAATCTCTAAACACATGCTTCAAAAATCTATACAGATTAACAAATGCAAATAAATCCTATACTTTCACCATAAATAGAAGATAAAAAATCACTACAAATTTTAAATTACTTGTGCATAGAAAAATACATACCAGTTTCTGGAAAAACTTTCTCTAGAGCTCCCAACACACACCTATTCAGACATCTGGGATGATGGGAAGGAGCAGGAGGAGTGTCCAGAATAATCGTGCAGAAAATGGAAAAAACCCGTTGCTGTCTAGTCGATTTCAATTCATAGGGACCCTATGGGACAGAGTAGAACTGCCCTATAGGGTTTCCAAGGAGCACCTACTGGATTTGAACTGCAGACCTTTTGGTTAGCAGCCATAGCTCTTAAATACTATACCACCACAGTTTCCAGAAGATAGCAAGGGGGACTCATCATGTTAAAATCACTCTAAGTAATAAAATATTGATAGATAGTCCTGGAAGATCGAGCGTTGACTACAGGAACCCAAAAACCCATTGCCGTTAAGTCAATTCTAATTCATAGAGACCCTGTAGGTCAGAGGAGAACTGCCCCATATGATTTCCAAGTCTGTAAGCTTTACAGAAGCATATCGCACATCCTTCTTCTGTGGAATGGCTGGTGGGCTCACCTTTCAGTTAGCAGCCAAGCACTTAGCCACTGCACCACGAGGCCTCCTAGCTACAGGGAAGGGACTTAAAATTGGGTGCAGAACTTAAGAAGACAGATTTTTAAAAGACACATCCCTGAGGAAAAGAGAACAAAAAGGAAGGAAAGAGGTATACATTAGAGATTGGTAAAAAGAAAAAAATGAAGACGTTACTGTAGCATCCTTCCAGGCATTTTAAAAGGCAAAAATATAACAATAATCCTACATCCTACTGTGTCCTCCCCAATGCCATCTATTAAAGAAGCTTCCACACTGACAGAAGATGGCAACCTTGGACTAGAAATCTGGGAAACCACCCCAAACTGCCAAGTCAGTCCATTAGATGCAGTTTTCTTCTACACAAAGCTACTATAAGAAGAAAACAGAAAATGAAAATTAAACAACAAAAAAACTCAACTTATAAAAGTTCCCCCAAATAACTAAGCATTAAACAGAAGAAAACTGTTAACACAACAGTAAAAATTGAATTAATTATCCTCCTAACAAACTACTTTATGGTGTTGGTAAAGAATATGGAATATACCATGGACTGCCTGGAGAACGAACAAATCTGTCATGGAAGAAATACAGCCAGAATGTTCCTTAGAAGCGAGGATGGCAGAACTTTGTGTCACATACTATGGACATTATAACAAAACAAACTAATAGAGATATTAAAAGACACAGAAAATTTCAAAAAAATTAAATCTAAGAACCAAAATGGGAGGAAAAAGGAGGAGAAATGAAACAAAAGCTGGTTGGTCTCAGGAAAGAAATAGAAGAAGTAACATAATATCATAAGGAGATCTGGTGGTGCCATGGTTAAGAGTCGGGCTGCTAACTGAAACATTGGTGATTCAAATCCACCAGATGTGGCAATCTGCTTCTGTAAAGATCACAGCTTTGGAAACCGTATGGAACATCTTTACCCTGTCCTATAGGGTTCCTATGTGTCAGAATCGACTCGATGGCACGCAACAACAATACCATATCATAAAGTAAAAAATTATGTCATTTTCAAAGAAAAATATATGAAAATGAAAATTTATTAAGGAATACTAAAGAAAAGCAGGAAACTTATAATAAAAACATTAAAGAAAGAAGTAGAAAAGGGTCATGGAAAAGTTAGTTGAAATGAAAACTAGGCAAAAAAAGGTCAGCATAGATATAATTGGAGTCTCTGAAGAAGAAAAAGCAACGAAACAGAACTAATGTTTAAACAATAATTGAAGAAAATTTTCCAAAAATAAAAGAAGACCTAAACCTACATATTAAAAGGTGTAAGCCACCACTTGGGAAAATTGATCAATTCTAAAACATACCCTTGTAAAGCTATTCAAATTAAAAAAAATAAAAAGTCTTAGGAGGCGGGGCCAAGATGGCAGAGTAGTCAGATGTTTCCGGTGGTCCCTCTTACAAAAAAGACATGAAAAAAGAAGTGAATTGATTATATATATGACACGCTAGGAACCCTGAGCATCAAAGGCAAAGTTAAGAAATCGGACTGAATGACAGGCGGAGGGAGAGACAGTGCAGAAGCGGCGAGGAGTGGCTGAGTCAGAGGCAGTGCCTCAGCCCCAATTCCTTGGTGCATCTGCGGCAGGGCTGGTGGTAGTGTTCAGGGACATGGCTGTTTGAGCATAAGAAGGCAAGGGAACTGGTGCACCCTGACCCCCTCACTGTGACTGAGACGGGGCTGGCAATGGCATTTAGGACGTGGCGGCTTCAGCGAAAGAAGGCAAGCGAGGTAGCACAGCCCAAAACCCTGGTGCGACTGCAGTGGGGACCAAGCCAGCGAACACAACCTACACACGCCTCCGGAATCTGAGATAAAACAACGCTTTCAGTACAAGATAAGTGATTTTGTCTTATTTACTGAGTGGATCTAATAGCTCCTCCTTTTGAAAGAACTCTCTCCTATCTATCTGATCCCTTCTCTCTCTGCCCAGCCAGCTTCATTAGCAGGTGATTTCCCTGGGCCTGAGGTAGGACCTGCCATGCTTCCTGAGCCATTCTCCTGGGCTTGGAGAAGGAACAAATAGACAAACAGGGGAAAAATACTCTGCCAACTCCCCTAATCTGGAAACACAGAGCAGAAGCAGCTCCAGTCCAAGCACGAGCAGTCCACAAATGTCTTTCACCCCTGCACAGATCCAGGTGGCCCCATTATGGCAGACAGGATCTCACTGTTATATTGCAAGGGCGAATCCGTTTTAAGTTTCTGTGTAACTGTTTCAGCTGTGCAGTGGAGAGGCAGATTTTTGACATTTGATACAACTCTACCTATTAAACAGGGCCTTCACCTACCCAGAGTAGGGGCCTGAGGACTAGCGGCTTCACCCACACCACCTAGCCACCCATGACAGGGGTCCAAGGATAAGTGATGCCTACCAGTCCTTACATTTAAAAGCATTGGGAACCTATGGTACAGCTGCAGAGCCCACCCATCAGAGCACTCTAGAGAACAGGCATGCGTGTTCCTCATAGACACTTGGGGGATACTGGCAGCCCCCTGCCTTCCTCAGAGTGTGACTCCCTGCTGCTACCAGAAACATTTGCATACACCATCACCACTACCCCTCTAAGATCATAGGTGAGAGCCTGCACCACACACTAGGTCAATGACTACCGGGACACCTGAGCTGAATCTATACAAGAATGGTGAATGGACTCCTGGGCTCATATACTTGTTAACAGCTCTAGCAATCTGGTAACAAGACATTAGTGCTTCAAAGGCTCCAATAATCAAGTTAGCTCACTCTAGTAGCCTATTTGGCCACGTCAAAAAAAAAAAAACACCAAGAAGCTAGGACGCAGTGAGCAAACATAAAACAAATTAATACTGTAACTTATAGATAGCTCAAAGGCAACAGTTGATATCAAATCACACAAAAAAGCAGACCATGATGGCTTCAACAAACTCCCAAAACAAAGAATCAAGGGCTCTTCTGGATAAAGATGTATTCCTGAAACAACCAGATGTACAATACAAAAGATTAATATACAGAACTCTTCAAGACATTAGGAAGGAGATCAGGCAAAAATGCAGAACAAGCCAAGTAGCACACAGAGAAAGTAGTTGAAGAAATTAAGAAGTTTATTCAAGAACATAATGAAAAAATTAATAGGCTGCAAGAATCCATAGAGAACAATCAGAAATTCAGAAGATTAACAATAAAAAATTTCAGAATTAGATGACAGGGCAGAAAGTCAGCAGAGCATAATTGAGGAAGTGGAGGTCAGAATTAGTGAGATTGAAGAAAAAACACTTAGCAACAATATATTTGAAGAAAAAACAGATAAAAGAATTTTTAAAAATGAAGAAACCCTAAGAATCATGTGGGACTCTATCATGAAGAATAACCTACGAGTTATTGGAGTACTAGAACAGGGAAGGATAACAGAAAATAGAGAGACAACTGTTGAAGATTTGTTGGCAGAAAACTTCCCCGACATGATGAAACATTACAGGATATCTACACAAGATGCTCATCAAACTCCACAAAAGGTAGATCCCAAAAGAAAGTCACCAAAACATATTATAATCAAACTTGCCAAAACCAAAGATAAAGAGAAAATTTTAAGAGCGACCAGGAATAAGCAAAAAGTCACCTACAAAGGAGAATCAGTAAGAATAAGCTTGGACTACTCGGCAGAAACCATGCAGACAAGAAGGCAATGGGATGATATATATAAACCACTGAAGGAGAAAAACTGCCAGCCAAGAATCATATAACAAGCAAAACTGTCTCTCAAATATGAAGGCAAACTTAGGACATTTCCAGATAAACAAAAACTTAGGAAATCTGCAAAAACCAAACCAAAGCTAGAAGAAATACTAAAGAGAATTCTCTGGTTAGAAAATCAATACTATCAGATATCAACCCAACACTAGAACACAAGACAGAGCAACCAGGTATCAATGCAGATAGGGAAATAACAAAAATAAATGAAGATTAAAAAAAACTCAAATCAGGGAATCAGCAATGTCATTATGTAAAAGATGACAAAATTAAATCAATAAAGAAGGACTAAATAGTCATACATCTCCCATATGGAGAGGAAATCGAGGTGATATAGGGAGATACAAGTTAGGTTTAAAATTAGAAAAATAAGGGTAAATATTAAGGTAACCCCAAAAGAGACTAACAATCCTACACATCAAAATAAAATACAAGAAAAACATAAAGACCCAGCAAAAATGAAATAAACAATGAAAAAGAGGAATGCACAATTTACAAAGAAAAACTACTCAGCACAAAGAAAGTGGAAAAATGAAACTGTCAACAACACACACAAAAAAATGCATCAAAATGGCAGCACTAAACTCATACCTATCTATAATCACACTGAATGTCAAAGGACTAAATACACCAATAAAGAGACAGAGAGTGGCAAAATGAATTAAAAAAACACAATCTGTCTATATGCTGCCTATAAGAGACACACCTTAGACTTAAAGACACAAACAAACTAAAACTAAAGGATGGATAAAAATATATCAAGTAAACAACAATCAAAAAAGGGCAGGAGTGGCTATACTAATTTCTGACAAAACAGACTTCAAACTTAAATCTACCAAAAACAATACGGAATGACACTATATAATGATTAAAGAGACAATACGCCTGGAGGATATTACCATATTAAATATCTATGCACCCAGTGACAGGGCTTCAATATTCATAAAGCAAACTCTAACAGCATTGAAAAGCAACATAGATAGCTCCACAATAATAGGAGGCTTTAACACACCACTTTCAGTGAAGGATAGAATATCCAGAAAAAAAGCTCAATAAAAACACAAAAGAGCTAAATGCCACAATTAACCAACTTGACCTCACAGACACATAAAGAACACTCCACTCAACAGCATCCAAGTATACTTTCTTTTCCAACACACATGGAATATTCCCTAAAATAGACCACATGTTAGGCCATAAAGCAAGCCTTAACAGAATCCAAAACATCGAATTATTACAAAGCATCTTTTCTGACTATAAAGCCATAACTAGAAGTCAGTATCAGAAAAATCAGGGAAAAGAAATCAAACACATGGAAATTAAGCAACACTTTGCTCAAAAACGATTGGATTATAGAAGAAATAAAGGACGGAATAAAGAAATTCATAGAATGCAATAAGAATGAAAACACTTCCTATCAGAACCTTCGGGACACTGCTAAATAAGCGCTCAGAGGTCAATTTATATCAATAGATGCACACGTACAAAAAGAAGAAAGGGCCAAAATCAAAGAATTATCCCTACAACTTGAACAAATACGGTGCAACAAAAGAAACCCTCAGGAATCAGGAGAAAGCGAATAATAAAAATTAAAGCAGAATCAAATGAAATAGAGAACAGAAAAACAACTGAAAGAGTTAACAAGACCAAAAGCTGGTTCTTTGAAAAAATTAACAAAATTGATAAACCATTGGCCAGACTGACAAAAGAAAAACAGGAGATGAAGAAAATAACCCAAACAAGAAATGAGATGGGTGATATCACAACAGACCCAATGGAATTTAAAAGACTCATAAGAGAATACTAAAAGAAACTGTACTCTAACAAATTTGAAAACTTCGAGGAAATAGACAAATTTCTAGAAACACACTACCTACCTAAACTAACACAGAGGTAGAACAACTAAATGAACCCATAACAAGAGATTGGAAAAGTAATTCAAAACTCCCAAAAAAAAGCCCTGGCCCTGATGGCTTCACTGGAGAATTCTACCAAACTTTCAGAGAAGAGTTAACACCACTACTACTAAAGGTATTTCAGAGCACAGAAAAGGATGGAATACTACCAAACTCATTCTGTGAAGCCAGCATAACCCTGATACCGAAACCAGGTAAAGACACCACAAAAAGAAAATTACAGATAAATCCCTCATGAACTTAGATGCAGAAATTCTCAACAAAACTCTAGCCAATAGAATTCAACAATATATGAAAAAAAAAATAATTCACCCTGACCAAATGGGATTCATACCAGGTATGCAGGGATGGTTCAACATTAGAAAAACAATCAATGTGATCCATCACAAAAATAAAAGACGAGAACCACATGATCTTATCAATCGATGCAGAAAAGGCATTTGACAAAGTCCAACACTCATTCATGATAAAAACTCTCAGCAAAATAGGAACAGAAGGAAAAGTCCTAAACATTATATAAAGGGCATTTATGCAAAGCCAACAGCCAACATCATCCTAAACGGAGAGAGTCTGAAAGCATTCCCCATGAGAACAGGAACCAGACAGGGTGTCCTTTATCACCACTCTTCTTCAACATTGTGCTGGAGGTCCTAGCCAGAGCTATTAGCCTAGATAAAGAAATAAAGGGCATCCAAGTTGGCAAAGAAGAAGTAATGGTATCTCTGATTGCAGACGACATGATCATATGTATAGAAAACTCTAAAGAACCCTCAAGAAAACTACTGCAACTAATAGAAGAGTTCAGCAGAGTATCAGGATGCAAGATAAACATATATAAATCAGATTCCTCTACACCAACAAAGACAGTGACAAAGAGGAAATCACCAAATCAATACCACTTACAATACCCCCTAAGAAGATAAAATAGGAATAAATCTAACTAGAGACGTAAAAGACCTAATCAAAGGAAACTATAAGACGCTACTGCAAGAGACCTACGTAAGCGGAAAAACATACTTGCCTGTTGATAGGAAGACTCAACATTGTAAAAATTCCATTCTATCCAAAGCAATCTATAGATACAATGCAATCCCGATCCAGGTACCAGTAACATTTTTTAATGACATGGAGAAACAAATCACCAACTTCATATGGAACAGAAAGAGGCCCCTGATAAGGAAAGCATTACTGAAAAAGAAGAACAAAGTGGGAGGCCTCACACTGCCTGATTTTAGAACATATTATACTGCCACAGTAGTCAAAACAGCCTGGTACTGATACTACAACAGGCACATAGACAAGAAACCAGGGATATTTTATTTTTAAGTGTAAGTACAAAGATAACCACTAGAAATACAAATCTTTCTAAATTTTCAAAGAAAACAAGAAAATAGAAATCATATAGAGAAATAAAAAAATCCTGTAAACAATATAATATATACCCATTGCCACTGAGTTGATTTCGACTCAAAGAAACCCTACAGGACAGAGTAGAGCTGTCCCATAGGGTTTCCAAGGAGTGACTGGTAGATTCGAACTGCTGACCTGTTGGTTAGTAGCTGAGCTCTTAACCACTGTGCCACCAGGGCTCCATAACCTAATACACATAGTAAATGCACACCAAGTAATATTACAGACTCAATAAATTTGAATGGTCTGAACTCACCTATTAGAAGCAAAATAATTTTCCATTTGGTTTACAAAGAAAACCCCAACTACATACCGATTACAAGAGAGACATCTAAAGCATATTCAGTGAGACTGAAAGTAAAGGGATGGGCAAAAGCATACCAGGCAAGTGAAAACAGTAAGAAAGTATGGGCTATAATTGTAACATCAGGCAAGGTAAAATTCACCAAAACAGTTATGCATATCAGCATATTCATATATCAACACCTTTATAAAGCAAACAAGGAGACCTGGTTGCACAGTGGTTAAGTGTTGTTATCTGGTGCTGCCGTAACAGAAATACCACAAGTGGATGGCTCTAACAAGAAAATTTTATTCTCTCACAGTCTAGTAGGATAGAAGTTCGAATTCAGGGTGCTAGCTCAGGGAAAGACTTTCTCTGTGGGCCCTGGAGGAAGGCCCTTGTCATCAATTGCCCCCAGGTCTAAGAGCTGCTCAGCACAGGGATACCGGGTCCAAAGGATGCACTCTGCTTCTGGCACCACTTTCTCAGTGGTGTGAGGTCTAAGAGTCTCTCTGCTTGCTTCTCTCTTTTATATTTTAAGAGAGATTGACTCAAGATACAACCTCATCTTGTAGATTGAGTCCTGCCTCATTAACATGTTGCTGTTGTTGTTAGGTGCCGTTCAGTCGGTTACGACCCATAGTGACCCTATACACAACAGAACGAAACACTGCCCGGTCCTGTGCCATCCTCACAATCGTTGCTATGCTTGAGCTTACTGTTGCAGCCACTGTGTCAATCCACCTTGTTGAGGGTCTTCCTCTTTTCCGCTGACCCGGTACTCTGCCCAGCATGATGTCCTTCTCCAGGGACTGATCCCTCCTGACAACATGCCCAAAGTATGTAAGACGCAGTCTCGCCATCCTTGCCTCTGAGTAGCATTCTGGCTGCACTTCTTCCAAGACAGATTTGTTCGTTCTTTTGGCAGTCCATGGTATATTCAATATTCTTTGCCAACACCACAATTCAAAGGCGTCAATTCTTCTTCGGTCTTCCTTATTCATTGTCCAGCTTTCACATGCATATGATGTGATTGAAAATACCATGGCTTGGGTCAGGCGCACCTTAGTTTTCAAGGTGACATCTTTGCTCTTCAACACTTTAAAGAGGTCCTTTGCAGCAGATTTGCCCAATGCAATGCATCTTTTGATTTCTTGACTCCTACTTCCATGGCTGTGGATTGTGGATCCAAGTAAAGTGAAATCCTTGACAACTTCAATCTTTTCTCCGTTTATCATGATGTTGCTCATTGGTCCAGTTGTGAGGATTTTTGTTTTCTTTATGTTGAGGTGTAATCCATACTGAAAGCTGTGGTCTTTGATCTTCATTAGTAAGTGCTTCAAGTCCTCTTCACTTTCAGCAAGCAAGTTTGTGTCACCTGCATGATGCAGGTTGTTCCTGAGTCTTCCTCCAATACTGATGCCCCACTCTTCTTCATATAGTCCAGCTTCTCGTATTATTTGCTCAGCATACAGATTGAATAGGTATGGTGAGAGAATACAACCCTGACGCATACTTTTCCTGACTTGAAACCATTCAGTATCCCCTTGTTCTGTTCGAACAACTGCCTCTTGATCTATGTAAAGGTTCCTCATGAGCACAATTAAGTGTTCCAGAATTGCCATTCTTCGCAATGTTCTCCTTAGTTTGTTATGATCCACACAGTCGAATGCCTTTGCATAGTGAATAAAACACAGGTAAACATCCTTCTGGTATTCTCTGCTTTCAGCCAGGATCCATCTGACATCAGCAATGATATCCCTGGTTCCACATCCTCTTCTGAAACTGGCCTGAATTTCTGGCAGTTCCCTGCTGATATACTGCTGCAGCTGTTTTTGAATGATCTTCAGCAAAATTTTGCTTGGGTGTGATATTAATGATATTGTTTCATAATTTCCACATTAGGTTGTATCATCTTTCTTGGGAATAGGCATCAATATGGATCTCTTCCAGTCAGTTGACCAGGAAGCTGTCTTCCATATTTCTTAGCATGGAGAAGTGAGCACGTCCAGTGCTGCATCTGTTTGTTGAAACATCTCAACTGATATTCCATCAATTCCTGGAGCCTTGTTTTCCACCAATGCCTTCAGAGCAGCTTGGACTTCTTCCTTCAGTACCATTGATTCCTGATCATACGCCACCTCTTGAAATGCTTCAACATCGGCTAATTCTTTTTGGTATAATGACTCTGTGTATTCCTTCCATCTTCTTTGGATGCTTCCTGCGCCATTTAATATTTTCCCCATGGAATCCTTCACTATTGCAACTCGAGGCTTGAATTTTTACTTCAGTTCTTTCAGCTTGAGAAATGTCTAGCATGTTCTTCCTTTTTGGTTTTCCATCTCTAGCTCTTTGCACATGTCATTATAATACTTTACTTTGTCTTCTCGAGACGTCCTTTGAAATCTTCTGTTCAGTTCTTTTACTTCATCAATTCTTCCTTTTGCTTTACTTGCTCAACATTTGAAAGCAAGTTTCAGAGTCTCCTCTGACATACATCCTGGTCTTTTCTTTCTTTCTTGTCTTTTCAGTGACCTCTTGTTTTCTTCATGGATGATGCCCTTGATGTCATTCCACAACTCGTCTGGTCTTTGGTCAATAGTGTTCAATGCGTCAAATCTATTCTTCAGATGGTCTCTAAATTCAGGTGGGATATACTGAAGGTCATATTTTGGCTGTCGTGGACTTGCTCTGATTTTCTTCAGTTTCAGCTTGAACTTGCATATGAGCAATTGATGGTTTGTTTCACAATTGGCCCCTGGCCTTGTTCTGACTGATGATTTTGAGCTTTTCCACTGTCTCTTTCCACAGATATAGTCAATTTGATTTCTGTGTGTTCCATCTGGCAAGGTCCATGTGTATAGTCGCTGTTTATGTTGGTGAAAGAAGATATTTGCAATGAAGAAGTCGTTGGTCTTGCAAAATTCTATCATTCAATCTCCGGCATTCTTTCTATCACCAAGGCCATATTTTCCAACAACTGGTCCTTCTTGTTTGTTTCCAACTTTTGCATTCCAATCACCAGTAATTATCAATTCATCTTGATTGTATGTTTGATCAATTTCAGACTGTAGCAGCTGATAAATATCTTCTGTTTCTTCATCTTTGGCCTTAGTCATTGGTGTGTATCAAAAAAAAAAAAAACTATGGAGGTATGACAAGGACCAGAGCCCCTACCTCTAGGGCTATTTTAATATTTACAAAATGGATTTCATTCACTTACCTAAATTATGATGTTTTAAATATGTTTTAGTAACAGGTTGAAATAGTCTAATGAGATTGGCTAACATCGTAACTGCTGCAAAACGATTATGAAGTATGTTTTCATCACCTGGGAAAAACTTTAATACTGACTAGTGAGACAGGAATTCACCTTATAAGTGAAATACTTAAGAAACTATAAAGGTCTAAACTTTTGGAAAAGAAAATCATCTCCAAAGCTCTGGAAAGAAATAAACTAATGTTATTTTAAACTAAAATGATCCATATTTTCAAACGAGTTTAATCAACTTACCCTAAAATTCTATCCATAACCCTAATAATATAAAATCTACGTCACAAAATTCCCATAAACTCTTACCATACAAATTTGTTCCAAGAAGACCTATAAGGCTTGTATTGACTCCTCCAGTGACAGATTCTGCCTTATTACATTACAATTATATCAGGTATCATCAAAAATAATGTTATATACACAGACATAAAGAGTCCTGGGTGGTGCAAGCTGTTGACGTGCTCAGCTACTAACCAAAAGGTTGAGGTCCAAGTCTACCCAGAGATGCCTTATAAGAAAGTCCTGACAATCTACTTCTGAAATATAAGCCATTGAAAATCCTGTGAAGCACAGGTCTACTCTGGCACACATGGGGGCACCATGAGTCACAATCAACTTGATGGCAACTGGTATATGCAGACACATCTCATCAGATGCAAGTTGCATTTCTAAAAGGCCCCATTAGACATACACTGACATATGTGCAGGAGACTGCATGTATTGGAAAATATGCCAATACAGGGCAGCCTTAGCATCACCTAGGAAAGGACCACATCAAGTACTTTTAAATACAAATACTGCACTTGAATTACAGGGCATACCCACATGAAATCCTGCTTTCCTGTCCAAATGTGTTAAGGATCTGATAACCTGGAAGTATATTTAAGACCTAACCTTGCAGTTCACTAAAAGGCTTACAAAAGCAAATGACTTCTGGAGGTAGACATCCAACCCAAGAATTTTGAGATCATAAAGACGATATAGGGTAGAAACCCACTGCCATCGGATCAATTCTGACTCATAGCGACCCTAGAGGATAGAGTAGAACTACCCCATAAAGTTTCCAGAGAGCCCCTGGTGGATTCTAACTGCCAATTGGTTAGCAGCTGTAGCTTTTAACCACTAAGCCACCAGGCTTTCCGATATCAGGTATAGCTAACTTTTAAGACTTTTGGATCAAGATCCTGATAGTTTAATGGACTTGAGTTTGGATTTATATTTCTTTCATTGCTTGCCATGTTCTTTCCTTTTTGTTTTTTGGAGGTACTAAACCAAACCAAAACCAAACCCAGTGCTGTCAAGTCGATTCCGACTCATAGCGACCCTATAGGACAGAGTAGAACTGCCTAGACTACATAAAATGGCTAATCCTCTTTGCCCTTCTCTAGACATAAATCCTTTTCTATAAATTCTTCAAACTCCTTAATCTGCCGTTCTCAGACAACTGCAAAGGCTGACAATATTTCCAACTGTTGAATTTGTCATCTGGCCCTAGAACTCACCATTGGAATGAACCTCACTACATCAACATGGCTTAGAGGACCTAGGCCTCAACAGCACTTACACAAAGGCTGGTGTTATTTATTTATCACAGAGCCTTAAAAAAAACTCAGAGTTTGTCAGGGATAGAAAGGGACACAGGACTAATGATGCAAACTGTGCTCCAATTATTTTCTCATAAAGCTATACACACAGAAATTGTTACATGATTTATTTAATTCCATGCAGGGTGAAACCAGTTAAATTTAAATAGCAATTCCTAAGAGCCTTAATAATCAGAATGTAGAATGTACAAACCACGAATCTAGGAAAATTGAAAATCATCAAAAATGAAATGGAACACGTAAACACCCATATCCTAGGAATTAGTGAGCTGAGATGCACTGGTACTGGCCATTTTGAATCAAATAATCATATGGTCTACTACGCCAGGAATGACAATTTGAAGAGGAATAGCAATGTACTTATTATCAAAAAGAACATTTCAAGATCTATCCTGAAGTACAGTGCTGCCAGTGATAGGATAATATCCATATGTTTACAAGGAAGACCGGTAAATACAGCTATTATTCAAAGTTACACACCAACCACAAGAGCCAAAGATGAAGAAAATGAAGATCTTTACTAACTTCTGCAGTCTGAAATTGATTGAATATGCAATCAAGATGCATTGAGAATTACCACTGATTGGTATGCAAAAGTTGCAAAGAACAATCGGTAGTTGGAAAATAATAACATAATAATAGAAATGATGCCAGAGATTACATGATAGAATTTTGCAAGACCAACAATTCTTCATTGCAAATACCTTTTTCAACAATATAAATGGTAAATATACAAGTGGACCTCGCCAGGTGGACTACATGGGAATCAAATTGACTACATCTGTGGAAAGAGACAATGGAAAAGTTCAATAATATCAGTTAGAGCAAGGCCAGGGCTGACTGTGGAACAGACCACCAATTGCTCCTATGCAAGTTCACAGTGAACAAGAAGACAATTAGAATAAGTCCACGGAGAGCCAATGTATAACCTTGAGTATATCCCACCTGAATTTAGAGACCATCTCAAGAAGAGGTTTGACGCATTGAACACTAATGACCAAAAACCGGAGAAGTTGTGGAATGACATCCAGGACATCAGACATGAAGAAATCAAGAGATCATTAAAAAGACAGGAGAGAAAGAAAAGACCAAAATGGATGTCAGAAGAGACTCTGACACTTGCTCTTGAAAGCTGAATAGCTAAAACAAAAGGACGACATGATGAAGTAAAAGAGCTGAACAGAAGATTTCAAAAGGCAGCTCGAGAAGACAAAGTAAAGCTTCATAATGACATGTGCAAAGACCTGGAGGTAGAAAATCAAACGGAAAGAACACACTCAGCATTTCTCAAGCTGAAAGAACTGAAGAAAAAATTCAAGGCTCAAGTTGCAATAGTGAAGGATTCTACACGGAAAATATTAAATGACTCAGAAGAAGATGGAAAGAATACAGAGTCAGTACATCAAAAACAGCTGGTCAACGATCAACCATTTCAAGAGGTACCATATGATCAGAAACCCGTAGTGTCAAAGGAAGAAGTCCAAGCTGCACTGAAGGCAAAAAAAAAAAAGGCTCCCAGAATTGACAGAACACCAACTGGTGATGTTTCAACAAATGGATGCAGTGCTAGAAGCGCTCACTCATCCGTGCCAAGAAATTTGGAAGACAGCTACCTGGCCAACCGACTGGAAGAGATCCATATTTATGCCTATTCCCAAGAAAGGTGATCCAACTGAATGTGAAAATTATCAAACAATATCATTAATACCACACACAAGTAAAATTTTGCTGAAGATCATTTAAAAGCAGCTACAGCAGTATATTGACAGGAAACTGCCAGAAATTCAAGCCAGATTCAGAAGAGGATGTGGAACCAGGGATATCATTGCTAATGTCAGATGGATCCTGGCTGAAAGCAGAGAATATCTGTGTTTTATTGACTATGCAAAGGCATTGGACTGCATGCATCATAGCAAATTATGAATAATATTGGGAAGAATGGGAATTCCAGAACATTTAATGGTGCTCATGAGGAACCTGTACGTAGAGCAAGAGGCAGTCGTTCGAACAGAACAAGGGCATAGGGTGTGGTTTAAAGTCAGGAAAGGTGTGCAACAGGGTTGTATCCTTTCACCATACCTATTTAGTCTGCATGTTGAGCAAATAATTCCAGAGATTGGACTGTATGAAGAAGAAGGTACCATCAGGACTGGAGGAAGATTCATTTACAATCTGCATTATGCAGATGACACAACCTTGCTTGTTGAAAGTGAAGAGGACTTGAAGCACTTACTGAAGAAGATCAAAGACCATGCCCTTCAGTATGGATTACGCTTTAATATAAAGAAAACAAAAATCCTCACAACTGGACCAATAAGCAACATCATGATAAATGGAGAAAAGATTGAAGTTGTCAAGGATTTCATTTTACTTGGATCCTCAATCAATGCCCATGGAAGCAGCAGTCAAGAAATCAAAAGACACATCGCATCGGGCAAATCTGCTGCAAAATACCTCTTCAAAGTGTTGAAAAGCAAAGATGTCATCTTGAAGACTAAGGTGTGCCTGACCCAAGCCATGGTATTTTCAATCGCATCATAGGCATGTGAAAGCTGGACAACAAATAAGGAAGACCGAAGAAGAATTGATGTCTTTGAATTGCAGTGTTGGAGAAGAATACTGAATATCCTATGAACTGCCAAAAGAACAATTTTGTCTTAGAAGAAGTACAACCAGAATGCTCCTTAGAAGCAAAGATGCCAAACCTACATCTCACATAGTTTGGACATGTTATCAGGAGAGATCAGTCCCTGGAGAAGGACATCATGCTCGGTAAAGTGGGCTCAAACATAACAATAACTATGAGGATGGCTCAGGACTGGGCAGTGTTTCGTTCTGTCGTACACAGGGTCGCTATGAGTCAGAACTGACTTGATGGCACCTAACAACAAGAACAACCATTGTGTCTGCTCAATGTGGACCCTATGACTATTCTTGTATGATCATATGATCTTCCCATGCCTAGACTTTGACATGGTTATCTGACCTTTCCAAGCATTCAAAGTAAATGATTAAAAGCCTGATGTAGTTACTCACCATGAAGGATTCAAGACATCAAATTTTAGGGGCTCATATAAAGATTCCTACCCTGAACTAAAATATATGATCTGCACTTTATCCATGATTACGGTGCAAATAAAGTCACTATGACTAGGCATCGACTCCACAGCAACAGGTTTGGTTTACGGACCAAACAGCAAATAAAACAGTCCAAACTTTGTTGTTGTTGCTGTTGTTGTTAGGTGCCATCGAATCAGTTCCAACTCATTGTGACCATATGTACAACAGAATGAAACACTGCCCAGGGCAATGCCATCCTCACCATCTTTGCTATGCTTGAGCCCATCACTGAAGCCACTGGATCAATCCATCTTGTTGAGGGTCTTCCTTCTACTGTACTTCTACTTTTTGCTGACCTTCTACTTTTCCAAGCATGCTGTACTTCTCCAGGGACTGATCCCTCCTGATAACCATGTCCCAAGTATGTGAGACAAAGTCTCACCAAGCTTTAGGGGAACAAAAAAACAATATAAACCCATAAGCTAGAATATTTCTAAGCTATAAAATTGCCTCAACTACGTAGTTGCAGCTCAAGAAGCCAAAGTTAAGTATTATAATGACACGTGCAAAGAGCTGGAGAGAGAAAACCAAAAGGAAAGAACGTAATCGGCATTTATTAATTTGACAGAGCTGAAGAAAAAAAATTCAAAGCTCAAGTTGCAACACTGAAGGATTCCATGAGGAAAATATTAAATGACGCAGGAAATATCGAAAGAAGATGGAAAGAATACACAGAGTCATTATACCAAAAAGAATTGGTTGACATTTAACCATTTCAAGAGTAGCATATGATCGGGAACAGACGGTACTGAAGGAAGAAGTCCAAGCTGCACTGAAGGCACTGGTAAAACAAAAGACTACAGAAATTGACAGAATACCAACTGAGATGTTTCAACAAACGGATGCAGTACTAGAAGCACTGACTCATCTATCCCAGGAGCTTTGGAAGATAGCTACCTGGCCAACTGACTGGAAGAGATCCATATTCATGCCTATTCCCCAAAAATGTGATCCAACCAAATACAGAAATTATTAAACAATATCATTAATATCACACGCAAGTAAAATTTCGCAAGATCATTCAAAAGCAGCTGCAGCAGTATATTGACAGGGAACTGCCAGACATTCAGGCCAGATTCAGAAGAGGACGTGGAACCAGGGGTATCATTGCTGATGTCAGAGGGACCCTGGCTGAAAGCAGAGAACACCAGAAAGATGTTTACCTGTATTTTATTGACTATACAAAGGCATTTGACTTTGTGGGTCATAACAAACTATGGATAACACTGCAAAGAAGAGGAATTCCAGAACACTTAATTGTGCTCATAAGGAATCTGTACAGATTAAGAGGAAGTTGTTCGAACAGAACGTGGGGATACTGCCACAGACTGCCAAAAGAATGAACAAATCTGTCTTGGAAGAAGTACAACCAGAAAGCTTCTTAAAAGCAAGGATGGCGAGACTATGTATTACTTACTTTGGACATGTTATCAGGTGGGATCAGTCCCTGGAAAAGGACATCATGCTTGGTAGAATACAGGGTCAGTGAAAAAGAGGAAGACCTTCAATGAGATGGACTGACACAGTAGCTGCAACAGTGGGCTTAAGCATAACAACAATTGTGCGCATGGCGAAGGTCCGACAGTGTTTCATTCTGTGGTACACAGGGGTCACTATGAGTCGGAAGCAACTGGACGGCACCTGACAAAAACAACAACAACATGTAGTTCCAGGCAAAATAGGGTCTGGAAAATAACTGATACCTGTAGAAACACTTCATGAAAAGTGGAACAATCAAATTGGTCAATTAAGAGAGCAGGCCACTTGATTAGCCAAACCCAAACCATGAGGCGTATTCTCTTGGTGAGACCTACCCAACTAAAAATCCGAACGCAAAGTGGGTTCCAAACATTGCTTATTGCCTTCGTTTCCTAGTACTTCTGTAACAAAAATCCTCAAGTGAGTGGCTTTAAAGAACAGAAATTAATTTTCTCCCAGTTCTAGAGGCTGAAAATCTAAATCAGGGTCTTGGGCACATCAGTTCCTTCCTTGTTGGTAGTCCCATGTGTTCCTTGGTTCCTTAGCTTGTAGATGACTCTCATATGGCCTCTGTCTTTTCCCTGTGTATCTAATCTGCTCTTTTTACAACACAGAAGTGATTAAATTTAGAGCCAAACCTATTCTGATATGATCTAATTAAAATAACAAAACACTACTTCCAAAAAGGATTTCATCCATATGAATCGTCTAGGGCTTAGGATGTCAACACTTACTTTGGGGAGGGGACACAATTTAATCCATAACACTTATGATGATTGTGATTGTTATGGTATAAACTGTGTGTCAACTTGGTTGGGCCATGATTCTCAGTGTTTTGGCAGCTGTGTAATGTTGTGATCACTTCCCTGTTGAAATATATGATCATCCCCATAATGGAATCTGCTGAATGGCCCAGTGGGAGCAGGACCTGTGGTAGCTCACTGCCCCCTCAGCCTTCATCTCTCCACCCTCTGCTGCCTACTTCCTTCCTGCTCGCCTTGCCAAGGTTTTTTGGCTTGTTCTGGATCCTCCAGCTGCCTCTTGTTCGTTTGATCTCCGGTTCTTGGGACTTGAGATAGCAGCTTACCTGCCGACCTTGGAGTGACTCCATCATCACAGCCTGTGAGCAAAAGCCCTGTTCTCCAACCTGTCGATCTTGGGTTTGCCAGCCCCTGTGATTACATGAATCAGGAGAAACCTCTATCCTAATCCACAGACTGGGGACATTCCAGCCTCTACAATCGTATGAGCTGCTTCCTTGATATAAATCTCTGTCTATATGCATATTTATATGCTTTACTGGTTTTGCTTCTCTAGAAAACCCAGTTTAAGACAGTGATTATCCTCTTACTTCTGGCTTTGTTTTATCTTGATGCTTATATATTATTAAAAAAAAAAAAATTAGGCTGCCATTATTTTAAGACAAACTAGAAGTTAAATTTCTAGGTCCTGAGATGTGTGTAAGGAGCCCTGGTGGCACAGTGGTTAAGTGTTCAGCTGCTAACAGAAACAGCGGCAGTTGGAACTCACCAGCCATTCCAAAGGAGAAAGATGTGGCAATCTGCTTTGGTAAAGATTGCTGCCTTGGAACACTACAGGACAGTTTTACTCTGTCCTATAGGGTCTCTCTGAGCTGGAATTAACTCGATGGCAATGGGGTAGGACATGTGCATGAATGCCAAAGACTTACCCAAAGTTCTTTTATCAGTTTATTCTCCCACCTACAGTAAAGAGAATTTAACTTGATCCACATTTTTGCCAAGATTTACAACTGACTATCTTTTCAATTTTAACCACTTTGGTGGGTGCATTATGGTATTGTATATTCCCTGGTGAAAAACGTGGTTGAGCACGAATGCTTGCTCACCCTTTGGATATTCTTTTATAAAGTGTCTGTTGAGGTCCCTAAATAATTCCTCCCTCCACCCCTTGGGTTTTCTTTTCTTATGGATTTGAAGAAGTTCTTTATATGTTCTGATATGAGCCCTTTGAGTTCTTTGTGTCATAATTACCATCCCACAGTCTGTGGCTTGCTTTTTCATCCCTTATTGGTGTCTTTTGGTGAACAGAAGTTCTTAATTTTAGTGTATCTTTTTATTTTGTGATTTTGTGTCTCCTTTGTGAAATCTTTGTCTATCCCAATGTCAGAAAGATAATTTCCTATGTTTTCTTCTAAGTGCTTTAATATTCTGTATTTCCCATTCTGATATACCTTCAATGTGGTATTAAATTTTACTTTGGTGTAAAGTGAGTATCAAGTTTCATTTTTTTTTGCAGTGTGGATTTCAAGTTGATGCAACACTATTCATTAGAAATATCATCCTTTACCTACTTCTCTGAAGTGCTGCTTTTATCGTGTGTCCTTTATCATCTTTGTACCAGTACCATATAATAAAAATTACTGTAGTCTTATAATAAGTTTTGCAATCTGGTAGACGTGTCCTCCAAGATTGCCTTGGTTATTCATGGCCTTTTATATTTCTATATACATTTTTGAATTACCTAGTTAGTTTCCACAAAGAAACACTTGCTGGGGTTTAGACAATGTCCACCAGTACACCAATCTTGTCTTCTTCTGTTGTTACACCCATCAGATGAATTCTTCAATACAAACATTATTTTTCAGTTTTAAAATATTTATTTGATTCTTTTTGTGGTTCCCAATTCTCTCTTGAAATTCCTCCTGTTTTTTAACCTGTTTTTGCCCACCTTGTTCTATATGTTCTTAAACATCTTATTCATAGTTATTTTTAGCTATATTTGATAACTCCAGTGACTGAATCACCTATGTGTCTTTTCTGGTGTTTTTTAATTCTTTCTTTGTGTTTCATTTTTTTTCAACTTGCTTCATAAATTTTTGTTGGCTTCCAGACATCGTGGATGAAACACTGTACACTGTACAGGCTCTGGACAATGTTATACATTCCTCCAAAAAGGGCTAAGCGTTTGTTGGGTTTTTGTTCATTCGTTTGTTGTTGTTTTGTTTTAGCTATTGTTTCCTTTTGTTTTAGTCTTAGAAGAAATACAACCAGAATGTTCCTTAGAATTGAGGATGGCAAGAGTTTGGCTCACTTACTTTAAACACGTCATCAGGAAAGACCAATTGCTAGAAAAAGGCATCATGTTTGGTCAAGTAGAGGGTCAGTGAAAATGTGGGAAACCCACAATGAGTTGTCACAACACTGGACTCAAACACACCAATGACCATAAAGATGGCACAGGACCAGGAGACATTTCATTCTGTTATACATATAGTTGCTGTGAGTCAGGGATGATTCGATGGCATCTAACAACAAGAGTACCACCAGATCACCTGACCCTGTCAATCTTTTTTTTTTTCAGACTTTATTAGGGCTGGTCTACATTCATTTTCTTTTACTATTGGAGTGTGTCACTCACTCCTAAAACACAGTATTTCTGGAGTGTAGCCATTATTCCCAGAAACTCTGAGGTCTCAGCATAAAGCCCAGAATATTTAACCAGGTATTTATCTTGGTGGGACATAAACTTACATCTGTTTCTTCCAGCACTGCATTGATGCTAAAATCTCTGCTCAGCTCTTTTGCCTCTCAGCTGCTGTTTTCTACTGGATTCTTTGAGACTCACCCCCATATATGCACAACTTAGGAGTTGGTCAACAACTTGAGGGAAAGCTGGACATAGGTTTTGGAGCTTCTTTCTCTGTTGTTCCTTCCTATCTGAGAATACTTCCCCTCTCTGGGATGTTATTCAACTGCTTTTGAACTCTGACCTCTGTTTCAGCACAGTAAAACTGCCACATTCTGAATCATTTCTAAATAGGGGCTTTGCAGTCACAGCAAGGTCCACCAATGGTGGACACAAACCATCCTCCAATTATCTAGCCTTAGTGAACTGGTTCACCTACAAGTAGCACTGACATCCCTTGTCATTTTTGTTCTTCCAGTCACTTTATAAACTAAAGCACCGATGTGAAATCCTGGAATGTTAAAACTAGAAAGGATCACATACTGTTTCCATTGTTTCAAATATAAGGAAGATAAACTGCAACCAGAGTTAAATAGTTGGTCCAAAATCTCTAAGATCTCTTTAAACAGATAACCCTCTACTTCCAAAGCCTTATATGAACCCTCTTTCATTGAAACATCTTACCATTTTCTTCTCTCTCTCCCATTCTAATAAAACTTTTTAAATTCCTCATGAATTTTTCTAGTTACTAGCACAAAGTGGCAATTTGATACTCTCACTGTTCAATATGATTATCTTGAAAAACTTATCTCCATAAGTACGATGGTTGCTTCAGTCAATTTTGATAACGTTATCTTCACTACTCTCCCTGCCCTTGAAGTGACAGGATTTCTTCACTGGCTGAATCTGAGAGAATGTTGCCACATCAGCTCAGGAGACCCTATCATAAACTAACTCATTGTGTAGTAGAGGTGAGACTAGATAGCATATGGCTTCCCTCTGCAAATGTGGTCTCATCCCATTAAAAAAATAAGGACGCAGCAACACATTCATCTCTGTTTCTGCCACTGTGAAATTAATGTCCAACAAACAAAATCTATATGCAGTTAAGTGTAATACAGAAGTTACTTTCATTTCTTTCTGCAATAGACAGCTTAGCCAACAAATTCATTCCCCTCCTTATAAAAATGCAGCTATTATTAGAATGGGAGCCAGAACTTTGTGGAAAAATTGATGAAAAGTAGTCAGGTAGGGTAAAGTTTCTATTTCTTCTAAGCATATAGGAACAATATTTTCTCTCCCTCTGGTATTCACAGGTGATCTACCAAATAATTAAATTTTAAACAGAAGTTACAGTAAAAACTTCAATGTGTAGATCAAAACCTAATTCCTTTTCCTCCTGGCCAAACAACTAGGGAAAGTTTCTCAGCATCCCTGTAGTTTGGTGTGGCCATATCATTGTGTTCTAGTCAACAGGAACGTGGTCAGTTTTCAGGCTGGCCCATAAAGACCTCTCACCCATGATCCTACCCTCTCTCTTTCCCCATCTGCTAGCTGAGTGCAGAGAAGGTTAAGGTCTTAGATGGTGATGGAGCCTTATGATGGAACATGCTGGGGATCCCCACCCTTGCCATTGTCAACCAACATTTGACTATGATATGGGTGAGAAATATATTTTTATTGTGTTAAACTCCTCAGATTTTAGGATTTATCTGTTATAGAAACTAGTGTTATATTTTTAAACATTTTATTGAGAATATAACACACATACACAACTACAGTGTACAAGAGACAGTTTGCTGAATTATTATAAAGTGAGTACCCAGGTATATTAATCAGGGTTCTCCAGGGAAACAGAACCAACAGAAGCTCACAGATGGCAATGGAGATGGAGATACAGAGACAGAGATACAGATATACAGAGAGAGAGAGATTTTAAGGAATTGGCTCAGGTGATTATGGGAACTGGCAAGTCCATGATCTACAGGTCAGGCAACAGGCTGGAAACTCCAGCAACCTCAAGTCCAGAATCAACAGGCCAGGCAGACTGGCAACTCTAGCAGGATATCTATGCTACAACATTGAGGCAGAAGTCCTTCTTCCCCAGGAAACTTCAGTTTTTGATCTTAAGGCCTTCAACTGACTGGATGATACTTACTTACATTATGGATAATCTTTCCCACTTAAAGTTAACTGATTTTAAGTGCTAATTGTATCTAAGTACCTTAGATATCACTAGACTAGGGTTTGACCAAACTCCTGGGCACCATGACCTAACCGAGTTGATACACAAAAAATAACCATCGCTATGTGATCACACTCTAGGTCAAGATATGATCATTTTTAGCATCCCAAAAGAACCCCCATGCTTCTTCACAATCCTAATTCTCTAAAGTTAACCAGTATCTTGACTTTTATGACAACCATTTCCTTGCTTTTCTTTATATTTACAAGTACATAAATATGCTCACCAAACCTATACCTTTTGTTTGCCTATATTTAAATTTATATAAATGAAATAATGAGTAACCATTTCTTTTGGTCTGGCTTCTTTCACAATATTTGATTTGTGAGATTCTTGCAAGCTGTTGCATGAGGCTATAATTCATTTATTTTCACTGATGTACAATACTCCATTAAAAGAATATACCACAATTAATGTATCCATTCCATTGACAATGGACATCTCAGTAGTTTCCAATTTGGGAGACAGCATATGATCAAGAACTGATGGTACTGAAGGGAAAAGTCCAAGGTGGACTGCAGGCATGGGCAAAAAAAACAAGGCTTCAGGAAATGACAGAATATCAATTCAGATGTTTCAACAAATAGATGCAAAGCTGGAGGTGATCACTATGCCAAGAAATTTGAAACAGAGCTAGCTAGCCAACTGACTGGAAGAGATCCATAAGAAAGGAGATCCAACAGAAAGAGGAAATTATCAAACAATATCACTAATATCACAAACAAGTAAAATTTCGCTGAAGATCATTCAAAAGCGGTTGCAGCAGTACATTACAGGGAACTGCCAGGAGTTCAAGCCAGATTCAGAAAAGAACATGGAAGAAGAGATAGCACTGCTGACGTCAGATGAATCCTGGCTGAAAGCAAAGAACACCAGAAGGATGTTTATCTGTATTTTATTGATTATGCAAAGGCACTCGGCTATGTGGATCTTAACAAATTATGGATAGCGTTGTGAAGAAAGGGAATTCTAGAACACTTAATTATGCTCATGAGGAACCTGCAGCTACACCAAGAAGCAGTCGTCCAAAGAGAACAAAGGGATACTGCGTGGTTTAAAGTCAGGAAATTGTGTGTCAGGGTTGTATCCTTTCACTATACTTACTCAATGTGTATGCTAAGCAAATAATCCAAGAAGCTGGGCTATATGAAGAAGAACATGGTATCAGGATTAGAGGAAGACTCATTAACAACCTTCAACATACAGATGACACAACCTTGCTTGTGGAAACCAAAGAGGATTTGAAGCACTTGAAGATCAAAGACTACAGCCTTCAGTATGGATTACACTTCACCACAAAGAAAATAAAAATTCTCACAACTGGATCAATAAGCAGCATCACGATAAACATATAAAATACTGAAGTTGTCAAGAATTTCATTTTATTTGGATCCACAATCAAGACCCATGGAAGCAGCAGTCAAGATATCAAACAACGTATTGCACTGGGCAAATCTGCTGCAAAGGACATCTTTCAAATCTTAAAAAGCAAGTATGTTACTTTGATAACTAAGGTGCACCTGACCCAAAAAAAAAAAAAAAAGGTCCACCTGACCCAAACCATGATATTTTCTATTGCTTTATAGGCATGTGAAAGCTCGAGAATGAATAAGGAAGACCAAAGAAGAATTGACATCTCTGAACTATGCTGTTGACAAAGAATATCGAATATACCAGGACTGCCAGAAGAACTAAAAAATCTGTCTAGGAAGAAGTACAGCCAGAATGCTCATCAGAAGCAAGGATGGCCAGACTTTGTCCCACGGCTTTGGACATGTTATCAGTAGGGACCAGTCCCTAGAGAAGGACATCATGCTTGGTAAAGTACAGGATCAACGAAAGAGAGGAAGACCTTCAATGAGATGGATTGACACAGTTCCTGCAACAATGGGCTTAAGCAGAGCAACTATTATGAAGATGGTGCAGTGCCAGGCAGTATTTCCTATCTGTTGTACATAGAGTCACTATGAGTCGGAACCTACTGGATAACACCTACCAACAAGAACAAAAAATAATGCTGCTATAATAATTCTATTGTACCTATATGCTGGTGCACATGTGCACGAATTTCTAATGGATATATTCTTAAGGGAGCCCTGGTGGCACGGTGGTTAAGAGCCTGCCTACCAACCAAAAGGTTGGCAGTTCGAATTCACTAGCCACTCCCTGGAAACCCAGGCAGTTCTACTCTGTCCTATAGGGTCGCTCTGAGTCAGAATCAACTAGATGTCAATGGGTATATATGGTATATATTTTTAGGAGTAAAATTACTGGATATAGGGTACATGTATCTTTATTATTAAATAGTTCTAAAATATTTTCAAAGTGCATCAATTCATGCCCCCACTTACAGTTATCAGAGTTCCCCACTGCTCTTCGTCCTCATCAACAGTTAGCAGTATTTAGCCAAATGTTTTCAATTTTAGTCATTTTCAGTTTATGTGGTGATGTCTCTTTGTGATTAAGCCCTCTTTCATATGTCTACTGGCCATTTAGATATCTTCTTTTATGAATGCCTGTTTACATCTCCTGCCCAATTTTCATTTTCTCACTAATCTGCAGGACTTCTACATTTACTCTTGGTACAAGCTGTTTGCCAGTTATATGTATCTCAAATATTCTTTCCTATTCAGAGACCTCACTTTTCACTCTTAGTGAAGTTTTAGGATAATTTGTTCCTAGGGAAAAGGAGTTGTTTCCTTAAATAATAGTAGTTTACATTTCGTGCTTAAAAAATCTTTCCCTATCCCAAGGTCATGAACATTCTCCCATATTATCCTCTAAATGAGTTATGGTTCTACCTTGAACATTTTTTTCATCATCCACCTGAAATTGCTTTTGTGTATGGCTCGAGGAATAGGTAAAGTTCAATTATTTTTCCCTATGAAAATCCAATTGTTCCAGCACCATTTATTCAAAGATTGTACTTCTCCGTGCGAATTACCTTCATCGTAACTTAAGTGTCCATCTATACTCAAATCTATTTATGACTTCTAGTCCATCCATTAATCTACTTGTCTGTACTTGCACAAATACCATGCTGTCTTAATTACTGTATGTTTATTAAAAGTCTCAATATTTAGTATAAAGAATAGATCCTTCGCATTTCTCAATCATCTTAGAGTCGGCTTGTCAATTACATTTAAAAATCTGTTGAAATATTGATCTGAACTGCAATGAATCTATAAATTTTTTTTATAATATTGGTTCTTCTGATTAGTAAACTTGGCATATGCTTCTGTGTATTCAGGCCATCTTTAATTGCTCTCAGTAATGTTTTACAGTTTTCTATGTAGATGCCTTACACATCTTTTTTTATATTTATTCATATATTTTTATATTTTATGCTACTCAATATTTTTAAACTTTTCTGTAACATTTGATTTCCTTGTAATATAGAATACAATTCATTTTTATTGTTCGTGCATCCAACAAACTTTCTAAATTCATTAATTCTAATAATTTATCTGTAGAACATTCAAGATTTTCTATTCATAGTCATATCCTTCAAAAAATATGAAAGTTTTGTTTCTTCCTTTCTAATGCTTATAACTTTTTTCTTTGTCTTGATTTATTTATAGGCTATCCAATAAAATGATGACTAGAAATGGTGATAGCTGGCATCTTTCTTATGTTCAATACACAAAAGAAAGTTTTCAACAATTTATAATTAGGTATGATGTTTGCTGTCGGTTATTTTAGTTACGCTTTATCAGAATAATGACGTTTCCCTTTATTCATACTTTGCTAAGAGTGTTTATCATTAGCAGATGTTGGATTTAATCACACAATTTTTATGTCCATTTAATTGACTTTTTTTTTTTTCCTTTATTCTATCAATGTGATGAGTGCACTGGTTCCATGCATAATATTAAAGAAACCTTGCATTCCTGGAATAAAACAAGTTTAGTATCACATTTTATCATTTTTATATAATTCTGGATCTGATTTTCTCTGTGTTTTTCAGGATATTTTCATCCATGAGTATTTGCCAGTAATTTCCTTTTCTTGTAATGCCCTTATTAGGTTTTCATATTAAAGTTATGTTGGTCTCATTAAGTGACATATTTTTTGCATCAGAGGGTATTTCTCTTTTCATTTTTTTCTGGAAGACTTTTAAGTTAATGTTTGATAAAATTCGCCATTAAAGCCATATGGACCCAGAGTTTCCTTGTAGGATGTTTTTTGATTATAGAGTCAATATCTTTAATAGATAGAAGGCTATTTACAGTTTCTGCTTCTTTATGTATCAGTTTTAAAAGGTGAATTTTCTTAGGCATTTGTTAATCTATTTTTTCAATTTATTGACACAAATAATGTGTTGTTTATCATATCCTTACATTATTATTTCTGCAAGATTTTTAGCAATGTCCCCTCTGTCATTCCTACTTTGTGCCTTCTCTCCTCTTTTTTCATCAGTTTCACCAGGAGTTTATCAATTTTATTAATCCTGTCAAAAAAACAGCTTTTGGCTTTGTTGATGTTCTCTAGCATATGCCCCTTTGTTTTATTAATTTCTACTCTTACAATTCTATTTCCTTCCTTTCACTGGATTTATTTTTATATTTTCTAGGGATGCTAATTTCACTAATTTTCAGCCCTTTGTCTTTTCTAATATGTACATTTAAGTTATAAATATCCACCTAAGAACTGCTTTAGTAACAGCTCACAGGTTTTGATATGTAGTTTTCTTAAATTTGAGTCTGTTAATACAAATATCTACAACCCTCGTGGGTGCGTTTCTATCGTTCATTGTTTCTACTGGATTAAGTTGCCTTGTCTCCTTGAGTATCTATTTATTTCTTATTGAGTGCTGGTCTTTATAATTTGAAATTTGTCGGTATAAACAACTTTGTCTTAGAGAATTAGGACGATATAAAATTCTTCCCAAAAAAGATTTTTATTTACTCTTACCAGATTCCCATGAGTGTTAGCAAGCTTGGATCATCTTGAACGAATCTTAGGAACTGCAATATTTCTTGGGACACCTAGGTGACTCTAAGTTGGGCTGCAGTCCATACAAAGGCTGTCTGAACTCTGGTTTTCTCAACTCCTAGTGGCAGCCCACTGGGCTCCCAATCCAAGCCCCAGGGAGGTTACCAGGGTGACCTTTGGTGAGTCTTTAACTACAACTTAGTTTTCTTTAGCCCCATGAACTATTAAGAAGTGTTTCTCAGACTTTCAGTTAAGTCCTCTGATAAGCAATATCCCCAGTTTAAAAAGAGCTCCAAATGTGAGACTCACCACTCTGAGTTTCTGTTCTCTGTAAGATACTGCCTTGATATCTCTTTACCTCTTTGTTAGTCCTCCAGTGCCTTTAAGCAGATTTTTTTTACACCTTATCTAGCTTTTCTAATTGCCCATGAAAACATTGGCATGATTTACTTGGTCTGCTTCAGCTATCGCTTACCTTCACTAGATAAAAAAGTAAAGTTAAAATAAAGAAGTTATTTGCACATGAATCTGTTCTAAACTTCTCAAAAAAAATTGATTTTTTTTTCCAGCTTAACAATACACTAAGTTTAAAAGTATGATCATTTGAATGATATCTTCAAAATTAACATTAGCCTTTGGGATATTACCTGTCCCTCAGGCTAAATGGTTAAAATTGCCTAAGTAAAAAAATAGTACTTGGTGCCTCTGCGCCCCAATGTTTCATTTATCCTTTGCATAAGAACATTTTATGTGCCTGTTGTTTTTAGCATTTAAATTTCATTATGGAGAATTTAGAATCCTATATATCTTATTCTGTTTATTTAGTTAGAAGCTGTGATCTTTTACAGGCAATCAGTGAGTCTTTTTGACTATCTCCATCAATAAAGGCAAAGCATAAGTTAGCAGGTAGCTTTAGTCTACTCCCATATCAATCAGCTCCCCCTTTGTCATCTCTAGCCCTTAATTTCAACCATTGTATTGTTCCAAACTCTTCTTAATAATGAAATTCTATCAGTTCTATGTAGGAACATTCTTTATATACATACATACACATTCCGGGCTGATGTCTCCTGCCACAAAATGTGTACCTGACTCAAGTAGAGCTTCTGAGTGACAAAAACAAAACATTTACAAGTTTCCTGAAACACCCAAGTCTGGTTCAGATATAGTAAAGGGAATGGGGTAAGAAACGTCTTGTTCGTAGTACTCTGACATTCTACCACCAACTTCTAGCCCCAATGGCAAAGGATATTTTCAAACAAATGTCTAACAAATTGGTACAGACGATTAAAAAATAAGTTGTCTATAACCCTGAAGACAACTCATTTATAAGCAAGGCTGTCTGTGTCTCTAGGTCATGTCTAGAAGAAACAAGGGATAAACACTTAATAGCAATTAAAAAAACCAAAACCCAAATCCATTGCTGTCGAGTTGATTTCGATTCATAACAACCCCATAGGACAGAGTAGAACTATTCCACAGGGTTTCCAAGGAAGAGCTGGTGGATTTGAACTGCCAACCTTTTGGTTAGCAGCCGAGCTCTTAACTACTGCACTGCCAGGGCTCCTTTGGGGACACTATGAGTTAGAATCGACTCAATGACAACAGGCTTTTTTTTTTTTTTTTTAGTAGTAATAGCTGACATTTATTGAGTGTCTTAAATGTGCCAATCACTGTGCTAAACATGGCATAAGTGTTATTTCTATATTGGAAACCGCCTTACAAAGTAGCTATTATCTTCAGATAAGGAAACTGGGGTCTCCTTATGTCAAAGCAATGTCAAGGCAGAATTCAACAAGGTCCCCAAGGCCCCTTCTCTCTTATTTGACCTCCCTCTCTAAAGCCTGTGAAGTCAGGAAAGAGTCCCTTCTAGGACACAACTTCCTGTTTCCTCTCAATCTTTTATTCCATTCATTTAAAAATGGTTATTGATCATCCACTATGAGCCTGACATATTCTAAGCACTGAAAAAAATTACAATAAATGGGACACACAAGGTTCTTGTACTCATAAAGCTTGCATTTTAGTATAGATAAAAGACAGTAATCAAGTAAACAAATAAGAATATTTTATACAGAGGTAGTCCCTGAGGGGTGCAAATGGTTAAACACTTGGCTGCTAACCTAAAGGTTGGAGGCTCAAGTCCATACAGAGGCACCTTGGAAGAAAGCCCTGGTGATCTTCTTCAAAAAATCAGTTACTGAAAATCCTACAGAGCTCAGTTCTACTCTGACACACATGGGCTGACCATGAGTCAGAACTGACTCCAATGGCACCTGGTAAATATTTTGCAGAAAATAAAATGGGAAATGAAGGCTAATTGAGATAAGGTAATTAGGGAAGGTATTTCTGAAGAGGCAACTTTCAAGCTGAAATGATGAAAATGGGCCCAGCCAAGCAAAGACTTAAGGGAAGAGTATTCCCAACAGAGGGAACAACAGGAGAAAAGACCCTAAGGCAATGTATCCTCTACCTCAGATATCCAGTTTTTCCATATTCTCTCCCTCTTTTAAAAACCTCAGGTGAAAATAACAAAAAAGACCCGAAATTTTTGACCTTCTCAGAGGTTACTGCATTTTATCAGGATCAAAAGCTTAATTGGAGTCCCTGCATTTGAAATTGGTTAATGTGCTCCACTGTTAACCCAAAGGTTGAAGGTTCGAGTCCACCCATAGGCACTTCAAAGAAAGGCTGATCAATCTACTTCTGAAAATTAGCTATTGAAAACCCTATGGAGCACAGTTCTACTCTGACACACATGAAGTGACCATGAGTTGGAACTGACTCACCAACAATTATTTTTTTAGCTTTACCATAAAGGGAGAAACGCCTAGACTGGAATTCCTCCAATAAGGTGAAGCATTCAAGGGATAATCAGCTTCTCTCTATGCCCAAGAAGAAAATTCTAACATAGGCTATTGCCCACTCAGATCTCCTCATGCCTTCTCAGGATTCTCAGTGAAGGATGTATACGTCAGTGACAATTTTATTGCCCACTCAGATCTCCTCATGCCTTCTCAGGATTCTCAGTGAAGGATGTATACGTCAGTGACAATTTTACACAGCTGAAGTAGAAACTGTAAACTTGGGGAGGCACAATAAGCTTTTCACAGTACAGGAAGTCCCAATGCACCAGTTTGACACATTCCCAAGCTTTGTGAGTTGGTTTTTTTGTTGTTGTTGTTTTGGAACTGAGACTGCGTTTTCCTGGAGCAGGAATGATATAATTGCAAATTAGTCCTCTAAGCATGCCCACAAAAGCCTGCCCAACTTAAAATGCTGCTAACAGTCTGTAAATTAGCAATGGAAAACAGAATTCTGTCACACAACAAGTGAATAAATGGGAAAAATATTGAATGAGAAGTAATTTTTCTTGAATGGCATTGCTTCACAGAAAATTAGGTTTAAGAAGGATAACTAATCACAGCCTCCACCAGACTGAGTCCAACACAACTAGATGGTGCCCGGCTACAACCAGTGACTGCTCTGACAGGGATCACAATAGAGAGTTCCAGACAGAGCTCAAGAAAAACAAAGAACAATAGTCTAACTCACAAAAAAAATAAATAAATAAAAGACCAAACTTACTGGTCTGACAGAGGCTCGAAAAAAAACAAGAGTATGGCCCCCAAACACCCTTATAGCTCAGTAATGAAGTCACTCCTGCGGTTCACCCTTCAGCCAAAGATTAGACAGGCCCATATAACAAGATGAGACTAAAAGGGCATACCAGCCTAGGAGCAAGAACAAGAAGTCAGGAGGGGACAGGAAAGCTGGTAACAGGAACTGAAGGTTGAAAAGGGGAGAGTGTTGACATGTCATGGGGTTGGAAACCAATGTCACAAAACAGTATGCGTATTATTTAATGAGAAAATAGTTTGCTCTGTGAACCTTCACCTAAAGTACAATGAAAAAAAAGAAGTATGATTAAGAGAGATTTTGAAGAGGCTTCCTGGGAACTTTAAAAAAACTCTGGTGAATGGTAGAACTGGTTGATTAGTTATGTCTAACTTTACTTCCCACCACCTCTCAGTTTGTCATACTGTGGCAGCCTGCCTATTATTATGATGCTGGAAGCTATGCCACCAGTATTTCAAATACCAGCCGGATAGCCCATGGTACACAGGTTTCAGCTGCACTTCCAGACTAAGACAGACTAGAAAAAGGCCTGACAATCTACTTCTGAAATCAGCCAATGAAAACCTTATGAATCTCAACAGAATACTGTCTGATACAGTGCTGGAGATTAGCACCCTAGGATGGAAGGCACTCAAAATACACAGTAGCTTCAACAATGGGTTTGAGCATACCAACAATCATAAACATGGCACAGGATCAGTCAATATTTTGTTCTATTGTACATGGGGTCACCGTGGCTCAGAGCCAACTTAACGGCAACTAACAGCAACAATTTTACTTCATAAGCTTTAGCTTGCCTTTTTCTTGGTATAGTAGCAACACTGGTTTTTCTCTAATGCATAATCATCCACTATTAGAGATGGCTGGTTTGGTGCTCTTTTCAGGGCTGTGATGGTACCAAGGACTCATGTAAGGTACAGCATGGGAGACAGGAGAAACAAGAGAGGGCTAAACCAGTAGTTCTCTAAGAATCACCTGGAGAACTTATTGAGACACAGATTGCTGAGAATCTTGCCTTCATCTGATCAGTAGGTCTGAGGTAGGGCACAGAGTTTATATTTCTAACAAGTTCCCCGGTAATGTTGTTGCTGCCAATACAGGGAGGGCACTTTGAGAACCACTGTTCTAAGACAAAAAGGTTCAAGCCAGAAACAACGTTGAAATCTTGCAGCGGGCACTGCTGCTGGCCCTGTGGGGTTATGCACTGTCATTGACTTTAGGGATGCTGCGTTGCTGTTGCATTGCTGTCGCTGTGTGCCTGTCATGGATTGAATTGCGTCCTCCCAAAAATACGTGTCAACTTGGTTAGGCCACGATTCCCAGTATTGTGTGGTTGTTCTCCACTTTGTGATTGTAATTTTATGTTAAAGAGGATTAGGGTGGGATTGGAACACCATTACTAAAAGATCACATCCCTGATCCAATGTGAAGGGAGTTTCCCTGGGGTGTGGGCTACACCACCTTTTTATCTTACAAGAGATCAAGGGAAAGCAAAGCAAGCAGAGATTTAGGGACCTCATACTACCAAGAAAGCAGTGCCTGGAGCAGAGCACAACCTTTGGACCCAGGGTCCCTGCGCAGAGAAGCTCCTAGTCCAAGGGAACACTGACGAAAAGGCCAACAGAGAGAGAGAATGCCTTCCCCCGGAACTGACGCCTTGAATTCAAACTTTTAGCCTACTTTACTGTAAGGAAATAAATTTCTCTTTGTTAAAGCCATCCACTTGTGGTATTTCTCTTATATAGAAGCACTAGGTAACTACATGCCATCAAGTCGATTCCAATTCATATCAACCCTATAGGACAGAGGAGAACTGCCTCATAGGGTTTCCTAGCCTGAAATCTTTACAGGAGCAAATTACCAGGTCCCATGGAGCCACTGGTGGGTTCAAACCAAAGACCTTTTGGTTAACAGCCAAGCACTTAACCACTGGGCTACCAAGTCTCCTTTACAGACTGCTAATTACATCTGTGAATTGGTTGAAAAGGACCAATGTGTCTGCAGTCTTTTCCAGAAGCAAGCAAAAGAATTAATAGCTCTTCCCTGATATGTAAGATTCTTCAAGCACAAATAATAATAATAATTTGTGGGACTCTCTAGGTGCTTTTGGAAGTTGATTTAACTTTTAGACTACAAACACACAATTTGAAAAAAAAAAAGTGTCATTTCGTATTTTATTCAGCCAACATGCATTATGTGCCTACTAGCTGCAAGACACTGTGACAAATAGCAGATGTGAGGAATAACAACATGATTTAATCTAAAGGGAGAGACAGTCATGTACAGGAATAACTAGAATCAAAGTATCCTAAAAGAGCCCGAAGACTGTGACGGTAAAATACAACGAGAATGTAAAAGTGGAAAGCATGCTTCTTTCTACCTGGAGAAACAACTCATGGGAAAAAAGTAGCACTTTAGCATGAGCTTGAAGAATAGGTAAGATTAGGGTTTGGGGGACCTGGGGGCAAAAGAGGGACAAAAAGAAAACAAATGTCCAGGAGGAGAGAGCCATGTAGAAAAAGGTAATGAGGATAGAACACGCATAGGCTGGAGCGCAGGGTACAGAGAAATGGACGAGGAAGAGTGATGTCTTAGTTATCTAGTGCTGCTATAAGAGAAATACCACAAATGGGTAGCTTTAAAGAACAGAAATTTACTTTCTCACAGTTAGGAGGCTAGAAGTCGGAATTCAGGGGCCAGCTCTAGAGGAAGGCTCTCTCTCTCTGTTGGCTCTGGGGGAAGATCTTTGTCTCTTCAGCATCTATTCCTTCACTCCTTGGTGAACTTCATATGGTGTGACATCTGTCTTCCTCCATCTCTGCATACTTCTCCCTTTCCAGTCAGTTCAGTTTATATCTCAAAAGTGACTGGTTTAAGACACACCCTACACTGATATGGCCTCATAAACATAATAAAGAAAGCCCTATTCCCAAGTGGGATTACATCCACAAGTATACCAAAAAAAAAAAAAAAAAAAAACTCCTTCACCATCCAGTAGGTTCCGATTTATAGTGAGTGACCCTATAGCACAGAGCAGAATTGCTCCATAGGGTTTCCAAGGCTCCAGATCTTTACAGCAGTTAACTGCCACATTTTTCTCCCACAGAGCCACTGGGTGGGTTCGAACTGCTGACCTCTGGTTAGCAGCCAAGCACTTAACCACTGTACCACCAGGGCTCCTCATCCACAAGCATAGGGGATAGGAATTACAACACAGATTTTGGGGGTACACAATTCAATCCCTAACATTTGGAAAGGTAGGCTAGGATTAGATCATGGAGGTCCTTAAATGACAGGCACAAAAAAAAAAAAAGTTTAAAAATTGAACACCAAAAGCAAGTGCAAAAAAATAAAATAAAAACAGATAAACTGGACTTAAACAAAATTAAAAACTTTTCTGCATCAAAGGAATTTATTGAGGAATAGAGATGACCCACAGAACATGAGAAAATATTTGGGAACCATGTATCTGATAATGTATCTGATAGTGAGTTTTATATCCAGAATATGTAAAGAACACCTACAACTTAACAAAAACACAAACAACCTAATTAAAAAATGGTCAAAGGACTTCAACAAAGAAGATAAACAAATGACTAAAAAACACATGAAAAGATGCTCGGCATCATTAACTATTGTTGATGTGTGCCATCAAGTCGATTACAACTCACAGGGACTCTATAGGACAGAGTAAAACTGCCCTGTAGGGTTTCCTAGGCTATAATCTTTATGGGAGCAAATCAACAGTCTTTTCTCCCACAGAGTGGCTAATGGATTTGACCTGCAAGCCTTCTGATTAGTTTAGCAGCTGAGCACTTAACCACTGCACCACCAGGGCTCCTTCTTTAGCCATTAAAGAAATGCAAATCAAAACCACAATAAGGTAGTTCACACCTACTCAGATGGTTAATAACAGAAAATTAGAAGCGCTGAGGAGAGCATGGAGAAATTGGAGCCCTCATGCATTGTTGACGAGAACGTAAAATGATGCAGCCACTGTGGAAAACATTTTGGCAGTTCCTCAAAAAGAAAAACATAGAATTAGCATACGGCCCAGCAATTTCATACCTAGGTGTGTACCCAAAAGTCTTGAAAGCAGGGACTTAAACAGACATTTGTACACCAATGTTCACTGCATCATTATGCACAATAGACAAAAAGTAGAAACAACACAAGTGTCCCTCGACATATGAACGGATAAACAAAATGTGCTATATCCATACAACGGAATGTTATTTAGCCATAAGGAGAAATGAAATTCTGGTACATGCAACAATATGGATATACCCTGAAAACATTACGCTAGACAAAAGATAAACACTGTATGATTCAACTTACTTGAAATACCTAGAATAAGAAAATGCATAGAGACCAAAGTTTATCAGTGGGTACTGGGAACTGGGGACGGGGGACGGAGAGTAGGGAGTTACTGCTTAAGGTGTTCTGAGTTTCTGTTTGGGATGACACGAAACTTGTAAAAATACCGGATGAAGTTACACAGCGTGATGAATGTAATTAATGCCACTTAATTGTACACTTAAAAATTATTAAAATGGAAAAGGTTTGTTATATTTTACAATTTTTTTTTTTCAGTTTGAAATTGAGTAGCTTTGAAAGCTTTTAAGCATAGGTGTGATAATTTAGAGCTGTTTTAGGAAAACTGATTGGGCAGCAGAAAATCTGGAAGTAGGGAGACTAGTCAGAAGCCTAATATAGTAGACCAAGACTGAAGAAAGAAATCAGGGCAAGGTTGTTGTTAAGTGCCATCGAGTTGGTTCTGACTTGTAGCAACCTTATGTACAACAGAACGAAACACTGACTAGTCCAGCAACATTCTCACAATCGTAGCAATGCTTGAGCCCATTGTTGCAGCCACTATGTCAATCCATCTCGTTGAGGGTCTTCCTCTTTTTCATTGACCCTCTACTTTAACAAGCATGATGTTGTTCTCCAGGGACTGATCCCTCCTGATAATATGTCCAAAGTGTGTGAGACATAGTCTCGCCATCACTGCTTCTAAGGAACATTTTGGTTGTACTTCTTCCAAGAAAGACTTGTTCCTGCTTTTAGCAGTCCATGGTATAGTCAATATTATTCCACAACACCATGATTAAAAGGTGTCAATGCTTCTACGGTCTTCCTTATTCATTGTCCAGCTTTTGCATGCATATGAAGCAACTGGAAACACCATGGCTTGGGTCAGGTGCACCTTAAAATTCAAGATGACATCTTTGCTTTTCAACACTTTAAAAAGGTCTTTTGCAGCTGACTTGTCCAATGAAATGCATATTTTGATTTCTTGACTGCTACTACCACGGGTGTTCATTATGGATCCAAGTAAAATGAAATCCTTGACAACCTCAATCTTTTCTCCATTTATCACAATGTTCCTTATTGGTCCAGTTGCGAGGATTTTTGTTTTCTTTATGTTGAGTTGTAACCCATACTGAAGGCTGTGGGCTTTGATCTTCACCAGTGAGTGCATCAAGTCCTCTTCACTTTCAGCAAGCAAGGCTGTGTCATCTGCACAACGCACGTTGTTAATGAATCCTCCTCCAATACTGATGTCCCTTTCTTCGTCACAGAGTCCAGCTTCTTGAATTACTTGCTCAGCATACAGATCGAATAAGTATGGTGAAAGGATACAACTCTGACGCATACCTCTCATGGCTTTAAACCACCCAGTATCCCCTTGTTCTGTTTGAATGACTGCCTCTTGATCTATGTACAGGTACCTCATGAGCATAATTAAGTGTCCTAGAATTCCCATTCTTCGCAGTATTATCCATTATTTGTTATGATCCACACAGTCGGATGCCTTTGCATAGTCAATAAAACACAAGTAAACATCTTTCTGGTATTCTCTGCTTTCAGCCAGGATCCATTTGACATCAGCAATGATATCCCTGGTTCCACATCCTCTTCTGAAACCAGCCTGAATTTCTGGCAGTTCCCTGTGGATATACTGCCACAGCTGCTTCTGAATGATATTCAGCAAAATTTTACTTGCATTTGATATTAATAATATTTTTTGATAATTTCCGCATTTGGTGGGATCACCTTTCTTGGGAATAAGCATAAATATGGATCTCTTCCAGTCGATTGGCCAGGTAGCTGTCTTCCAAATTTCTTGGCATAGATGAGTGAGCACTTCCAGCACTGTATTCATTTTTTGAAACATCTCAATTGATATTCCATTAATTCCTGGAGCCCTGTTTTTCACCAACGTCTTCAGAGCAACTTGAACTTCTTCCTTCAATACCATCAGTTCCTGATCATATTGCTACCTCCTGAAATGGTTGAACATCGACCAATTCGTTTTGGTATAGTGACTTTGTGTACTCCTTCCATCTTCTTTCGATGTTTCCTGCATTGTTTAATATTTCCCCTGTAGAATCCTTCACTATTGCAACTCTAGGCTTCAATTTTTTCTTCAGTTCTTTCAGCTTAAGAAATGCCAAGCATGTTCTTCCCTTTTGGTTTTCTATCTCCAGCCCTTTGCACACATCATTACAGTACTTTCCTTTGTCTTCTAGAACTGTCTTTGAAATCTTCTGTCCAGCTCTTTTACTTCATCATTTCTTCCTTTTGTTTTAGCTTCGCAACATTCAAGAGCAAGTTTCAGAGTTTCTTCTGATATCCATTTTGGTCTTTTGTTTCTTCCCTTCCTTTTTAATGATCTCTTGTTTCATTTATATATGATGTCCTTGATGTCATTCCACAACTCATCTGGTCTTTAGTCATTTGTGTTCAACACATCAAATCTATTCTTGAGGTGGTCTCTAAATTCAGGTGGAATATGCTCAAGGTTTTACTTTGGCCCTCGTGGACTTGTTCTAATTTTCTTCATTTTCAACTTGAACTTGCATATAACCAATTGATGGTCTGTTCCACAATCGGCCCCCAGCCTTGTTCTGACTGATGATATTGGAGTTTTCCCATCAACTCTTTCCACAGATGTAGATGTAAGCAATTTGATTCCTGTGTATTCCATCTGGCAAGTTCCATGTGTACAGTCACCATTTATGTTGGTGAAAAAAAGGTATTTGCAATGAAGAAGTCATTGGTCTTGCAAAATTCTATCATGCAATCTCCGGCATTGTTTCTATCACCATGGCCATGTTTTCCAACTACCAACTCAAAATGAAAAGGAACAGCTGCAAACATCCATTAATAACCAGAATCCAGAATGTATGAAGTATGAATATAAGAAAACCGGAAATCATCAAAAATGGAATGTATAAACATCGACACCCTAGGCATTAGTGAGCTGAAATGGACTGGTATTGGCCATTTTGGATCAGATAATCATATGGTCTACTATGCCAGGAATGACAACTTGAAGAGGAATGGCATTGCATTCATTGTCAAAATGAACATTTTAAGATCTATCCTGAAGTACAACACTGTCAGTGATAGGATAATATCCATAAACCATGCAGACCAGTTAATACAACTGTTATTCAAATTTACGCACCAACCACACTAAGGCAAAAGATGAAGAAATTGAAGTTTTTTTACCAAGTTTTGCAATCTGAAATTAATCAAACATGCAATCAGGATGCATTGATAATTGCTGGTGATCGGAATGGGAAAGCTGGAAACAAAGAAGAAGGGTGGGACAGTTGTGATAAAAAGGAGAGAGTTATGATAGATAACGTCAGGTAGCATCACCATTACCCAATGACAGATTTGAGGTAAGGATAAGAGAGAAAAAGGAGACAAAGATGACTCTGAAGATTTGAATCTCAGTGAATGGCCAAAGTTCTAAGAAATATGAAAAGTTCGAAGAACTATTCCAATACTAAGAGAATTCCTGTACTTTATAGCAGTCACAAATTTTCATACCATAAGGGAGATGAAAACTTTGTTATAAAATCCCAGTATTTTCTTCCCCCATTATTCAGCCCCACTTGCCTTGGACTACATCTCTGAAGTCAGTGGCTACCCATTTTTTTTTTTTTTTTACCTCAATCCATGCATACACGTGAGAGTGCAAATAGAAAGCTGAAACAAAACTGTCAATAAGCAATACTTAACCTTATCGAGTGTAATGAATTCTGATATTTTTCGTTCTATTCTGTGTCATTTTTTAAAAATACTCATTGCAACCACCAAATTGATTTCATGGCCCACAAATGGCTTGTATCCCAGTGTGCAAAAAACTCACTGACTTTTAAGCAATAAGATTCAGCAATTACGTAGGTAGTATGAAATGAGGAAGATCTACTTTTAACAGATGTCAAAGGAAAAGAAAATTATGTGGAAACAATATGTTCTCCTTACTCTCCAGGATATTTTAGGTTACTTCTCCAAAAATGTAGGCTAACTATAAATATCAAGCTTAAAGATAACAAAAAACTATTCCAATAAAGAGAAAGTGTCTATTTTAACAACATGCTCAAAATATTAGGCACAGCTCATATATACCTTAAGAAAATTTTGTACTGTATATTAAAACACATATAAAATAATATATTGAGACACACAGGCTAAGTGCTCACAACCTTCACTCTTTGAAAGGATTTTTTAAAATAGGTTTAAATAGAAATAATTCCCCTAATGCAATAAAATTAACTAGCTACCTGACCAAAAACCCACTGCCGCTGAATCGATTGAACCATGGTGACCCTAAAGGACAGACTAGAACTGCCCCATAGGGTTTCCAAGGAGCAGCAGGTAGAATGCGAACTGCTGACCTTTTGGTTAGCGGCCATAGCTCTTAACCAACGCACCACCAGGGCTTCAGCTACTTGACAGAGCCAGCTAATTGAGAAACTTGTTTGAATACCACTGCCCACTGCCTTTTAATCAGAACTGAAGGTAGAGCACTGCAACAGTCAAAGGAAAGATGTCTCAACTTGTGAAACTGGTATTTACGCCTGTAAAAAATGGCTCAGGGGTGGCGTCTGACCTCCTCTAACTTCACAAGGAGGAGAGAGAATCACAAACAGCATCGACAGCTTAAGGCTGATTGCTAGAAAGTGGAGGTCAGACATGCTTCCTCTCTCCAGCATTTTTACCAATTCTGACACCAATTGTCCCTCCCACAGCACTCTCAACTTCTCTCCTGGGTTTGATAATTCCTTGCAATGGCCACACAGAATTCACAAACCATGCTCACAGTTACGGGGTTTATTAGGAAAGGAATAGGTTACAATTCAGAATCAGAAACGACTCAGGAGACAGCTCTTCGGTTAGGACAGCTTCTTGGCCATGCCCATAGGCAGGCCTCTCTCTGGCCCTCGGCTCCTTAGCCTCTGCCCTGCTCAGGCAAGTGTTACAAACTTATTTAGCTCCTCCGGTAAGTTCCCAGGGGGCACCCACTCCACCAATAAGCCTCAGCTGGAAGACCCTCAGCTCTCTCGTTCCCTGGGTTGGTGAGCCTACCTCTGCCAAGTGCCTGCAGGCATCCCACTCCACCAGCAAGCCTCCTGCCCCAAGGTGCTCAGCCAGGGGCAGATTAGTCAGTAAGCACTGTAATTAGCCAGTAAGTACCATGTGCACAAGATTACAGAAAGCAAGGTAAATGCAGGCCTAATTGTCTATACCTTGCTTATCTGGTAATCTGAGCCTGCACAGCTCAGCTCTCTTGCTCCGTGGGCCTTTTGGTTGGAGGTTCGAGCCCACCAAGAGGCACCTTGGAAGAAAGGTCTGGCAATCTAATTCCAAAAATCACAGCCATGAAAACCCTATGGAGCACAGTTCTACTCTAACACATATGGGGTTACTACGCGTCACAATCAACTCCAGGGCAACTGTTTTTTGTTGTCTACCAGGATAGAAACCAAACAACCAAACTTCTTTCCATTGAGTCAATTCTGACTTACAGTGGCCCTATAGGACAGAGTAGAGCTGTTTGTCTTTATGGAAGCTGACTAGCACATCTTTCTCCTGTGGAGGGGCTGGTGGGTTCGAACCACTAACTTTTCTCTTAGCAGCCAAGCACTTAACCACTGCCACCACGAATGTTCCTTTCTACCAGGATAAGGTAGGGAAAATGGTATCCATCAGGGACACAGTACACCTTGTTTCTCAATTAGACCTAATCAGAGGGGCAAGTCTCACCCATTGATAAGCTAGAGGTATGGTTTGTTGACCTACCAGGTTTATGAGCCTTAATACATCACTTTAATGAAACAGATTCCACAGGCAGACTTCCCTAGAAAAAGACTGGGAAAAACAAGGAAGGGCACTGGTTTGTCACCACAAAATCATATATTACTTTATAAGAAACAGAATTTTAAAAATGGCCATAAATTGGGCATTACTATGTGCACAGCACTACACTAAGTACTTTCTCATACCTGATCCTTCTAACAACCCAAAGAGTTAAGTGTATTTTCCCCATTTCACCGATAAATAAACAAGACCTCCAAGAAGTTAAATGACTTGCTCAAAGTCGAACAGATGGGAAGTGCAGAGCTGAGATATGAAGGTAAGTTTCCTCGCTTTCCTAACTCACTCCTCAAGATAAGAAATATAAAGAAATTTACACAAGAGCAATTTCAATTGATCTCTAGTGTAGCCTTTTATCAAGCTTTATTCAAAACCATAATTGAACCCAGTGTATATATTTGGAAATACCCAATATGCAGAAGGATAGGCAAGCAAGACTCTCAACAATAAATCTTCCCAAATGTTTGGCTATTGAATGTCTTCTCCCCCATTTTTTCTACCCCCTAATTTTTTTAATCAGTCTACCTCCCTCCACCTTTTGGGTTTCATCAGTACCCATAGTAACACCCACAGATAAAACACAGGCAGGAGATTCTCCCAAGTATCTTGAAACGTGGAACCTTGCCAGCATTTTTCATCAGTATGATGCTGTGTACCACACAAAGCAGCACCATTCTCCTTCTATTCCATTCATTTCCCACCCACTCAGTGGCAGCCAAGGCCATTTGGGAAGCTTGAGACAACTGACACATTTGTATTCATAACTTACAGATCAGTCTTTCAATGTTTCAAAAAAATGCCTGAGCTAGAAACTGTTGGATTCCTTGCACCACTCCCTCTTAACTCTTACCTTAGAACTAGGCATGAACTAGAACTGAGCTGCTTCCTGAGATGTTCTGCTCATTGTTTACCTTAATCAGACAAAACTGTTTAAACTGTGGCACGTCCTCTGGCTTCTTATATACACTAAATATTAAATGAAATTCTAACCACAATGGGACCCTTCTGAATTTTCCTGCTAGATGGTGAACAGTGAAAAATATGAGAGTGGAATCTGAAAATAGTATCGGTGCAATGTGTTGTATTTAAAAACAGCCTTGATTAGATTCATGAATAATCTGGTTCACCCAGCCAGAATACCTAATTATTGATTGCACAGTTATAAATATGAGGAGATTATAAAACAATGATCATCTGTCTGCAACACATTAAACATGGAGGATTTGCAAGGATCAATACAGTGTGGACTGGCAGATACGCGGTTCAGGATACGTGTTAAAAAAAACTCGGTCTTTTTTTTTTTTAGCTTTCTTATATTTTAAATTGACTCATTTGGCACTGATGATTATTATTTAAAGTTAATAATACTTTTTATTTATTGGCTTTCTCTCCAAAAGTACTAACAACTTTCTAATGGACAATAATTCTTAAAACATACATTTTACCATGACAGGATGCTGGACACACTGAGCTCATAGTTCCCTGACATCCTCAAATCTATCAATAGATATTTTGTGAGTGCTTATGTATGTAAATGTATAAATGGTTTACATAAAACACTCCATTCATTCTTCCCCAAAACCTCACAAGGTATGGATTTTTAGCCCGGTTTAACGATAGAGGAAACTGAAATTCGGAGAGATTAAATTACTTGCCAGAGGTCACACAGTCTATAGGTAGCTAAGCAGAGTGGGACCCAGACCTGTGATGGTCCCATACCTCCTTCCTAGTTTGTGTTAGTTACCCATATCTTAGGTTATCATTCAACGTCACACACACTTGAAGACAGTCTACTATGAGCCTCTTTCTGAACCTAAGGTCCCTGGGTGGCACAAACTCTTTGTGCTAAACTACTAACCTAACGGTTGGCAGTTCTAATTCACTCAGTGGCACCCTGAGAGAAAGTAAGTAATTCCTGGAGATCTGCTTTTGTAAAGATTACAGCCAAGAAAACCCTTTGGGCCAGTTCTACTCTGTAATACATGGGGTCACCACGAGTCAGAATGACAATGGGTTTGTTTTTGTTCGTTTGTTTTATGAGCCTCCCTTCTGATTACCATGTTTCTTATCCTTGCATTTCTTTTTCATAGTCCATCAGCATCCTTCTCAACACAAATCCCTTCCTAGCTAGGTCATTTTGTTATTTTCCTCAGCTGTACCCTTGGTTCCTACAAATTTGCTTCCAATTCTTCAACTGTACCCACTTTGGCACTCACCATCCCTGAGTAAACTCTACACCTGGGAGCCATTAACTAGCCACGAAGAAGGCCAAGAAAACAAGTGGATTATTTGCACACAAAGCAATGCTAATCAAACTCCCTTTAGTCCTCCTTATTCCTTGGTGAGCCCTAATACATCCCAATATGACTCTCTATCACATTTCTCAAACTCTTTTCCAAACCTCTCCCCCTCCAACCCCTAGCCACAGTTCCTCATATCTGTCTCTGAGCTGACATTTTCCATTTTAGGGGGTAAAACCACATAACTTTCTTCTCTTCAGCTCAATCTTTTTTTTTTTTTTTTTCCTTCTTCTTTTTCTTCCCATCTTAAACCAAAACCAAACTCACTGCTATCAAATGCATTCCCACTTGTGGTTTTCAAATCTGTGACCTCTCGGAAGCCGGTCACCAAGACTTTCTTCCAAAGTGTCTCTGGGTGGACTCGAACCACAATCATCCTGTTAATAGTCAAGCATATGATTGTTTGCTCAACCCAGGGGCTCCTTATATACTATGTTGTTGTTGTTGTCGTGTGTCCTTGAGTCAATTGTGACTCACAGCAACCCTAGAGAACAGAATAGAACTCTCCCATAGGGCTTCCAAGGCTGTAATCTTTATGGAGGCAGACTGCCACATCTTTCTCCCACAGAGCAGCTAGTGGGTTCAAATCATAGATCCTCCAGTTAATAGCCCAGAGCTTAACCACTGCACAAGGAGGGCTCCTTTAATATACGATAGAGCCTGACATAAACTAAAGACTCAATATATATTTGTCAAATTGAGCTGACCTACACTTCATCTATCGAGTCCTGGTGGTGTAGTGTTTAAGAGCTCAGCTGCTAACCAAATTTTGAATCCAGCAGCCGCTCCTTGAAAACCCCATGGAACAGTTCTACTCTGTCCTATAAGGTTGCTATGAGTCAAATCCAACTCAATGGCACCTAACAACAACCACATTTCATCTTGAACGTTTTATGTTTAAATCATTGTCAGTCTTACTTGGTTTTAAATTGGGGAAGGAGGGCCATATTTCAGGAATCATGATCTCTGGGTTATGGCTTCATAATTTCTCTGTTGTATTCTTCACATACATAATTACATTAATGGAGTGTCAGCAACCACAAAAACATTTCAGATTGTATCATCCAGTGCCACTAGTCTTGCTTTTGACAAAGTTATATATTAGCACTTGTTCACATATACTTGTAGAGTATTAAGCTTCAGCAGAGTTGGAGATGACATTATTAGGTTTTATTAACCATTTTCAAGCTGGTGTCCTAGGTAGTATTACCATTACTACTTCTTCCTTTGCTTATTAACTTTAAATCATAGAGCTTCTACACTCACGTCTGTTCTCCTTTTCATTTGTACATTCTGCCAAGTATTATCTTTTACAGAAATAATGAATAAAAGGTTGTTTTCTTGCACAGTATGATGACCCATGTTTGAAAAATAAGCTGTACATACAAACACATGGCACAATTAAAAAAAAAAATCCTATGAAAGTCCTCAGTCAAATCATAAGCATAGAAAGAAGCCAAGTAAACTGTGAAAAAGAACCAATGCATAGCTTTTAAAACTTTAATTATAGCCTGTGTTACGGGGGGCGGGGGGTGGGGACACCTGTTCCCAGCACTTTGTGTACCTGCTAAAGACTCTAAATGGAATCAGATATACAGTCATTTCTTTGGTAGTTAAAGTAGATTAGTATCCAAGGACTACATAAAAACATTAATTAAATCCCAAATTCAATCTGTACTAGGACACTATTCTCTTGAAGTTATAAATAAATGAGAACTGTTCTAAATTGATTAAGTGCATTGCACTCCAAGGAAAAACAGGAGTTCTGGCATGTAGATAAATGCATTGTGAAATAGCTCTTTCAGGGAAAAAAAAAAGAAAGAAAAAAACAAAAGTAGGGTATTATTAAACATCACTGAGATTCACAGATCACAGTCTAATTGCAATGGGCCTCTCATTCGTAAGCATATACAAGCCCTTGCTATTTGCATAGCACAGAAACGTACAGTGCCTGAAGGTCATCACAGAATTCATCATTCAGTCGAGGAGAAAACTCATAAACTCATAAAAAGATAGTGTAGCGATTGTCTACACAGAAAATCACAAGGAATCTACAAAAAAAAAAAAAAAACTAAGACTAGATCTAATAAGTGAGCTTAGCAAGGTTGCAAGATACAAGGTCAATGAATAAATATCAGTCACACTTATATGCACTAATAACAAAAATGTAGAACCCAGTATTGAAAACACAGTATCATTTAAAACCTCATCAAAAAAAATGATACTTGGGTATAAACCTAACCAAAAAAGTATAAGATCTGTAAGCTCAAAATTATAAAATACTGATAAAAGAAATCAAAGAAGACCTACGCAAGTGGAAAGATATATGCTGTTCATGGTTTGGAATATTCACTACAGTAAAGATGTCAACTCTCCCCAAACTGATCTATAGTTTTAAAGCAATTTCTATCAAAATCCCAACAAGATATTTTTTAGATATAGAAAAGCTTCTAAAATTTATATGAGAAGACAAAGGCCCTAGAATAGCTCTAACAATCTTGGGGGAAAAAAAAAGAATAAAGTAGAAGGAATCAACCCTACCTGGTGCTAAGGCTTAGTATATAACCACAGTAATCAAAACGGTGTGGTACTAGTGAAGTGAGAGACATATAGATCAATAGAACAGAATAGAGAACCCAGAACTAGACTCACACAAATATGATCAACCGATTTTTTTTATTTTATTGTGGTAAAATACGTATAACAAAAAATTTCCCATTTTGACCATTTTTAAGTATACGATTCGGTGACACTAATTATATTTACCACGTTGTGCATCCATTACCACTATTTCCAAAAGTTTTTCATCACCCCAAACAGAAATTCAGTGCCCCTTAAGCAATAACTCACCATCCTCCCACAACCATTAATAAACATTTGTCTCATTTCCAGATATTTCATGAGTAGAATCATACAATATTGCCCTTTTGAGTCTGATTTACTTCACTTAGCATGATGTCTTCAAGGTTTATCCATGTTGTAGCATGTGTCAGAACTTCATTTCTCTTTATGGCTGAAGAATATTCTCTGTGCGTGTGTGTGTGTGTGTGTGTGTATCAGAGCCCTTGTGGCACAGTGGTTAAAAGCTCAGCTGCTAACCAAAAGGTCTGCAGTTCGAACCACCAGCTGCTCTGCTGGAGAAAGATGTGGCAGTCTGTTTCCATAAAGATTACAGCCTTGGAAACTCTATGGGGCAGTTTTACCCTTTATAGGGTCTTTAGGAGTCGTAATCAACTCACTGCAAAGGATTTGGGTTAGTTTGGTTATATGTATGTATATATATATATATATATATATATACATACACACACACTGCATTTTGTTGATCCATTTATCTGTTGATGAATTGCTAGAGTAAGTAATTCAGTGACATGTAGCACTTTCACAATATTGCACAACCACCACCTCTATCTAATTCCAAAACATTTCCATTACTCCAAAGTAAAATCCTCTATCCATTAAGCAGTTTCTCCCTGGTTCCCCTCCCTCCAGCTTCTGTCAATCACCAATCTGTATTTTGTCTCTATAGATTTATCTATTTTCAACTTTTCACATACAATTGGCCCTCTGTATCCTCGGGTTCCGCATTCATCGATTCAACCAACCAGGGATCAAAAATATTTGGATAGAAAAAGAAAGTTCCAAAAAGCAAAACTTGAATTTGCCACACACCGAGCACTATGCTGAATCCATGTGGATGAAGTGCTGTGTAGGCATCCCCTGCTGTAGCCTCCCTCCATTTCACAGACCCTCAGTCTCTCTCCAACACTCGCGTTTAAGTGCTGTCTCCTGCCTCTCATTCTTTGGCTACTTGTGTTGTGTGCACACTTTGTTTCTGTGAATGGCTCCTAAAACACAACAACGTGGCCGGAGCAACCCCTCCCAAGCTAAGAGCGAGGGAGCTGAGGAGAGCAGAGGCAGGAGTTTATGGCCAATAAAGGATGGCTGGCTAGCTTTGGAAAGCATTCCAGCCTCCAGAACTTCAAGATCAAGGGCAAATCGGATCAGCTGATGCCCAGGCAGCATCAGTGTTCCCAGAAGAGCTCAAAAACTCAGAAGACAAAGGCTGCCTTCCAAAGCAAGTCTTCAGTTATGATGGAACAACTATCTACATAGCATCTACTTTGTACTAGGTATTATAAGTAATCTAGAAATGATTTAGAATATATGGGAGGATATGCATAGGTTATATCCAAATATTATGCCATTTATATAAAGGACTTGAGCATCCACAGAATTTGGTATCTGAGAGGGATCCTAGAACTAATCCCCCACAGACACCGAGGAACCACTGTAGATGAAATAATACATGACCTTTATGTCTGGCTTCTATCACTAAACATAATGTTTTGGAGGTTCATCCCATTGTAGCATGTAATAGTACTTTATCCCTTCTTTATGGCTGAATAATATTCCATTGTATGGATATACTGATTTTGTATATCTATTCACTTGTTGATGGACATTTGCACTGTTTCCACCTTTTGGCTATTGTGAATAGTGTGGCTATCCATATGCCATAAATGAACATGTGTATACATGTACTTGTTTGAGTTGCTGTTTTCAATTCTTTTGGGTATATACTTAGGACTGTAATTGCTGGGTCATATGGTACTTCTATGATAATATATGGTACCATATCATATCATATCATATGGTAACATACGGTCATATGGTAGTTTTTTTTTTTTTTTTGGTTTTTTTATGGTAGTTCTATGTGTACCTTTTGGGGAACCATTAAACCGTTTTCCACAGTGGCTGCAGCATTTTACATTCTCATCAGCAATGCACAAAGCTTCCAATCCCTCTACATTCTTGCCAACATTTGCTATTTTTCATTTTTCTGATAATACCCATTCTAGAGGATGTAATCAACTGATTTTGATAAAAGTATAAAAACAATTCAATGGAGGAAAGACAGCCTTTTCAACATATGATGCTGGAGCACCTGGACATTCATGGGCTAAATAAGTAAATAAATAAATCTTGGTCTAAACCTTGGACCTTATACAAATGTTAACTCAAAATCAATTACAAACTTAAATGTAAAATATAAAACTAAAATAGGAGAAAATCTTCAGGACCTAGGGTCATGCAAAGAGTTCTTAGACCTGACACAAAAAGCACAATCCATAAAAGCAAATATTAATAAATTGGGCTTCATAAAAACTAAAAAAAGTTTGCTTCGTGAAAGACCCTGTAAAAAGGATACAAAAATGAGAAACAGACTTGGAGAAAATATTTTCAAATCATGTATCTAACAAAGAACTAGTATTTAAAACTTGTAAAGAATGCTCAGAACTCAACAATAAGAAAAACAAACAATCCAATTAGAAAGTAGACAAAAGACATGAATGGACAAGTAATCAAAGAGAATGTAAACCGTTGCCATCAAGTTGATTCCAACTCATACAGGTAGCAACTAAATACATGAAAAGACCCACTGCCATCCAGTCGATTCCAACAGCGACTCTTTGGGACAGAAGAGAGCTGATAAGATTTCCAAGGCTATAAATCTAAACCTCACTAGCCACTTAAAAAAAAAAAAAAAGCCCTAGTGGCATAGCAGTTAAGCACTTGGCTGCTAATGGAAAGGTCTGCAGTTTGAACCCACCAGCCACTCTTCAGGAGAAAAAAGTGACAGTCTGCTTCCATAGAGATTTAAAATAATTTAAATTACAGCCTTGGAAATCCTATGGGGCAGTTCTACTCTGTCCCATAGGGTCACTATGAGTCAAAAGCCATTATAAACCAGTTGCCGTTGAGTTGATTCTAACTCATGGTGATGCCACATGTTTCAGAGTAGAACTGCACCCCATAGAGTTTTCAGTAGCTGTGATCTTTTGGAAATACTGCAGATTGCCAGGACTTTCTTCCAAAGCACCCTGGGTGGATTTGAGCCTACAACCTTTCGATTAGTAGCTGGTCTTTTAACTGTCTGTGCCTCCCATAGACTCTATTAGGAAAATGAAAATTAATACTACCAAAAGATATCACTACACCAACTCTTAGAATAACTAAAATTAGAAATAGCAATGACACCAAACACTGGCAAGGATGCAGAGAAAATAGATCTTTCATACATTGCTGATGAGAACATAAAAAATATCGCCATTCTGCAATGTAGTTTGGCAGTTTCTTATAAGAGCAAAAGTGTAATTATCATTTGACCCAACAATTACACTCTTGGGCATTTATCCCAGAAAAATGAAAAATTACACTGACATAAGATCCTGCACAAAATGTCCACAGTAGCTATATTTGTTATAGTAAAAACTGGCAACAACCCAAATGTCCTTCAATGGGGGAATGGTAAAACAAAGTGTACCACAGCCTTACCATGAAACACTACTCAGCAATAATGAATGAACTATAGATATTCGTAAAAACATGAATGGATCTCAAGGGAATGATGTTGAGTGAAAAAAACCCAAATGGTTACATACTGTATGATTCCATATCTATATCATTCCTGAAATTACAAACTTATAGAAATGGAGAACAGACCAGTAGTTGTCAAGGTTAAGGATGGAACTGGGGGTATGACAGGTGTGGTTATAAAAGGGCAAGAGAAAAGATCCTTAAAGTGGTAGAACTGTTCTCTATTTTGTCTATGGTAGTGATCATATGAATCTACAGACTTGATAAAATTGCACAGAACTAAATAAAAACACACATAAATGAGTGCAAACATGTAAAACTAGTAAAATATGAATAAGATGAATGGATTACATCAATGTCAATTTTGTGGTGTGCTATTGTACTACAGATTTGTAAGATGTTACCATTGAGGAAAGCTGGGTGAAGGTCACAAGGGATCCCTCTGTATTATTTCTAACTTCTGCATGTAAAACTGCAATTATCTCAAAATAAAAAGGTTAATTTTTTTTTCAAAAAAAAAAGCATCCTCACTTAATAATCTACAAAATTTCTACCACAGAAATTCGTAATTGGATGGATAAATATGGACTGGAGCTACAAATCAAAGACAGAATTTCCCTAAGTGAGTTCATGAAGGACGGTAGGATGTATTTACGCATAAAGGAGAAAAGAGGTCATTCCCTTTGGATACTAAAAATAAGGAGGCAAAACTTTCCCGATTCTGCTAGTGAGATGCGGGCGAGCAGGGCAGGCGATGGAGTATAGGACTTCTGTGAGAATTTCCAATGACTGCTATGCCAGGTCATATATCATTCATGCCCTCTAAACAACCTTTCTGTAAAGCATGGAGCTAGGGCTTCCCAGTTCTCCAGATGGAATAGTTCAGCTCCTTCCAGAACATTCTGGAGGAAAGGGAGGTGGTCAAGCTATATTTAGCAGTATGAGGTATCAAGGATATTCTGCATCATATTCAGGCTCTATTTCTGTTCAACAGGGCACACGATGAAGATGTAAGCTGTAAGGTGGAGCCCAAAGAGAATCCAGTCTGAGCTGAGTCTCTCAGAAGAGAAATAGCAGGGTATATTGTAGGCAGAGGTTTGGAGGGACAGTGAGGACACCAGGACAATTAGAGCCTCTTTCTGGTTCTCTATCTCAGGTCGCTGTCTGAAGCACTTAGTTGCTTAGAAAAGTCATCTTTTTCTCCTACTATCCCCCCAACACATCCATGTTGTAATCACCTTTCCTATCCACTTAGAGCATCAAGAATAACACATACCACCACCTTCACACATGACAGCAATTAAACCACCGCTGAAAGATAAATCATAATTGTGTTAAAAATTCCAGAAAAATAAAACACCTCTCCATTCTCCTGTGAATTATTCTTTTAGAAATCAATCTGTTCTTCTACTTTGGAAACTTCACTTTTTAGAAGTAGTTCCGTACGTCTCATTTTAAATTCCTTATTTTATAAGACATTCTGATTGCCATCATAGGAGCCTGGGTGGTACAACGGGTTGCGATCCACTGCTAGCCTAAAGGATGGTGCTTCATGCCCACGCAGTGTCTCTGTGAAAGAAAGGCTGGACAAGCTGCTTCCATAAAGATTACAGCCAAGAAAATCCTATGGAGAAATTCTACTCTGAAAGTAGTACTCTGGAGTAGCCATGAGTCAGGGACCAATGATAACTAACAACAACATTGTCATCATATTCCAACTTCAGCAGAAATAAAACTGATTCTTCCATTATAGTATACCTTCATTGACTTGAATGTTTTAAGTGTGAAGGGGCCTTTTCTAGTCCAACTCCTTCTTCCAATAGCTAAGGAATCTGAAACTTGACAGGTGTTGGTACTTAACCGAAGCCACACAGCTAGAGAGGGTGTCATGGATTGAACCATGTCCCCCCAAAATATGTGACAACTTGGTTAGGCCATGATTCCCAGTATTGTGCAGCTGCCCTCCATTTTGTAATTGTAATTTTAGGTTAAAGAAGATTAGGGTGTGATTGAGACACACTTACTAAGGTCACATCCCTGATCCAATATAAAGAGACTTTCCCTGGAGTGTGACCTGTACCACCTTTTATCTCACAAAAGATAAAAGGAAAGGGAAGCAAGCAGAGAAGGGGGACTTTATTCCACTAAGAAAGCAGTGCCAGGAGCAGAATGCATCCTTTGGACCCAGGGTTCCTGCGAAGAGAAGCTCCTAGCCCAGGGACAGACTGACGTGAAGGACCTCCCTCCAGAGCTGATAGAGAAAGCCTTCCCCTGGAGCTGACACCCTGAATTTGGACTTCTAGCCTACTACACTGTGAGAAAATAAATTTCTCTTTGTTAAACCCATCCACTTGTGGTATTTCTATTATAGTAGCACTAGGTAACTAAGACAGAGGGGAACAAACTGGTTGGTTAGCTATTGACATATTGGTTGGTGAAATGGAAGTGATTAGAACTTTGGGAGAAAGCAACTATATCATTTTAAAGTACTTGATATCCAGAGAGGGGAAAGCTGAGCTATGTTAGAGGTGTACTCAAGATGTTAGAAAAGTTGGCAAAGAGACATCGGATAGGCTGATGTCTAAAAAGAACACTGTTCTCACCAACTTCATATGAAAGCGAAAGAGGCCCCAAATAAGTAAAGCATTACTGAAAAAGAACAAAGCTGGAGGCCTCAATCTACCTGATTTTAGAATCTATTATACTGCCACAGTAGTCAAAAGAGCCTGGTACTGGTACAACAACAGATACACAGACCACTGGAACAGAATTGAGAATCCAGACATAAATCCATCCACATATGAACAGTTAAAGGGGGAAAAGACAGTCTCTTTAACAAATGGTGCTGGCATAACTGGATATCCACCTGCAAAAAAATGAAACAAGACCCATGCCTCACACCATGCACAAAAACGAACTCAAAATGGATCAAAGATCTAAATATTAAATCTAAAATGATAAAGATCATGGAAGAAAAAATAGGGACAATGCTAGGAGCCCTAATACATGGCATAAACAGTATACAAAACATTACTAACAATACAGAAGAGAAACGTGATAGCTGGGAATTCCTAAAAATCAAAAACCTATGCTCACCCAAAGATTTCCCCAAAAGAGTAAAAAGATTACCTAGAGACTGGGAAACAGTTTTTAGCTATGACATTTCCAATCTATTTCCGATCAGCATCTGATCTCTAAAATCTACATGATACTGCAAAAATCCAACTACAAAAAGACAAATAACCCAATTAAAAAGTGAGCAAAGGATATGAACAGGCACTTCACTAAAGAAGACATTCAGGCGGTGAAGCGATACATGAGGAATGCTCATGATCATTAGCCATTAAAAAAAAAAGACATGCAAATCAAAACTACCGTGAGATTCCATCTCACTCCAACAAGGTTGGCATTAATACAAAGGACATAAAATAATAAATGTCGGAGAGGTTGTGGAGAGACTGGAACACTTATACACTGCTGGAGGGAATGTAAAATGGTACAACCACTTTGGAAATCAATTTGGCACTTCCTTAAAATGCTAGACATAGAACTACCATATGATCCAGCAATCCCCCTACTTGGAATATATCCTAGAGAAATAAGAGCCTTTACACAAACAGATACATGCACACCCATGTTCACTGCAGCACTGTTTACGATAGCGAAAATACGGAAGCAACCAAGGTGCCCATCCACCAATGAATGGATAAATAAATTCTGGTATATTCACACAATGGAATACTATGCATCGATGAAGAGCAATGATGAATCCATGAAACATTTCATACCATGGAGGAATCTGGAAGGCACTGTGCTGAGTGATATTAGTCAGTTGCAAAAAGACAAATATTGTATAAGACCACCATTATAAGAACTCAAGAAATAGTTTAAACAGAGAAGAAAATATTCTTTGATGGATACAAGATGGGGGAGAGAGGGAGGGAGGGAGAGGAGTTTTCACTAATTAGATAGTAGATAAGAACTATTTTAGGTGAAAGGAAAGACAACACACAATACAGGAGAGGTCAGCATAACCGGACTAAACCAAAAGCAAAGAAGTCTCCTGAATAAACTGAATGCTTCGAAGGCCAGGGTAGCAGGGGTGGGGGTTTGGGGACCATGGTTTCAGGGAACATCTAAGTCAATTGGCATAATAAAATCTATTAACATTCTGCATCCCACTTTGGAGAGTGGTGTCTACAGTCTTGAACAGTAGCAAGCGGCCATCTAAGTTTCATCAATTCGTCTTGACCCACGTGGAACAAAGGAGAATGAAGAACACCAAAGACACAAGGTAATTATGAGCCTAGGAGACAGAAAAGGCCACATAAACCAGAGACTACATCAGCCTGAGATCAGAAGAACTAGATGGTGCCCAGCTACAACCCATGGTTGCTCTGACAGGTAACACAACAGAGAACCACTGAGGGAGCAGAAGAGCAGTGGGATGCAGACCCCAAATTCTTGTAAAAAGACCAGTCTTAATGGTCTTACTGAGACTAGAAGGACCTGGTGGTCATGGTCCCCAGACCTTCTGTTAGCCCAAGACATGAACCATTCCCAAAGCCAACTCTTCAGACAGGGATTGGACTGGACACAACGGGACAGAAAATGATCCTGGTGAAGACACAAAAGACTATGTTGGCATATCCTGTCTGGAGGGGAGATGGCACGGCGGAGGGGGTCAGAAGCTGGCCTAATGGACTAGAAAAGAGAATGAGGAGGGAATGAGTGTACTGTCTCATTTAGGGGAAGAACAATTAGGACTATATAGCAAGACGTGTATAAATTTTTGTATGAGAGACTGACTTGATTTGTAAACTTTCACTTAAAGCACAATAAAAACTATAAAAAATAAAATAAATGTGTTAAAGTAGCTGCTTTTACATTACCTAAGACATTAACATCACTATCAGAAATTGTTATTCTCTTGTTAACTCATTTACATTTTTCAAGTTCTGTGAGTGCAGAAATATTGGTTACTTTGGTTACTGTTTTTTTTAATCTTCCACAATCATTCAATAATTTTTTGTTGCTTAAATGAATATGATGTTCTTGTGTGTGTGTGTGTGTGTGTGTGTGTGTGTGTTTTAATAAGAGACTCCTTTCCTTTTGGAAAAAAAAGAAAGTTGTTCCATGTCGTTAAAAGCAAGAAAAGACCCAGACTGGGGAGATATACTTACAAAGATCTCTGGAGGCATAGGTTTTTTAAGACTACATGCAAAATACGAAGCAAGAAAGACTTCATTAAGGTTAAATGCCAAATGAATTGCATAGACCCATAATTTGAATAATGTCAGAAGGACTAAGTCCCCAGAGCTAACTACAGCTTGCCGAAAAACAAAATAAAAAATCAGCAATAAAAATAACAATAAAGTACTTTTTATTTAATAACCAGCAAAAGAAAATGGCTTTTTCAATTATTTTATGAGCAACAAGAATGAGCATTATATTCATTTCTAAAGGTATATGGCTTTTCATATTAATTGGAAAATGAAAATCAGCGCCTGCTTCATTTCCATGTTCTCTGTAAAAGAGATGCATCTTTAGGTGTAAAAGGCTAGAACAAACCTATTGCAAAGGAATAAGGCCCGACAGCCATTCATTCTTTCACCCGTTCATGCAGCCAATATCAGGCTCACACAATGTGTTAGGTACTATGCAAGGCGTATGAAAATGACATGAACATAGCACGGGAGATATACACATGACAAGAATATAAAGGTAAGCAAAACCAGGTGGGATGTCTTTTCTCAAGGAGTTCACTGCCTAGTGTAAAACCCAGAAATTCAATTGTCTTCCAAATGAATGTAACATGATATTTCTGAAGGGCAGAAAAAAGAGAAAGTATATTCTATGGCAGCATATATTAGTGAGATTTTATTTAGAAACCCGTTGCGGTTACGTCATCTCCAACTCATGGCGGCCCCATGTGTTAACAGAGTTGAACTGCTCCACAAGGTTTTCTTGGTTGTAATTTTTATGGAAGCAGATCGCCAGGGCTTTCTTCTGTGGCACCACTGGGTGTATTTGAACCACCAACCTTTAAGTTAGTAAAATTTTAGCCTAGTGTAAACCATTTGTACCATGCACCAATTTAGAGGAGCAAAAGGGTGTGTGGGATAGTGGTTGAGAAAGTCCTCCTTTGGGATGGATGGTTGAGCTGAAACACGAAGATGAGTAAGAGTTAAACTAGGAGGAAATCAAGGTAGAGAAGAGCCTTGCAGAGAGAAGAAGGATACAAAAGCCTCATGACAAAGGGAGAATGGTGTGCTCAAGCACTGAAAGAGGTCCAGTGAGGCTGGACATCGAGATTAAGGCAGAGGGAGATGAAGCTACGGAGGGGCAGAGCTCGCCTAAACAGGTCTTGCTAAGCCATGGTCATGATTTTAACTTCCATCTTGGAACAAAGAGAATTTGTTGGTGGGATGATAGAATTATAGTTCAAATAGACCACAATGTCCATCTAGACTTGGAGTGCCCAATTAGGAGAATACTGTATCGATCCAGGAGAATGTCCATCTAGACTTGGAGTGCCCAATTAGGAGAATACTGTATCGATCCAGGAGAGAAATGATGTAACTTAAACTGGTATGGAAGAAGTAGAGATACGAAGAAGGGTGAAATGTGAAAAGCATTTTTTTAGGGGCATAATCCATTGCACTTTTTGATGGGCTGGATATTGGAAGAGAAGGAGGTTCCATATGCCTATTTCTAGTGTTCTGATTTGCGGAACTGACCAGATGGTGGTGCCCTTCACCAAGCTAAGAAATAGCAAAGACAACTGCGGTTGGGGCTAGAAATTAGGAGTGCAACAGTAGTTTGAATTATGTTCGAGACATCCAAGTGGAAGTCTCAAACTGGCAGTTGGATATATATTTCTGGCGCCCAGAGCAAAGGTTTCAAGTAGGGATGAGATTCTAAGAAAGCCTTTTGCTGACTCTAAAATGTTAAAGTCACCTCCATAGACTATATATCTGTATCTATGCATCTCTTCAGATACTGAGAGAAACTGTAGATGTAATTTCATAACTGTGTTTCCTAACCTTTTAGGAATCATGCAGGAAAAGAATAATCACTAAAAGAATGGGCATGGACCAGCAGGTTGAAGGAAGAAATGTTGATTCTACAATCATAAACTGGTGATTTCAAAGTTAAGCATCAAAGGACTCTAGAACAAATGAGTAATAGATTTGTGACCTCTTCAAAAGGATAATCATAATTACTAGGTACCAGAATAGGCCAACGTTTAGTCAAATTTATTCTATCCATCTTATTTAAAAAAAAATTATTAAAATGTGGTAGACTCACAATGAGACATCACCTCACCGCCATTAGAATGGCAATGATCAAAAAAATGGAAAACGAGAGCTGTTGGAGAGAATGTGAAGAAACTAGAACCCTCACCCACTGCTGGTGGGAATACAAAATGGTACAACCACCGTAGAAAACAATTCAGCAGTAAATTACAGAATCACATTGAACAGACCTTTACATCTTGTCCAATCTTTATGCAGGAACCCCCCAGACAACATCCCCCAATAGGTAACCATGTCAGCTCTATGAACCACCCAGGAGTCAGACATTTAGTGCCTCTGAGGCAGATCAGTCAACTGTCAGATTCTCCCAAATTTGAAGCATTTTCTTTATGGAGCTTTAATCTGCCTCCCTGGAGCTACTTCTTAAAGCCAGATCCTGATCTTTAGAACCAAGAGAATGATATTATCTCTTTCCTTTTCCATATGACAAGCTTCTGGGAAGTATGAGAGCAACTGCCACAATCCTTACAGGGTTTTTCCAGGATAAGCATTAACCAGCCCTACTTAGTTTCTTCAGCTTTGGGTCATACGATTTCCCTTTCCTGTTAGTCTTCTCTTTTTAAATAAATTTAATATATTAATGACTTTTTATAACTGTAGCAGAGACAATGGCACAATATTATTTTCTGAATGCTATGGGGGAAAATAGGACTTCAGCTTCATTATCTGTACGTGATACTTACGTTAAGGGAGTCTACAGTGGCACTGCATTTGTGACAGCCACATAACTGAACATACAGTCACCTGAAGATCCAGATTATTTAAATACATGCTGTCATTATATCACAGCTCCCTGTTTTATTTCTAGAATTATAGAACAGTATTCACTTCCTCAGGCTTCTGTAAATAAGCCACTACAAACTCGGTGGCTTCAAAGTGTAGAAATTTATTCTCCAACAGTTCTGGAGGACAGAAATCACAGCACCACAATCCTTCTGGAGGCTCAAGGGGACAATCCATTCCTTGACTCTTCTACCTTCTGGTAGCTGTCAGCATTCCTTGGCTTGTGGCTGCATCACACTCTGTTTCATTTTCTTTTCCTTCTGCTCTGTATGTGTGTAGCTCTGTGCCAAAACTCTGTCTCTTTCTTTTAAGGATTCATATAACTGCATTTAGGGCCTACCCAGAAAATCCTGAATAAGCCCCTCTTCTCAAGATCTTTTACTTAATCATATCTTTTGCCATATAAGGTAATATTCACAGGTCCTGGACATTGGGAAGTGATATATCTTTGGGGGACCATTTTTTCAGTCAAACACATGTCTCAAAATTCTTCCAGTCTCTACCCATAATTCTGAAGCCACTTCCACGTTTTTAGCTATTTGTGATAGTAGCGCCCCACTTCTGATATCAAAGTATGTATTAGTTTCTTATAACTGCTACAACAAATTACCACAGGCTTGGTGGCTTAAAACAAAAAATTTTTTCTTTCCTGGTTCTGGAGGTCAAGAGTCTGAAATTAGAATCACTGGGCCAAAAGGAAGGTCAAGTTTTTATCTCACCACCTCTGAAGAGGACATCATGTTTGGCAAAATAGATGGCCAATAAAAATGAGGGAAATTCTCAATGAGATAATTTGACACAATGGACACAACAATGGGTTCAAGCAATCAACAATCATGAAGATGCCAAAGGACTGGATATCATTTCATTCTGTTATACATAAGGCCGCCATGAGTTGGAGCTGACTTGATGGCAACTAACAACAACAACAACAACCTTGGCAGGCTTGTTCAATTATTTTCTAGCCTCCTCTTTACCAGAAGAAAAAATGGTGGCCTCTTCTCTCCTTACCAATAGTGTTATTAAAACATTAAAGCACCCTCGACCTCCCCTGAACACTCCAATTTCTTCACAACTTGCTCAATTGTAGAATCTAGCGTAAGAATCAGCCCTGAATCTGGGCTTCACCAATTATAAGCAGATAATAGTCTATTTTCCTGCTGAAGCACACACTGACACAAACTCATACTTGCTTTTCTAAAATGGTGAATTGTTTAATCTTTTCATCATTTCTGGGTATCTCTGAGCTTCATTTCATAAAGCTTGTTCCCCATATGAATAAGATAAACTTGCAGGAATTGAACTTAGTTCTATTTGCTTCTAACCTCTAATTAAATGCTAATTCTGTCCCCCAGAGGGCTGATGTCCTCAGTCAGCTTCCAGCGTCACGCTCTCTAACCAACAAAATAAACAAGACAGGACCCAGGGGAGGTCTCTGAACCCTCCTCTTTGGCTATGCCTATGAAACAGAAAAGTGGTGGAGAAATCAAAGAATCAGTTTTTTCTGAGACATCCAATATCATGTATTGGATTTTCTAACATTTTAACTGCTTCTGGGCTGGCAGGGTAGGTATTGTCTCTTCCCAAGCTGAAAGTGCTTCATCAATTGCCATTTGCTGGGCCTGACCCATTTTGCCCACAGCTCTAGCCCATTATATAATAACCTAGGAAAAATCAAATCTTCCTGGTGATTTCCAAGTATTCCACAGGAACCCACAATTCACCTATAGGTTCCTGTTTTTTAAAGGGAGCACCTTGGATGTTACCATTAATAGGCATTATCATTCACAATATCCTCACCAAAAAAAAAAAAAAAAGGGTGAAGACAGAAGGGCATGCTGCCAAAAAATTATATCCACAGATACTGAGACTTGCTTCTATTGCATCTAAAAATACTTATATATGCAAATTTCACTTCAATTATCCCAGAAAAAAGAAATTTCAAAAAATCCAGTTTTAACCAAAACGCCAATTTTATATCTGAAACATGCAAACAAATCAGCAAAGGTTCATTTTAGTCCATTAATAGTAATATGCAAGGGAATTCTGAAGTCAGAATCTTCAACTTAAATCTAAGATTGAATTTTAAAAGTGGAAAATAGAATATTATACCCCAAGGTTGTTTCTGTTTTCTTTCATATAGAAAGAACAATTCACTCATCAACCAATAGAAATGCAGGGAAAACCCAAAAAGTACATGATCACCACCAATAAAAATAATCGGGACACATTTTCTTCATATGAAAATGCAGTGTAAATGCTGAATAATTATGTCATTATTTCAAATCTGATTTGAGAAGCAAAGCATCGATATTTGGCAAGACTTGTTCCTCTGCTCCTAATTACTGAGCAACCATGAAATTGACTATAAACAATAAATAATTCCTCATTTACAAAAGCTTTTATGCTAGTATTGACAGTTCTTATTTAGCCTGCCTCATGGAAGAATCACAAAAGTTTAGACGTGTATGATGATGATATTGTTGTTAGGTACTGTCGAGTCAGTTCCGACTCATAGAGATCCTATGTACAACAGAATGAAACACTGCCTGGTCCTGCACCATCCTCACAATTGTTGTTATGTTTGAGCCCATTGTTGCAGCCACTGAGTCAATCCATCTCATTAAGAGTCGTTTTTTGTTGACTCTCTACCAAGCATGATGTCCTTCTCCAGGGACCAGTCCCTCCTGATAACATGTCCAAAGTACGCGAGATGAAGTCTCGCCATCCCCCCTTCTAAGCAACACTCTGGCTGTACTCCTTCCAAGGCATTGTTGTGCATTCTTCTGGCAGTCCGTGGTATATTCAACATTCTTCACCAACACCATAATTCAAACGCACCAATTCTTCCTTATTCACTGTCCAGGTTTCACATGCATATGAGGTGATTAAAAATATCATGATGTGGGGATGGGAAAACACTAAATAGACAACAGTTAAGTGGTGACCTTGGTGAAGGTAAGACAGTACATAATATTGGGGAAGCCAGCACAATTTGTACAAGGTAAGGTTATGGAAACTCCATAGACATTATCAAAAAAAGAAAATACCATGGCTTGAGTCAGGTGCACCTTAGTCCTCAAAGTGACATCTTCACTTTTGAACACTTTAAAGGGGTCTTTTGCAGCAGGTTTGTCTAATGCAATACTTCATTTGATTTCTTGACTGCTGCTTCCATGGGCTTTGATTGTAGGTCCAAGTAAAATGAAACCCTTGACAACTTCAATCTTTTTCCATTTATCATAATGTTGCTTATTGGTCCAGTTCTGAGGATTTTTGTTTTCTTTATGCTGAGGTGCAATCCCTACTGAAGGCTGTAGTCTTTGGTCTTCATTAGTAAGTGCTTCACTCTGGGCAAGCAAGGTCGTGTCATCTGCATACCACAAGTTGTTAATGAGTCTTTCTCCAGTCCTGATGCTGTGTTCTTCTTCATATAATCCAGCTTCTCTGATTATTTGCTCGGCATACAGATTGAATAAATATGGTGAAAAGATACAACCGTGATGCCCACCTTTCCTAATTTTAAACGACGTGGTATCCATTCATGTAGAGTGAACAAAAAAATATTTGCTGGGAGCTAGAAAACCAACTTGGTTCCTGTCAGCCAAAGAAATAGATGCCTTCAAATGCATGATCAATTGGTATATTAAAGTAAGTTTACCAACAAATATAAACTATTTTTGCACAGAATATATTAAGATACATTCTCCCTAAAATGCTAAATAACTACATCTTTCCTTCATGAAGGAATCCTTCATTCTATCAAGTTCTTTCCTTCGTGAAGGAATCCTACATTCTACCAAGTATTACAAAAACCAAAAACCCAAACCTGTTGCTGTTGATTCCAACTCATAGCAACCCTACAGGACAGAGTAGAACTGCCCCAGAGGGTTTCCAGGGGGGGACTGGTGGATTCAAACTGTCAATCTCTTGGTTAGCAGCTGTAGCTTGCCATCACTCTTAACCTCTGTGCCATCAGGGCTCCATCAATTATTATAGTAGTTTTTAAACTATGTTCGTAAGGTCCTGAGGAGCACAGCTTCTCCAGGATTCTATGTGCAGTATTTCAAGCCCAACTACAGATAAAAAGTGAATAAAGGCTTAATTGTTACTCCCAGTTTGGATCATTGCCCTAATTAACCACCTCGACACTTGGCACCTCTCTAACAGGTTTAAGAGTTCTGTGGAGGAGCCCTGAAGATGTCATCAGGGAGGTTAGAAAGGCTGAAAAGCAACATCCCACCTGTTATAGATTGATTTAAGTTCTCAAAAAATATATTTTGGAATCCTAATCCCTGTATCTGTGGATATAATCCCATTTGTGAACAGAGTTTTCTTTGTTATATTAATGAGGTCATATCAGCGTAGCATGTGTTCCAAACCCAATCACTTCTGAGTTATAAAAAGAGAAGATTAGACACAGAAGATACATGCCATGTGAAGGCTGCCAAGAAATGCTGGAAGAGGCCAAGATTGTTCCCTAGAGCTGACAGAGAAAGAACCTTCCCCTAGAGCCAGTGCTCTGAATTCAGACTTCTAGCTTCCTGAACTGTGGTATTTCTGTTACAGCAACACTAGGAAACTAAGACAGCACCCCAGCTCCAAATGTAAGAATCTAACAAAATTTTCAACTAGTCAGTGGCTCACTCCTTATTTGATCTCTTTTTAACCTTCCTCCCTACCAGTCTTCTCTCCTAGAATGAACAATTAAGATTTACGTTAAATGTTATCAGCCAACTGTAGAGGTATGTGATTTGAATTGTCTGCCAATCCCCGTGATAGCATTGAACTGATCCACACATACTCTCTCCTCTTCCGTGATGAAAAGCTAGGTCTTCTGATTGTGACAATCAAATAGAAAGATGGTAAGTGGCCTGTGTGGGATTTGAAGACCTTATCTTCAGGTTTTTAGCTACCTATGCTCTAACTAACTCAGAGTTATAATTAAAATTCCATAATGTACAATCCATGACTTGGCCCCTTCTGGTCCCATGATCACCAACACTGCCATCACCACCCCTGCTCCGACTCTCCTCCTATATAAAATGCATATGCCCAGAAGAGAATATAAACCTGTGACAGAGTAACACCTCAAAATTCTCCCACTGACAGCCTTCTCTTGTTGAGCTAATTTACATCCATGAACAATCAGAGCAGACAAGGCTTGTTTCTGTTTCCTTATGTTCGCCATGGCTCTCACTGCTTATGCAGTGTGACTTCATAGTTAGTTGCTTTCCCAGAAAGTAAATCTCTCCCACAACTTCTCTATGATTTTCACGGTCAGGTAAAAGAGCCCTAGCTAACTGACCATCATTCACCTGAAATTCAATGAATTGTCACTGTAGGTGATATAAATGGCAAGTTTGCTTTCCACTAGGACGGGTGTCATATGGTCTCCATACTTAACCACAGTATGCTTGGTGCTACTCAGGGGCATAGCTGACTCACTGGGTGAAGGATATGGATGACTCACTTGTGAAATCCAAAGATACCACCAATGCAGATGACTCTGGCTGGTGACGTTTTTCCAATCTGTCAACCCAGTTATAATTTGGGAAGATTGCATTGTCCATTTGCTATGTGGTTCTTTTTCTCTGCCTGAAAACAATAAAAATATCCCCGTCATTTTTAGCCAAACTAACTTGTGTCCTTCTGTCTGTTATCCCAAGACTTTAAAGGGCAATGACTAAAAGAGAAGGTACAAGAGGCACTAACGCACATAAGTGTGATAATTCTTACTTTTCATCACCACCGTGCTGTAATGTGATCTTGAAAGAAACTGCAATCATCTCTAGGCTTTGTCCACAAGTATGGGGAAGAGTAGAGGTCATTGTAGTCAGGAACGAGTTGTCTCTGGATAGGAGCACTTGTATTTTAAAGAAAGATGGCTAAGAAAACACTTATTGCAACCGTCAAATTTTTGGTATCTCTAAACTCTTCCACAAGAAGATTGGTAATAATTAGTACTTATGGGGTCCCTTATGGAGTCCCTGTAAGAAAGATCTGGTAGTCCACTTCTGAAAAATCAGCCAGTGAAAATCCTATGGGTCACAGTGGTTCAATCCCGTTGTGCGTGGGGTCACCATGATCAGGGATGACTTGACAGCTAAAGACACACACAGAGTCCTTACCATGTGCTAGGCATTATGCAAAGTGTTTTGTTCACATTATCTCACTGCAACCTCACAATAGACCTAGGATCGGTTACAGGTCAGACCATTGTAATTCATAGGGTTTTCACTGGCTGATTTTCAGAAGTAGATCTCCAGGCCTTTTTTTCTAGTCCATTTCAGTCTGGAAGCTCCCCTGAAACGTGATCAGCATCATACAGCAACATGCAACCCTCCACTGACAGACGGGTGTGGCTGTGCATGAAGTACAATGGCCAGAAATTGAACTTGGGTCTCCCACATGGAAGGCTAAAATTCTACCACTGAACCACCACTGCCCCCTCCCTTTTTTTTTTTTTGTCTGGCTTTGCTTTGCCAAAACGAACACAGGCAAATGGAAATCATTACTAATGTTTATTGGCAGGCTACTATATTTCCTCCCCCAGAGAAAGTCAAAGCAGGGAAGGGTGTTCCCAATCTTTTTTGTCTAAGGAAACGACAAGAATGAGACAGTTCAGATACAGGAGTGTAATTAATGTCATTAAACCACTGTTGGGAGAATGATTGTGCCTTGAATTTAAAGGTCATCTTCCTGCAGGGATTCCCAAAGGAAAAACCCTCACCCTTACCTTGTCCTACTTATCCTGGCAGCACCTCCTGTGAGAGGCAGGCAACCTGTTTACTCTATGTGGCCTCTCTGGGCAAGCACACACATTTAATTTAGCATCCTAGGCTACTGCTCCTAGAGAACCTGTCTTCCCACATTCCTTCAATGGGCTGGTGACCTGCACAGTTGCTCAGGGTCCCACGCTTAGAAGAACCCATATATGTTTTCATGTTCTGATGTCACTGCCTTGAAACTCTTAATTTTTTAACATATTCATTTACACTGGACCCCACAAATAGGGTAGCCAGTCTTGGATTATGTATTGAGCTGAACCTGGAATATGAATGAGGAAACACTGCAACAAGCAGACTGTACCTTGCAATTTCCAAGGGAACGGTGTATCCCCAGGGTGTGGTGGTCATCAGTGCTATTGATCAAATAAATTGCGTTCTCCTTCCAGGCACAGGTAGGATTGTGCTGAAATTTCCTTTAGCCAATGAAATGTGAGCAGGAAGTGATGAAGTCATCTCTGGACAAAAGGTTTAAAGGTCAGCGCTCCATTTGCCACAGTCCCTTTCTCCTGCCTCTACAGTCGAGATGGAGCTTCCCTCAGTGAGGTCCCTAGGAGAGACAGAGCCCACAACCTGCAATAATCATGTAGTATGAGCAAGAAATGAACCTTTGAGGTTTTGAGCCAATGAGATTGTGACATTATTTGTTTCCATAATTTAGTCTCTTCTGATGGAAACAGAAGATCATAAACTCAAATGTCCAGAGCATCCTTTGCAATGTTTAGAGAACCATGTAGGCAGCTGGAAAGAAGAGACAGGGTGGATGGCAATAATGTTTATGAGAATGGGGAAGGACAGTCCTACACAAAGATATGAGAGGATGTTACGTGAATTGTGTCCTCTTAAAATTTATGCTGAAGCCCTAACTCCTGGACCTGTGAACATAACCTTGTTTGAAAACAGGATCTTTGAAGATGTTATCAGTTAACCTGAGGTCATACTGAAGCAGGTAGGTCCTAATTCAATCTGAGTGGTGTCCTATAAAAGAGAGGAGACACAGAGAAACACACAGGGGAAAACTGCCATGTGAAGTGCATCTACAAACCAAGGAATCCCAAGAAATGGCCTGGGGCTACCAGAAGCTGGAACAGACAAGGTCGGATCTTCCCCTAGGCCTGACAGAGAGAACATAGCCCTGCTGATACCCTGACCTCAGACTCCAAGCATTCAAAACTATAAGAGGAAAAGCCCAATAGCTACTGTCTAATTCATTTTGTACAACTATACACCATTGAACCACAAAAGTACAGCATTAGCAAGGTTCATTTCTAGGGGTCTCAACAACAAAGAAATTTGTGTGTGTGTGTGTGTGGTGTGTGTGTGATATGTGTGTATGGTAGGGGGTGAGGAGTGGGAATGTCCAAATTTGTATGCCCATCCCTCCCTGCCATGTTGTTTCCCAAGTACTCATTAAGTGCAAATTGCTTCTTTATAGGGATGAGGAAAGGAATGAAAGATGAAGCAACTGTAAAAGACTCAAAAATCACTGTCACTTTTCCTGTGGTTGACTAGTAGAGCTCAGAAGACGAACAGTATTTTAATACAATGTTTGGTGAGCTCGGGAGACGCAGCAGCTTAAGGTAAAAATCCAACATATTTGATATTTGTCTCTCCTGCAAGCAAGGAATCAAATTCAAGAAGGGACTCCTCCAGCCTGCAACCTGGAACAGCTGCAGCCTTCTTTTATTCATGGCCAAATGCTTCTAGAATGATTAAACTGGCATTGTAAATGTGCAGTCTGTATCAGCTCAGTGACAAGGATTAAGTGAGACTTAGATTAAAATGCTAAGTGAGTTTGTCCCAAGATCAGACCAGATATATAGTTAACACTAAGAAAATACATGCTGAAAAAGAAGTGCAAAAACAACCATCTACAGAAAATGTCAGAATAACAAATTGAAAGTGTCCTGGATGGCAAGTAAGTCAGTGGGGGCTGAAATTACATTTTTGAAAGTACAACTGATGGGCAATATTTAGAAATTTATGCAGCCAAACAATTTAAGCAACATGTATATTCATAATGGATTTGGTTCAAAGGGAAGGTACAGCAATAATGTCCATTTTATTGGTACATTTTATCGGTGTTGAAAGACATTTTCAGAACAAAATATAAGTTGGGAACAAAAAATGACTGTAAAAACTGCTAGATTTACTACCGCAAAAGAATAAAAATGCTTTGAGTCATGTAGCACTTGTCTCTTCCCCCCAAAAATCCACAATTGATAGTCAAAATGAATGGAAATTTATTGTTTACCAGACAATCGTTTATACAAATACTCTATTGTAATGGCAGAATAAAAAAGAAATACCACTGGGGGAAAAAAAATTGGTAATTACTACATAAGTAACATCTTGAAACTTCTGTTGTGTAATGAATATAGAAATAAAATCATAAAGCCCTTCAAGAATGACATTTTAAGTGATCTGGGACAGTGGGGTGGTACAAATGGTTAACACTCGGCCAGTACGTGTAAAGGAAGGAGGTTCAGGTCCATCCAGAGGTGCCTCTGCAGAAACGCTTAGCAATCTGCTTTCAAAAAATAAGCCCATTGAAAACCCTACGGAGCACACTCTACACTGACACACATGGGGTCACCATGAATCAAAATCGACGCCATGGCAACTGGTATGTGTGGTATGAGACACTGATGAATACATATATTTTAACTGATACCCTTGAGTCTCTGTCTTTCCAGTCTTCTCTAGATCAGCTCAAATTCTGTAGACATTAACCCCATTTATCTGAAAGTTTTTGCAACAACCTGCACTTTTGGACTTTCAGAGGAAACAAAAAGGGCAGAAATAGGCTGACATCCTGGAAAATTCCCAATAATAACCTATTGCCTAGGAAATTTTTTCACTTGGGTCCCTGGCAGCACTCCTTCCTAAAACCATCAGATACTCAGAATCTGTCCTATGGGTGAGGAAACAGTATCCTTATTCTGGAAGTACTGAATATGAAGAGTGGAATGGTGATCCTTTCCCTTCTTGGTGCCAAATGAGAAGTGCCCAATATACAGTAACTTTTGGGGACCACAGACAGCACAGTGGCTAACAAGCTCTGAGTTCTCTCAGCCTGAACGTAATCTTAAACCTGCATACAGCTCTAGCTTCCGCATCTGTAGCGAGGGATGATAATAATACACAACACATCGCAAACCAGGGAATCCTTGTCCAGCACTTGCAGGTTATCTTGCACATGGGAAGTAAGCGATACATGCTTGCCATTATGATAATAGTAAATGCTCCTTTCTGGGGAAAATTTAGAGTCACCCTGAACCTCTCAGCTCCTTCTACCAACTTATAAGGGTCACAGGCTTCTAGCTTATGTACCAAGGATGCTGATTCTATCAAGAAGGTGAACAGATGTGGCTGTCCCAAAATTGGATAGAAAGATAAAATATAGACGGTTGTAGAAAGGTCAGGAAGAGGCAGCTGCGCAGGAAGAGTGAGTGAAAAACAACATTCAGGGTCTGACCCCTGATGAGGTGTTAAATGACTGGTGGGAGCAATCTCTGCTGTAATCCGGTTAACATTTAGCACCTAATTATCACTTCTCCGTGGAGTCCAGAACAGATAATTGTGAACTGCAACCTCCTTGCTACACAGGAAATATTTAATGTTACTAACTGCTGATTCAATCATTTAACAGGCACTAGCTCATTGGAAACTCTGTGGGGCAGTTCTACCCTGTCCTAAAGGGTTGCTATGAGTCGGAATCGACTAGACGGCACTGGGTTCTGGGTTTAGCTATCTACAGGAGCCCTGTTGGTGCAGTGGTTAACAGCTACAGTCACTAATCAAAAAGCTGCCAGTTATAATCCACCAGCTGCTCCTTGGAAACCCGATGGGGCAGATCAACTCAAGGGCAACAGGTCTGGCTATGTAGAAAGAAGCTCCAGTTGCACAATGGTTTTGTCCTTGCCTGCTAACCAAAAGGTCAGTGGTTTGAACCCACCAGCTGCTCCTAGGGGGAAAAATGCAGCAGTCTGCTTCTGTAAAGATTTACAGCCTTGGAAACCCTATGGGGCCGTTCTATTCTGTCCTATAGGATCACTATGAGTCAGAATTCGACTCCATGGCAATAGGTTTTTTGGGTTTGGGCTATCCAGAAAGAGATGCAGAATATTACTCTACTTAGTCAGTGAAAACTCAGCCCTCTTCTAGATCTGACCTTCAGTTCAGTGGGTTCTATCCACAAGAATGTGGATGACTTAATCCAAGATTTTCTTCTAAAGTGTCTCATATACCAGCAGTCATGGACTCTGTACAAACACAATCTGAGGTTTCAAATTTAGATTTCCCTTCACATTGGCTACAAAGCAATGCTAGTGATTCACCACCAATTGCATCACATGAACTTGCAGTTGGTTTTTTAGGAAAAATGATAAATTTCTAGATCCCTCCAGTTTCCAAAATACATTTTCTCAGCACCTGAAAGAGACAGGTGCAGAAGATAGAAGAACTAAAACACAGGTCCTACTCTTATGAAGTTCATAGTCTAACGTGGACTACGAATCCAAGATGTTGGAAAATTTTTTCAGTAACTAATTAAGAAGTTGGATATTTTCCATTCAGTAATAAATGTAACAAAGTAGGTTGTTAAAAAACGAAAAAAAAATGTGAAAACACACAAGATAGAGCAATCTTCCTAGAAAAGCCTTGGAAGGCTTCACAGAAGAATCGAAATTTAGGTTAAGTCTCAAGAATAAGTAGGAGAAAAGGAAATGCATTCTAGGAGAGCAGAGAAGAGCAAGGAGGAGAAGACTGGCATGTTTGAGCAAAAGACATTCAAGAGATAGGCAAGGAATATATTGTGAAACATGGCATGAGGATAAAAATAAACCCAAGAGTTTGGATTTAATCCTGTAGGTAACAGGAAACCATTTTTTGTTTTTCAAATTTGTTTACAGTTCTTGTTTTTAAGGTAGGGAGAGACATATACAGACTTGCAGTTGCGAAAGGTCATTATGGTAGTAGTATAAAATGGAGTAGAATGCAAGAGAATAGAGATAATAAAATCAGATAGGATGTGACTGCAATGGTCCAGGAGAAAAAGGTCAGGATTCTAAACTAGGGCAAAGGCAGTGGGGAAAGAAGCAGGGCAGTGGAGAAAGAAGAGTTTAGAAAGGCATCCCTGAGGTATAAACAAGAGAACTGAGTAATACTTGTATGCACTGCGTTCTGGGTGTATGTTTGGAATGAGAGAGAGTGGAGTTAAGAAAATATCTACAATAAACAAGTGTGGCGAAAGCCATATTGGAATTTGTGGAGTAGGGAAGGGATGGGAATACAAGCACCCTTCAAGCATTCTGGTAGTACATGAAAGCTCTTTCTTTCTCTGCTTTATAGATGACGACGCATACCCTCGGTACTTCTGGTTGGAAATCTACTCATGGAAGAAAACGAAGCTAACTGGATCACCTCAGTGTGCATTTATTAGCTTGGCCTCATTTGAACCACCTGAGTTAATGAGCCACAGACAAAATAAATAAATAAATAACACATTTAGCAAGTGCATACCATGGACGAGCAAAAGCACAAAGCAATTGCTTTAAGTAGCCCTGCCTTAGCTTCAGTTCCCTAGAAAGCAGAGCTTGGGACATAGACTTGTGTATGGTAATTTACAGGGTGGGATTCCAGGACAATGAGAAGAAAATAGGGAAGAGGGAGAGTCAGCAGCAACCTGTGTCAGACATTGCTACAGACAACTGGTTGCTCAACCATCTAAGCATTGAGCCTAAAATGCCACCCTGATTAAGGGCTTTCTTGTCTCTTCCTTTCACTTTATCCCAACTTTTGTTTTTGATCTTCTAAAATAGCTGAGTAATTAAAGGTATGTAAAACATATTTACAACCACTCATCTATCAGTTTGTCATACTGTGGTGGCTTGTGTGTTGCTATGATACTAGACGCTATGCTGCTGGTATTTCAAATACCACAGGGTCACCATGGTGGACAGGTTTCAGAAGAGCTTCCAGGCTAAGACAGGCTAGAAAGAAGGACCTGATATTCTACTTCTGAAAAAAAATTAGCCAGTGAAACCTTAGGGATAGCAGCAGAACATTCTGATATACTGCCAGAAGATGAGCCCCTCAGCTTGGAAGGTACTCAAAATACTCAAACACTGTCAGTGACAGGATAATACTTATACTCCTACAAAGAATACCAGTTAACACAACTATTATTCAAACTGATGCACCAACCACTAATGCCAAAGATGAAAATTTAAAGATTTCTACCAATTCTTGCATTCTGAAATTGATAAACATGCAATCAAGATGCATTGATAATTGCTGGTGACTGGAATGCAAAAGTTGGAAACAAAGAAGAAGGATCAGTAATTGGAAAACATGGCCTTGGTGACAGAAATGACACCAGAGATGGCATGATAGGCTTATTCACTGGAAGAACCTTTTTTCAACAACATAAAGAGCAACTATACACATGGACCTCACCAGATGGAATACACAGGAATAAAATTGACTCTATCTGTGGAAAGAAACAATGGAGAAGTTCAATATCATTAGTCAGAACAAAGCCAGAGGCTGGCTGCAGAACAGACCATCAACTGGTCATATGCAAGCACAAGCTGAAGATGAAGAAAATTAAAACAAGTCCATGACAGCCTAAGTAAGACCTTGAGTATATCTATTCCACCTGAACTTAGAGACCATCTCAGGAATAGATTTAATCCACTGAACATTAATGATTGAAGACCAGACAAGTTGTAGGATGACATCAAGGACATCATACATGAAGAAACCAAAAGGTTAGAAAGAAAAAGACCAAAACGGGTATCAAAAGAGACTCAAACTTGCTCTTGAACACAGAATTGCTAAAGAGAACAGAAGAAATGATGAAGTAAAAGAGCTGAACAGAAGATTTCAAAGGGCAGTTCAAGAAGACAAAATAAATGTGCAAAGACTTGCAGTTAAAAAACAAAAATGGAATAACACACTCAGCATTTCCCAAGCTGAAAGAAATGAAGAAAAAATTCAAGACTCAAGTTGCAATACTGAAGAATTCCAACGGCAAAAAACTGAACAATGCAGGAGGCATCAAAAGGTGATGGAAGGAATATAAAGAGTCACTCTATCAAAGAGAATTGGTCGATGTTTAACCAATTCAGGAGGTAGCATATCATCAAGAGGCATGGTATTGAAGGAAGAAGTCCAAGCTGCACTGAAGGGAATGGCAAAAAGCAAGCCTCCAGGAATTGACAAAAGATCAGTTGAGATGTTTTAACTACTGGATGCAACACTGGAAGCACTCACTGGTCTACGCAAAGAAATTTGGAAAACATCCACCTGGCCAACTCACTGGAAGAGATCCATATCCGTGCTCATCCCAAAGAAAGGTGATCCAACAGAATGAGGAAACTATCAAATAATATTATTAATATCACACACAAATAAAATTATGCTAAAGATAATTCAAAACCAGTTGCAGCAGTACATAGACAAGAAACTGCCAGAAATTCAAGTTGGATTCAGGAGAGGATATGGAATAAGGGATATTATTACTGATGTCAGATGGATCTTGGCTGAAGACAGAGAATACCAGAGAGATGTTTAACTGTGCTTTATTGACGATGTAAGAGCATTCTACCGTGTGAACCACAACAAATTATGGATAGCATTACAAAGAATAAGAATTCCAGAAGGCTTAATTGTGCTCATAAAGAACCTGTACATAACCAAAAGGCACTCATTTGAACAAAACAGGGGGTGGAGTGTGGTTTAAGGTCAGGAAAGGTATGCATCAGGGTTGTATCCTTTCACCATACCTATTCAATGTATGCTAAGCAAAAAATCTGAGAAGCTGGACTATATGAAGAAGAATGTGGCATCAGGATTGAAGGAAGACTCATTAACAGCCTGCGATATGCACATGACACAATATTGCTTGTTGAAAGTAAAGAGGACTTGAAGCACTTACTGATGAAGAAGAATGATTATCACCTTCATTATGGATCATGGATCACAACTCAGCATAAAAACAAAAATCCTCACAACTGGGCCAATAAGCAACATCATGATAAACAGAGAAAATATTAAAGTTGTCAAGGATTACATTTTTCTTGGATCCACAATCAAGGTCCATGGAAGCACCAGTTAAGAAATCAAATGATGGGGGATTGCATTGGTCAAAACTGCTGCAAAAGACCTCTTTAAAGTGTTAAAAAGCAAAGATGTCATCTTGAGAAATAAGGTGTGCCTGACCCAAGCCATAGTATTTTCAATCATCTTATCTGCATGTGAAAGCTGTACAATGGATTAGGAAGTCCAAAGAAGAACTGATGCCTTTGAATTATAGTGTTGGCAAAGAATATTGAATATACCATGGACTTCCAAGAGAATCAACAAATCTGTTTTAGAAAAAGTACAGCCAAAATGCTCCTAAGAAGCAAGGACGGCAAGATTTCATCTCACGCATTTTAGACTTGTTATCAGGAGGGATCAGTCCCTGGAGAAGGACATCATACACGGTAAAGCAGAGGGTCAGTGAAGAAGAGAAAGACCCTCAATGAGATGGACTGACACAGTAGCTGCAACAATGTGCTCAAGCGTAGTGATGATTGTGAGGATGGCGCAGGACTGGGCAATGCTTCATTCTTTTGTACGTAGTGTTGCTATGAGTCAGAACCAACTTGATGGCACCTAACAACAATGACAGCAAAACACATTTGTAAAGTGCAAAGTACTATAAAAATATGCATTGTTTTAAAATTCAAAGGATGGAAAAAATATATGAAGCAAGCAGTAACAATAAAAACCAGGAGTGACAATACTAATCTCCGATGAAACAGGCTTTAAGGCAAAATCCGCCATAAAAGACAAACAAGGGCATTACAAAATGATTAAAGAGACAATCCACCAAGAAGACATGACATTAATAAATACCTACATACCCAATTACAAAGTCAAAAACACATAAAACAAGCGGGCCGAGATGGCGGAATAGACAGATGCTTCTGGTGAACCCCCTTACAACAAAGACCTGAAAAACAAGTGAAATGAGTATATTTACGACAATCTAGGAGCCCTGAACATCAAAGGCAAGGTTTGAAAACAAACAGAGGGTCAGGAGGAGGAAGAAATGGTTCAGAAGTGGAGAGGAGTTACCAGACTTGAATTCCTGGAACCTCTCAGGCACCATTCCTGGGAGCGGCTGCAGCGGGCTGGTAGTAGCGTTCAGCTGCACTTTCCTCAGGGAAAAGCAGCCAGCCACACAGCTCCGGAAACGGAGAACAGCTCTCTCTGCAAAAGCTAACTACTTGCATATATTTTACTGCCCACGACCCCTCCCAAGCTGGCTTCAGAGGCTGATTTCCCCGGGCCTGAGATAGGCCCCGTTGAGCACCTAGAGCCATCCTCCCAGACCTGGAGAAGGAATAAATTTGCAACCGGGGAAAAGATAATTTGCCAGCTCCACTAACCGGCGAAACTCGGGACAGAAGCGGCTCCTGTCCAAACATAAACGGTCCAAGGACTTTGAGTAACTTTCCCCTCTGCATGGACCTGTGTGGGCCTATTTCAGGAGAACAGACCCTTGTTGGCAGCCTCCAACCGCTTCAGCTGTGTGGCAGAGAGTTAGGTGTTTGAGGTTTGACCTTGCTTTGCCTATTAAACAGGGTCCTCACCTACCCACATCAGGGGCTCCACTCAGGTCACCCAGCCACCCACGACAGGGCTCCAAGGATAACTGGTACCTCCCAGTTCCTACAACCAAAAACATTGGGTGCCCATGATCCATCTACAGAACCCACCCACCTGTATGCTCTAGGGAACAGGGAAGTGCTTTCCCCAGAGACACTTGAGGGATGATTTTCAGCCCCCTGCCTTGTTCAGAGCATAACACCATGCTGTAACCAGATACCAATAACTACAACAATCACCCCTGCCCCTCTAAGACTGTAGGACAGAGCCTGTACCACGCACTTGATGATCAGCTACCTGGACACCTGAGCTGAATTCATACAAGAAAAGTGAATGGACTCCTAGACTGATATACCTGATAACAGCTCTAGCCATCTGGGGACGGGATGTCAGAGCTCCAAAGGCAAAAACAATCAAGCTACTCATTCAAGCAATCTTTTTGGGCATAACAAAACAACACAAAGCAAGAAGCTTCAACACAGTAAGCAAACATAAAATAAACTAATATAATAACTTAGAGATGGTTCAGAGACAACAGTCAATATCAAGTCACATAAAGAAATAACCTCAAAAAGCTCTCAAAACAAAGAATCAAGGGATCTTCTAGATGAAAGTACCTTCCTGGAATTACCAGAGGCAGAATACAAAAGATTAATATACAGAACACTTCAAGACATCAGGAGGGAGATCAGGCAATATGCAGAACAAGCCAAGGAACACACAGATAAAGCAGTTGAAGAAATTAAAAAGATTATTCAGGAACATAATGAAAAATTTAATGAGCTGGAAAAACCCACAGACAGCAATCAGAAATTCAGAAGATTAACAATAAAAGTACAGAAGTAGACAACTCAATAGAAGTCAGAGGAGCAGAATTGAGCAAGTGGAAGGCAGAATTTCTGAGCTTAAAGATAAAGCACGTGGCATCAAAATATTTGAAAAAAATCAGAAGAATTTAAAAAAATGAAGAAACCTTAAGAATCATGTGGGACTCTACCAAGAGAAATAACCTACGAGTGATTGGAGTACCAGAACAGGGAGGAATAACAGAAAATACAGAGAGAATTGTTGAAGATTTGTTGGCAGAAAACTCCCCTGAGATTGTGAAAGATGAGAAGATATCTATCCAAGATGCTCATCAAACTCCACATAAGGTAAATTTTAAAAGAAAGTCACCAAGATATATTATAATCAAACTAACCAAAACCAAAGATAGAGAATTTTAAGAGCAATCAGGTACAAATGAAAAGTCACCTACCAAGGAGAGTCAGTAAGAATAAGCTCAGACTACTTGGCAGAAACCATGCAGGCAAGAAGGCAACAGGATGACGTACATAAAAAACTGAAAGAAAAAAACTGCCAGCCAAGAATTATATATCCAGCAAAACTGTCTCTCAGATATGAAGGTAAAATTAGGACATTTCCAGATAAACAGAAGTTTAGGGAATTCGTATAAACCAAACCGAAACTATAGGAAATACTAAAGGGAGTTCTTTGCATAGGAAAACAATAGTATCAGCTATCAATCCAAGAATAGAACATCAGGCAGAGCAATCAGAAGTCAATCCAAACAAGGAAATCACAAAAATAAATCAAGACAAAAAAAACTCTCAAAATAGGGAAACACCAATGTTATTATGTAAAAGAAGACAACATTAAAACAATAAAGAGGGACTAAGAAATGTAGTCATAGATCTTCCATATGGAGAGGAAGACAAGGTGATACATAGAAATAAAAGTTAGGTTTAAATTTAGAAAAATAGGGGTAAATAATAAGGTAACCACAAAATAGATAAACTATCCTACACATCAAAATAAAATACAATTAAAAAATAGAGACTCAGCAGAAACAAAATCAACAACAACAAATATAAGGAGAGGACAATATATAATCTACCCAGCACATAAAATTAAGTGGGAAAAAGAAACTGTCAACTAACACACAAAAAAGACATAAAAATGACAGCACTAAATTCATACCTATCCATAATTACCCTGAATGTAAATGCACTGATAAAGAGACAGAAATTGACAGAATGGGTTAAAAAACACAATCCATCTATATGCTGCCTACAAGAGACACACCTTAGATTCAGAGACACAAACAAACTAAAACTCAAAGGATGGAAAAAAATATATCAAGCAAACAACAATTAAAACAGAGCAGGAGTGGCAATATTAATTGCTGACAAAATAGACTTTAAAGTTAAATCCACCACAAAGGATAAGGAAGGAACAAGAAGATATAACCATATTAAATATTTATGCACCCAATGACAGGGCGGCAAGATACATAAAACAAACTCCATCAGCACTGAAAAGTGAGATAGACAGCTCCACAATAATAGTAGAAGACTTCAACATACCACTTTTGGTGAAGGGCAGGACATCCAGAAAGAAGCTCAATAAAGACACGGAAGATCTAAATCCACAATCAACCAACTTGACCTCATAAACATATACAGAATGCTCCACCCAACAGCAACCAAGTATACTTTCTTTCCTAGTGCACATGGAACATTCTCTAGAATAGACCACATATTAGGTCATAAAGCAAGCCTTAGCAGATTCCAAAACATTGAAATATTACAATGCATCTTCTTTGACCATAAGACTGTAAAAATAGAAATCAGTAACAGAAAAATCAAGAAAAAGGAATCAGACACTTGGAAACTGAACAATAAAAAAAAAAAAAATACCTTCCTCAAAAATGACTGCGTTATAAAAGAAGACATCAATAAATGTTGGAGAGGCTGTGGAGAGACTGGAACACTCATACACTGCTGGTGGGAATGTAAAATGGTACAACCCCTTCAGAAATCGATTCAGCGCTTCCTTAAAAAGCTAGATATAGAACTACCATATGATCCAGCAATCCCGCTCCTTGGGAATACATCCCAGAGAAATAAGAGCCTTTACACAAACAGATATATGCACACCCATGTTCACTGCAGCACTGTTTACAATAGCAAAAAGATGGAAGCAACCAAGATGCCCATCAACAGATGAATAGATAAATTCTAGTATATTCACACCATGGAATACTACGCATAAATAAAGAACAGTGATGAATCTGTGAAACATTTCATAACATGGAGGAATCTGGAAGGCATTATGCTGAGTGAAATTAGTCAGTTGCAAAAGGACAAATATTGTATAAGACCACTATTATAAGAACTCGAGAAATAGTTTAAACAGAGAAGAAAATATTCTTTGATGGTCACAAGAGTGGGGAGGGAGGCTAGGAGAGGGGTATTCCCTAATTAGATAGCAGATAAGAACTACTTTAGCTGAAAGGAAAGACAACATACAATACAGGAGAGGTCAGCACAACTGGACTAAACCAAAAGCAAAGAAGTTTCCTGAATAAACTGAATGCTTCAAAGGCCAGCGTAGCAGGGGCAGGATTGGGGGGACCATAGTTTCAGGGGACATCTAAGTCAACTGGCATAATAAGATCTGTTAAGAAAGCATTCTGCATCCCACTTGGAGGAGTGGCATCTGGGGTCTTAAACGCTAGCAAACGGCCATCTACGATGCATCAATTAGTCTCAACCCACTTGGACCGACAGAGAATGAAGAACACCAAGGACACAAGGTAATTACGAGCCCAAGAGACAGAAAGGGCCACATCAGCCAGAGACCACATCAGCCTGAGACCAGAAGAAATACACGGTGCCTGCCTATAACTGATGACTGCCCTGACAGAGAACATAACAGAGAACCCCCAAGGGAGCAGGAGGGCAGTGGGATGCAGTCCCCAAATTTGCATAAAAAGACCAGACTTAATGGTCCGCCTGAGACTAGAAGGATGCTGGTGGCCATAGCCCCCAGACCTTCTGTTGGCCCAAGACAGGACATTCCCAAAGCCAACTCTTCAGACAGGGTTAGACTGGACAATGGGATGGAGAGGGATGCTGGTAAGGAATGAGCTTCATGGAACAGGTGGACACTTGAGACTATGCTGGCATCTCTCCCTGGAGGAGAGATGAGAGGATAGAGGGGGTTAGAATCTGGTGGAATGAACACGAAAAGAGACAGTGGAGGGAGGGAGTGGGCTGTCTCATTTGGGGAGAGCAATTGGGGGTACGTAGCAAGGCGTACATAAATTTTTGTGTAAGAGACTGCCTTGATCTGTAAACTTTCACTTAACGCACAAAAATAATTTTTAAAAAAATACATAAAACAAACTCTAACAGAACTGAAAAGAGAAACAAACAGTTACACAATAATAGTAGAAGACTTCAACACACCACTTTTGGTGAAGGACAGAATATCTAAAAACTCAACAAAGATAAAAGATCTAAAGGCCACAATCAACCAACTTGACCTCATATTCATATCTAGAACACTCCACCCAACAGTAACGAAGTATATATTCTTTTTCAATGCACATGGAACATTCTCCTGAACAGACCACATTTTAGGCCAGAAAGAGCCCTCAATAAAATCCAAAACATCAAAATAATACAAAGAATTCTCTCTGATCACAATGCCATAAAAATGGAAATCAGTAACAAGAAGAGCAAGGGAAAAAATCACATACAGGGAGACTGAATAACACTTTGCTTAAAAACAACTAGTAACAGAAGAAATCAAAGAGGGAATCAAAAAATTCCTAGAACCAATGAGAATAAAAACACATCATAACAAAACCTTTGGGACACAGCAAAGGCAGTTCTTATAGGCCAATTTATAGCAATAAATGCACCCAACAAAGAAGAACAGGCCAAAATCAAAACTTTAGCCCTACAACTCAAACAAATATACAGAGAACAGCAAAAGAAGCCCCTGGGCACCAGAAAAAGGGAAATAATAAAAATTAGAGCAAAAATAAATGAAATAGAGAACAGAAAAAAGATAGAATCGACAAGACCAAAAGTTGGTTCCTTGAAAAAAATCAACAAACCAGTGGCCAAATTGACAAAAGAAAAACAGGAAAGGAAGAAATAACCCAAATAAGATAATAAGATGGGGAACATCACAACAGGCCCAACTGACATAAAAAATATCATAACAGAATGCTATGAAAAACTGTACTCCAACAAATTTGAGAACCTAGAAGAAAAGGTCAAATTTGTAGAAACACACTACCTACCTAAACTAACAAAAGCTGAGATAGAAAATCTGACCATGCCCATAACAAGAGAAGAGAAAACAAATTCCAACAAATAAAGCTCTGCCCCAGACGACTTCACCGGAGAATTCTATCAAACATTCAGAAAAGAACTCACACCAGTATTACTCAGACTATTTCAGAGCAAAGAAAAGGAAGGAATACTCCTAAATCCATTCTATGAAGCTAGTGTAACTCTGATACCAAAACCAGGCAAAGACACCATAAAAAAAAGAAAATTACAGACAAATATCTCTCATGAATATTGATGCAAAAATTCTCAACAAAATTCTAACCAACAGAATTCGGCATCATATCAAAATTCAGCATCATATACCACAACCAAGTGGGGTTCATACCAGGTATACAACAATAGTTCAACAATAGAATATCAATCAATGCAATACACCACATACATAGAACAAAAGCTAAGAATCACATGATCATCTCAATCGATGCAGAAAAGGCATTTAATAAAGTCCAGCACCCATTCGTGATAAAAACTCTCAACAAAATAGAAATAGAAGGGAAATTTTTCACACTATGAAAGGCATCTATACAAAACCAACAGTCAACACCATTCTCACTGGAAAGAAGCTGAGAGCACTTCCCCTGAGAATGGGAACAAGACAAAGACGCCCTTTATCGCCACTCCTATTTAACATCGTGCTGGAAGTCTTACCTAGAGCAATAAGGCCAGAACACAAATAAATAAATAAATTCAATTTTTTTAAATAAATAAAGAGCATCCTAACTGAAAATGAAGAAGTAAAATTATCACTTATCAGGAAAAGACAGTCTTTTTAACAAATGGTTCTGCCAAAACTGGATGTCCATCTGCAAAAAAATGGAACAGGACCCATACCTTACACCATATACAAAAACTAACTCAAAATAGAGCAAAGGCCTAAATATAAAGTCAAAATCTACGAAGTTCATTGAAGAAAAAATAGAATCAACGCTAGAGGCCCTGATGCATGGCATTAAGAGGATACAAACCGCAGCCAACAACACAAAAACTCCAGAGGATAAGCTAGATAACTGGGATCTTCTAAAAATCAAACAGTTATGCTCATCAAAAGACTTCCAAAAGAGTAAAGAGAGAGCCTACAGACTGGGGGAAAAAAAAACTGGCTATTACAAATCAGAAAAAGGTCTAATCTCTAAAATCTACAAGAAAATCCAACACCTCTACAACAAAAAGACAAATAACCCTACTAAAAAATGAGCAAAGGAAATGAACAGATACTTCACCAAAGAAGACATCCAGGTGGCCAACAGACACATGAGGAAATGCTCACAATCTCTAGCCATTAGAGAAATTCGAATCAAAACCACAATGAGATACCATCTCACCCTGGCATTATCAGCACAAATCAATAAAACAGGAAATAACAGATGCTGGAGAGCCTATGGGGAGATCAGAACTCTTATGCATTGTGGGTGGGAATGCAAAACGATACAACCATTACAGAAAATGATATGCTGCTTCCTTAAAAAGCTAGAAATAGAAATACCATATGATCCAGCAATCCCATTGCTAGGAATATATCACACCCATGTTCACTGCAGCATTGTTTAAAATAACAAAAAGATGGAAACAACATCTAGATGCCCATCAACAGTTGAATGGATAAGCAAACTGTGGTACATACACACAATGGAGTATTATGCAATGATAAAGAACAATGATGAATCTGTGAAGCATCTCATAACCTGGATGAATCTGGAGGGCATTATACTGAGTGAAATAAGTCAATCACAAAAGGACAAATATTGTATGAGACCACTACTATACAAACTCATGAAAAGGCTTGCACACAAAAAGAAACAATCTTTGATGGTTATGAGGGGGGTGGTGAGGATGGAAAAACACTTAATAGACAATAGATAAGTGGAAAATTTCGTGAAAGGTAAGACAGTACACAATACTGGGAAGCCAGCACGACCTGTACAAGGCAAGGTCCCGGTAGCTCCATGGACACATCCAAACTCCCTGAAGGACCAAACTGCTAGTCGGAGGGCTGTGGGGACCATGGTCTCAGGGAACATCTAGCTCAGGTGACACACAGAGTTTATAAAGAAAATGTTCCACATTCTACTTTGGTGAGTAGGGTCTGGGGTCTTAAAAGCCTGTGAGCAGCCATCTAGGATACTCCACTGGTCTCACCCCTTTGGGAGCAAGGAAGAATGAAGAAAACTAATACAAGGGAAAAATCAGTCCAAAGGATTAACAGACCACATCTACCACAGCCTCCGCCAGGCTGAGTCCAGTACAACTAGATGGTGCCCAGCTACCACCAATGACTGCTCTAACAGGGATCACAATAGAGGGTCCCAGACAGAGCTGGAGAAAAATGTAGAACCAAATTCTAAGTCAAAAAAGAAAGACCAGGCTTGCTGGTCTGACAGACTGGAGAAACCCCAAGAGTATATAGTCCAGGGATTGCATTTTAACTCAGTACTGGAGTCACTTCTGAAGTTCACTCTTCAGTCAAAAATTAGACAGGTCTACAGGGCCAACAATAACACACGTGAGGGTCGTGCTTCATAGTTCAATCATGTATACAGGACTAATGGACACATCAGCCCAAAAGCAAAGATGAGAAGGCAGGAAGGCACAGGAAAACTGGATGAATGGAAACAAGGAACCTAGAGTGGAGAAGGGGGGAGTGTTGAGATATCACGGGTTTGGCAACCAATGTCACAAAACAGTTTGTTCGTTAACTGTTTAATGAGAAACTAATATGCTCTGTAAACTTTCACCTAAGTCACAATTGAAAAAAAAAGTCCATTAAATGGCTAAAAGACACCCTTTTTAACAAATGGTCCTGGCAAAACTGGGTGTCCATTTGTAAAATAATGAAACAGGACCCATACCTCACACCATACACAAAAGTTAACTCAAAATGGAACAAAGACCTAAATATGAAACCTAAAATGATAAATATCATGGAAGAAAAAACAGGGACAGTGCTAGGGCCCCTAATATATGGCATAAATATAATACAAATCATAACTAAGAACGTGCAAACACCAGAAAAAAAACTACATAACTGGGGGTTCCTAAAAATTAAACACTTCCGTTCATCAAAAGACTTCACCAAAAGAGTAAAAAGAGAATCTACAGACTGGGAAAAAAATTTTGGCTATGACATATCTGACAAGGGTCTAATCTCTACAATCTATAGAATACTTCAACCTCTTTCCAACTGAAAGGCAAATAATCCAATTAAAAAATGGGCAAAGGATATAAACACACATTTCACCAAAGAAGACATTCAGGCAGCTAACAAACACAGGAGGAAATGCTCGAGATCATTAGCCATTAGAGAAATGCAAATCAAAACTACAATGAGATACCATCTTACCCTGACATTACTGGCACTAATCAAAAAAACAGAAAATAGCAAGTGTTGGAGAGGTTGCAAGGAGACTGGAAATTTTATGCACTACTGGTAGAAATGTAAAACGGTACGCTATGGAAAACTATATGGCACTTCCTTAAAAAGCTGGAAATAGAAATACCTTATGATCCAGCAATCTCGCTCCTAGGAATATATCCTAGAGAAATAAGAGCCATCACACAGATACACGTACGCACATCCACGTTCATTGCAGCGTTATTCATAATAGCAAAAAGACAGAAACAACGTAAGTGCCCATCAATAGACGAATGGATAAACAAACCATGGTATATACACACCATGGGATACTACGCAACAATAAAAAACGATGATGAACCGGCAAGATAGTTCACAACGTGCATGAATCTGGAGGGCATTATGCTGAGTGAAATAAGTCAATCACAAAAGGACAAATATTGTATTGTTTGAGACCACTATTCTAAAAATTCATGAAAAGGTTTACACACAGGAAAAAAATAATCTTTAGTTGTTATAAGACAGGGGAGGGGTAGAGAGGAGGAATCACCAACTAAATAGTAGACAAGTTAACTTTGGTGAAGGGAAAGACAACACACAATACAGGGGAAGTCAGCACAATTTTACCAAGACAAATTCAGAGAAGCTTCTCAGACATATCCAAATACCTTGAGGAACAGAGCTACTGGGGCTGAGGACTGCAGACCATTGTCTCAGGTGACATCTAGGTCAATTGGCATAACATAGTTTATAAAGAAAACATTCTATATCCTACTTTGGTGAGTAGTATCTGGGGTCCCAAAAGCTTGCAAGCCACCACCTAAGATCCATCTATTTGTCCCATCACATTCGGAGCAAAGGAGAATAAAGAAAGCCAAAGTCACGAGGAAAGTATTAGTCCAAAGGACTTATGGACCACATGAACCACAGCCTCCACCAGCCTGAGCCCAGAAGAACTAAATGGTACCCTGCTACCACCACCGACTGACTGCTCTGACAGGGATCACAATAGAGGGTCCCAGACAGAGTGTAAGAAAAAGTGTAGAATAAAATTCAAAATCACAAAAAAAAAAAAAAACACCAGACTTACTAGTCTGACAGACTGCAGGCAGCCATACCCTGCTAACTCAGAACCAAAGCCACTGCCAAAGTCCACCTTTCAGCCAAAGATTAGCCCTGCCTATAAAACAAATGAAGCTCTGGGGGCAAACAGTTTAAGAGCTTAGGCGGCTAACCAAAAGGCTTGGCAGTTTGAATCCACCAGCTGCTCCTTGGAAACCCTATAAGGCTGTTTTACTCTGTCCTATAGGGTCGCTATGAATGGGAATCAACTCGACAGCACACAACAACAACAACAATAAAACAAACAGTAATACATGTGAAGCATGTGCTTCTTAGTTTCAATCAAGTATATGAGATCAAATGGGCAAATACAAAGACGAGAAGGCAGGAAGGGACAGAAAAACTGCACAAAGGGACATGAGGAACCCAGGTTAGAAAGGGGGAGAGTGCTGACACATTGCAGGGATTGCAACCAATGTCACAAAAGAATTTGTGTACAATTTTTTGAATGAGAAACTAATTTGCACCGTAAACTTTCACCTAAGGCACAATAAAAATTTTTTAAAAAGTGAAAGGACAGAAAAAAAATCATTGTTATATATACTCAGATCATTACTAGTTAAAGCAGGTCTGATTCGCCAGATTGAACAGAGCTAGTCTACCTGTAGGTGAGTGTCCCTTCCTCCTTACATACCTCTTGTACTTTTGCCTTGTATAACACTGAAAAAAAAAAAGTGTCCCCCAAAATTTATGTCTACCCAGAACCTCAAATGTAACTGTGTTTGGAAATTGCGTCTTTGCACACGTAATTAGTTATGTCAAGATGAGATCATATTGGATTGGGTGGACTCTAAATCCAATGACTGGTGTCTTTATAACAGAAAGGAGAGGGAGATTCAGATACAGACACACATAAGAGCGAAGAAGGTGATGCCAAGACAGAGGCAGAGATTGGAGCGATCCAGCTACAAGCCAAGGACTGCAAGAAATCACTAGAAACAGGAAAGCTATATGGTATAGTTTCTCCCTCAGAGCCTCCAGAAGGACCCAACTCTGCCAATACTGTAATTTCAGACTTCTAATATCCAGGTCAATGAAAGAATATACTTCCGTTACCTTAAGCCACACAGTTTTCAGTCCTTTGTTACAGCAACCACGGGAAACTAATTCATGCATTGTCCTAGCCGACAATTTCAGATATTTCAGTACCTGGGCTCCTCTGCTAGAACTGCCAAGCTGGAACTTGGAAGTTCATATACCCAAATGGTTAGGTACTGTAAGTTGTCCAAAATACTCCACCAACATGTGACCAAAGGTTACATATGCACCCTCACAAGAAACATCTAGATTTTTATCCCATAAAACTGTAGTGAGGGCTCTTTGCTACCGAATTATACTAACTTTCAAGAAAGTTGAGGAGGGGCTCACAGACAATACGTAACACACACACAAAATAATTTAATTTGTAGGTTTTTTGGGGGGAGGGGAAGGACATTCAACTCTAGCGCTTTTAAATAAAGAGCAAGGAATCTCATTCTAGTCTATACTTAAAAAAAAAAAAATTCTCAGTTATATTAGGGTCCTGAAAGGGAGAGGAAAAATTAAGAGTACAATACGACAAAAATGACAACAAAGATTAAGAGTGCAATGAAGAAACCCTCATTTCCAAATGAGGCATAATTTTTTCATAAGGCTATTCTCTGCAATTGGGATGCATCATAAAGTTGATAGGGTTTGAAGATCATGAGGTAGACGTTATGCCATAGTTTTGTGAAAATCTTCCTTTCACAGCTTCTGGAAGATCAAGACAGGAGCAACATCAGAGCACATCAGAAGTGATGAAATGTGAGTAACAAGAAACGAAGGAGACAGTTTAGGGTAGTTCCACAGGACTTTTGTGGAAGGGAAACAGTTCTTTTCACATTGTAGCATTCCCTGGGGCTTTGGGGATAGTAAGTGATGCCCTGGTCACCCTGTTCGATGCAGAAAGTGTCTTCTATATCTTATAAAATGCACGCTATTATCAACTATTGCAAGATTTTATTTTTAACTAAGCACAAATTTTTGGGGGGGAAATTTGCCCGTTTTGCACAGTATGAGGAAATGACTTAGAATATTAAATTTGAAAAATAAAGGGGCCTTAAATGTTATAGTCTTGGTTTTACCAACTCAAAATTGAGAGACAAAGAGACTGGGTTATGCGCACAAGGTCACAGTTAGAGATGAACTGGAAACTCAATAACCTAGATAGCAGGTAGCTTTTCCTATTTTCACGCTGTCTCTTCCTAGGTTTTAGTGAGTCCTTTGGAAAAATGAATGCACATTTACTAAATATGCCAAGAGTCTCCTTCTACATTGCCTTATAATCTTTCAGGAAACCCTGGTGGTGTAGCAGTTAAGAGCTATGGCTGTTAACCGAAAGGTCAGCAGATCGAATCCACCAGGTGGTCCTTGGAAACTCTATGCGGCAGTTCTACTCTGTCTCATAGGGTCACTATGAGTCAGAATCAACTCGACGGCAATGGATTTGGTTTTGGGTTTTTTTTTTTTTTTTTTTTTGGTGTAATCTTTCAGTGGTTATGGCTGCTTCATTTGGCAATATCTGAAAGCTAATGCTGAACCTTTCAAATCAGATCCAGACTTCTGACCTAGTTAGATGTTAGTTTGTACAATATACATTATGTTGCTATTGACGGAAAAAAGTGCTGATCAGAACACTCGCCTGTTGTATTGCATACTGTGCCTGTTCAATATATAATAAACTCAAATAAAAATTAACCAGAAGAATCCCTTCGGACCTAATTTCACCAGAAACAATATTCACAGAGCTTCAGCTCCTCTCACAAAGCATTAAAAAGTTCTTCTCTAATTATAGCCAACGGCAATCCGTGCTCAGCCATAGAAATATTACCTGATCATCTGCTTTAAAAAAAAAAAAAAATCATTGTCGTCAAGTCAATTCCGACTCATAGTGACCCTACAGGACAGAGTAAAACTGCCCCATAGGGTTTCCAAGGAGCGGCTGGTGGATTCAAACTGCCAGCCTTTTGGTTAGCAGCCGTTGCACTTAACCACTACGCCACCAGGGTTTCCTCATCTGCTATAGTGTCTCACATTTGAGATATTCCTCTTTCTTCCACTCTTGTTCTCTGATGTTTTCTCGGACTTACTTCATTCAACTTTCAAGAAGAATACCAACTTAACACCTACTTTCCTAACACCAGAAACCCTGGTGGTATAGTGGTTAAGACCTATGGCTGCTAACCAAAAGGTCGGCAGTTCAAATCCCCCAGGCGCTCCTTGGAAACCGTATGGCAGTTCTACTCTGTCCTATACTGTCTCTAAGAGTCAGAATCGATTTGACAGCAAGGGTAACGGGTTTCCTAATACCATTCCCATTTTAAGCTTTCTAGTAGTGGCTCAGTGGTAGAATTCTAGCCTCCCATGCTGCTTTGATTCCCGGCCAATGCACCTCAAGCGCAGCCACTACCTGTCTGTCAGTGGAGGTTGGTGTGTTGTTATGATGCTGAACAGGTTTCAGCAGAACTTCCAGATTAAGACAGGCTAGAAAGAAAAGCTTAGTGATATACATCTGAAAATTAGCCAAGGAAAATCCTACATATCACAACAGTCCAATGTGCAACCGACCATGGGGATGGCACAGAATCAGGCAATGTTTCACTCCGTTGGACCCGAGGACACCCTGAGTCAGGGTTGACTTACTGCAGCGAACAACAAGTTTCCTTTACTACAGGAGGTACTGAGAGTCTCTTCAGAGAAATGCCCAAATTATTCATTGGTTTAGACTTAAGCCCTGATGACCTATGTTAATGCAAATGTCATATGGGAAACAAAATTGATGAACCCTGTCACTTTCAGCCCTCCATACTGTAGCTTTAATTAGCTTATCAGGTTGAGCAGCCGGATATCTAACAGGGCACCAAGGGAGCGACACAGGAAATAAGTTCAGATAACAAAAGGTCTGCAGCATTACAGCTCTTAGAGAAGGCAAACACAGCTACCCAATCTCAGCAAGCCAAGCAGTGTCACGAAAACACTAGGGGCAAACAGAAAATGCTAATATAAGGGCCCTTAGAAGAAATTTTTCTTACTAGCAAATTGAGTTGAGACCTGACCTCTGAAATAATAAGGCCTCATCCTTCTACCTCTCCCCTACACACACACCCCATCTCCGTAATTTCCGCTCCACATTTAGAGAATAGGAAACATCCTGCTTCATGATGGTCATTATTGCTTACCGGTAAGAGTATCAGTTTATGTCTTACAGTCCAGTCTGATCTTTGTCTGAAGAGTTGACTTTGGGAATAGTTTTAGTTTTGGGCTAATAGAGTGTCCGGGGGCCATGACCTCTGGGATCCCTCCAGTCTCAGCCAGACCATTAAGTCTGGTCTTTTTACTAGAATTTGAGCTCTGCATCCTACTTTTCTCCTGCTCCAGAGTCAGGATTTGAGCCAAGAGTTGTCTCCAGTGTGCCAAGCGTAGACCAAATGATGGCAACTCCTCTCCTTTACACCTGCTAAGCATGAGGAGAGGCTGCTGACTGGTTCATTGGGTGGAAATGAAAGTGATTGGAAAATCTAGGATGTTTTTAATGAATCTGAAAACTTAACCACATTTTCTATGATTCTACAATACCGATTTTAAAAAAAGTTGCCATTCTGTTGACTCTGACTCATGGCAACTCCTATGTATCAGAATAGAACTTTTTAATAAAGTTTTCCATTACTGATTTTTCAGAAGGGAATCACCAGGGCTTTCTTCCAGGGTGTCTTGAGTGGACCAGAACCTCCAACATTTTGGTTAATAGCAGTTCACTCTACTTGTTCCAGGGAAAGCTCACTAGATGAACAAGATATAGTCCCTCCCTTTTAGGTTTCATAGTAAATTTTGGTAGAAAAAACATCTAAGTAAGTACTACTACCTGAAAAGGTGGTGGTTCGAACCCGTAAGAGAGGCCTCAGTGACCTGCTTCCAAAAGGTCACAGCCTTGAAAACCCTATGGAGAAATTATACTCCGCACGTGTCAGGGAGTCACTATGAGTCAGAATAGACTTGATAGCAACTAGCAACAATTACTATTATTGCTGCTACTATTAATGATCATTATGATACTAAAAAAAAAAAAAAAAATTTTTTTTTTTTTTCATTTAATAACTGCCTTTTATGTTCCAGGTGCTTTATCCTTGCACTAGATTGGATTAGGTTTTCTCTAATCCTTACACATACTCTCCAAAGCAGGTATTATCATACCCATTACAGGTAAGGTGACCAAGATTCAGATCCCTGAATGGCTCAAATGGTTTATGCTCGTCTACTAACCTAAAGGTTGAAACTTGTCCAGAATGACGCAGCTCACACACGGCAGAGCTGGTACGGAAATCCAGACTGACTCCAAAACCCAAAGTATAATGCTTCCTCCTACAAGTCTCAAATTGCTTAGAGTAAGAAAAAAGGTAGCAACTTTGCAACAGGGTGGCTGGACAATATAACAGTGCAGGAGACCTGACTTCAAATCTTGGGTGTGCCACCTGCTAACTCTGTGAGCCTTGATCAAGTTACTGAACACAAGGCCCTTATCTACAAAATGAAGATGGTTATTGAGAGAATTCTGTAAGATTACATGTTGTGAAAGTGCCAAGAACGCTACTCAGTCCATAATAGATTCTCACTGAAAGCTAGCTGAATCTGAATAACCAACTATATTCCACTTAAAAGAAACTCAATATAATATGCCAAATCAGAATTTACCAAACTTACATTTCCATTTCTAGAGAAATGAATTCCTCTAGGATACCATTAACAGGAGAAAATTCTTAATGTGTGTAAAATATGATTTGATTTACAAACGTTAACTTGATACAGCTTTCCAGAAACATTTATTTCATTTAGTAAGGTATACCTGAACCCTAATAATTAAGACACTACATTTCCCCTCCATCTCCAGATTTTAAGAACTACTTTCTCAAAACAAATCACTGGAAACTTCATAAATTTCAATAGCTCTATTATTTAGTATTCAGGTCAATGCTAACAGAAATGGTGGAGGAAATGAAAATGTATTGTATTGTACACCTATTATGTGCTAAGTTCTTTACATATATATCACCAGGTAGGTTTACTCATAAGGTTTACCAACACGTACTCTTAATTCCAGGCACTGGGATCCTGTCAGCCATCCAAATTCCTAGAGAAGCAACCAATCTATCTGAAGATCTTTCTTCTCTGTAATTATAGTAGGCATTGTTGTTGTTAGCTGCAGTCCAGTGGGTCCCACTTCATGGCCACCTGGATGCGTGGCAACCCATGCACAATGGAATATGTCACACCATCCCCATAACTGGTTATGGATTGGAACATCGTGATTCAGAGGATTTTCGTTGGTAAATTTTCAGCAGTAGATCACCAGGCCTTTCTTTCTAGTCCATCTTAGTCTGGAAGCTCCACTGAATAATGTCCACCATGGGTGATCCTGCTACTATTTGAAATACCTGTGGCATAGCTTCCAGTATCATAGCATTTTGCAAGCCTCCACCAACAGAGGGCTGGTGACTGTGCATGAGATGTGTTGGTCAGGAATCAAACCAAGGTGTGCCACACGGAAGGTAAGAATTCTACCACTGAACCACCACTGCCCCCACATGGTGGTCGTATGTCCTGGCTTTTCCATTTGATTTCAAATATTTCCTTTTGTCGCCAGATCGTGTCTCTCAATTTTTAGTTTCTAAAATTTGCTTGCGGTGTTTTTAATTCAGAGCCAATGTAAAACTGGATTTCTCCCATGCAAGGAAGTGAAGAGGGAAGGAGCGAATGAGGAAAGAAAGGAAACAAGAGGGAGGAAGGAACGGAGAAGGTAAAAAGGAAAGGAAGCAAAGATGAAGGAAGGAAAAGAAAGGCTTTCCTTCACTTACATCTGGACCATAGGAGGCACACAGCACACTCATTTATCCAGGAGATTGATGTGGTAGCCACAGGGCTTCATTTACAAGGGGGAAACTACAGCCCCCAAAGACACAAAAAGTATTAATACATCAAGCTTAGCCATAAAGCCTCATCCATTTTCAGGTCTAGCTGCCCTACCTCCCCCTTTATGCTATTCATGGTCGTTTGCAGAACTAATCATCTGCTAGATGAGGTGTGAATTTGTTTTTTGCTCGTATTTGGCAAGACTGCTTCTCCTACCCTGACAAATTAATTACCTGTGAACACCTCCCAGCAGCCCCCGACTTTCTTAGATGAAAGAACAGTGGGAACATGCACTCACCATTTCAAAACTTGAGCATAATAAATAAAGTGATCAAAACATGAGACTCCGACCTGAAGCCAAGGACAGAGATCCCACTGTGGGTTCTTTTAGACATTGTTTTCATTAGTATCAAGTACCACAGAGCAGAGTCCCAGCACTCCCAGAAGAATGGAGTTCATATTTGCCATGTGGGAGGAGGAAAAAGCCATGGGACAGAGGAGTTATTAGAAAGAGAGGCCCAGAGTAACTGGGAGCTCAGCCTGATGTGCCCTCCCAGAGAGCTTTGTAAAGCGGGGAGAGGAAGAGATGATGGGCAAGCAGTGAGGCCATGCATCCCCGGAGATGCTCCTCTACCTTTGGGGGAGACAGGGCTTATAGTCCAATGGATGGCTGGACCTTCATGGGGACTAGGGGTAGTTCTGGGTACAACAACTCCCTGTGTTATATTAGCACTTGTCAGCTGTCATCAAGTCGTCTCTGACTCATGGTGAACCCATGTACAACAGAATGAAACGTTCCCCAGTCCTCCACCATCTTCATGGCCATTGACATGTTTGAGTCCATTGCTGTGGCCGATGTGTATTTTGAGTGCCTTCCAACATACGGGGCTCAACTTTCAGCACTATAACAGACAATATTCTGTTGTGATCCACAGGGTTTTCATCAGCTAATTTTCAGAAGTAAATCACCAGGCCTTTCCTTCTAGTCTGTCTTAGTCTGGATGCTCCATTGAAACCTGTCCACCATGGATGACTTTGCTGGTATTTCAAATACCAGTGGCATAGTTGCCAGCATCATAGCAATACACAAGCTACTACAGTACAACGAACAGACAGGCGGGTGGTAGATACTAGCACTTAGGGCTACAGTTCTCATTACATTTGCAGGAACTTGCTTCCAAGATACTTTGCAATTTCTACTTAATTGTTCCACCTGGATTTGAGACTCCAGCTGGTTTTAAAAGTGTCTCAAGGGCAGGAACCAAGATTCCTGCTTCATTTGTAACTTTCCACAGTGCTGAGTGGCCAGAGAGCACCTGTATAGTGCTTTACAGTCTATGGGTTGCCTCCTGTCCATCGTCTCATCTATTCTTCACCATAACCCTAAGAGGTGGGAACTATTATTATCCTGATCTTACATAGTCAGAGTTAAGTGCACACATGAGTGCAGCTTTATCTGTGGATTCTTTTATTAGACCATTTCGTTAAAAGGCTAGTATGATATTTTTATGTACTTGATACCCTTAACGTATTTATACAAAAAATCCAAACCCACTGCATTCAAGTCAATTCCAACTCATAGCTACCCTCCATATAGGACAGAGGAGAACTGCCCCATAGGGCTTCCAAGGCTGTAATCTTTACAGAAACAGACTGCCACATCTTTCTCCTGCACAGCCACTGGTAGGTTCAACCTGCCAACCACTGCTTAACCTCTGCACCACCAGGGCTCCTTTAACGCATTTATAGGAGAGACAAATATGCATAACATTGTGAAAGAAGGTAAACTATACCCAAGTTAAAAGCTTGAAGAATTTTGAGTGTAGGTTTTAGTTTAGAAAATCTTTCAAGAGTATCAAAGGATGTAACAAACAATAAATGAGGGTACACGAGATGAGACGAACCTTGGTCTTCAAGTAAATCCAAACGAGAAGTTTGGAAAATCTCCTCAAAGAGGAGTTTCTAATCTGTCAGTAGGAGTTCTCTGCCCCTTCTGGACACCAAGTAATGCACAATGAATAGGTAATGTATCTTATACATATACATCCAGGCTTTTGTGAATAATTAAATCCTTTTTAATCTAGGCATTACTTCATTCACAATAGCCTTTTTTCATTATATATTTTCTCAAGCAACAATTACTAGAATAATTGCTTTCACATTAGAGCCAACAAATGTGAAACAGGTCCTCATACCTTTTGGTTAGTAGCTGGTCGAGTTAACCAACTGCACCACCAAAGGACTCAGGTTAATGAGCTTGGCTGCTAACTGAAAGGTTGGAAGTTAGAAATGCTAAAAGTTCAAGTCCACCCAGAGGTGCCTCGAAAGAAATCCATGGCGATCTTCCCAAAATCAGTCATTGAAAATACTATGGAGCACAGTGTTACTCTGACACATGTGGGGTCACCATTAGTTGAGATCAACTCAAAAACAACTGGTTTTTATTGTGCTCTACAAACTATCAAGAATTTCATTCCAGCCCCAAACTAATGATTCACACATGTTGGGGTAGATGAGTCAACGGTTAATGTTGTCAAAGGGCAAACAATGTTAACCTTCCTTTGTAGTGGCCCACAGCTACTGGTGGGTTTTAACTGGTTACCTATTAAAGCAATTTTCTTCACAGTGATTTATCATAAAGAAATGGAACAATTAAGACCTCACTTGAAAACAGTAATGAATTGTTCAACCTGGACCATGTGAAAAGAAAACATGACCTCCATTAGCCTCATCTGAGGTGGAGAAATAAAATCTTGAAGAAACAGACTGTCCTGGTTATCTAGTGCTGCTATAACAGAAATTTCACAAGTGGATGGCTTTAATAAGCAGAAATTTATTTTCTCACAGTTGAGGAGGCTAGAAGTCCAAATTTAGGGCACCAGCTCTAAAGGTGTTCTGTGTCAGCTCTGGTGGAAGATCTTTGTCTCTTCTGTGAAAGAACCCCAAAAGCTTAGGTGCTTGACATGGAAAGGGCTTCTGCCCAGGGTGTAGGCCTAACTCTATTTGTTATAATTCCTTTTACTTCTGCTTACTCCCTAGCAACCATTAACAAAACAGACTTAATCATGCAACTAAAGAAATGTTTTTCTCTGTGGTTAAGCTAAGAAAGGATGTTGACAGAACATTCCGGGGGGGAGGGGGGTCTGGATACAAATGGCTTAACAGAAATCTCCCGTGCAAGCAACAGCCAGGAAATGTTTTACTCAACAAAGTTATTTTGACAGAACATTCTCAGAAAATATTCTGTGATTGTCTTGTGACTACCCTGTAACACCCTTTAGTCATGAACTTCTACAACCATCACACCATAACCAATCTAAGAAGCCTACATATACTCCTTAAACCAATCACATTGAGATCCCCACTTCAAGTTATCCCACCCCTAGTTTCCCTAATTGCTTGACCTCCAATCAGAATACTGTACATTAAGTTCCTGATTTTGCTAATAGATGTAAATGCTTAACTCCTGCATCTTGGAGCACTTAGTTTCACTTTGTGGGCTTTGTGTTTCCCAGATTCAAATCACTTCTATTCCTTCAATAAAACTCTTAATTTTAACGGAGACTCCTGTCTTGCTCTTTGGCATTTTTGGTGTCAGATACACGGGACCTGAAGGTGCATAATCTGCAGGTGGCCCCCAAGACTTCGAGGACTCAAGCTTTTGGTACTGGCCAATCTCCCCTGCAGTTTTCCATCTCCACACTCTCTCCAGGGTTGTCCAAGGTAAATAACCTCCCAGATCCAAGCTCTGCTCTTTTTGTGTCTCAGTTCTCCGAGTTTTATTGTTGGATATGGTGTTGCACATAGTTTCAGTTTTACTTGCAAGGAATGGGTAATGCCAATTCACGGGGGAGGTGGCAGCTCCTGACCCATTTTGTGAATGAGCACTTTGGTCCTGTAACATGCTCCATGTTTTCTAGTTGGCATTGCTTTACCCAAGACAATTTGAGTGACTACTTCAGGGATCTTTTGATCTTTGCAAGTTACCTTTTCTGCAGCAAACTAGAAAAATGAGGCTCCCAAAGTTAAACAGCCTCAATGGCATGCCATTTTGATTATTTGCGTTTGGATTTTTGTTTGCGCTCCCCAACAACATTTTGTTAAATCGGTGGTCACTTAAGTACTTTCCAATTTGAGAGACTGCTTGTTGCTAGGTGCTATTGAGTCAGTTCCACCTCATAGCGACTGCATGTACAACAGAACGAAACACTGCCTGGTCCTGTGCCATCCTCACAATTGTTGTTATGCTTGAGCCCATTGTTGCAGCCACTGTGGCAATCCATCTAGCTGAAATTCTTCCTCTTTTTTCACTGACCCTCTACTTTACCAAGCATGATACCCTTCTCCAGGGACTGATCCCTCCTGCTAACAGGTCCAAAGTATGTGAGACGTAGTCTCTCCATCTTTGCTGCGAAGAAGCATTCTGGTTGTACTTCTTCCAAGACAGATTTGTTCATTCTTTTGGCAGTCCATGGTATATTCAATATTCTTCACCAACGCCATAATTCAAAAGCATCAATTCTTCTTTGTTCTTTTTTAGTCATTGTCCAGCTTTCACATGCATATGAGGTGACTGAAAACACCACTGCCTGGGTCAGGCGCACCTTAGTCTTCATGGTGGCTTCTTTGCTTTTCAACACTTTAAAGAGGTCTTTTGCAGCAGATTTGCCCAATGCAATGCATCTTTTGATTTCTTGACTATTGCTTCCATGGGTGTTGATTGTGGATCCAAGTAAAATGAAATCCTCAGATAACTTCAGTCTTTTTTCCCCTTTATCATGATATTGCTTATTGGTGCAGTTGTGAGGACTTTTCTTTTATGTTGAGATGTAAACCATACTGAAGCCTGTGGTCTTTGGTCTTCATCAGTAAGTGCTTCAAGTCCTCTTCACTTTCAGCAAGCAAGGTTGTGTCATCTGCGTAATGCAGGTTATTAATGAGTCTTCCTTACAGACCAGTGAGGAGATGAAGTAATTTTTATTAATTTCAAAATGACAAGAAATGGAAAGCTTATAGAACTAGGAAATTTAGGCTCCCATATAACAGCTTTCTGAGTCCCCAGCACTGAAAACATCCATTGCAAAGCAAGATAAACAAACTTAAAAGGCTTTCAAGGCAGGTCTGTGTTGAGCAGCCTTGAAGAGACCTTACAGGATCCCTCTAGAATACGCTGATAACTATCCCTCCCAAGATAACCAAATAGCAACATAGTCACAGCTGCAATAGTAAGAAAAATAAGAAGGACCGCCTCTGTGTTACCATGCAACCAGGCTGAACACGTGCTGCTTGTACTTGAAATGGTGAAGGCATGGTTCCACAAGAGACTAAGGACTTTGCCAACTTTGTCCAGATCTTCTGACTTTAAGAAATAATTATGACTGAGGAAATTAAGGTGAACAATCTTGCAGACAAAACAGCTACACAAGATGCTTCTCAAATTACTTTTGTCCTTTAGATGAATAAGGAAAAAGATTTCTCAGATTTGCTTATTGATGACTATAATATTCATGAATTAACTTTAGAAAGACTTTTTAAAAATCAATAATTAGCTCAAACAGAAAAAAATCCAAACGTGGGAAAAGGCTAAACTGCTTATGTAAAAATGTTGTGGTGGAGGCATCTGACCTCCTCTAACTTCACAAGGTGGAAGGAAAATCAAGATCAACAGCCCAAAGCTGATTCCTATGAGGCAGAGGTCAGACATATCTCTACCCTGCAACCTTTTTACCAATTCTGACACCAACCATCCTTCCCATGGCACTCTCTACTTTTCTGCTGGGTTTGATAATTCATTGCAATGGCCACACAGGACTCACAGACAATACTCATGATTATGGGGCTAATTAGGAGAGTACCAGATTACCATTAAGGATCAGAAGTGATTCGGGATACAGTTCTTTAGTCAAGACAGCTTCTTCTCACCCATGCCTCCAAGCAGACCTCTCTCTGGCCCTTGGTCCCTCGGTGCAACCTCTGCCCCACTGAGACAAATGTTACATAGCTCTTTAGCTCTGCCAATAAGTCCCCAGGGGCCCCCCACTCTGCCAATATGCCTCAGCCAGAAGGCAATTAACTTTCTTGCTCCATGGGTCAGCAAGCCTAGCTCTGTCAAGTATCCAGGGACACCCCATTCTGCCAGTAAGACTCCCGGACGAAGGCACTCACCTCTTGCCCTGCAGGTTGGCAAGCCCACCACGCTATCTCCTGCCAGTCCCCTGGTTCTGTTGCCTCTGCTGCTGACATTTCTCCACCACTACTTATCACGATATCTTCAGTGTTACAGCTCTCTCTCTATCTTCTGGGTCTAGGAGGTTCTTGGTGCAGGGATCCCGAGTTCAAAGGACACACTTCACTCCTGTCTCTTCTGCCTGATGGTAGTTAGATTCCCCATATCCACCTCTGGGATGGTTCATTTTAAGCCTACCAGGATGGCAAAACTGACCAATCCCCTCCATAGAGTTCCATACACCTTATTTGCATGGTCCTACCCCCACATGGGTGCCATATACCTTATCTGCACTATTAGCAAGTCATCCAATGCCCTTAGTGGGCCACAAGCACTTCATTTGCATAACACCACCCAGTCATTTCGTGGGAGTTACAAGACTATGGCTAAAAGGGCCTTATTAAGAAATTCACTGCACTGCAGCTTACCAAAAGAATAAAAATTAGAAGGAAAGAATTTAATTACTTCTTGTCTTTTAAAACACCCAGGCCAACTTAAACATATGTAAATAAATTAAGATTAACCAATTATTTTCTTAATAATGATCTTCAGAGACCCATACTGTTCCAGAGAAGGTTTTGAAAAGACCCCTGCCAACCAAGTAAAAGCCTTTTTGAGATAAAAGAAGGTAAGGTAAATAATATAGACACTGATGAAGTCTAAAATACAAAAAACACTGTCTTATACAGTTACCAGAAATTAGGTGGGTCACTAACATTTAAAAAAAAAAAACTAAGGTTAGATTGAGAAACTATAAGAAATGGTAAAAGTTTGAATAAAAGTACAGACTATTTAAACAAACTATACTTCAACAGTAATTATGTTTTATAGTATATAGGTTTAAATTACATTCCAAGATTTCTAAGTAACTTACTGATATTAAAAAAAAAATTGTTCTCAAGTCGATTCCAACTCATAGTGACCCTATAGGTCAGAGTAGAACTGCCCCATAGGGTTTTCAAGGAGCACCTAGTGGATGCGAACTGCTGACATTTTGGTTAGCAGTCATAGTTCTTAACCACTATACCAGGTTTTCCCTACAGGTATTAAATGATATTAAATTAAATATTCACTATATAATTGAAGTTTATAGGCTCTTAGTTCTTATGCCACAGATAAAGGATATACATATAGATAGATAGATATTTAGGTTTGGTAATGAGTATGTTCATCTTTGCAACTTAAAGAGTTGTACTATAAGAGACGCAAAACAAAAACAAGAAATTTAAAAGATTCATTAAAAGGGAATTTATCTGGTATAGTCAAAGTTCTTATTTACTACAGCTAAAAGTTTAATAGGTAAATCTATGAGAATTTTTTAAAGCTCTAATGTCAAATAGCAAAGAATTGAGTTTCTCGCTGTTAAACAGTAACAGAATTTTCTTTAATTACTCAGTTGAAGAGTTATTTCTTTGTACAATCTGCCCCAAAGGCAAGAATTCAGCAGAATAAATTTCTGAGTCTGAAAAGCTATGGAATATGTTAAATAAAACCTTAACAAAGTTTACTCAATTTCGATAGTCTTGTTTCTTTGGTTTACTGTTTATTGCATTCACCTATAATATAAAAAGTTACTTTTTCTGTGTAATCTGCCTAGGAGGCAAAAGTTTTATGTCTCTAAGTTTATGTTAACTTGTATGCCCTTGACTAAGAAACCAGTCACTTGGCTTTGGAAAATGTTAAGGTTTTTACCTTTAAGATCTTTAACTCAAGTATGTTTCTCAGTGACCTATAATAAATTTCTGACATCATGGGAAACCACAAGAGATTTGTTTCTGTTTTATAAAAAAAAAAAAAAAAAAGGCTAAAATGGCTTATTTAATGTTATGAATTACATGAAATTGTCAAATCTGGAAAAGTACCAAATTTTCTTTAAGTTAAAATTTATATGTCAGTAATGTCTGCTTGATATTAAACATCAAGCACACAATATTATGCCATAATTTTATTACTTCAATTGCTAACTTAATCATAGCTTTGTTTCTTTTGAATCTAGCATCATTTAGGCCAATAGTTTTAACTAGGAAATTCACATGATTTATTCACGAAGTTTTCGTTACTATTCAAATGTTTAGAAACTTTAATATTATTCTTAAAACTATTATATGTTATCTAAGGCTCTTTAAAAATAAGGTTAGTCATTACATTTAAAAATGTTTTTACCTAAAGTTTCTTTTTAAGTGATTTTATTTGGCTTTGGAATATTTTTTTAATTCCTATCACATCTTTCACTTTAAAGAAAATGAGACATTTTTACATCGTCAATTGCAAATAAGTTTTAAAGAACTAAATCGAAAGTTTTAGCATGTTCCGAAAAGCAAGAGAGAAGAAAAATGACTGGCAGTTTTGTTTTGTTTTTAAGAGAGAAAAAGACAGTTATGTCTTAAAGTGGAATTCCTAGTTATGCCGAAAATGAAAAATAATAAAAGCTAAACTTGAGGGCGTACAGTAAGTTGTAGAAGGCATGAAGGCAATTGAACTTTATCTGCCTTGGTTTATAACACCTGCAAATAGTGAGTTTGAAAAGATACAATGAAATGTTTTGAAAATTTTACAGTATTAGATCAATTTTGGTGGATTTATTCATAAAATGCAAAAAAACGCTGAATACTTAGCTGCAAAATTTTATATGGGTGATATACTTTCTATTAAAATAGTAATATATTAATAGTCTTCAAAAATGCTTAAATGAGGTGGACCAAAAGCCCTAAGTTATGACAGGTTTATAATGGTGATCAGTTCAAATAAATGCGGACTATTTTATTAAATACATTTGCCCAATAGAAATATATATTAGAAAATATATCAATTAAAAGAACTCTTAGATCCTTGCTGGAAGGGGCCATACCTAGTACTCCTCACCAATCTGTGTGTTATCAAACTGAAAAGAGTCAAGCTTTGGATTCATTTGCCACAGCTAAAAAAAGGATAAGATACCACTGTGAACTAGTCAGACCTCTGGAGAACTAAACATCACTTTAAAATGCCCTGTGGCCAGACACAGATGACATCAGAGGAAAACAGCTAGTCCTAACATCATGGAAAAAGACTTCATGCAATCTATTGAGTTCTTTGGACTTTGTTTCATAATTATAGCTATTCTTATGTTGACTGCATTATTACACGCTTACAGTATTATCCCGTTTTAACACGTTATTTTTCCCATGGAAATCATTGAGGAAATGTACTCTGCAATTGCTTAGCTATGAAAATTGCTATAATTATTAGGCTTAGTTTAATACTTATTATCACTTTTGAGATAACCTTATTTTATCAACTTGGGTGTATTGACTTGAAGATTTTTGAACATGTGATTTCATCTGTTTTTAACCACACGCCAAAGAGATCTGGAGATAGATAGATCCTTCAGCCCTCTTACCAGTTTATGGTATCCCTGAACTTGAAACATTTATTCACAACTTATGTGCTACTATGTTGTAAATAACTAATGAACTTGCTGATAGCATAGAAATCCAACAAAAACCTTTCAAGTCTCTTAGTAAAGTTGTATTAGACCATCAAATCATCCTTAATTTTGTTATAGCCCAACAAACAGACCTTTCCACAGTTGCCAATACTTCTTGTAGCACTTAGGTAGATAGGAAAAATGGAAAAAGACCTTAGACAAGTCCACCTAAGAGCTTCTTGGCTTCAATCAATACCTCCTATGCACAGCTCCCCTTTTCTTGGTATTTCTAGCTGGTTACCTGATAGAGTTAGTTCTTGGTTTTGTTCTATATTACAAACTTGTCAAATTATCTTGATCATTATAATACTCATATTTAGATTAATCAAGTATTTGACTTATGCTACAACAACAGATCTGACCCAACATCTAGGAGGTGAGCACAAGTCAGGAAGGAATACGAGAAAAGGGCTTCACAAGTGAGTAAATAAGCATCTATATCCAGAAAGCCAATACAATAGGACAAAAAAAATGTTGCTGTTAGTTGCCTTTGAGTCAGCTCTGACTCATGGTGACCCCATGTACAAAAGAATGAAATGTTCCCCAGTCCTGCAACATCTTCATGATAGTATGCTTGAGTCCACTGTTACTGCCACTGTGTATTCTGAGTGCCTTTCAACTTATGGGGTTCATCTTCCAGCACTATATCAGACAATATTCTGTTGTGATTCATAGGGTTTTCATTGGCTAATTTTCAGCAGCCGATCACTAGGCCTTTGTTCCTGGTCTCTCTTTTTCTGGAAGTTCTGCTGAAACCTGCCCACCATGGGTGACCCCACTGGTATTTGAAATACTGGTAGCATAGTTTCCAGCATCGTAGTAATATGCAAGCCACCACAGTATGACAAACTGACAGACAGGTGGTGGTAGATACATACATAAAAACTAAAAACAAACCAAATCTGCTGCCGTCATGTCAAATATGTATCACAGCAACCCCAAAGGACAGAGTAGAATTGCCCCATAGTGTCTCCAAGTTTGTAATCTTTATGGACCACCACCTGATATCACCATTTGATAAACTGTAAATACATTTTATTAGCAACATCAATGACAACTATACACATGGACCTTGCCAGATGGGATACACAGGAATTAAATCGTCTATATCTGTGGAAAGAGACGATAGAGAAGCTCAATACCATCAGTCAGAACAAGGCCAAAGGCCAACTGCAGAACAGACAGCCAATGCTCATATGCAAGTTCAAGCTGAACCTGAAGAATACTAAAACAAGTTCACGAGAGCCAAAGTATGATTTTAAATATATCCCACCTGAATTTAGAGACCATCTCAAAAATATATCTGATGCATTGAAGACTAATGACCACAGATGAGATGCGTTGTGGGATGATATCAAAGACCAAAAAACCAAAATCAAACCCATTGCCACTGAGTCGATTCTGACTCATAGGGACCCTACAGGACAGAGTAGAACCCTCCCATAGGGTTTCCAAGGAGTGGCTTGTGGATTTGAACTGCTGATCTTTTGGTTAGCAGCCATACCTCTTAACCACTGTGCCACCAGGGCTCCAACAAGGACATCATACATGAAAAAAGCAAAAGGCCATCTAAAGGACAGGAAAGAAAAAAAAGACTAAAACAGATGTCACAAGAGACTCTGAAACCGACTCTTGAAAGCAGAGCAGCTAAAACGAATGAAAGAAATAAGGAAGTAAAAGAGCTAAACAGAAGATTTCAAACGGTGGCTCAAGAAGACAAAATATTCTAATGAAACGTGCAACAATCTGGAGTTAGAAAACCAAAAAAGAAGAACACGTCCAGCATTTCTCAAGCTGAATGAACTGAAGAAAAAGTTCAAGCCTTGAGTTTCAATACTGAAGGATGCTATATGCACCTGAATCAAGCCATGGTATTTTCAATCACCTCATATGCATGTGAAAGCTGGACAATGAATAAGAAAGACAGAAGAATTGATGCCTTTGAATTACGGTGCTAGTGAAGAACACAGGGTTCATGCTAGCACTGTAGGGTACCAATCCCCTTGATTAAACTACAGGTGGACAACAAGTTGTCATCTTTCGTCATTTTTTTCCCTTCTGTGTGAAGCTGGTTCTCAAGGGGAAGCTCCTGCCAACTGGACCAGTTTAGTTCCTCCCTCTGCAATGAGCCTGCTCACCCACTGTGTGACTTTCACCATTGGAAACCGTAAGAGGGGAGGCAACAGGAGGGGAACATTTTAATGGACCATTTGACAACCAGCAATATAAAAACCAGGAGGCATTAGTGAACACCAAATACCCAAGGAGCCCCACAGTAGCAGCCTTACTGTGTTGTTGTTAGCTGCCATTGAGTTGGCCCCCTGGACTCATGGTGACCCCACATGCAATGAAGTGACCATTGTGATCCATAAGGTTTTCATCGGCTGATTTTCAGAAGCAGACATCTAGGGCTTTCTTCCTAGTCCATCTTAGTCTGGAAGCTCCACTGAAGTTCGGCATCATAGCAACACACAAGCCTCCACTGACAGACAGGTGGTGGCTTGCATGAGGTGCACTGGCCAGGAATCAAACCATGGTCACCCACATGGGAGGCAAGAATACTACCACTAAAGCACCACTGCCTCCAGGAGTATTACCTCTAACTATACGAGGTCCTTTTTGTCCCTTCTGCACAGAAAAGCATGAACTAAGGGACAATATACTCATGAGAGACCTGATGATTCTGAAGCACTTGCATATTTTTCATATAAGTTCTTCTGGTCTTTAGCATCATGCAGCTCAGAAAAGAAGGACTGTGGTAATTAGCATGCTGCCTGCACGACAAAGAAAATCTCAGTCAGACACTACCTAGAATTTATCTTGGTGATTTTATTCAGTCTCACTCAGCTCTAAATTACTGATTCAGAACTCAGAAGTGGTACTGCAGGAGGCTGAAAAAGGTCATTTGGATCCCCAACATTGCCATGTCCTTTTGAGTTGTCTGGCCAGCACACCATTGCTAAGGAAGCTAGCCAAGAATCTAAAATTCCTTAAAAAAAAAAGTTGCCTTTGAGTCAACTCAGACTCATGGTGACTCCGTGTGTGTCAGAGTAGAACTGTGTTCCACAGGGCTTCCAATGGCTGATTTTTCAGAAGTAGATTTTCAGGCCTTCCAAGGCACCTCTAGGAGGACTCGAAACTCCAATCTTTCAGTTAGCAGCCGAGCGCAGTAACTGTTTGCATCACCCACCACCTCTCAAATCCATCACTTCTCTTCACTTCACAGTGCCCCACCTCGACCCCCATCCTCTCCTGGAAGTTTTCCTCCATCTAGTCTCACCACTTCTCAATTTCCACAAAGCAGTCCCCCATGATCCTTCTAAAGAACAAATCTGATCATGTCATTGCTCTGTTTAAAACATAAAATATGTTCCTACTGCTCTTAGAAATATAAAATCTTTAACATGACTTATAAGGCCCAGCACAGTATGGCCCCTGTCTTCACTGTTAGCTTCAATCTTTACCATTTTCCTCACCGTAACCACCCCCACCCTCATGCTCCAGTGATACTGCTCAGGTCCAGAAGAAACTCCATTCTCCCATCTCTGGACCTTCATAACTGCCATTCCCTCGGGCTGGAACAATTACCCTTTTGCCCCTACTGCCTTGGGATGTCTGATTCACTCATGCCAAGTTGCATGCAGTTTACTCTGGGAAGCTTGTCCTAACCCCATGGCCTGAGTGAGGGACTCTCACAGCTCTGCCCTGCATCTGCCACAGCCCCTACCACACACTCATCTGTGTTGTTGTTAGTTGCTGTCAAGGCGATTCCAACCCATGGCAACCCCATGTGTGTAGAGTAGAACTGCTCCATAGGGTTTTCAAGGCTGTGACCTTTTGGAAGCAGATCACCAGGCCTTACTTCCAAGGCACTTTTGGGTATGTTCAAACCACCAGCCTTTCTGTTGGTAGTCTAGTGCTTAACCATTTATGCCATGATTTCTTGTTGTTGGCCACACTGTTTTATGAATTCTGTGAAGTAAGGCACTGTGCGTGTCTGGTTCACAGTCATAGCTCCAGCACCTAGCAGGATGCCTGCACACAGCCAATATGCAACCAACAGTTACTTAATGAATGAAATGAAACAAGAGGCACTGAGTAATCATAATATACTTCATAACACATTAGCCCAAGTAAATCAAAGAAAGACAGTAATATTTGCATAAAACCTTAACACGTTTCCTAATCTGATTTTTGCAGCTCTCTGAGTCCTTCACAACTCCTTTTAGTTGAGGGGTTTGAAAGGCAACCTATGAAAGTTGGACAATTTGCACTTTGCCTAAAGTCCTTGTACAAGAGCTTGCTAGAGGCTGCACAAAAAAGTCAATTTGATCTTGGTCCTGCCCAAGACTCTCTCCACTGTACCAGTCACCCACTGCTGCAAAAAAAAATCTGGTTTCCAACAAAGAAAAGGGCCTCAAGGGATTATTTCACACTTTTAGAGAGCAAAAGAAGTCATCATACAATCTATAATTATGTTTAGAGAATATTTAGGTTGTCAATACTTTTAAATAAGAATAGGTTGAGGGGAGAGAACAAAAGCATTCTAATAATCAAAACAGAACCATTTACATAACACAATATGGCAGCAACGGAAAAATGCAGAAGGAAAGCCAAGTGGGGTAGTCCCCAATGGATTTTACTAGAAGAAGAGTCTGACTCACATTTTCCTCCACACTCTTGAAGTTGTTATTGCCAGGCAGACCTTGAAAAAACGTGCCACCTTCGACAGCCCAGGGGCAAGACTAGAAGGCATGAGGGGACAAGAAAGCCGGTAATAGGGAACCCAAGGTTGAGAAGGGACAGAGTTGACACGTTGTGGGGTTGTTAAGCAATGTCATAAAATAATATGCATACTAACTCTTTAATGAGAACTAGTTTCTTCTGTAAACTTTCATCTAAAGTATAATAAAAAAAAAAAGTGCCACCTATACTCAGCAGCTGCTACGAAAGGCCTGACCCCTGATCAAACCCAATTGCCAGAGACAGAGAGAGAGAACAGAGCCAGCCTTTCCCAAGATAGTTGAGGAATGCCACCAATGAAACTAAAAGAGATTATAAGAGTTTGGGAAGAATGTGGTGGAGACAGCCCTTTCCCATCTGTCCTCCTCACAATACAGCCTTCATATATTTCTTAGCAGCAAGAAATCAACTATCAGAGTGGGGCCAAGATGGCAGAACAGTCAGACACTTCATGTCATCCCTTTTAAAACAAAGACCCTCCCCCCGCCAAAAAAAAGTAAATTGGATGTATATGACAATCTAGGAATTCTAATCATCACAGTCAAAGCTGAAGAGTCGAAACGAATGTCAGGTGGAAGGTGAGACAATTCAAAAATTGAGGAAACAGGGAATTACAGGTGGTGGGATCACCAGTATCCTGCTAGGTGAAACTACACAATGCACATAGGTTGGGGCAAGCAGCAACATCCCAAGCCAAAACCCACCCCATCTGGTTCAGCCAAGCAGCAGCAAATCCGCACATACCTCCAAAACCAAGTAAGAGTAACACTAGACCTGTGAAAGTTAAATGCAAGCTCCCAATCCACCACGCGTGCACCATAACCCTTCCCCCCACCAGACCTTCACAGCCGAGGAGCACTCCCCTCTCCTCATCTACCTCCCGCCCCACACCAACACCAGTCCCTACACATTCAACAATGTAACACTCCCTAAGCCGGGTCCTGAGTCACCCACTTCTTCGCCCAGCCACTGGCATAGGGGATCCATGGACTTACAGCACCCTCCACCCCAACCCTTCATCCCCACCCAAGTGTCTTGTGGGCTGATCCAACACTGCATGCCCTCATTAGAACAAAATGGGCAGGGCATCCACCTGAAGCCCATTTTCACACGCAGCAGCCAAGTGGGAACTGCTGATTTGTGACATTCGACACTACCCTGCCCCCTAAAAAGGGGCCTTACCCACCCAGTCCTGGGACCTAAGGCTAGGCGGTACCACCCACTCTGTCTAGCCACCTATGACAGGGGTCTGACAATTAGTGGTGCCTCCCATTCCCTCCAGCCAATGGCACCAGGCACCCAAGGACCTGCTGCACTATTCCCCGACTACATGCTCTAGCAGACGGGGGCATACCCTCCATCCAGGTACCCAGAGGCAGCCAACAGCCTCCCACCTTGCGCCCACATCACTCCCCAAGGCAACTAGAGACCTGTGCCTGCTCCAAACATCACCACGCAACTCTGCCTGCCCAGGACTGTAGGTTAGAGTCTCCACACCACACACTTAGTTACCAACGACCTGGGCACCTGCACCCTGACCAACTGGTAAGTGGTAAAGCACACACACCACACCCAACTAAATGACCAGAGAGAACACTCCCTGTACCCTTGGCCAGGTTACCAGCAGGACAGATTAATCACTTCACCAAAAATCTTCACCTACATCTTCATCTTCTCCCTGTACCCTTGGCCAGGTTACCAGCAGGACAGATTAATCGCTTCACCAAAAATCTTCACCTACATCTTCAGCACCCCCAAAAGAACAGTGAACAGACTCCTGAACTCACACACATGGCACCTGCTGTGACCACCTAGAGACAGGAGGTGAGAACTTCAATGACGCCAAAACCAGAGTAGCACACATGCCCAGCCTACTAGGACATATCAAAATAAAACAAAAATACAGGATGAAGTAAACAAAGCTACAATAGATAAATGTAATAACGTATTGATGCCTCAGAGACAACAATCAATATCAAATCACATAAAGAAGGAAGACAAGATGGCTCCAGCAGGCAGCCAAGATAAAGAACTAGAAAACTTCCAGAGGAAGATATGGCAATGAAACTATGTGATAAAAAATTCAAAAGACTAATATACAGAGCTTTCCAAGAGATCAAGAAGGAGCTCAGGCAAAACACAGAGCATACCAAAGAATGCACAGACAAACACAAAGCAATAGAAGAATTCAGGAAAACAATACAAGGACAAAGTGACAGAAAAAACAGGCTTCTAGAAACCGCACAAAAGCAGCAACCACAAATCCAAAAGATTAACAATAAAATTTCAGAATTAGACAACTTAATAGAAGGTCATAGAAGCAGAATTGAGACAAAGGAACTCAGAATTAGTCAGACTGAAGATAAATCCTTTGACGCCAATTAGTGTGAGGAAAAATTCAGAAAAAAAGAATGAAAAAAAAACTGAAGAAAACCTAAGAATTATGTGGGATACTATCAAGAGGAAAAACCTATAAGTGATTGGAATACCAGAACATGGCAGGGGGGCTGATAATGGAGAACACAGAGAGAATTGTTGAAGATTTGCTGGCTGAAAACTTTCCTGATATCATAAAGACAAGAAGATCAAGAAGATATCTATAAGCTCAACAAACCCCAAGAAAATCAATGAACCCCATAAGAGACAGACCCCAAAGAAAGTCATCAAGACATATCATAATCAAACTTGTCAAAACCAAAGACAAAGAAAGAATCCTGAGAGTATCTAGGGGCAAACAAAAATTCACCTACAAAGAAGAACCAATGAGACTAAGTTCTGATTACTCAGCAGAAACCATGCAGACAAGAAGGCAATGGGATGACATATATAAAGCCTTGAAGGAAAAATCACCAACCAAGAGTTACATAGCCTGCAAAACTGTCTCCCAAATATAATGGCAAAATTAGGTCATTTCCAGATAAAGAGAAATTAAGGAAATTTGTAAAAACTAGACTAAAATTACACGAAATATTAAATGGAGTCCTCCGATTAGAGAACCAACAACATCAGACAACAATCCAAGACTAGGACACAGAACAGATCAACCAGATACCAACACAGATAGGGAATTCACACACACACACACACACACACAAAGCTAGAAGACTGAAGATAGGGAACCAGAGACATCAATACGTAAATGATGACAACTTCAAAACAAAAAAGAGCGAATAAATGGTGTAGTCATAGAACTTCCATATGGAGAGGAAGTCAAGGCAATATCAAGAAATAGAGGACCACTTTAAACTTAGAAAAATAAAGATAAATTTCAAGGTAACCACAAAAGAATCTAACAAACCTTCCCATCAAAATAAAAAGAAAAACATACTCAGCAAACAAAACATCAACGATAATGAAAAAGATGAAAAGAAAATCCACAGACAAAAAGAACTCAGCACAGAAAATTAAGCAGAACAAAAATCCATCAACACAACGACAGATAAAAATAATAGCAGTAATATCTATCAATAATTACACTGAATATAAACAGCCTAAATGCATCAGTAAAGAGAAAGAGAGCGGTGGAATGGATAACAAAACAATCCATGTATATGCTGTCTACGAGAGACATACCTTAGACACAAAGACATAAACTAAAACTGAAAAGATGGAAAAAATAAAACAGGCAAACAATAACCAAAAAAGAGCAGGAGTGGCAATATTAATCTCCAACAAAATAGACTTTAAAGTAAAATCCACCACAAAGGATAAGAAAGGACACTATATAATGATTAAAGGGTCGATACACCAGGAGGACGTAACCATAATAAATATATACGCACCCAGTGACAGAACTCCAAAATACATAAAACTCTAAAAGCTTTGAAAAGAGGACTAAACATTTCCACAGTAATAGTGGGAGTCTTCAACACACGCTGCTTTTAGTGAAGAACAGAACATCTACAAAGAAACTCAATAAAGATATACAAGACCTAAATGCCACAACCAATCAACTTGATCTCATAGACATATACAGAACATTTCACCTAACAGCAGCAAAGTATACATTCTTTTCCAATGCACAAGGAACATTCCCCAAAATGGACCACATTTTAGGCCACAGAGCAAGCCTTAACAAAATACAAAACATCAAGATAATACAAAGCATCTTTTCTAACCGTAATGCCATGAAAGCAGAAATCAATTAACAGAAATAGCAAGGAAAAAATCAAATACATAGAACTTGCTTAGAAACTACTAGGTAATAGAAGAAATCAATGATGCAATAAAAAATTCATACAATCAAAGAGAATAAAAACACATCTTACCAAAAACTTTGGGACACAGCAAAAGCAGTGCTCATGGGTCAATTTATAGCAATAAATGCATACATTCAAAAAGTAGAGAGGACCAAAATCAAAACATCAACCCTACAACTTGAACAAATAGAAAGAATGCAGTAAAAGAAGCTGTCAGGCAACAGAAGAAAGGAAACAATAAAGATTAGAGCAGAAATAAATGAAATAGAAAAACAAAAGAATCAAGACCAAGAGTTAGTTGGTTCTAAGCAATGATCAACAAAATTGACAAACCACTGGCCAAACCAACAAAAGAAAAGCAGGAGAGGAAGCAAGTAACCTGAATAAGAAATGAGACAGGTGATATCATAACAGACTCAACTAAAATAAAAAGTATCATAACAAAATACTATAAAAAATTGTACTCCAACAAATTTGAAAACCTAGAGAAAATGGATGAATTTGTAGAAACATACTATGTACCTAAAATAACACAAACTGAGATGGAACAATTAAATAGCCTCATAGCAAAGGAAGAAATTAAAGAGGTAATTAAAAAAAAAAAAAACTCCAGACACAAAAAAAGCCCTGGCCCAGATGGCTTCACTGGAGAATTCTGCCAAACTTTCAGAGAAGAGCTAACACCAGTACCACTCAAGCTACTTCAGAATATAGAAAAGGGAAAAATACTCCTAAACTCATTCTGTGAAGCCAGTATAACCCTGATACCAAACCCAGGCAAAGACACCACGCAAAAAAAGAAAGAAAACCACAGACCAATATTCCTTAAGAACACAGACACAAAAATTCTCAACAAAATTCTAGCCAATAGAATTCAAGAGTATATCAAAAAATAATACATCATAACCAAGTGGGATTCATACCAGGTATGCAGAGATGGTTCAACATTAGAGAATCAATCAACATAATCCACCACATAAATAAAAGAAGCACATGATCATCTCAGTCAATGCAGAAAAGGCATTTGACAAAGTCTAACACCCATTCCTGATAAAAACTCTCAGCAAAATAGGAATAAAAGGGAAATTCCTCAACATAATAAAGGGCATTTGCACAAAATCAACAGCCAACATTTTTCTAAATGGAGAGAGACTGAAAGTATTCCCCTTGAGAACAGGAACCAGAAAAGGTGCCCTTTATCACCACTCATTCAATGTTGTACTGGAAGTTCTAACCAGAGCAATAAGGCAAGAAAAAGAAATTAAGGGCATCCAAGTCCCTATCCCTATTCACAGATGATATGATCTTATTCACAAAAAACCCCCCAAAATCCACAAGAAAGCTACTGGAACTATTAGAATATCTCAGCAAAGTAGCAGGTGCAAGATAAACAAAAATCAGTTGGATTCCTGTATATCAACAAAGAACACTTTAAAAAGGAAATCACCAAATCAATACCATTTATAATACCTCCCCACCCCCCAAGAAATAAAGTACTTAGGAATAAATCTAACCAGGGACATAAAAGAACTACATAAAGAAAACTGCAAAATGCTACTGCAAGAAACCAAAAGAGACCTACTTAAGTGGAAGAACATACCATGCTCATGGACAGGAAGACTCAACATTGTGAAAATGTCAATTCTATCCAAAGCGGTCTACAGATACAATGCAATCCCCATCCGAATTCCAACAGCATTCTTTAACGTGGTGCAGAAACAAATCACCAACTTTATATGGAAAGGGAAGAGGTCCCGAATAAGTAAAGCATTACTGAAGAAGAACAAAGTGGGAGGCCTCATACTAACCGGTTTTTTAACCTATCATACAGCCATGGTTGTCAAAACAGCCTGGTACTGGTACAAGAAAGACACATAGACCAATGGAACAGAATTGTGAAACCCAGACGTAAATTCATCCCTCTATGAGTAGTTGATATTTGACAAAAGGCCAACGTCCACTACATGGGGAAAAGATGGTCTCTTTAACAAACAGTGCTGGCATAACTGAATATCCATCTGTAAAAAAATGAAACAGGACCCATACCTCACATCATACACAAAAACTAACTCAAAATGGATCAAAGACATAAACATAAAATCTAAAACAAAAAAGATCATGGAAGAAAAATAGGGACAATGCTAGAGGCCCTAATACATGGCATAAATAGGATACAAACAATAATTAACAATGCACAAACATCAGAAGAGAAACTAAGTCACTGGGAGCTCCTAAAAATTAAACACTTAAATGCTCATCAAAAGATTTCACCAAGAGTAAAAATAGAACCTACAGCCTGGGAAGAAAATTTGGGCTATGGCATATCCCACAAAGGTCTAATCTCTAAAATCGACAAAATACTGCAACACCTCAACAACAAAAAGGCAAATAAACCAGTTAAAAAATGGGCAAAGGATATGAACTACACTTCATCAAAGAAGACATTCAGGAGGCTAACAGACACATGAGGAAATGCTCAAGATCATTAGCTATTCAAGAAATGCAAATCAAAACTACATTGAGATAGCATCTCACCCAGACAATACTGGTAATAATACAAAAAACACAAAATAACAAATGTTGGAGAGACTGCAGGGAGACTGAAACACTTATGCAATGCTGGTGGGAATGTCAAATGCTACAGCCACTTTGGAAAACAATATGGCGCTTCCTTAAAAAACTAGAAATAGAAATACCATATGATCCAGCAATCCCACTCCTAGGAATATACCCTAGAGAAATTTAAGTGCCGACACACAAATAGACATAACCACACCCTGTTCACTGCAGCGCTCTTCGCAATAGCAAAACAATGGAAATAATCTAAGTGTCCATTGACAGATGAATGGATAAACAAATTACGGTACACACACACAATGGTGTCTATGCAACCATTAACAACAACGATGAACCCACAAAACATCTCACAACAAGGATGAACTTGGAGGGCAGTACACCGAGTGAAATAAGTCAGACACAAAAGGACAAATATTGTATGAGATAATTATTATGAGAACTCAAAAAAAGGCTTACACACAGAAAAAAAATTCTTCGGTGGTTTCGATGGTAGGGAGGAATGGGAAGGAGACATCACTAACTAGATAGTAGACAAGTTTCAACTCCTGGGAAGGGAAGGACAACATACAATATAGAGGAAATCAGGACAACTGCACCAAAGCAAAAGCATAGAAATTTCCTAAACACACCCAAACACTCTGAGGTAGCAAGTAGGGCAGAGGGCTGGGGACCATAGTCTCATGGGACATCTAGGTCAATTGGCATAACATAGTTCGTAAAGACCCATTTGGCAGTTAGTGATTAAGTTAAACATCTACTACACTCTATGCCCTAAGTTTACTCTAATACCCAAAATAAATGAAAACATGTCTACAAAAAGATGTGCATAAGAAAGTTTATAGCATGCTCACTCATAATAATCAAAAGCTGGAAACAATTCAAACTTCCACCACCAAGAGAATGGATAAACTATACAGAAGAATGTCTCTCAGTAATTAAAAAAAAAAAAAAAAAAACCTACTGAAATAGCATAAACGAATCTCAAAATATGATGCAGGGTGAAAGAAGCCAGACACAAGTGAGTATATACCATATAATTCCATTTGTGTGAAACCCATATGCAGGCAATATTAATATTGTGATAGAAATCAGGAACATGTTAAGCACGGAGGGGAATTACCAAAAGGGTGCAGCAAGCAAACTTTCTGAGGGGATGTAAATTTTACATATGTTTTGGGTGGTAATTAAACAATGTATATAATTATCAAAAATCATCCAAGTTAGCTTTTAACTTATGCATTTTGTGTTATTTCTCAAATTTAAAAAGGAATCTAATTTGGCAAATTCAGGAGGAGCCTTGTTTCCCGGGCCTTCCTGGTCTGTATACTATCAAGAAGTGTTTACTTCTAAGTCCTTTTATATGCCCCCGACTCCCTAAGAAAGGGGGCTTCTGAACATCTCCATGCTTTGGGATGGACATAATACTCATAAAATGCAAATATTATTATCCCATCTTACAATGAAGAAACAGGCTCAGAGAGGTTAAGCAACTTTCCCAATGTCACCCAGCTGCTGAATGGTAAAATCGCAATTCAATCCCAGACTATCTAACTCTAAAGTTTATACCTTTTCCAGTAACCCTATGGCACCATTCCATAGTGTAGCAACTTCTCAAGAATTCAGCGCCAAGATCCTATATCTGATGTGCCAAAAGGAGGGAATTTTATGATCCACAGAGTTTCTCAGGGAAGGGGAAATTAATACCCATTACAGGGACAAAGGGAAATTTAATCAAGAATAAAGAAACACCAAGAATGAAAGAAAAGCTTTGCAATGTGCTTGACAAACAAACCTTAACATCCAAAATATAAATCTCCCACAATTCAGCAAAGTAAAATATTAAAAATCCATCAAAAAAAGTAGTCGAAAGATATGAAATGGCAATTTACCGAAGAAATTAAAAAATCCAAAAACATGCTTTGTCTGGCTAATCATTAAAGAAATGGAAATTAAACAATGAAATACAATTCTTGCACATCAGATTGGCAACTGTTTTTAAAGGTTGATTATATCCTATATCGGCAGGAATGCAGTGTACTTATGTGCCACGCAAGGTAATATAAATCGCTACAACCTTTTTGAAAGGCAATTGAACAGTATCAACATATAAATTCCCTTCAACTCACACTAACACTTCTCAGGGGAAAAGCTAACACAAACCACAAACATTATCTATACCAGGGTTTTCATTAAAGCATTGTTCCCCATGGCGAACAATGAGAATTAAATCCCATGAATAGGGGCCCGGTTAAACATATGTTAAAAAATACAATGAAATACTATGCAACTATTTAAAAAAGTGGCCCTAAAGTGGCACAGAAAGTGCTATACTTGGGAAGTTCCCATGATAAATAACAAAATGGAAAAGAGCATATGAGCATAAAATGTTGCTATATGTCTGTTTCTATGTTTTAAAAGCAAAGAAAACAACAACTAAATTGTGCCCTGAGCCGTAATTACTGCTTCATCAGCAGCGCCAATTTAAGGGGCCAGCTATAGAGTGGCCACCCAGGGTGCTAGGCTTAATGAGGCATCAAATTTGTGTTGAAAAATTCATTTGACTAGAATATTAGCAAAACAAATTAAATATCATGTAGTTAACATAAGTTTAGAGATTTTCCCAAACTACGCGCCACAGAGCAGTGACATAAGCAGGGTGTGCAAAAACCCCTCTGTAGAAAATACCAAGAACTAGTTACCATCCAGTCGACTCCCACTCAGAGCGGCTAATGGACTGGAACCGCCAACCTTTTGGTCCGCAGCCAAGCTAAGACCACTGTGCGACCACAGCTGTGTGTAGAAAACACTCTGTATTTAAAAAACTAATTACAGTTCTAACCTTGCAGGAAAAGCTTCCCACTATGCTAGGACGCTCCAGACAATTTAGGAGTCTTCATCACAGCTGGAGCACTGGGAGGGGCGCTGAAAGCAGTCTGGACAGAGGCGGGTGCATCACCTAAGGCTGCTGCCACCGGAAGCTGCTCCGTCACCGGAAGCTGCTCCACCAGTCAATTGACACGGGTTAGCTCTTGTGGCTATAGGGCGGCTATGAGTCAGAATGGACTGGACAGCAACGGGTCTGTTTGTTTGTTTAGCCCTGGTGGCGCAGTGGTTAAGAGCTCGGCTGCTAACCAAGGCCAGCAGCAATTCGAATCCACCAGCCACTCTTTGGAAACCCTATGGGGCAGTTCTATTCTGTCCTATAAGGTCACAATGAGTCTGAAACGACTGAATGGCAGTAGGTTTTTTTTAGTTTTGTGTGCTCCAAAGGAGCCATAGTGGTGCAATGGTTGAAGCGCTCAGCTGCTAACCTAAAGGTGGGTGGTGATTCCAACCCACCAGCCGCTCAGCAGGAAAAAGATATGGCAGTCTGTTTTCATAAAGACTACAACCTTGGAAACCTCGTGGGGCAGTTATACTCTGTCCAGTAGGGTCACTAGGCTAGACGGCAGTGGGTTTGGTTTTGGGAAGTTTTCATGTGTTCCAAGGTCCTCATTTTTGTTACCTCCAACCTCAACAATAACCCACTGTTGATGTGTCTCTGCCGATTCCTATTGCACGACACTGGGAAGTAAGGAGGACTAATGCAGCCCACGGTGTTGGTCGCCAGGCTCATTTCCTCATTACTAGTTACAGCATAAACTTCATTCGCTCAATAAATAAAAAGAATAAAACTTTTTTTTTTCTGGTGCTATTATTTTAAAGGGCGCCGCTGATGCCCCCTGCCCCAGGTGCGAAAGTATCTTGCTCCATGCCTGTTCACCAGACTCTCAGAGATTGAATAAGATTATGTGTTCGAGCATCGCAGGGTACTGTTTGAATTTGAACTCCAGTGTAAGCAGCCAGGAGAGATGACAGATGCTGATTCTGGGTAGGAATCCTAGGAATTGAAATAAAGCCCCATCCCTGTACTCCATTAAAATGTAAATAACGGTTTAGCACATCATTGTTTATGAATTGCTTTCACGTGTATTCTCATTTAATTTAGTGGTCTCAACAATTTCTGGAGCTCGTCATTGTTATCCTCATATTTTGATGAAGAAATCTTATGATTGGTTAAATGAATGACCCATGGAAACTCCAGGAGGGCACAGACCAAGTTAGGTCAGTTCCCCCATGGTATTCCAGATTTCCGTGGCCATGCATCACCAAAAAGCAAAAAATAAAATGACTCAAAAATTTTATTGGTTGGTTTGTGAATGAGTGATTGAGGGTGGGAGGTAGTAAAAGGGAACACATTTCACCTCAGGTCTTCCGTTTGTAGATGGGGCCTCCTTCCACGACGCTCCACAACTGCCAGGACATAGACAGGCAAGAGGTGGCCAATATGAGACAAGAACATCTCAAGAACAGAAATCCAGGTATGCAGCAGCCTCATGCCCATCTCCGAGAGCAGAGATGGCAAGATTCCATGCCAGAAACATGGCGCCCAGTTCTGGCCAGCTAGTCTGGCCAGCTAGTCTCAAAAATTACCAGTGCTGGCAGATCCCAGCAGTCAGCCCTGGAGATTCCCTGGGGTACTGCAATCTCAGTGAGTTCTAGCTCTTTCAGACCCCTGGGATGTCTTTTGTATCAAAATATGGTGGAGTGGTGATTAGACTTTGTATCTCTGCTTTGCTCCTTACTGTTTTTGTGGACTGAAGCAAATCACATAACTTCTCTGAGCCTCTGATTTCCTCATCTATAAGGTAGCTATGATAATAGTAGCCCCCTAGGAGGGGTGTAAGGTGCTCTGGTGACACAACAGTTAAGCACTCGTCTGCTAACCAAAAGGTTGTAAACCCACCCGGCAGCTCCACGGGAGAAAATACCTGGCAATCTGTTCCCTTAAAGATTGTTGTCGTTAGGTGCCACTGAGTTAGTTCCAACTCACGGCGACCCTATGTACAATAAAAAAAATAAAATAAAATAAACTGTCTAGTCTCGCATCATTCTCACAATTATTGTTATATTTGAGCCCATTGTTGCAGCCACTTCGTCAACCCATCTCTTTGAGGGCCTTCCTTTCTTTCACTGAGCCTCTACTTTACCAAGCATTTTGTCCTTCTCCAGGGACTGATCCCTCCTGATAACATGTCTAAAGTACTTGAGACAAAGTCTCACCATTCCTGATTCTAAGGAGCATTCTGGTTGTACTTCTTGCAAGACAGACTTGTTCATTTTTCTCGAAGTCCATGGTATATTCAATATTCTTCACCAGCACCATAATTCAAAGGCATCAATTCTTCTTCAGTCTTCCTTATTCATTGTCCAGCTTTCACATGCATGGGAGGCAAATGAAAATACCATGGCTTGGTCAGGCACACCTTAGTCCTCAAACTGACATCTTTGCTTTTGAACACTTTAAAGAGGTCTTTTGCAGCAGATTTTCCCAATGCAATACGTCGTTTGATTTCTTGACTGCTCTTTCCATGGGCGTTGACTGTGTGGCTCCAAGTAAGATGAAATCCTTGACAACTTCAATATTTTCTCCGTTTGTCATGATGTTGCTTACTACAGCCTAGAAAACGCTATGGGGCAGTTATACTCTGTCACGTGGGATCTCTGTGAGTCAGAATCAACTCAACAGCACCTAACAAGAGGAAGGATGTAGAGTTCAGTGATGGTTCAGTGTTAGAATTCTCACCTTCCACACAGGAAACTTGGGTTCCATTCCTAGCTAATGCACCTCCAGTGCAGCCACCCCTCGTGTGTCAGTGGAGGCTTGCTCTTCCTATAGCTGTGAGGCTGAACAGGATTCAATAGAGCTTCCCCACTAAGATGGACTAGGAAGAAAAGCCTGGTAATCTACTTCTGAAAACGAGCCAATAAAACCCTATGGATCACAAAAGTCCAATTTCAGGGCCCAACTCAACAGCAGCTAGTAACAACAGGAGCAGTGTCAAGGATTAAATGGAATAATGTCAGTAAAGCCCTTAGCACAGTGTCTTCTACCTGGTAAAAACTCAGTAGGTTGCCATTAGCTTCTGATTATGACATGGTAAACATAAAAAGCAGGACCACAGAAAATCTACAGAGAATACATTAAGCAAAGGTGTGAATGTGTGTGGGGGCTGCTTTTATGGCCATGATGGGGGCTGTTTAGTGTTTTGACTACAGGGAAGTGGCTCTGGGTTCTTAACCGTGTTAATTCCCATTTGAAAACCTATTAAGACAATTAATTGCCAAGCCCAGACCAAAGATTGAAGTCAAGCAAAAGCCCTCTCCCCTACCTCAGCTGCCTTTCCAACAACTGTTCACATACATGGGTTCAACTGAGGATCCTGTAAGAAGAGTGCATCCTAATTGGAAGCTTGCTGTTTCATCATTCAGCCACCCAAGTAGTCATGTTTTGCCTCCTGATTATTGTAAAGAATGAAGAAAAAAAAAAGCCACAATTTGCTGCACGTTTGTGTCCCAATCACATTTATTCATCAAGAGTCTATTTCAACATGGTACCAAGGTATTATCCCTTCAAATTGGAGATGCCTCCTTGAGCAATTTTGCACAGAGTCTATAAACACTGGGGAAATGAAACGAAATCACTCTGATCTCCCACCTGAGACTGTTCACATCCTTGGTGTTAATAGAGCAGCTCCAATCACAAGAGCTTAGCTGTGCCTTTCCTGCTTGCAATGTGGCCATGAAACTTAGCAGGCAACACAGAAGGAACAGAGCCAGGCTGGACGGTCTTTCTCACTAAGGCCATCTAACATAAGATGTTAAGAAATGTCATTGAGTGGCCTAGGAAACAAAGGAACAGAAAGACTTTTCAGAACAATCTGGTTTCTCCCCACCTCCACATTTTATGCCTGCTCATAAAATAGGGAAATTGAGCATCTCCCAAGAAAAAGTGTCTGTGTTTTCCATTTCCTTTGAGAAGAAAGAGGACAGCAGTGTGGTCTACTCTCTACCCCCACTGCCAAAATTCTGGCGGGCTGACCCAGGGATGACTTAATCTGATTCGTGGAGACTGCCCATCTCATCCCAGTGATAACCCAATTTAGACATGGGGCAGGTGCCTATTTGCCTGTTTGAAAGGCACTAGAGGCCTGGGAGGAATCCCTGGGTGGCACAAATGGTTAAGAGCTCAATTACTAACCAAAAGGTTAATGGTTCAAATCCATCCAGAAGCACCTCAGAAGAAATGCCTGGTTATCTGCTTCTGAAAAGTCACAGCCATTAAAAACCCTATGGAGTGCAGTTCTACTCTGAAACACACAGGTTTGCTATAACTCATAATCAATGTCACTGCTCTGAATGCTGAGGATACAAAAACTGAGCACAACACAGTTCAGGCCTTTGCGGAACTTACAAGCTAACGTTAGAAGTAGGCACATCAAAACATCTTTTTAATATGCTATGTTAAGTTCAAGTTGAGTCGTGCCTAGATTTCACGACAGATCACAGAGGCTCTTAGCCAGCCTGGGGCAGAGCAGGCTGTAGGGAAAGATGGCCCTGTGGTTCCTTGTCCATCGTTCCCAAAAGTTAGAAATCTCAGTAGGTCCACCTGTATACTTGCGGCTTACATGTTTCATGCTAGGTTCCAAAGGCAAGCTCTGTGGAAGCCCAGTGACAAAACCGTTGCTGATATGGACACTCAGAGCATGAAATGGGGTGGGCAGAGAACACAGACAGACTCTCCAGCTCCCCAGGCCTGGCAGTGCCTACAAGAGGAATCATGTTTTCAGGCCTGGGTTCTATGGAGTTGAAGGTGGGGTGGACAGGGGAGAGCAGAGTTCCCTTGCCTGATACTTGGATGACTTAAAGTCTGTTTTCTGCGTGGAAGACTGTAAAAATCCTATACAGACATCAAAAGCTCAAGACCTCATTGGTTTGCAAGATGGGCCTTAACTCACCCCCTGTGAAGGGGACATCTGCTCCTTGCCAGGTCCTCAGGCCACAACCGATTAGAAACAAGATTAGTCAGCCAATGAGAATTGTATGAGGTTATGTACATACACACTGTTGTTGAGTCGATTCTGATTCATAGTGACCCCATGTGATAATAAAATTGCCCCATAGGGTTTTCTAGGAGCAAATCACCAGGTCTTTCTCCTGTGGAGCCAGTGGGTGGGTTCAAACTGCCAACCTCTGGATTAGCAGCCAAGTGCTTAACCATTGAGCCACCAGGGCTCCTTTATGTACACACTCAAAAAAAAAAAAAAACTATCGCTGAGCTGGTTGAACGGACGTGGGAAATCTGGGGTGGAAAGGTGGAGTGTGCTGTCACATTACAGAGATAGCGACTAGGATCACGTACAAATGTGTGTATAAATTTTTGTATAAGAAATTAACTTTTTTATATAAACTTTCGCCTATAGCACAGTAAAAAAAAAAAAAAACCCATTGCTGTCTAGTCGATTCTGACTCCTGGGGACCCTATAGGACAGAGTCACAGGGTTTCCAAGTCCCATAGGGTTTCCAAGGAGCAGCTGGTAGACCAAACTGTCAACCTTTTGACTAGCGGCCATAGCTCTTAACCACTGCACAGCCAGGGCTCCATGTACACACTTAGTAGCCTAAAAGTATGCACATTTCTCTAAACTTTCACTAATACTGAGAACAATCATTTAATAATCTTACATTGATGGACATTAATTACGCTGCATCCATAAAAGAAAATAGGACCTAGCCATTAAAATCAGATTTTCAAAAAAACAATGACAAAATGAGACGCTCACCACATACAGTTTGCTGTTGTCTTGTGCCGTCAAGTCGATTCTGACTCATGGTGACCTCAGGTGTTACAGAGCAGAACTGTGCTCCATAGGGTTTCCTTGGCTATAAACTTTACAGAAGCAGATCGCCAGGCTTTTTCTTTCACAGCACTGCTGGATGGGCTCATATCACCAACCTTTCAGTCGCAAACCATTTGACCCACCCAGGTAAAGCAGGCACCCATGAAAGGTTTCTCAAGAGTATCCCATAATAGTTGTTTTTCAGAAAAGTCTACTTTTGCTACAACCTTTACAGCACTCCCCCAGGTTTCTACTCTCCCAGCAGGGGGAGGAGGAGCAGGTGCACTAACTGAATTTATGCCATGTAAGACCTTTTTTTTTTTTTTTTAAGACCTTCCTGGGGAGGCAGTAGCCAGCCAGTCCTCATTTTTTTTTAGGGCCATCCCCAATATTTTTAGAGCCATGTGCAAAAACTTATTCACAAAAATTATGCAGAGTGTGCACCATCACAAGATTGAAGAACTTCCCCTCTCTGTTCATGCATATGTATGTCACTCCCGATAAAAAGAACGAATCTGTCCCAGTTGAGCTGAAGTGGTAGCCTTAGGTCATGAGATCTTACTTGCCTCCCAGTTTGCAAATTGTTAATAAACCTTTTTGTTCTTCCAACCTTGCATTTGGCTGACTTCAATTCGCTAGTCTGCTTGACAAGAACCTGTTAGTTGATGACTTCACAGGGACTTGTGTATATGGCTTAGTGGGGAAAATAAGGGCATAGAACTCTTATTTGGCACTAGTGAGGTACTATTTTTTCACCCTATGCTTACTGGCCCTCTTAATTTCTTGTTTGTGAATTATCTGTTTACTGGCTTCCAGGAAGGCAGTCCTGGGCTGAGGATTAGTCAGTGCGACAGCCCAGGGCTCTGGGGGCTCCTGCGCTTGGCCAGCCTCCTGAGTCTCCTTTGCTCTACTAAGGGTAGAAGCCCAGTGCTCTGAGGGATGAAGTCCAAGCGTCTCCGTTGCCCATGAATTCCCTTCCCAGGGTTGGCCTGGCCACTGACTTGAGCTTCTCCTTTGGCATAGAACAGATTTAATACAAAATTATTTGGCTTAAATTACTTCCAATGTTTAGAACACATTTCCTGTTCAGAGAGTGTAGAATTAAAGCAAGTACAATAGCTTAGGAACACCAAACATTGCATAAATTGCCTGATTGTTACTGTTGTCAAGTTCTTGGCTGAGCATCCTTTGGATTTAAAATGGGCCCAGCTGGGCAAAGATGCATATTTCCTCCCCATTCCTTCCCTTCTTTACCCAAGCCCTCCATCCTCAAAACCCCAACATTGTGAGGTGGGAATGCACAGGCATAGGAATTCATAGCCACACTTGGCTTCCCCTTGCTTTCTTCCCCCATTTCACCCTCACCTCCATCAACAGCAAGCCACTGCCTCTCTCCAGAGGAAGGTGGCTAAGGGCGAGGTTGTTGACGAGGGAGTAGGACATGATCATTTACAGGAAATATATATTTTACAGGAGACTTAGTGGCATCAGTCGCTCACTGAGTAGCTTCAAACTATGTTGATGTTGTTAGCTGCCATCAAGTTGGCCCCTGATTCACGGTGACCCCATGAACAACAGAATAAAATACCACCTAGCCCTGTGCCATTCCCATAATCGTTTGGGGATCAAACCACCGTGATCATAGGGCTCACACTGGCTGATATTCAGAAATAGATTACCAAGCCCTTCTTCCTAGTCTTAGTTTGGAAGCTCCACTGAAACATTTTCAGCACCATGGCAAAACACAAGCCTTCACTGATGGACAGGTGGTAGCTACATATGAGGTGCATTGGCCAGGAATTAAACCTGGGTCTCCCACATGGAAGGCGAGAATTCTACCACTGAACCATCAACGCCACCTCTTCCAACTATTAAAAAACAAAACAAGTTCGTTGTCATCAAGTTGACTCAACTTACAGCAACCCCATGTGTGTCAGAGTAGAACTGCTCCATAGGATTTTCAATGGCTGTATTTGCCAGGCCTTGCTTCCACAGTGCCACTGGGTGGATTCAAACCACGAACCTTTGGGTTAATAACACAAACTGTTTGCAATACCCAGGGACTTTCAAACTATAGAACTCTCTAATATGTAGAAAAGTATGTAGTAAAGTATTACAATGAAATGTGTATAAAATATGTGCTAAAGTATTTTAATGAAACGTGCACAGACCTGGAGTTAGAAAACCAAAGGGGAAGAAACATGCTTGGCATTTCTCAAGCTGAAAGGATTCAACTGAAGAAAAAAATTAAGCTTCGAGTTGCAATACTGAAGGATTCTACAGGGAAAAAATTGACCAACAGAGAAAGCATCAAAAGAAGATGGAAGGAATACACAGTCACTGTACCAAAAAGACTGGCCAACGTTCAACCATTTCAGGAGGTAGCATATGATCAAGAACCAATGATATTGAAGGAAGAAGTCCGAGCTGCGCTGAAGGCATTGGTGAAAAACAAGGCTCCAGGAATTGACAGAATACCAGTTGAGATGCTTCAACAAATCGATACAGTGCTGGAAGTGCTCACTCATCTATGAGAAGAAATTTGGAAGACAGCTACCTGGCCAACCAACTGGAAGAGATCCATATTTATGCCTATTCCAAAGAAAGGTGATCCAACAGAATGCAGAAATTACTGAACAGTATCATTAATATCACATGCAAGTAAAATTTTGCTGAAGATCACTCAAAATTGACTACAGCAGTACATCGACAGGGAACAGCCAGAAATTCAAGCCAGATTCAGAAGAGGACATGGAACTAGGGATATCATTGCTGATGTCAGATGGATCCTGGCTGAAAGCAGAGAATACCAAGATGTTTACCAATGCTTTATTGACTAGGCAAAGACATTGGACTGTGTGCATCATAACAAATTATGGATAACATTGTGAAAGAATAGAAATTTTAGAACACTTAATTGTGCTCGTAAGGACCTTGTACATAGACCAAGAAGCAATCATTCAAAGAGAATGAGAGGATACTACATGGTTTAAAATCAGGAAAGATGTGTGTCAGAGTTGTATCCTTTCACCATACTTATTCAATCTGCATGCTGAGCAAATAATCTGAGAAGGTGAAATATATGAAGAAGAACACAGCATCAGAATTAGAAGAAGACTCATTAACTACCTGCGATATGCAGATGACACAACCTTGCTTGCTGAAAGTGAAGAGGACTTGAAGCACTTACTGATGAAGATCAAAGACCACACCCTTCAGTATGGATTATACCTCAACAAAAAGAAAACAAAAATCCTCACAACTGGACCAATAAGCAGCATCATGATAAATGCTGAAAAGATCGAAGCTGTTGAGGATTTAATTTTACTTGGATCCACAATCAACGCCCATGAAAGCAGAAGCCAAGAAATCAAAGAACGCATTGCATTGTGCACATCTGCTGCAAAAGACCTCCTTAAAGTGTTCAAAAGCAAAGATGTCACTTTGAGGACTAAAGTGCACCTGACCCAAGCCTTGGCACTTTCAATTGCCTCACATGCATGGGAAAGCTAGACAATGAATAAGGAAGACAGAAGAATTAATCCCTTTGAATTTTGGTGTTGGAGAACGATATTGAATATACTATGGACTGCCAGAAGAATGAACAAATCTGTCTTGGAAGAAGTACAGCCAGAATGGACCTTAGAAGCAATGATGGCAAGATTTCATTGCATGTACTTTCGACATGTTATAGAAGGGACCAGTCCCTGGAGAAAGACATCATGCTTGGTAAAGTAGAAAAAAAACAAACCAAGCCCAGTGCTATTGAGTCGATTTGTAAAGTAGAGGCTCACTGAAAAAGAGGAAGACCCTCAAGGAGATGGATTGACACAGTGGATGCAACAATGGGCTCAAGCATAACAAAGACTGTGAGGATTGCACAGGACTGGGCAGTGTTGCGTTCTGTTGCGCATGGGTCTCTGAGTTGGAAGCAAGTTGAGGGCACCTAACAACAACAATATGTAAACATTTTTTTTAAATATAATCTGTAGTCATTTTTAAATTTTACAAGTGTCCTATTATATGTTTTAACTTCAAAATAGTTATTCTCAAATTGGGAATAATACTCAAATCAGTTACAAAGTATACACCCTGATTCTATTATGGCCATGATCACTCTGTGTTGTTTTATGTATGTATAGGGGTTTCCCTACTAGACTATGAGCTCTTGAGTTCAGGGTCATGATTTATTGATTTTTGTATTTTCCCAGCTTGTATCTTACGTGCTGTGTGCTCAATAGAGTTTTTTTTTTTTTTAATTAATTGCTGAAGGCTTAATCTGGGCCTTGAAGAATGTGTAGTACTGGGATTGGTTGAAGAATAAAGGAGTCTTTTCAACCCAAGAGTGGGACAGGATGGAGGGACGTGTGGAGTGGGGCAGCAGGAATAATGAGCATGCCTTGTATGGTTTGGTAATTGGAGCACTTCGGAAATGTCTCCCAGGTAACGGGGCCTTTGAATTTGGCCTTGAAAACTGACTCTAATTTTACCAAATGAAGAAAAGGGAAAAGGACAAGAAGAAGATGTTGTGCAAGCAAGGTTTTGGAAATCGTAATTAGCTTGATGTGGCTGGAGCATAACGCGGTGAGAGCACTTGAAAATTATTGTAAATTTTTTTGTCTGATTAACTCTTCACCAATACTGAGTATGTTCATTTCATATGGGCTATCTCTTACTTTAAATTCAACCAGACTTTCTCTCATTCAGCAATTTGAGCAGCTGGAGATTTGGGGGCACTTTGCCGGTACTCAATTTCTGCCTCAGTCACACTCCTGAAGTGGCTCATCCTTTGCTTTGGAAACTTTATCTAGATGGTTCATGTAGTTTGTCTTAGCTCTGGTCTTACAGCACAAGCTAGAAATCATATCTGCAATTCCCTAATGTCTACCCACAAAATCTGTACAAGTGTTTAATAGTGTTTTATAGACACCATTGCTTATTTTTGTTAATTTATTTATTTATTTGTAACTATATAGGTAACAGAGGCCTCAGTGGCACAGCAGTTAAGCGTTCAGCTGCTAACCAAAAAGTCAGCAATTTGAATTCATCAGCCACTCCTTGGAAACTCTATGGAGCAGTTCTACTCTGTCCTATATGGTTGCTATGAGTAGGAATCAACTTGATGACTAGGAGGATATAGGTAACAAGGAGGCCTAGTAGCATACTGGTTAAGCACTCAGCTGCTAACCTAAAGGTAGGTGGTTCGAACCCACCAGATGTTCTACAGAAGAAAGATGTGGCAGTCTGCTTCTGTAAAGATTACAGCCTTGGAAACTGTATGGGGCAGTTCTTTGTCCTATCAGGTCGCTATGTGTCAGAATTGACTCGATGGCACACAACTTCAACAACAACATATAGGTAACAAACATTTGCCATTCCCACAATCTTCACATGTATAGTTCGGTGACATCAATTATGCTAACAAATATTCTTTAATGGAACTAAGCTACCCTGAAGTGGAAGGATAGTAAAACAAGAATGAGAGCTAATAGGGGGAAAATAAAGGTAAAGGAAGGAGACCTAGAAAGAAAAATATTAGTGCAAGGAAGGAAATAATTAGAACAGAGAAGAAGGGAGGATTAATTAGAGGGTGAAAAGGACATAGAGTCTTAGGTCTAGAAGTGATGGATCTTAGGTTTAGATGGATCCCCAGAGGTCGCCACTTAGGGACACCTGAGTTAAGAAGGACAATGGACTGGACTCTCACATTCCCTCCAGTACTAAGGTTCTAGGCAGCATACAACAATATTACATTGACTCACATTTGGCGAGGCAAATGTAGGACTATTCAAATACTCCCAGAGATGTGCCCTTATGTACATGCTCTGAACTATCTGGCAACAGATGGGACTATAGTTATAGTAGCTAACTAACTCCACATCATTGGGCATATAGTGCATATGTCATTTATTTTTCTATTTTTTATTTATTATTGCACTTTAGCTTAAGGGTTACAGAACAAATTAGCTTCTCATTAAACAGTATACGTATCGTTTTGTGACACTGGTAACCAACCTCACGACATGTCAACACTCTCCCTTCTCAAATTTGGGTTCCCTCTTACCAGCTTTCCTGTCCCTCCTGCCTTCTCGTCCTTGTCCCTGAGCTGGTGTGCCCATTTAGTCTCGTTTTGTTTTATGGGCCTGTCTAATCTCTGGCTAAAGGGTGATCCTCAGGAGTGACTACAACACTGAGCTAAAAGGGTGTCTGGAGGCCATACTCTCAGTGTTTCTCCAGTCTGTCAGGCCAGTAAGTCTGTGAGTTAGAATTTTGTTCTACATTTTCTCCAGCTCTCTCCAAGACCCTCTACTGTGATCCCTGTCGGAGCAGTCGGTGGTAGTAGCTGGGCACCATCTAGTTGTACTGGCCTCAGTCTTATGGAGGCTGTGGTAGTTGTGATCCATTAGTCCTTTGGACTAATCTTTCCCTTGTGTCTTTGGTTTTCTCCATTCTCTCTTGCTCCTGATGTTGTGAGACCAGTGGGGTATCTTAGATGGCTGCTCACAAGCTTTTAAGGCCCCAGACACAACTCACCAAAGTAGAATGTAGAACATATTCTCTATAAACTCTGTTATGCCAATTGAGCTAGATATTCTCTGAGACCATGGTTCCTAGCCCTCAGCCTAGTAATTCAGTCCCTCAGGGAGTTTGGTTGTATCTATGGAGATCCCATGACCTTGTCTTGTACAAGCTGTGCTGGCTTCCCCCATATTGTGCACTATCTTAACCTGCACCAAAGTTACCACTTATCTATTCTCCATTTAGTGTTTTTCCATCCCCACCCCTTCCCTCCCTTGTAACAATCAAAGATTGTTTCTTGGGAGGTAGAGCCAAGTTGGCGGAATAGACAGCTGCTTCCAGCGAGCCCTCTTTAGAACAATGACCAGAAAAAACGAGTAAAACGAGTATATTTATGACAAGCTAAGAGCCCTGCGCATCAAAGGCAAGCGTAGAAAATGAACTGAGGGACAGGGGGAAGAAGAGACAGTTCATATGGAAAGAGGAGTTACTGGACCTGAACCAGGGAGCCCTCAGGCACCATCCCTAGAGCAGCGGCAGCGGGCTGGTACTAGTGTTTGGCCACAGTTTCCTCAGGGAGAAGCAGCCAGCCACACAGCCTACTCACACCTCCAGAACCAGAGAACAGCGATCCCGGCAAAAGCTAAGTACTTGTGTATATTTTACCGCACCGCTCCACCCCTAAGCCGGCTTCAACGGCTGAATTCCCTGGGCCTCAGACAGGCACTGTTGAGTGCCTAGAGCAATCTTCTGGCCTTGGAGAAGGAAAAAATTTGCACTTGGGGAAAAGATAATTTGCCAGCTCCACTACGGGGGGAGCTCAGGACAGAAGCGGCTCCTGTCCAGGCATAAACGGTCTGTGGACTTTGAGCACCTTTCCCCTCTGCATGGACTTGTGTGGGCCTATTTCAGGAGAATAGGCCCTTGATGGTAGGCTCCAACCGTTTCAACTGTGCGGAGGAGAGCTGGGTGTTTGATGTTTGATCTGGCTTTGCCCATTAAACAGGGTCAGGGTCCTAAGGACTGGTAGCTCCATTCAGGTCACCCAGCCACCCGTGACAGCGGTCCAAGGATAACTGGGACCTCCCAGTCCTTACAATCAAAAACATTGGGTGCCCATGTTCCGTCTGCAGGACCCACCCACCTGCACGCTCTAAGGAACAAGGATGCACTTTCCTCAGAGACACTCGGGGGTCAGTTCTCAGTCCCCTGCCTTGTCCAGAGTGTGACCCCCTACTGCAACCAGATACCGGTACCTACACTGATCACTCCTGCCCCTCTAAGACTGTAGGACAGAGCCTTTACCACATACTTGATGATCAGCTACCTGGACACCTGAGCTGAATTCATACAAGAAAAGTGAATGGACTCCTAGACCGATATACTGGATAACATCTCTAGCCATCTGGGGACAGGACGTCTGAGTTCCAAAGGCGAAAATAATCAAGCTAGCTAACTCAAGCAACCCATTTGGGCGTATCAAAACAAAACAAAGCAAGAAGCTACCACACAGTAAGCAAACAAAGTAATACAATAACTTACAGACGGCTCAGAGGACAATAGCCAATATCAAGTCACATAAAGAAACAGACCAGGATCACTTCAACAAGCTCTCAAAACAAAGACCCCAGGGATCTTCTAGATGAAAGTGCATTCCTGGAATTACCAGAGCCAGGATACAAAAGTTTAATATACATAACCCTTTAAGACATCAGGGAGGAAATGAGGCAATACACAGAACAAGCCAAGGAACACACAGATAAAGTAACTGAAGAAATTGGAAAGATTATTCAGGAACATAATGAACAATTTAATAAGCTGGAAAAATCCACAGACAGATAGCAATCAGAAATTCAGAAGATTAACAATAAAATTACAGAAGTAGACAATTCAATAGAAGGTCAGGGGAGCAGAAATGAGCAAGTAGAAACCAGAATTTCTGAACTGGAAGATAAATCAATTGGCACTAATATATTTGAAGAAAAATCAGATAAAAGAATTTTAAAAAAATGAAGAAAACTTAAGAATCATGTGGGGCTCTATCAAGAGAAATAACCTACGAGTGACTGGAGTACCAGAACAGGGAGGGATAACAGAAAATACAGAGAGAATTGTCAAAGATTTGCTGGCAGAAAACCTCCCTGATATTGTAAAAGATGAGAAGATATCTACCTAAGATGCTCATCGAACTCCACAAAAGGTAGATGTTAAAAGAAACTCACCAAGACATATTATAATCAAACTTGACAAAACCAAAGATAAAGAGGGAATTTTAAGAGCAGCTAGGGATAAATGAAAAGTCACCTACAAAGGAGAGCCAACAAGAATAAGCTTGGACTACTCAGCAGAAACCGTCCAAGCAAGAAGGCAAAAAATTGCCAGCCAAGAATCATATATCCAGCAAAACTGTCTCTTAAATATGAAGGTGAAATTAGGACATTTCCAGATAAACAGAAGTTTACAGAATTCGTAAAAACCAAACCAAAACTACAAGAAATACTAAAGAGAGTTCTTTGGTTAAAAAAATTAAAAAAAAAATTTTTTTTTTTTTTGTTAGAAAATCAATAATATCAGGTTGATACCCAGGACTAGAACACTGGGCAGAGCAATCAGAAGTCAACCCAGGCAAGGAAATAAAAAAAAAAAAAGCTCAAAACATGGTAACGGCAATGTTATTATATAAAAGAAGACAACATTAAAACAATAAAGAGGGACTAAGAAATGTAATCATAGACCTTCCATATAGAGAGGAAGATATGGCGATACAAAGAAATAAAAGGTTTAAATTTAGAAAAATAGGGGTAAATAGTAAGGTAACCACAAAGGAGACAAAATATCCTACTTATCAAAATAAAATACAAGAAAAAAAAGAGAGACTCAGCAGAAAGAAAATCAACAACAACGAATATAAGGAAAGGACAATATATAAAGATAATCTACTGAGCACATAAAATTAAGTGGGAAAAAGAAACTGTCAACAGCACACAAAAAAAGACATCAAAATGATAGCACTAAATTCATAGCTATCCATTATTACCCTGAATGTAAATGGACTAAATGCACCAATAAAGAGACAGAGAGTGGCAGAATGCGTTAAAAAACACGATCCATCTATATGTTGCCTACAAGAGACACACCTTAGACTTAGAGACACAAACAAACTAAAATTCAAAGGATGGAAAAAAATATATCAAGCAAACAATGAAAAAAGAGAAGAAGTGGCAACATTAATTTCTGACAAAATAGACTTTAAAGTTAAATCCATCATAAAGGATAAGGAAGGACAGTATATAATGATTAAACGGACAAAAAACCAGAAGATATAACCATGTTAAATATTTATGCACCCAATGAGAAGGCTGCAAGATACATAAAACAAACTCTATCAGCATTGAAAAGTGAGATAGACAGCTCCACAATAACAGTAGGAGACTTCAAGACACCACTTTCAGTGAAGGACAGGGATCCTCCACTAAACCACTGAAACTAATAGTTCAGCAGAGTATTTGGATACAAGATAAACATACAAAAATCAGTTGGATTCCTCTACACCAACAAAAAGAACATCGAAGAGGAAATCACCAAATCAATACCATTTACAGTAGTCCCCAAGAAGGTATAATACTTAGGAACATATCTTACCAGAGATGTAAAAGATTTATACAAAGCAAACTACAATACACTTCTGCAAGAAACCAAAAGAGACCTACATAAGTGGAAAAATATGCCTTGCTCATGAATAGGAAGACTTAACATTATAAAAATGTCTATTCTACCAAAAGTGATCTATACATTTAATGCAATTCCAATCCAAATTCCAATGACATTCTTTATTGAGATGGAGAAACAAATCACCAACTTCATACGGAAGGGAAAGAGTCCCTGGATAAGTAAAGTATTACTGAAAAAGAAGAACAAAGGCCTTATTCTACCTGATTTTAGAACCTATTATACCGCCACAGTAGTCAAAACAGCCTGGTACTGGTACAACAACAGATACATGGACCAATGGAACAGAATTGAGAATCCAGACATAAATCCTTCCACATATGAGCAGTTGGTATTTGACAAAGGCCCCCAAACAGTTAAATGGGGAAAAGACTGTCTTTTTAACAGATGGTGCGGGCATAACCAGATATCCATCTGCAAAAAAATGAAATAAAACCCATACCTCACTCCATGCACAAAAACGAGCTCAAAGTGGATCAAAGACCTAAATATAAAATCTAAAACGATAAAGATCATGGAAGAAAAAATACGGACGTTAGGAGCCCTAATACATGGCATAAACAGTATACAAAACATTACTTAGGGACAACGTTAGGAACCCTAATACATGGCATAAACAGTATATAAAACATTACTAACAAGGCAGAAGAAAAACTAGATAACTGGGAGCTCCTAAAAATCAAACACCTATGCTCATCCAAAGACTTCATCAAAAGGGTAAAAAGATTGCCTACAGACTGGGAAAAAGTTTTTAGCTATGACATTTCTGATCAGTGCCTGATCTCTAAATTCTACATGATATTCCAAAACCTCAACTGCAAAAAGACTAATCCCAGTACCCAGTGCAAATAGCCCAATTAAAAATGGCCAAAAGGTATGAACAGACACTTCACTAAAGTTGAGGAAACGCTCACGATCATTAGCCATTAGAGAAATGCAAATGAAAACTACAACGAAATTCCATCTCACTCCAGCAAGGCTGGCATTAATCCAAAAAAACACAAAACAATAAATGTTGGAGAGGCTGTGGAGAGTTTGGAACACTTATACGCTGCTGGTGGGAATATAAAATGGTACAACCACTTTGGAAATTGATTTGGTGATTCCTTAAAAAGCCAGAAATAGAACTACCATAAGATCTAGCAATCCCACTCCTTGGAATATATCCTAGAGAAATAAGAGCCTTTACAGGAACAGATATATGCACACCCATGTTTATTGCAGCACTGTTTACAATAGCAAAAAGAAGGAAGCAACCAAGGTGCCCATCAACAGATGAATGGATAAATAAATTATGATATATTTATACAATGGAATACTACGCATCAATAAAGAACAGTGATGAATCTGTGAAACATTTCATAACATGGAGGAATCTGGAAGGCATTATGCTGAGTGAAATTAGTGAGTTGCAAAAGGTCAAATATTGTATAAGACCACTATTATAAGAACTCAAGAAATAGCTTAAACAGAAAAAAATATTCTTTGATGGTTATGAGAGGGGGAGGAAAGGAGGGTAGGAGAGGGGTATTCACTAATTAGATAGTAGATCAGAACTACTTTAGGTGATGAGAAAGACAACACACAATACAGGTGAGGTCAGCACAACTGGACTAAACAAAAAGCAAAGAAGTTTCCTGAATAAACTGAATGCTTCGAAGGCCAGTGTAGCAGGGGTAGGGGCTTGGGGGCCATGGTTTCAGGGGACATCTAAGTCAATTGGCATAATAAAATCTATCAAGAAAACATTCTGCATCCTACCTTGGAGAGAGGCATCTGAGTTCTTAAACCCTAGCAGGTGGCCATCTAAGATGCATCAATGAGTTTCAACCCACCTGGATCAAAGGAGAATGAAGAACACCAAGGAGACAAGGCAATTACGAGCCCAAGAGACAGAAAGGGCCACATAAACCAGAGGCTACATCAGCCTGAGACCAGAAGAGCTAGATGGTGCCCAGCTACAACCGATGACTGCCCTGACAGGGAACGCAACAGAGAACCCCTGAGGGATCAGGAGAGCAGTGGGATGCAGACCCCAAATTCTCGTAGAATGACCAGACTTAATGGTCTGACTGAGACTGGAAGGACCCCGGTGGTCATGGCCCTGAGACCTTCTGTTGGCCCAGGACAGGAACCATTCCCAAAGCCAACTCTTCAGACAGGGATTGGACTGGACAATGGGTTGAAGAGGGATGCTGGTGAGGAGTGAGCTTCTTGGAACAGGTGGCCACTTGAGCCTATGTTCGCGTCTCCTCCCTGGAGGGGAGATGAGAGGGTAGCGGGGGTTAGAAGCTGGCGAAATGGACAAGAAAAGAGAGTGGAGGGAGGGAGTGGGCTGTCTCACTAGGGGGAGAGCAGATGGGAGTATGTAGCAAGGTGTATATAAGTTTTTATGTGAGGGACTGACATGATTTGTAAACTTTCACTTAAAGCACAATAAAAACTAAAAAAAAAAAAAAGATTGTTTCTTTTTGTGTGTAAAACTTTTCCTGAGTTTTTATAGTAGTGGTCTCATCCAATATTTGCTCTTTTGTGACTGACTTATTTCACTCAGCATAATGCCCTCCAGATTCATCCATGTTATGAGATGCTTCACAGATTCATCATTGTTCTTTATCATTGCGTAGTACTCCATTGTGTGTTCGTATCATAGTTTGTTTATCCATTCATCTGTTGATGGGCATCTAGGTTATCCCCATTTTTTTGCTATTGTGAACAATGCTGCAATGAACATGGGTGTGCATACGTCTATTTGTGTGATAGCTCTTATTTCTCTAGGATACATTCCTAGGAGTGGGATTGCTGGATCATATGGTATTTCTATTTCTAAGTTTCTAAGGAAGGGCCATATCTTTTTCCAAAATGGTTGCACCATTTTGCATTCCTACCAGCAGTGCATAAGAGTTCCAATCTCCCTACAGCCTCTACGACATTCGTTATTTTCTGTTTTTTTGATTCGTGCCAGTAATCGCGGGGTAAGATGGTATCTCATTGTAGTTTTGATTTTCATTTCTCTAATGGCTAGTGATCGTGAGCATTTTTTCACGTGTCAGCCACTTGAATGTCTTCTTTGGTGAAGTTTCTGTTCATTTCCTTTGCCCATTTTTTAATTGGATTATTTGTCTTTTTGTTGTAGAGATGTTGGATTTTCCTGTAGATTTTAGAGATTAGTCCTTTGTCGGATTTGTAATAGCCAAATTTTTTTTTCCATCCGCAGGTTCTCTTTTTCAGTCTTTTGGGGAAGTCTTTTGCTGAGCATAAGTGTTTAGTTTTTAGAAGATCCTTGTCTTGTTAATTATGTTTTGTATCCTGTTAATGCCATGTATTAGGTTTTGACTACCATAGCTGTATAGTAGGTTCTGAGGTCAGGTAGTGCGAGTCTTCCTACTGTATTCCTCTTCTTCAATAGTGCTTTACTTATCCCAGTCCTCTATATGCCATTAATTTTTGGTGAATTAGATTGAAAAAGGAGTTCCTGGGTGGGACAAACAGTTCAGTGCATCACTACTAGCTGAAAGCTTGGTGGTTCAAACCCAGAGGCACCTCAGAAAACAGGCTTTGTAATCTGCTTCCAAAAGGTTACAGCCTTGAAAATGCTTTGGAGCAGTTCTACTCTGCACACACAAGGTCGTCCTGAGTCGGAATCAACGTGATGGCAACTAACAATGACAGACTGATAAAATTCCAGGGCAGAAAAAAATCATCACAGTGCTCTTTGTTCTTTATTTCCAGAAAACCGAGTTCAAGTTCAGGGCCTGTGAAATCAGAGGACACTAGTCTAGATAGGATTATCGATCCAAATTTATTATTTCTGACAAGCCAAGTCAACAGTACTGTTTCCAACTTGTGCAAATCAAATTGCTCTTCAGGTTTGCTGCTTCCTGATAGAAGAAACATTCCCGCAAATTCTCTTTCTCCATCATGCTCTCGGTGGTCATATCGGCATCATAATAGTGACACATAACTCTCCTGTAGTGCTTTTATTGCATCAGGCTTGAGTGGACCTTGGGCAAAAGATGACTAATGACACCCCCTCCTCCTTCAGTGTGGCACAAATGAATCAGACACCACACCAGGAAGCAGTGGAAATAGAACTAGACTATGAATCAGGAGACGTGGGTCTTAGTTAAAGTTTTGTCTGTAGCTAGTGATGAAATCTGGCAAAAGCCACTTAACCTCTCTAAGCATGAATTATTACCACCTCTTTAAAATGTATCCTTATTAAACTTTAACATTCTCTGACTTTCAACCATTCCTAACAAATCAAATTCAATTGCTATCTATTGTGAAATAGTTTTTACTTTTTATGCCTGGTCTGGATATTTTGGAAAACAAGGTATCTCCCCAGGTATTTAGACACCTCTTGAAAAAATAAAACAAAACACCCAGTGTTATGAATTGAATTGTGTCCCCAAAAATGTGTATCAACTTGGCTAGGCCATGAATCCCAGTATTGTGTGGTTGTCCACCATTTTGTGATCTGATGTATTTACCCTATGTGTTGTAAACCCTGCCTTCTATGATAACAAGGCAGGATTAGAGGCAGTTATGCTAATAAGGCAGAACTCAATCTACAGGATTAAGTTGTATCTTGAGTCAATCTCTTATGAGATATAAAAAAGAACAGAACAGAGAGGAGAGGGACCTCATACCACCAAGAAAGAAGTGCTGAGAGCAGAGCTCATCCTTTTGGTTATCCCATTAGTCTTGCCAAGTGGTATAAACATGTTAATATTGATATTGATGACATTTATATTTGCCACGAAAAAGAGAGAATTTGGACAACTTTACCCCAGAACTTCTCTTGTCTCATCGCCATTGTGGTTGTTCCCCTGAATGCTCTCAAGCCCTTTACTGATCTATTGTTCTTGTGGTTGTTGTTACTGTTGTTGTTGTTAGGTGCCATCCAGTCAGTTCTAACTCATAGCAACCCTATGTACAACATAACAAAACACTGCCCAGTCCTGCACCATCCTCACAATTGTTATGCTTGAACCCATTGTTGTACCGACTGTGGCAATCCATTACATTGAGGGTCTTCCTCTTTTCTTGCTGACCCTCTGGAAGAGATCCATATTTGTACCCATTGCAATGAAAAGTGATCCAACAGAACGTGGAAATTATTGAACAATATCACTGACCAACAGATATAAAGAATTATCAACACCTCTTGTGGGATTTAATAGGGATAAAAACTACCCACTAAAAGGCAGATACTTCGGAGTATGGCAGAAAATAGCAGCAATACTAGTTGTTGCGAGGCGCTGTCAAGTCAGTTCCAACTCATAGCAACCCTATATACATGAGCTGCCCCAGAAGGCACTTGAATTGGTTTTAGCTTTTTGAGAAAGAACCAAAAACTCTTGGGTAGATTTGAGAACTATTCTGGTCCTAGATACAAAGCATCTTTTACACTGAATTATACCCATATGTTGCTATGCTTTCCCAATACGTGTTTATTTTTACCAGTTTCTGACTCAAGTTATCTTACCCTTGACATTGAAGACCTTTCAGCAGTGACCATAAACCATACCTGAAACCAGGTCTTATATTTAAAACTCTCAATGCTAGTGTTCACACACACCCCAACATACCCCAGTTCATTCTCACATGACACCAACTGTTTACAAAAGATTTACCCTTCAAGTTTTAGCTATGACTTAAGATAACAACTATTACACAATCGTGCCTCCATGTTCATGAAGAACTTAAAGTTTCAGGAGGCAGCTAGCATCAACATCAAATATTATTTGAGCATGTACCAGGAACAAGAATTAGAAACACTTGAGAAGCTTCAAATCTAATTGGAGGAGATAGGGCATAGCAAAAGAAAGACCCCAGGAGTAAATGCACTAATCCTAAAACGATACGGGTCCATAATGGGCATTCCTTCAGTCCCATCTCTGAATTTCTTCCCCATAGCCACCAGTTTAAAAATCTCACTTATATTTCAAGATTGAAGTCATTGGCCATACATTTTTCAAAGCCTCCTCAGATCCATCTCCTTTCTCTTAAATCAGAAATAATTTCTCAGTTCATTCAACTCCCACAGGAGCTTATGTGTTTCTCATCTAGAATGCTTTCACCTTGCACTATAATTATTTACGTCCACGTCTTAATTTCCAGAGCTAGATTAGAAGTTTCTGAGGGACATAATCTACATATCTATGCATCTCATACATAACCTAGCACAGAACCTTGACCATAATTTAAAAAAAAGTTGCCATCAGGGAGGGAGGCCTCAAATTGTTTCAACACAGCGCTGAACCCTTCGAGTAGGCACAATGAGCAAGGCTCACCTACCTGAGTTGAAAAAATTTATGGACAAGAAGTTATCATTGAAATTAAATGGTAGCAGGCATGTCCAAGGAATATTGTGGGGATATGACCCCTTTATGAACCTTGTCATAGATGAGTGTGTGGAGATGGCAACTAGTAGACAACAGAACAATATTGGAATGGTGGTAATATGAAGAAATGGCATCATCATGTTAGAAGCCTTGGAACGAGTATAAGTAATGGCTGTGTTCAGCAGAGAGATCCACTGCTTCCATGTATCTGCTCTACAAAGGGCCTTTTACTACGATGTAAAAATCAGGCTGTGTACATTCTTTATATCAATATTTTTGTTGTTAAATAAAATTTTTTAAGAGTAAAAAAATAAAGTTGCCATGGAGTCAACTCAGACTCATGATGGCCCCATGTGTGTAAGAGCACAACTGTGCTTCACAGGGATTTTAGGGGCTGATTTTTGGAAGCAGATCACCAGGTCTTTCTTCCCAGGTGCCTCTGGATGGACTGAACCTCCAACCTTTCAGTTAGCAGTAAGTGTGTTAACCTTTTGTACCACTCAGGAACTCTTGGCCATATTAGGCAATTAATAAATATTTGAGGATCTGATCCTGCTCATTTGAAATTTGAAGGAACTGACAACCAGAGAACTTCTTAAATGTCTTGTCCAAGTTCACACCCTCAGGGCTGATGTTCAGTGGAAAAGCTCCAGTCCAGCCTTACAGGTTGCTAGAAGAGCGAAATACACCTGTGTCAGTCTGTAAAAGTATCCGCTGATCCCAAGTGACCCTCTGCTGTCCCAGCTGTGCCATGTCCTCCCTTGGGACCTCTTGGCCTCCCCTCATCTAGCAACTACACATGTGATAACAAGCATAGCAGAGGACTTCCAAGACCCCGCACTAGTGCTGCGGCTGACAACCAGTTATTAAATGTTTTGGATATCACCTCTGGCACACAATAGTTAGTTACAGGGCTAGGACAAGAAACAGACGTCCTACTACTAATTAGTATATGATAAACTGAGTTATATAGAGAGGAATTCACCTATCGAGTTATCAGCAAGTAAAACCAGTTGCCATCGAGTTGGCTCTGACTCAGGGCAACCCCATGTTTATTTGTTTATCTGTCAAGTAACAAGGCTTCTTAACAGAAGTAGAAGCAGAATTCAGCATTAAAGAAGGACTTGCTGAACAAGCAAAGAGTTACAGGAAGGCAGTACAAGTGTGAAAATGAAATTACACAAGGATTGGATCAGTTCTACAGTTGATGTGTTCAAGACCCAGGGTCATATGAAAATGCAGAGCCCCTTCTTCAAAAAGCATTGTTTATTTTGTTTTTCCTTTCTTCCATGACCTCTCTCGTGACCTATCATGGTACTTTTTGTTTGCTATCCTGACCTGGCATGGCACTTTTTGTTTGCTTTTTAATGTTGTGCTTCCTCAGGCATGGAATACTCACAGGGTGGGTGTAGACCCTCACAGGCATCCAGGATCCGCCCTGTGCCTCCACACACAGAACACATGCTCCTAACTCTGGTCCTCCCCAACATCACACGCAGGCCCAGGCAGGGCCCGGGGAGCCAGTGGCCAGGCATCTGCACCGGAAAGCCAGGGAAGCAGCAGGAGCTGGAACCACATGTGAACTGAGGCTCCAAGCCCCCAGTGCACACTCCATTGTTCCATCAGACTTCACTTACAAAACACAAATTCAAAGACAAATCCTTAAGAATTTTAAGATAACAACTTCAGAGCACTAACCCTCAAGAGTGGGGCCAGCTCCTGAGCACAAGGTCCTGTGAGACTACATAGTCACACACCCATGTTGATGGTGCTGAGTGTGTCCAAAAGGCAACAAGCAACAGAGTTAGGGGTGAGTGTAGGGGAGGAGTCGGGGGAGTGGGTGTGGGGAAGATGTAATCAGTGTAGACAGCCATAAGCCACGCCATTCACCACTCAGGATAGTTTCTATGTTCCATTAATTGATTACTTTTGGAGCCCAAACAAAATTAAGCAAAATATGAAGTTTGTCTAACTCTTCAGGATCCTCCTCTCAACTTGCTTCTAAAAACACTATGGAGATGGACTGTTCAGAGATCCTGGGACAGCTATTCAGACTCAGGACCTGTCTTTCCAATCTAGCCTCTTCCTGTTCTCTCTCTCATCCCCAAAATCACCCCCAAGGTCACAAGAAAGAATCTGATTGACTCTTTCACTAGTAACAACAACAACAAAAAAAAGCCATTGCCGTCGAGTCGTTCTGACTCACAGTGACCCTATAGGACAGAGTAGAACTGCCCCATAGAGTTTCCAAGGAGTGCCTGGTGGATTTGAACTGCTGACCTTTTTGGTTAGCAGCCATAGCACTTAACCAGCAACTAAAGCAGCAGCTAATATAGTCCCCTTTCCAAAGAGAGCTGTAAAGAGAAACCATTTCAAATGCTAAAACATTCTCATGTAACAGTGCATTTACGAGATTAGCAAAATTCTGGTGGTGCAATGCTTAAGCGCTCAACTGCTAACTGAAAGGTTGGCAGTTCAAACCCACCCAGTGGCTCCGTGGGATCTACTCCCGTAAAGATTACATCTTAGGAAGCCCTATGGGGCAGTTCTCCTCTGTTACATGAAGTCACCAGGAGTCGACCCCACGTGACAGAGTAACAACAACAACCACCCCTAACAACAAGAAAAATAGTGGAGAAGAGAATTCAGAAAGCAAATGTATTTGAGTGGAGACCATGCCTGGTATTCCCTTCAATCGGCTACTCTTCTGAGCAAGGCTAGGCGCTGCTGCCACTCCTTCCCTCTGCACTCTTCTATCCATACCAAACTGCAAATCAAAAAGTCCCTGCAAAGGGGGAGGCTGGACCTCAGAAGTAACCAAGCAGCATTTTTTCTCAGCCCCTGCATTTCTGAAAATATGAAATTAGATCTTGATCCTTGGGAACCTGCCATCATCATTAAGCATAAAAAAGCAGACAGACATCTGTTCTGTCCGGGAACACAGACAGCATACTAATCACAAGCTACCGTTGGTGTGGAACATTGTGGTCTTGGCTTGTGCGAGGTGCACACCCAGGCAGGCAGCTGCTGACCAGGCTGCGGGCATCTCAGGAGCAATACAGGCCACCACCTGTATGTCCAGCAGTTGAGGCTCTGCTTCTCCTCAGCCAAGTGATCAAACTACATGAAGCTCCTTCTCCATCCCTGTATCATCTTTATCTTACACACCCTGAATGCCAGGTAGAAACCTGGAAACTGAGCCTTCAAGATGGATCTTGTCCTTTTCATTTCCTTTCAGTTCAGTTACCATCGAGTCAACTTCAATTCATAGCAACCCCACATGTGTCAGAGTAGAACTGCTCCATAGGGGTTCTTAGTGGCTGATTTTTTCAGAAATAGATCACCAGGCCTTTCCTCCAGAGTGCCTCTGGGTGGACTCCACCTGCCAATGTTTCAGCTAGCAGCTGAGTGCATTAACCATTTCCACCACCCAGACACTCCTTTCGTTCCTTAGGCCTATCATAATACTCTATTCTTTCTTTATTTTATACAAATCTTAGCCACCTGCCAAGGCCCATCTCAAGATCCACATCATTCATTCGCTAATTTATTCACGTACCAAAAATAAGTATTTATTTGCTACAAAGTAATGTACAAGTTGTTGTGAAGAACACCAAATTAATTGTGGGTAAATCTTTTCTACATGATGCTTACAAGTCTAACAGGGGAAATGAAATATATTATGGATTGAGCTGTGTCTTCCAAAAAGGTATGGTGAAGTCCTTACCTGTAGTATCTGTGAACATAACCTTGTTTGGAAAGGGGGTCTTTGAAGATGTTATCAGTTAACAAGAGGTCACACTGGAGTGGGGAGGGTTCTAATCCCAATTTACTGTGTCTTTACAGAAGAGAAGAAGAGATAGAGGGACACATAGAGTGAAGAAGGCCATGTGACTATGGAGTTATGCTGCAGCTGGGGCTACCAGAAGCTGAGAGAGAGGCAAGAAAGGATCTTCCTCTAGAGCCTTTGGAGCCAGCATGGCCGTGCCAACACCCTGAATTCAGACTTCTTGTCTCCAGAATTTGATACAATACATCTCTGTTGTTATAAGCCAGCCAATTTTTGGTACTTTATCACGGCAGTCCTAGGAAACCAAAACAAAAGACGTACGTAAATAATTCCAACACCAGACCAAAAAAAAAAAAAAGTAACAGGTACCATAAGACAGGTAAGACTACTGTAGAGGTTCGAAATAAGGAACAACAAATTCTATTCAAACATATCAAAAAAGGCTTTGTTGAAAAGATGGCAGACATGCTGGGACTTGAAGAATTGGCAGCCCTTGAAGACACAGATAAGGGGAAAGACGCATAGAGAACCACAGAAGTAAACAAAGGAAAAAGGAAAATGCAGGTGTGTATGAAGAGCACCAGACATGTTCCGTGTGGTGAGGAGAAAAACATTAAAAAGGGGAGCTAGGAGATAAAAGGTTAGGAAGGCAAGGTGAGGTCTGATCACAGCATCCCTTCCAGAAAATGTCCTAAGCAACTACAACTCTTTCTGATCCCTCCTCTCCATGACTTTCCATAATGCATCTCTTTGTACCTTGCCCTTTGTGCTCAAGATGGCAGATAGTCAACAAATGTGTCTTGAATAATGAATTGATAAGATATTCACTGTTAAATGTTTCCATCCAATACAACTCAGGGAAATTGTAAAGTATGTTCTTTTATTTTTTTTTTAGGTTTCAGTTTTTTTTTTTTTAATTGTACTTTAGATGAAGGTTTACAGAACAAACTAGTTTCTCATCAAACAGTTAACACACACATTGTTGTAACACTGGTTAACAACCCCATGACATGTCAACACTCTCCCTTCTCAACCCTGGGTTCCCTATTACCAGCCTTCCTGTTCCTTCCTGCCTTCCAGTCCCTGCCCCAGGGCTGGTGTGCCCCTTTAGCCTTGTTTTGTTCCGTGGGCCTTTTATGTTCTAAACCAAAACTCAGTTGCTTCGAAGTGATCATCTTTGTTTCCTAATGTTTGCAAAATTAATAAACAGAAACTATGGTTTCTGCAAGGCAGCATAATTGTGGTAATATTTTAAGAGCATCTTAGGATGTGTAAAGAAGTCTCTGGGTGGTACAAATGGTTCAGAGCTGGGCTACTAAGCAAAAGTTTGGAGGTTCAGATTCACCAAAGGTGCCTCAGAAGAAAAAAAAAAAATAAGAAGAAAGCCCTGATAATCTGCTTCCAAAAGGTCACAGCCAGGAAAACCCAATAGAGCACAGCTCTACTCTGTACACATAAGGTCGCCATCAGTCGGAATCAACTTGATGGCAACTGGTTTGGGCTGTATAAACCTATCTCACTAGTTCAAATCAATCCAGATTGAGAGAGAACCACAGGCAGATGTGCTGGTACAACTTGGAAGATCTGTGTTGCCCCCAGCCTCCTGGATAGACACGTACACACTGTGCCACCTCACTGGAAACTTTTAGTAGAGAGGTCAGAGACGATACAAGTTTGAAATAGATCTGGTAAAAGTGGAGATGAAGCACATGGAAAATGCATGGGGAAAATAAGACTTGAGACTCCAAGCCAAAAATACCCATAGGCTACATTTTTTTTTTTTTACCAAAAGGTTTAGCAAAATAAGAGTAGTAATACCTATAAATTATTGAGTACTTACTATGTACCACACACGGATAATGTTTTATAAACAATATTTCCTCTAATTTTCATAACTGTAGGTATCATTATAATCATTTTACAGAAGAGGAAAATGGCGTATAGAGTGATGAAGCAACTTAATCAAGGTTAAATAGCTAGGAAGTGGCAGAGCCAAGATTTAAACCCAGGTCTGCTCAATTACAAATCCTAATTACACTACATTTCTGAATTAATGGATGAAAGGTTGTTCATGCATTATCAAGGGAGACCAGGACACTCACTGGACACCAACAGGTAGACATCAGGAAGTCAACCATGCCCTCCCGAAGTCTAACTTCTGGTAGCAGTGTGACTCAGAGCTCCCAGGTTTATGTCTGTGTGGTGATTCTTGTGGGCTTTCAAGGATAGGAAAACATACACGGTCAAGTTACAATTTAAAAATAAGTAAATATTCCCCAGATCGACACACTGGATGTGAGAAAAACAAGTCAAAACTCCCAAAAGATGCACTTTTTACACAGACTGGGAAGGGAGAAAGAAATGAGTGGCACCTACAGGCTTAAGTGGTGTTGAAGAGTGCCGGGGCAAGAGTTGTGAACCTGACCAACAACAAAGACACAGTCTTCCGTGTCCTTGGCCCCCCCTCGAAGCATTTGTTCAAAGTTTGGTCTGTCCATTGGCTAATAGCAATAGATTTGTTCCCTTGTGTTTTTTCGGCTTTTTCCTGAAACCCATGTGGAGGTAAGGAAATAATGAGCAAAACATCATATTTACCCTGAGTCCTCTGCATGAGGTCCTTGTAGATTCTAGTCCACCTCCCTCCTTTAGTAGTTGTGTGACCTGGGACAAGTAATTGTGGGCCTGTATGGAGCCCTGGTGGCATAGTGGTTAAGCATTTAGCTGTTAACCAAAAAGTCGGCAGTTTGAATCCACCAGCTGCTTCTTGGAAACCCTATGGGGCAGTTCTACTCTGTTCTACAGGGTTCCTATGAGTCGGAACTGACTCGATGGCAATGGGTTTGGTTTTTTTGGGTTATCGTGTCTGCAAGCCACTTGTCTGTGCCTCAACCTCCTCACCTGTAAAATAGGGAAAATGACAGTGCCCACCACATAGGGCTGATGTGAAGATTAAATGAGTTAATACAGACCAAACCCAACCAATCCTGTTGCTGTCAATTTTGACTCATAGCAAACTGCCAGCCTTTTGGTTAGCAACTAACTACTGCAGCACCAGGGCTTCAGGTTAATATGCATGTAGTTAGTAGATATGTAATGTCCTTAAAACAATAAATGCCTGGCACATAGTGAGCACCATGTAAATTTGAACCACCATGCCATTCCAACTCATGGCAACCCCATATGTGCGGAGTAGAACTGTGCTTCCTAAGGTTTCCAGTGGCTGTGGTCTTTCAGAAGTAGAGTGCCAGGACTTTTTCCAGAGGCACCTCTGGGTGCATTTGAATTACCAGCCTTCTGGTTAGCAGCTTAACTGTTTGCACCACTCAGGGACTCCATATGTAAATATTAGATATCATTATGTGTAGCATAACTGTGCAAATATTAAATATTTTATTAATTATTCTGATTAAATGTCACTTTTCAGTGATTTGCAGAAAGTCTCATGAAGCAGAAGTCATTGTATCTATATATTTCCAGTTGCTCTCCAGTTGACTCCAACTCATGCACCCCGTGTCAGAGTGTAACTATACTCCATAGGGTTTTCAGTGGCTTTTTTTTTTTTGGTAGTAGATCACCAGGCCTTTCCTCCGATGCACCTCTGGATGGACTAGAAACTCCTGCCTTTCTGTTAGCAGCCAAATGCTTAACCATTTGCACCACCCAGGAACTTTTATATATATATATATTCATACATCGTATATGTATACATATATACATATAAATATATAGATAGATATATACATATATATACCTACACATATTTTCAGAGGCAGTCACAGGTAATTTTCTAGCATGTTCTTGCATTTATGTATTTGTGTGTTTTTCTTGAATGCCATTGTTTAATCTACTATCTTCATCATTCTTCCATCTCACCCATTTCAACTTCCTAACCCAAAAGGAACGAGGCCTGGTGACAAAACAGCAAAGCGCTGGACTGCTCAACAAAAGGTTCAGGGTTCAAACCCACCAGCAACTCCCAGGGAGAAAAGATCTGGCAATTTGTTCCTATAAAAATTACAGCCTAGGAAACGTAATAGAGCAGTTCTACTCTGTCCCTTACGGCCTCTATAGATTGGAATCCAGTCGACAGCATACAACAACAACAACTCAAAAGGAGATGTTGGTGGGGTGGAGAGGTGAGAAACTGACACTGCCTAAGGCTGAAGGAGGTGAGAGGATCTTCTCACTTGGGCATCGCTCTGCCAGCTGGTAGAACTTTCTCACCTTGTGTCTCATCAAGAATGGTTAAAAACAGGGGAGAAGCCTCTACATGCCCCAAATGGCATGGGTATGGAAGAAACACACCAGGTCTGTCTACCTCTACAATCATTTTAAAAATACATATACTGAGCTATGACAGACCCTCCGTGGAGCCAACTGTTATCCGCTCAACTACTAACCTAAATAAAGATTGGCGGAACCCACCCAGATCTGCTTCCGTAAAGATTGTAGCCAAGAAAATCCTAGGTAGCGTTCTACTCCGTAACACATGGGGTCGCCATGAGTTGGAATCCACGACAACGGGTTTGGTTTTGGTTTTGCACCTACTATGACCGGACATTGTGCTGGGCAGGAGAAGAAAGCAGTGGACAAGGCAGAAAAGGCGGCCCGCCCAGTGGAGGTTCCGCCGGACACGGTGACTAGCCTTCCACCCTGCCAACCATCCTCCTGTGCGGAGGCGCCAGACCTGGGGGTGTAGGAAGGAAGAGGGGCCGGTGCGCCACGGTGCCCCGGCCCCGCCCCATTCGCCGCTCGCCCACGCCGCGCGGGCCTGGCTACACGAGCGGCGGCGGCGGGTGCTGCGGCGGATGCGCGGGCCTAGGTTGCGCGGGCACGTGGGACGCCAGAGTGTCAATCACGCGCTGGCTGAGCACCGCGAGGCGGGCGCAGCGGCGGTGGCGGCGGCAGCGGCGGAGGCGATGGGACCCCAGCGAGAGATCTGCGGCTAGCTGGCTGCACTTGCTCCACGGGTCAGGGGATCGGAGGGGGCAGGTAAAGCCTTGGGAGCCGAGGGGTGGCGGCTTTCTGTGCTTGATAGGTCTTTATCCAGTTCTTCCTCTCCTCGCTTTCTCTCTTGCCTCCCTCACGCACAAATATTCTTTCTCTCTCTCAATCTTTTAGACATACACACACACACACACACACAACTCACGTTTATCACGTGTACGAGCCTCTACAAAAACCAATGCCTATCAAAATACATGGAAACATACGAATTAGGGGTAGCCAACTCTACGCTTTGGCGGTTTGCGGTTTGCGTTATGTAAGAATTGGGGTGGGGGTGTACAGCTGAAAACTTAAGAGACAAAAGAAAGTTGTATATTAGGCAAGAGCAAGATGTATGTATTTGGAGTTTGCAAAGCTGGTTTGATTTATTTTCCATACTGAGTTTAACCCCCACTTGCCCCCCCCCCCACTTCTTTGCCATGTCTGAAGATACTTGAGTGATTTGATATGACCTCAGGAGATACATCTTTTTAATATTAGAAAGAGACGTTGGGGTGGGGGTCAGACCAAGGCTGGTGACCTCAAAAAAAAACAGCTGGAGTTTAGCAGCTGGTGTTTTCTTAATTGGTTCTTGGCTCTGTAGCAGAAATGTTTTCAGCACCTTGGAGAGCGTCTTCGGCGCCGGACACGTGGAGTCAATTTCTTCAAACGGGGGGGCGGGGGGGGGAGAAAAAGCAGATAAAAGGAAGGGAAATGAAAGAGAGACAGAGACAGAGAGATACAGAAATAGAGACAGAGAGAGGACAGGAGAATGTAGTGACCTATACTTGGCTTGTTTTCTTTTCCTTATCCAGATCTCCCAAGAAGGATCCTAACATAATTTGCTTCTTTCCCCAAATCCTCTCACATACTATCCACAAAATTTCAGGGCAAGGAAGAAAGTCTTGAAGATTTTACTATGACCCATATAATGACCCTGGAGAATGCAGAAAGCAGTGTGTCAGGCCTCAGCTAGGCTTAGTCACCTCAAGTCTTTGAGGTCTCCCTGCAAATGGAAGGGAATCTGTTCATCAGAAAGAATTCTTAGTGGCCTCTTAAAAAATACAGCCCCAGTTATTATTTTATTTCACATGACTAGAGCAATGTAGGAAACCAATAGCTCTATAGCTGGGAATGGCTTCTTAATTAAATCTTGCATGGGCACCTGCTTTTCTTAGGCAGATGGAAAGCAAAATGATCGTGATGGAAGAAAATGGATACAGGAGAAAAAAAATATGGTATGAAGATATAAGACGTGATACTATAGAGGAAAAATAAACTTAATGACTAAAACACACAAAGAGCCTTAATAAGTCTAAAATATATGTAAACATATAAAAAAATGCAATGGCTATAAACTTCATTTATTTTATATTCCAATGGAACAGGCAACAGATAGATCAATTCTGGAGTGTCTAGAAAGAAAATCATCTTTACATTTAGAATTTTTAAAACACAAATGCATCAGTCTATACCAAAATAAGAATAACATGTGTATAGTGTGTTATAATTTACAAACACTGTTGATTTATGTTGTTTCATTTACTCTATAAGCTAGCATGGAAGCACATTTGAAGATATTAAATATAAGTTACTGGCCAGCAAAAAGGCTTGTCTCTGTTCTTGAACAAGTTTTAATTATTTATTTATTTATTTTTGGTGTTCTGGTCAACAGTAAAATAATTCTTTATAAGTTATAAAAATGGTTTTTGAAACTTAGATTTTGGTCTGGATCATATTCTTCAGGGTTTTTTTTTTATTTAATTAGGATTGAAGAATGTGCCGTTAAAAAGAAAAGTCAAGAAGTAAACAACAAAAGAAGAGGAGGACTTCAAAAGTAAGATTCACAGTTTTATGATGTGTAGATTCATAGGTACCTTGTGATCTGCATGTAAAGAGATTAAAAGAGAATCTGCGTTTTCTTTTTCTTCTCATTTTCTTCTCATAGTATGGTACACTTGATGTACCATGCTAAAAAATACCTCTTGAAGGAGTAAAGTAACTGATAATGAGTAGATAATTGCACAGCATTACTTTTCTTTTAAAAATCATACAAGTGGCTACATATTTTATAAAAAGGTATTTTAAAAAAGCTCAGAATATAGAGTCACAACCTCTGCCACTGTGCCAGGAAAACATCTCTGAAATGATCCATTGGTAGAAACACATTTGCAAGTTTTAAGGTCATGGTTATATAATGCCAGGATGCCTGATGAAAAAAGAAAAAGCTATAATCAGGCTTTCAGGCTTTCTTGCATCCACTATGAGTCTGACTGAGTCTTTTAAATGAGTTGACCTTTTGGTTTGGTGTTGGATAAATGGTCAAAAACATTTTTGTGCCTATACCTTGTCCCTTGCAGAGGTGGCCCTGTGGAAATGGGCTCTAATGGGAGCTTCACTCTCATTATCTCAGAATTATTCTGTGAGAGAGAAAAGCAATATGAAAAATTGAATAATATTTCTAGGAGAATAAATAGAACAGGGCCTGTGCCTGGCCTCACAGCTGACTCACACATATAGCCATGGGAAAACACTCATCCTTTTTTGTGCCTCAATTTTCAGCTTCTCTTCTTGCAAGGAGACCATCAAGGCAAATAATATAATGTCTCTGATGTGCTCAGGGTTTTATGAGATCTAAAGACTTATTTCTGTTTTCATGGCTGCAGACCTTTTTTAAAGTGAAAAGAAAATTAACCGCATATGCTAGGCTGAAATCCTAATTTCCACCGAACTGATACTACAGTGTATTTGTGCACATAGAGATCACAATAAAACATACATGTTTGCCCAACAAAGGAATTGTTCAAGGGATTCACAGCATTTCCACTACTTCCCTCTGCATATAGCTATTATATGGTGCCTGTTTTATTGCACTGATTGCTTCATGAACATCTCTCATTCTAATCCAAGAGCCCATTCAGAGAAGACTGTGCCCCACTCATCTTTTTAACCCCATTATCTAACAGCACATAATTAGTCCTTGAAAAGCGTTGAATGAAGAGAGGAATTAATAATGAAGGACCACTCAGACCATCACCACATTAACCCATCTAAAACAGAGAACGGTGAGGAGGAGGGGAATGCTGAAGTCTGATCTTCCTCTTCCACAAGTCTCTGGGATATGATGGTATGTGCCATGTGCCCTGTTGCTGAGAGCTGAATATTCATTAATGTCTGACTGTGCATGCAGGTGAGATAGGTGGTATAGACAGATTGAAAGAAGAAAACCATGGATCCTCACTCATCAGCGCCTAGAGTATCATTTAGGGAGGATGAAAACAACTCCCTATTCATAAATACCCATACAGCCAGACACTAATATTGCTCATGCTCCATCCATGATGGCAACGCAGGCAGTGAGAATGTAGCAGGCTTCACTAGAGTGTTTGTCAAGTGGACACCAAAAACCAAGACAACGAAGCAGTTGCTGTTGAGTCAGTTTCAACTCATGGCAATCCCATGCGGCAACCCCATGGGTAGTGCCAAAGGTTAGGTACTCGACTACTAAGCAAAATGTTGGAGGTTTGAACCCAGCTAGAAGTACCTCAGAAGAAAGGCCTACCAATCTGCTGCCAAAAGATCGTAGTCTTGAAAACCCTATGGAGCTCAGTTCTACTCTGCAACACCTGAGGTCTCCATAATGAAATGAACACTAACATGGGCTAATTGGAACACAATGCTGAAAAATGTTTTTACACACTCCCTGCATTCATGCACTTCCTGAGCCGTTGAGCATTTCTCTAAAGAAAAGAGCCATTCTAGAATCCATCAGTGAACAACAGTCACAGGTTCATCATTTAGCATCCTGTTTTACTGCTTCTACTGCAGCTATTGAAATACATGTCAGCAGAATTCTCTTAAAAGTTTGCTCCTTAAGTTCTTAAGTAAGTACTAAGCCAAACTAAAGAGTCTCTGCTCATACCTTCTGTTCTGTCTCAACCCTAGTCAATCCTGTAAAATTTAATAAATGTCAAGCTTTTAAGGGACTTTCTGAACTAACCACACATCACTTTGTATGATCTCAGAGGTGTCAATTAGCCAAGTAGATTCCAAATAACTCTAATAGTTTCTGTATCGGCTCAGAAGTTAATGGCTTTGCTATGAGATGGTGTAAGTTCAAAACCTTCACTCTAACATTTTATGTTTTAAAATTCATGTTTTTCTAAGTGATCATTCTGCTTTAGGAATAAATATCAACTAGTTTTTTTTTTAGTTATATGTTTGGAAAGATGCATGAAGACTCAAAGACTCCAAAGACTACTATTTTAGGCAACGTACATAATACTTAAGTAACTAGTTAAGCAAAAAACATACAACCATTTGATCTATACCTGTTGCTATCAAGACAATTCTGACTCATAGTGACCCTATAGGGCAGAATAGAACTGCCCCATAGGATTTCCAGGAAGTGACTGGTGGATTCTAACTGCTGACCTTTTGGTTAGCAGCCAGGCCCTTAACCACTGTGCTACTAGGGCTCCATTTGGTCTACTTAGTACCAAGTAAATAACCTAACTGGTTGCTTGTGTTCTTCTTTCAACCAAAGCTTCATACATGCTGTAATAAAGCAAGAATTTGAGACAATTTGACAATTGTGTGACACCTTGTGTGACAGGGTGTGGGAGGAGGTGGGAAATCAGTAAGCCCAATCCTTTGAGTCTTTAGATTCCTTTCCAAAGACTCTTAGAAAACTACATACGTCTGGAAGAAATTAGGGGTTATATGGTTTAACCATCATATTTTAAAAGATGGTGAAGCCGTGGCCCAGAGAAGTTAATTAACTGGCCCAAGATCTCATGACCAATAAGTAGCAGATTCAGGACAAACAGTAGAGTCCAGTTTGTACCTCTGCGTAGTTAGCACGGTACAGGTCACGCTCTTGTGTTTGGCATTTCTGGAGAAAATAAGTCTCATTGGGATCCCTTTTCTGAAATGTGCCTAACATCACTAAAGATCCATTCCGCCTTCAAGTAAACTCTTCTATCACTCAGACTCAAAACATTTGTTTTGTGACACTTCGATCTCTTTTATGATTTTTCCCATGTTGTTTTTTAGCAAAGTTGGACTACTGAGTCTCATTTTATAAAGCGGAGATGTTTAACCTAGTGTGCCAGAAACAACCTTGCAGGGAATGACTACAATATATCATACTGTCCTGCTCTGCACCAAAGCTCAATCCTGAGAAAGAACGGCTTCCAGCATCTAAGGGAAATAACTCTTACTGTTGCTATGAGGGATTTTTTTTTAACTCCTATCATATTTATTTTTGTACTTTTCTCATGTTAAAGTCTCTAATGATATATGGAAAACCTGAGACTGTATGTGTAGGTGAGTTGGTTCTGATTATGCAAGTATATGAGTCAGTCCATATTCCTGCTTACTTGGTTCATTAACTACCATCCTTCATCTGCTCCCTGACTCATGGTGTAACCAACCTTTAGCAGGTGATTTTTCTAGGCCTCGGTTTCTTCAGTGACAATGCAGCATTAGTAATACCAATCCCATCTCCCCTTGATTGAATTTTTATAATGTCTTAGAAGAAAATGTCTTTAAAATTATTCTAGTTATAGCCCACTGCCGTCGAGTCGACTCTGACTCATAGCAACCCTATAGGTCAGAGTAGAACTGCCCCATAGAGTTTCCAAGGAGCGCGTGGTAAATTCCAACTGCCAACCTTTTGGTTAGCAGCTGTAGCACTTAACCACTACACCACCAGGGTTTCCATTCTAGTAAAAGGCTCTTATTAATCATCTTCATTGTACTGACATTGGATAGAAGGTACTGAAGTGCTCATCCCAGTGCTTAAATATGATAATTAGGTCAACATTCTTTTGCTCCATCAAACTTTGATGCTCTGATCAGGCAAAATGCATTCTTAAAAACTTGATATCGTATATATATATATCTGTATGGAAACCCTGGTGGCATAGTGATGAAGTGCTACCGCTGCTAACCAAAGAGTTGGCAGTTCGAATCCACCAGGCGTTCCTTGGAAACTCTCTGGGGCAGTTCTACTCTTTCCTATAGGGTCGCTATGAGTCGGAATCGACTTGATGGCACTGGGGTAGGTTTATATATAAAAGCATGAAATTATGTACTTCTGGAATTTTTTTAAGTAAGAAAAAAAAAGTCATTTTTGTCTGCTCTGCACTCTCTGGAAACCCTGGTGGCTTAGTGGTTAAGAGCTTGGCTGCTCACCAAAAGGTCGGCAGTTTGAATCCACCAGGTGCTCCTTGGAAACCCTATGGGGCAGTTCTACTCTGTCCTGTAGGATCGCTATGAGTCAGAATTGACTTGACAGCAACAGGCTTGGTTTTTTGGTTTTCTGCACTCTCCTCCCAGATGATGGTCACTATACCTGAAACAAGGAGCCCTGGTGGCACACAGTGATTGCTAACCAAAAGGTCAGTAGTTCAAACCCACCAGCCACTCCACAAAAGAAAGATGTGGCAGTCTGCTTCTGTAAAGATTTCAGCCTTGGAAACCCTATGAGGTGGTTCTACCCTGTTCTATAGGATCTCTATGAGTCAGAATCAACTCAACAGCAATGGTATACCTGAAACAGGAAGAAGACACAGGGAGGTGAGCACTAAATATAATACTAACTAGCCACCAGCTAAAAGGATGAGTTTGGTAGCCATTATTACTAGCACCTACTTGGATCATTTTTCTGAGACCAGGGCCATATTTTCCTGAATTTGACTACATTTTCTAACCAAACCCATTTCTGGCTAAAGGTATGTATTTAAAAGATATTCTGTGGGTTTACTTCATGACCATGGGACAGGGTAATACTAACTATCCCTGACTTCAACTTTAATTTCAGTCCTGTTGTTCTATCCAACCAAAATTAGTGGCCACACATGGGCACTTGATTGAACTGCAGATTAATTTGTTCTCTTGTAAAAAAAAAAAAAAAAAAAACCTAATAATTGGTTTCTTGCTAAGTAATTGGAAACATTTAATAAGCCTTCAATAAGACCTGGGGTTGTAGCACAAATCCTGAGAGAATCTAGTTCTATGGAAAAATAACCTTCTGTATTGTTTCCCACTTTCCCACGTGAAGACTATGTCCACACAAAATAACCTGGAACATAATTGAAAAATTCAGACAACTATTTCCAGCTACATATGTCCCTGGGTGGTACAAACAGTTTGCATTCAGCTGGTAACTGAAAGGTTGGTGGTTTGAACCCACCCAGAGGTGCCTCAGGAGACAGGCCTGGCAGTTTGCTTCCATGAAGATCACAGCAAAGAAAACCCTGTGTAACACGTGGGGTCACCATGAATCAGAATCAACTCAATGGCACCATACAACAACAACATGTATCTGCTTATATGGCAACCAGAAAACCGAAGAACAAACAGGATAATTGATTTTTTTTTATTCATCAAAATTGCTGTTCCTAAGTAATTCCATATTAACCATGAATTGATAATCAAATTCCTATAAATGCTCCTTTCTAAGCATATTAGGAGTCCCTGGGTGGTGCCAATGGTTAAGCCCTCAATACTAGCCAACAGGTTGGTAGTTTGAACCCACCCAGAGACAGGCCTGGCAATCTGCTTCCAAAAAGTCACAGTCTTGAAAACCCTATGGAGCGGTTCTACTGTGCACACGTAGAGTCACATGGGGTCACTGTGATTTGGAATCAACTCAATGGCAACTAACAACAACAACTGTATTGATTTGGACAAGTTGAAATTTCTATCTTAAGAAGACAGAGTCCTAAGCAGCCTACCCAAGGCATAATTTCATTTAACAACTCTCTTAGCTCTTATTTATATTGTGACTTTCCATAGAAAACAATAAAAGCCTGTGTCTGCACTCCACAGTGCAACCTAGCATACCACATGGACAGGTGTATTCAAAAATAGTGATGGAAATATATGGTGTCAGAGATAGGCCATTTGGGATTAATAAAGTAAGAAGCCTAAATTGCTCAACAGCTTTTTAATAAAGCTTCTGTACAACGTGAAAATTAGTTTAAGTGTTAGGAGAAGATACAAAAGATCAGAAAGCAAAGTTTCAAACTGGTAGGAGTAACACCATGTAGATTCCATGAGGGTACACTGTTAAGAATCTGAGACAGCAGTCTAAGACCAATTCCATCTGCAGCCGGTGAGGGAGCCTTGCCTGCCTCTTTAACATGTATGTGTAAAGACTACTGGGCTCTAAGAGACTGAAGGTTTCTTGTCAAGGCAATGAAAATCTCAGCCTCATTGCTGTGATTTCTCACATGGCTCATGCTTCAAATTTTTGCATAATTTAAGTGAACTCCACTGTTTGTACTACCTCTGGATGGCACAGACAGTTAAGCGCTAGACTACTAGCCGAAAGGTTGGAGGCTCAAACCCACCCAGAGGCACCTCAAAAGAAAGACCAGCCATTTGCTTCTGAAAGGTCACAGCCTTGAAGATGCTGTGGAGCACTTCTACCTTGCACACATGAGGTCGTCGTGAGTTGGACTTGACTCAATGGCAACAGGTTTAGTTTGATTTTGGTTTTATGCTGTTTGTGTCTTGTTTCACTTGTAGAAAGCCAGTCCTAGCTGTTGAGTATTTAGGAATAATTTTGCATTAAATAGAAAAGAAGGTTATAAGAAAGATAGGCCTTTAAAGGTATCTTTTAAGAAAAAAAAAAAGAGCACTGTTCAAATAGGCTTACATTACTCAGCCCAGTGCTCTCCTTTAATACACCCTTTGATCCTGAGGACAGAGCCCATCAGACTGACCTGTGTGGACGTTGTCATTCCAGCTGGGAAGGATGAATTCTTGCAGCAACTTCTGTGGGTCCGAGCAGGCACAGGCTGTTACCGAGGGTGGGTACCAGCGTTACGGTGTCCGATCCTACCTGCATCAGTTTTATGAGGACTGTACCACCTCAATCTGGGAGTATGAGGATGATTTCCAGATTCAGAGATCGCCTAACAGGTGGAGCTCAGTATTCTGGAAGGTAAGTGAAGAGCGTATGTGTTTAACTCAGGAAGTGGAAAAATTATTGGCTATGAAAAGTATTGTAGCTGGAGAGAATTGAGAGGTTTGGCACTCTGTGTGTGCATTATTTCTGATAATATTAAATGCATTGTTCTGCATTTCGGACATGAAAATATAAACCTTGGGTCACAGAAAGTGTCCAAACACAGCACAATTGTTGGTTAGAAGGTTAAACATAAAGAGGCATAATTACCATCATTAATTATTATAGCTGCTGTTATTAATATGCCACTGAATTCACTAACTGTGAAGCCATCCGTAGACAAAACATTATATGCTGTCAGCCTCCCATTCTGGCTCAGTAAGTATCATTTGACAAATTGTAACAATTATTCAAAAGAAATAATTGGGTTAATAACACACTTGGCTGCTAACTGAAAGATTAGTAGTTTGAGTCCACCCAGAGACTCCTGGGAAGAAAAGCCTGGAGATCTACTTGTGAAAAGTTAGCCATTGAAAACCTAATGGCACACAGTTCTACTCTGACACACGTGGGTCACCATGAGTCACAGTCGACTCCATGGTCACTGGTTGGTTAATGCTGAGACATAGTACAGTGATCAGAAACCCAGCTCTGCCTCTACCAGATATGCAGTTGTGAGAAAGTTTTATCTCTCTGAGCCACATCTTCCTCAACTGTAAAATGGAGGGACCTGATTAGACAATTTATGCAGTCATTCAACATATAGTTAGTGGACAGCTACTCTGTGCCAGGATGTTTCAAAGTGCTAGAGATTAAGTTGGCAGGGACCATCTGTGAAGATTATAGCCTAGAAAAACCTATGGAGCAGTCCTACTCTGTCACACGAGGTCACTATGAGTTGAAATCCACTTGATGGCACCCAACAACAACTTGAAGACGAACCAGGATAAGGGAATAGAGAATGGTGGAGGGCTGATATTTAGATATGCTGATTATATATAGAAAGCCTCTCAGAAATGACACTTGAGCAAATCTCAGAATGAGCTGAGGGAGCAGACCATGCAATTATCTGGCAGAATGTTCCAGGTTGGGAAAATAACAAGTTCAAAAGCTCTGAAATGGGGACAAGCTTGGTGTGTTGGAAATATAGCAAGAAGTCCAGTGTGATTGGAGTGGAACAATAGGGGAAAAGGGACAGGGGATGAATTCAGGAGATAACAGGGCACAGATGATATAAAACCTTGTAGACCACAGTGGGGACTATGGCTTTTACTCTGAGAGATGTGGGAAGGCATCTGAAGATTTTAAGCAGAAGGGTGACATGATCCAACTAATATTTTAGGGTCATTCTGGCTCCTCTATGGAAAATAGATTATAGAATCACAAGGATAGAAGTAACTAGATCAGTTATGAGGCCATTAATGCACCCAGGCAAGGTGTTGATGACTTAGGTTAGGGTGCTGTTAGTGGAGATGGTAAAAAGTGATCAGATTTAGTATAAAGGTTGAAGGCTGACCTGTCAGGACCTGCTGATAAATTGGATATGAATTATGAGAGAAAGAGGACTCAGGATGATTTCAAGGCATGTGGCCTAAGTGAGTAAGGTTATAATTTACTGGGATGAAGAACACTGGGAATGTTGTGAGATTGGTGGCGAACCAAGAGTTCTGTTTTGGTCATGTTATACTGAAGATGCCTTAAGGGGCCCTGGCGGCACAGTGGTGAAGAGCTCAGGCTGCTAACCAAAAGGTCAGCCGTTGGAATCCACCAGCTGCTCCTTGGGAACCCTGTGGGGCAGCTCTGCTCTGTCCTGTAGGGTTGTTACGAGTTGCAATCGACTTGACAGCAATGAGTTTTATAGACATTCAAGTAGAGCTCTCTAGTGGCAATTTAAATATACTAATCTACAACTCAAGGAGCCCTGGTGGCACAGTGGTTAAAGTGCTTGGCTGCTAACCAAAAGGTTAGTGGTTCAAACCCACTAACCAATCCACGAGAGAAAGATGTGATGGCCTGCTTCTGTAAAGATTGAAAAAACAGCCTTGGAAATCCTATGGAACACTTCTACTCTGTTCTACAGGGTCACTATGAATCAGAATCAACTTGATGGCAGTGGCTTTTTTTTTTTTTTCAATGATCTACAACTCATGGATTGGGAGGCATTGACACATAGCATGTATTCAAAGGCATCAGACTAGATGACATCACCTAGGAAGAGAGTGTGGACATGGAAGAGAAAAGGGCATTGAGATACTCTAACATTTAGCAATCGAGAAAAGGAGGAAGATTCAGCAAGGGATACTGAGAAGATATAACCTTAAATGATCCCTAAAGTTCTTTCAAGGAGGCCTGGTGGCACAATGGTTAAATGCTAACCAAAAGTTCTGTGGTTTGAAACCACTAGTGGCTCTGTGGGAGAACAGTCCTGGTGATCTGATCTGATCTGATCTGGTAAAGATTATAGCTTAGGAAGCCCTATGGGACAGTTCAATCCTATCCTATAGTGTTGCTGTGAGTCAGAACTGACTCAATGGCACACAACAACAAGATTCTTTCAGCTCTAGCATTCTGTTCCTTGGGGTTTCCAATTATCCCCAATTTTCTCCCAGCATTTTTTACATTGGAGTGCATGTTGTTGTTAGGTTCCGTCAAGTCAGTTCCGACTCATTGCAACCCTGTGTACCACAGAACAAAACACTCTCCTGTCCTGCACCATCCTCACAATCGTTATGCTTGAGCCCATTGTTGCAGCCACTGTGTCAGTCCATCTTGTTGTGGGTCTTCCTCTTTTCTGCTGACCCTGTACTTTACCAGGCATGATTTCCTTCTCCAGAGACAGATCCCCCCTGACAACATGTCCAAAGTATGTAAGACGCAGTCGCGCCGTCCTTGCTTCTAAGGAGCATTCTGGTTGTACTTCTTCCAAGACAGATTTGTTCGTTCTTTTGGCAGTCCATGGTATATTCAATATTCTTCACCAACACCACAATTCAAAGGTGTCAGTTCTTCTTCGGTCTTCCTCATTCCTTGTCCAGCTTTCATATGCATATGATGTGATTGAAAATACTGTGGCTTGGGTCAGGTGCACATTAGATGAAGTGCATGCTAATTAGTTATTTAATGTTTACTCAATAACTGCAATTTATCGGCATTCTAGTGTGACAAGAAGCAATACAGCATCATAACTGAGCATGGGCATTGACCTCAGACTATAAGGTGTCTTATTCCAGCTCTCCCACTTAATAGTGCTGTAACCTTGGGCAAGTTAATTGATCCTAATAAGCCTCAGCTTACTGATTGGGAAAATGGTGGTACTTATAGTACCTACCACAGGAAGTTGTGAAATAAGATGATATTTATAAAGAGCTTAGAGCAATGCATGGGACATGCACTCAGTAAGCATTAGAAGTATTAGCTGCTATTACTGCATGCCGTATGGAAGACTGAGTTCTGAAATGGAACTAAACTAGAAATCTAGTTAATAAAGAAAGTATTAGGTAACATGGTTGTTAACACGGATTACCCAAGACCTCCTATTAATTCAAAATCTAACCAGTGTGGCGACTCTCTGCTAGTCAAGTCAGCATCCTTGCGTTGTAGAAATCTCATCCCTGATGCCTGTTTGCTGGCCTGAACCAACGAGATACAAAGCCAAGCTTGGCACATATTGTGTTTACCCAGATAAGTGGGTGGTTGCTTCCCTAGTTGTCAATAAAACAAATATTTGCCTGGCATAGCTATTGTGCCAAGAGCCTAAAATACCACTGACATACAGAATATTGTAAGTGTTCATGTGGATCAAAAGCACTGATAGTTATGTAATTTGTGAAGTCATAAACCAATCAAATAATACCTGGTTAGGATTTAAAAACTCTACCACCCATCTGTCAATCTGACATGCTATGATGGTTTTTGTGTTGCTATGATACTGGAAGCTATGCCACCAGTATTTCAAATACCAGCAACATCACCCGTGGTGGACAGATTTCAGTAGAGCTTCCAGAATAAGACAGACTAGAAAGAAGGGCCTGTGATCTACTTCCAAAAATTATCTTGTGAATCACGACAGATATTTTGTTTTAACAGGGTTATGGAATACAACAGATATTGTCCAATATAGTGCTAGAAGATGTGCCCCTGTTAGGTTGGAAGTCACTCGAAATACACAGAGGCCACGACAATGGACTTGAGCATACCAATGATCATGAAGATGATTCAGGACCAGGCAACATTTTGTTCTGTTGTATGTGGGGTCACCATGAGTCGCACGTGGCTCAACAGCCACTAGCAACAACAGGATTTAAAACAAAGAAATCACAGTAAATGATTAGCCCCAGAACTGAGATTTCAATATATTTTCCCTTCTATTTTATACCAACAATATCTAAAAATACATACTCGCTATTGTGCTGGACTTACTTCAGAGACAACAAATTCCAAATCCTGGCCTCATAACCTAACCATTAGACACTGGAAGGCGAATTGAGAAATTTAGTCAAGTGAATATCATGGTTTTAGAAACCACATCTCTACCAAGAGAATACACCCACTGCTCTTGAATCTCCTGTTGAGGAATATGAGAGAAAGAGAGAAAGGTACTGGTTATGCCATATTTGTATCATTATTCTTTTTCATGTTTTTCCTTTCATTTCAAACTACATCTGTAAGTGGTTCAAGTTGCTGGCTTCCCTTTCTCACCTCTTCCATTATTATGTTGCCAAGGTAAAGTTGGTCTGTTATCCAGGGCTGTGCTCACAGAGCCTTGGTAGGACTCTGCCCTTAACTTGAGCCAGCATGGAAGGATTTAATGAGAATGAAGATTGGAATCAAATGGACATGAGCTGAATCTTTGTTCTATCGTACGCCGTGTGCATATCCATCTCACAGTGCTGTTCTTTCTCTCTTTCTACACTTTCATGTCCACTGTGCACTAGACCATGTGGTAAGCTCTGGGATACAGCTCTGAATAAGATACTATTCTTCACCTCAGAATAAGATATAGCCCTTGACCTGAAGGTGTTCACAGTCAAATAAGGGAGGTAGACATGTACAAAGATTGGTATAATACAATATGATAAATATTACCCTGGTGGTATAGTGGTTAAGAGCTTGGCTGCCAACCAAAAAGTCTGCAGTTCAAATCCACCAGCCACTCCTTGGAAACCCAATGGGGCAGTTTGACTCTGTCCTAAGGATCGGTATGAGTTGGAACCAACTCAACAGCACCTCACGACAACATTCTAAAGGTAGTCACAGTACTTATTGGGAGCATGGGGCTGGGGGGTGGGGAGTGGGTATCTGATGCAGCTTGAGGAGGAAATGATTCCACAGAAGAGATTACTTGTGAAAAAGTAGGAACAAGGCATCTTAGTAGAAGGAGGAACATTGCAAAGCGTGAGAGTCATGAGAGAGGATGACATGTTCAAGAGACTGCAAATAGTTCAATATGGCTGGGCTTAAAGTTTAGAAGTTGGGGGAAAGGGTTCAGGAGATGAAACTGGGCTTGCATATACAAGAGTTAGACCACAGAAGACTTTGAAAGAGTGTGCAATCAAAAATCTCCTCAACTCAGCAGCTTGGATAAACATACACACATACATGTAAACACACAATGTAGCACACAGTCTCTGTACCTCAGAGTGTTGGCTTCCTGCATGGTTGCCCCAGTCATTCCTAATTTATCCCAGTGCCTGCAACTGCTGCCATCTAGAAAAATCCATGTGATATGGTTCCATCTACCCTTACCATCCATTGCTGCTGCTCAAGGATTGAACGGACGGTGGTAGAATTTTTCTTTCTTATCCTTGTTTTTTTTTTATCCTGTACTTGACCTTGACTAGGGCAGCTGCCACTAGAGTGTCTGTGCATTCAACAGCCTCATATGGCAGGAATTGAATTAATGGGAGTGGTATTCTCACCTCCAGTTATTCTTCCCTCATCTCAGGGTTATCCTTTATCTTATCCTCAATCCATATCAGACACATCTCAGAGGTCCAAGCTAAGACTGTCTCCTCCACAGCCTGACTTAAAGTGAAAGTAACTCTCGTCCTTCTCTTTCTTCTCAAGGCCCCCAGTACAGTCCTCCTATCTGTCCTGATTGCTCCAGTTTTCTTCCTGAACTAAGATTTTTAAGTTTAAGTCTTAGATTTCTCTTCGAAGTTATGCTAGATACTAAGGAGTTGAATTTTATCCCGGAGATGAGGGAAGCTGTAGAAGACAATTAAAAAGAGAAATCATGTGGTATTATTTTTGTTTTTTAAAAAATTTCTCAGATGGCACTTGAAGGATGAAGGAAGAAGGTTGAGGCTAGGAATGGAGACCAGTCAAGATTCTGTTGCAGTGATTCAGGCAAGAAATAATATGCAGTGTTCTGCATCACGACAGTAGCTATGGTGATGGAAAGGAGAGAAAATATTCAAGAGAATTTTATGAGGTAAAATCAATAGTACTGAGAGGCACAAACAGTTATGCATACAGCTACTAGCTGAAAGGTTGGCAGTTTGAATGTACCCAGAGGTACCTCAAGGAGAGGTCTGGTGATCTGCTTCTGAAAAGTCGTAGACATTGAAAACCCCATGGAGCAGTTCTACTCTGTAACACATGGGATTGCCATGAGTTGAAATCGATTAGACGGTAACTGGTTTGGCTTTTTGTTTTGTTGTTGTTTTTACTATGAATGTAATTAAGGACTCCAGGATAGGTGAATGGGAGAAACACCGAGAAATTGAGAAGGAAGGTAAGGAATACAGTTTTGAATAATTTGAGTTTGAAAGATCTTTGGGACTGGCAGGTGACTCCACTCAGAGCGCCAAACCTGCTGCCATTGAGTCGATTTCAACTCATAGTGACCCTATAGGACAGAGTAGAACTGCCCCATCGGGTTTCCAGAGAGCACTTGGTGGATTCAAACTGCCAACCTTTTGGTTAGCAGCTGTAGCTCTTAACCACTGTGCAACCAGGTTTTCCGTTCAGAGCTCAGGCCCTGCTAAAGAGAGGTGAGCAGCAGCCCTCAGTGCTGAGGAAGAAGAAAAAGCCACTTTTCATTCTGGATGCACTTCCTCTGAATTACCTCTAACCCAGATGGCTCCTTTCACATTTAGCTCCATCCAGCCTTTTCCCCACACACACTGTTCTTCCCTGCCACTCTGGTTCTCACTTCCAACAGTTATTACTGCCTGTTCTCTGCCAGAACAGCTGTGTTCTACTGCTGCCAGCTCTGCATTTTCATATCTCATCATCCCAGTGGAATGCAACGAAGGGGATATTGGTCAGAAAAAACACAGTCTCTGGCTTGTAGCCTCCTCCAATGTCATTTCTGGAATCCAGGCCCTCCTCCCTATCTAATCCTCCCTTCCGCCCAAAGGGACTGGTTTTCATACATCCTCTCCTCAGCCAAGAGAGTCATCAAGTTTCACATCACAAAGATTGTCCTTGCTGCTGTCTTTGGCATTTGTCACAGCCTGGAGAGGCCATTCTGTTTCACCATTCTTTTGACCTAGCCAGCCATAGCCCCAGGCTGCAGTGGTATAACTGGGGGGAGGACCTGCTCCCAGCAACATTCCAGCTCTTCCATGAAGCCCTAAACCGGGCTGCTTTTTCTCTCTTGGAACCCTAGTGGCACAGAGCTTAAGAGCTTGGCTGCTAACCAAAAGGTCAGCAGTTCGAATCCACCAGCCACCCCTCGGAAGCCCTATGGGGGCAATTCTTCTCTGTCCTATAGGGTCACTATGAGTCAGAATCGACTTAACAGCAATGTATTCTCTCTCGTAGACCCTTAAAAGACCTCTGTGTTGCAATTTTTTATTCTCTCAATTTAATAGAGCCTCCTCTTCTATTAGACCTATCACCACGTTTACTTAGAACAGTATCCAGAGACAATGGATACAACGGTTATTCCCTCACCTGCTCCGACGTCGTACCAGAACTAAGCTGATGTACCCCAACTCCCTCTCCTCACCTCCACTGTACTCTCTGGGAAGCAACCTACTCTCAATCCCATTATAGCTCCTTCGATCCTACCATTCCAACTCTCCCTGACATGGCTTAATACGTTCAGAGTCCCTCAGTGGGTACAGAACATCCCTCTAGGAGATCCTCATTAGACTTGCATTGATGGAACCTTCAGAATCCTTGGAGCCAGTTATTCATTAGGTCCTCCTCCCCTCCACAGATGGCAGGACTCTCTGAACCTGATACTCTGATATAAATAGGAAAGGGAAGAGGCTCAGTGGGCCAGACACTTGGCAGTTCTTGAAGAGAACAGGGATTTTGCCATCTGCAAGGCATGGTTTGCCTTTTAGCTTCTGAGTGATATTCCAAGAGTGGATTTTAATCTACAAAGCTCTATTCAGTTGAGGAGCAGACTGCTCTGATCATCCATCACCTGGCTCCATATTCAGCTGTCTGGTGATTTTAAGTTAGTCAGTCAACAATATTTATTGAGCGTGAGGCTGGAATGAGAGCTATGGAGAGACAAGACAGAAACAAAAGCTGGAAGCAATGGTCTCCATTGCTCTTAAGAATCGCGGAAATTATGAAGGATACATTTTTGCTGGCCTTGATTTTGGAGAATCAGTGCCCGTTCTTAAGGAGGGAGGTAATTGCGTGGCATATGAACCATATCACCATGGATATTTAAGTTAATTTAGTTGGTGCATTCAGAATTCTCAGGATGTGAGTCTTTTTTTTAGGATCTATAAATAATAGTCTTTGAAGGTGAATTTACTTGCCACCATTTTTAGAAATATGTAGAAAACAATCCAAAATGTTATTTTATTTTGTTACGACCTAGTTTTTCCTGTGGTACTTACATCTTGTGTCGAAGAGTTTCTGTGTTCTTTCAGAAGGCATCATGTTGACCCTTTTTGTTTTTCATTTTCTTTACAATATTTCATAAAGGAAATTTGCCCATACCTGATGGCTGGAACTCTGCTGAAATTCAAATGAAAATGATAGAGAACACTTACACAGGATAATAATCAGTGAAGTCTTATTGGTAGAATGAAAAGTCGGAGGGAGGGGCTTTTGAAGCACACAGAACTGGGCTGGAAACCAGCTGTGTCACCTACTAACTGTGGGAACTTGGACAATTCTTCTTTGACCCTTTAAGCCTAAGTTTTCACAGGTGACATGGAAGGAAAAATATTTACCCCTTATAAGATACTTGTGAGTATTAAGTGAAAAACACATGGAAAAAGTCTAGCACTGTGCCTAGCTTGGAAACCCTGGTAGTGTATTGGTTAAGAGCTACATCTGCTAACCAAAAGGTCAGTGGTTCGAATCCACCGGGTACTCCTTGGTAACTGTATGGGGCAGTTCTACTCTGTCCTACAGGGTAGCTATGAGTCAGAATCAACTTGACAGCAATGGGTTTGACTTTTTTTGGTTCCTAGCTTACAATAGATGCTCCATAAATACTCAACACCGCACCCATTGCCATCGTGCTCATTCTGACTCATAGCGACCCTATAGAACAGAGTAGAGCTGCCCCATAGGGTTTCCAAGGCTGTAAATGTTTATGAAAACATTTTTCTCCCACAGAGCAGCTGGTTAGTTCGAACTGCCAACCACTCGGTTAGCAGCAGAGCACTTAACCACTGGGCCACCAGGGCCTTACGTAGAATTGCTCCATAGGATTTCCAAGGAGCAGATCGTGGATTTGAACTGTAGACCTTTTGGTTTGCAGCCGAGCTCTGAACCACTGCACCACCAGGACTCCATAAATATTAGTTCTCCTTTTCTCCCTTTTGTTACGGTAGTGAATTTATGAGTATGTTTTCCTTCTATTATCTAAACCTTCTTGATTGCTGTATTTAATTAAATTTAATAAATATGGCTTAAATGTTCAACAGTAAATGGTGTTATATATTTGGTTGTTTTTTTTAACCTTGTTATTCCAACTAAAACAATTAGGAATAGAAGGAAATAAGAAATGTTACTTGAAAAATAAATAACTGTATTAGCTGGTCTGTATTCCAAGTGCTGAACAATTGTTGTGATACTGTTGCCAATGTGGCATAACAGGTTTATGAGGTATATTTCCAAACAATAATAATAATGATAACTACTTATTACTATTCATTACTTAGCCAGGCAAAAGCTAAGTGCTTTCATGCATGGTCTCATTTAGTCCTCACAACTCTGTGTAAGGAAGGTACTACTATCATTTGTCATTTTATAGACAATGAAATTAATAATGAGTTAGTTTAAGTAATTTTTCCTTACACCATGGTGGCAACGCTGGGTTCCAGGCCTGAACCTTGACTCCAAATCCTGTGACCTTAAACAACAGTGGCATATTACCTTCCATCTTCAGTTGTTACATGTTATTAGAACCTGATCTTACACCATTTAACCACCATCTGCTACTGCTAACGCTTTGCAGTGTCTGCACGAGCACAGCCCAAATAGCTACATGTTAGAGGAGAAAGATCTGGACTGGGGGTCAGATCTGGGGTTTCTAACCCTGGAGCTGCAACCTATTTGTGTACCTCCATGGGCAAATGACCTACCCTCAATGAGGCTACATTTCCTTACCTGTAAACTGGCAATGATGGTTCCTTCCCTGTTTATCTGATAAAAGAAGGTGGGTATTTCTAAAGCCTGTCAATGTTCTCTAGCCAAAACCAGCAGGAACACACCCGTAGTTGGGTTTATTACTCTTTGCAGTGAGGAAGAACACCACCGTAGGTGACCACTGGACATTTCAGTAAGAGGGTGTGAGGAAGGACATATTATACAATGTGGGTTTTGGTTGGGTGATTTGGAGGTGGTCTAAAGAAGCAGGAGTTCACTTCAGGTTAGGGGCTGCTAAGAATCAGGGACAATTCTATGATTGGATATCTCAGGAAATCTTATCTATAGGAAGGACAGACTAGATCAAGACTAAAGCTCTGATTCCTCCACTGTTTGTCAGTTTGTCATACGGTGGTGGCTTACATATTGCTATGATGCTACAAGCAACACCACTGGTATTCCAAATACCAGCAGGATCACCCATGGTGGGGAGGCTTCAGGAGAGCTTCCAGACTAAGATAGACTAGGAAGAAATGCCTCATGATCTACTTCCAAAAATTAGCCAACGAAAACCCCATAGATCACAACAGAAAATTGTCCAATATAGTGCTGAAAGATGAGCACCCCAGGTTGGAAGACACTCAAAACACACAGTGACCACAACAATGGACTCAAGCATATCAGCAATCACGAAGATGGGACAGGACCAGGCAGTGTTTCATTCTGCTATATGTGAAGTCGCCATGAGTCGGAGCCAACTCGATGAGAGTAAAATGACAGCAAAGATGTAATTGGTAAAGGAGCAGCTGTCACTGATATTAATAAGGAGAGGGAGGTGTTTGGTATTTAATGATTTGAACGATGGCCTTGTTTTTGACAGCACTCAAACAAAATTACAAAATAGCCTTGTTCTGTCTCACTTCATCATGGTCGGAGTGACTTGTCTAGTGTTGATGTGATGTTTAGGTCCAAGAGCAGAACTCCATGAGCTAGCTATGAGAGTCACCAGTTTCTACCAACACTGAGGCCTAGTGGCCAGAGTCAGGTCAGTTCCTGGGTATCAGGGCTAGTCTACTCCTCCAGATGACATAAGACAACGTAAGCAAAAGGTGGGGCGGTGGGGGAGGGGGGTGGTGGCGGGGGTTGCCAACTCTAAAGCATTGTACAAACGGAAAACTCAAAAGAAAAAATCAAGACTCAGTACTGCAGTTTCTGGTTGCCTTTAAAATCTGAAAGGCCTTCCTTTCACCTTCTTTTATAACTAGAAAATAAAGTAGATTTTTCCTGCAAATTTGAGGCAACCGGGAGTACTCACTTCTTTTCTGAAAAAAAATCTTGCCCTTGAGGGCTCAGAAGAGAGCTGGTACACCTTGCTTATTCTGTTTTCCTCCTCTTGTGTCTTTCACCAGGTCGGACTCATCTCGGGCACAGTCTTCGTGATTCTTGGATTGACTGTTCTGGCAGTGGGCTTCCTGGTCCCCCCCAAAATCGAAGCCTTTGGCGAAGCCGATTTTGTGGTGGTCGACAAACATGCTGTCCAATTTAACGGTGCCCTTGACATCTGCAAGCTGGCAGGTGCAGTACTCTTCGGCATTGGAGGCACGTCCATGGCGGGGTGCCTGCTCATGTCGGTGTTTGCCAAAAGCTACTCCAAAGAAGAAAAAGTCCTCCAGCAGAAGTTTAAAGAGCGAATAGCAGACATCAAGGTCCACACCCAGCCCGTTACAAAAGCTCCAGGCCCGGGGGAAACCAAGATTCCAGTCACTTTGTCCCGGGTTCAAAATGTCCAGCCTATATCAGCAACCTGAACCCGTTTCCACCCCACTCTTCCCCACTGTAATTTATGCACACGGTTGAGCGGGAGAAAGCAGGTTTTGAGGTGACAAGGATTTGGCGTTCACTTGCTCCAGCACTGTGTTCTGCTGTGGGCAGCACAGTGAGTGAGCTCAGCCTCACCCAGTTCAGGGGCTTAGGTGAAGGTGAAGGTTGATGTCATGTGTCTATCTGTGCACAGACATCCAGCTGCTTCCAACGGGTGCACCTGTGTGCCCACCAGGAACCCCTCTGAAATGTCCCTCTCATCTATTGTGACTTTGTGTCATTTTCCGTGTTATTTGAAAGTGTTCAGCGGTTTAGACCAGCCTTTCTAATGGCAAATGTGGTCTGTTTTATTTTTTAAGATTGGTTTTTCTAATCTTTCCTGCTTGGTGCTGTCTTCCAGTCCTGTCTCACTATGTGTAAGAGATTGTCAAGTGTTTTCATAGAAAGGTAGAATTCGCTGATTTTGACCCAAATGTTAGTCTTTTAACTCTGTTCCAGCTTGGGTTCCTCAGATCGCAACCAGATTTATCAGAGTTCTCCACAAATCTTTTGGTTTTCTTCTCATTTAAAAAGCTAAAATTGCCGACTCTAGATTCTTGAAACAAACAGGAAAAATTAATATTAGGAGTATCCATTTATGTAGTGTTTAGAAGCACTGAAGAAGCCAAGAAATCTAAGTTTCTACTACTAATTACCTATGTGACCTTGGGAAAATCATTTAATAGCATCTCTGGGCCTCAGTGTCTTCATCAGTAATATGAGGGTTCCAGGCTGTGATGGTCTGAGGTGCTTCCCTGCTCACATCTGAGATCCCATTTTTGCCTCTTGTCATGGTGTCTTCTCCCTCAAGGATGTTTCCCACAATGGATTGTTTCAGACCAGACTCCCAGAAAGCTACCAAGTCAGCATCTTGCTAGGCTACCTACCCTTACATATCCAACCCCAGCAGTTTGTATAATGTTCTTGTTTTCACAAAGATGAAAGTAAGCCATCCTTTAAGAAGCCCCTAAACAACAACAACAAAACCAAACCTCTTGCCTTCAATTCTGACTTCCGGCGACCCTATAGGACAGAGTAGAACTGTCCTGTAGGGTTTCCAAGGAGCAGCTGGTAGATTCGAACTGCTGACCTTTTGGTTAGCAGCCTGAGCTCTTAACCACCGTGTCACCTGGGCTCCAAGAAGGCCTTGGCTAGCTATTAACCTTAAAAGAGGTTTCCTTTCTCAAATAAGTTTTGTTCTCCAGCCAGATGCTCCTCTCATCCCTCTGCACTTTCATTTAATCTGTGGATTTAAATTCAAGCGAGGAAAATGGAAGATGCGGCCTCAGTATTTTCTCAGAATTCATGCCACCTTCAAGTTCTGTCTTTTTTTTTTCTCCCACTGGGTAAATAAAATATGTGAACGAGCGTAACCTGAATTGCATTGTCATTCCTTTAATGTGACTGTTTTCTCTCCAGCATGTAATTTTCTATCCTGAGGCTGAATAAGCTCTGATGTTCCCCTGGCTAAATGGAAGAATAAATGAGGCAATTAGTGCTGTTTGTGCACACTGTTTATTTTGCACAGTCCAGCATAAAACACAGGGCAAATCAGCCTCCTCAACCATGATCACTGGCCAGATTGAGGGGAAATGGCCCCACGTTGCTCAGGTTCCCCATCTCCCTGTGGAAATACCTTCTTCAATTCAGTCTTTGAAACCTTGTATGAACTCACCCTCCCCAGCATCTGTGCAAGGCGACATCATTTGATGCTTTCCCATGCTTTTTTCTGTGTTAAGTACCAATGAATCTTTGAGGATGAGACTTGACTCTTAATGGTTCAGTGGCACAATTCTCACCTTCAATGTGGGAGACCCAGGCTCAGTTTCCAGCCAATGTACCTCACGTGCAACCACCATCCGTCAATGGAGCGTTGCTATGATGCTGAAAAGGTTTCAGCAAAGTTTCTAAACTAAGACTAGGAAGAAAGGCCTGGTCTGCTTCCCAGAATCAGCTGATGAAAACCCTATAGATCACAACAGTCCAATCCTCAACCCATTATGGTGATGGTGCAGGACCGGGCAGTGCTTCATTCTGTTGTATGTGGGGTCGCCATGAGTAGGGAGCTAACTTGAGGGCAGATGACAATAATAATGGAATGAAAAATAATGCATGGCTGGCCTTGGGTACCTCTACAGCAGGCATCAAAGCAGCCAAGAAAAAAAAAAAAAAAAGCTCTTTAGCCCTATTCCTCAGACCAAAGGAGCCAAATGGATCAAGTAGGAGCCTGGTCTAAAAAAGCAACATACGTGTTCTGTCCTTCCTGTTCTGCCCAGATCTGTGGAAGTAGGTACTTGTAAGGGCCAGATTGAAGAGACTGTAGACAAGCAGAGGAAGCCGGTGCAATAGTATTCCGTAATTGTTTGGTTTTAGGCAAGTATGCAGGCAAGGAGGTGGGGAACAGGGAACTGAAGACTTTTTAAAGCGATTTCCAGGCCTGGTCTTGTCCTGATTGTCCACCTGGAACCAGTCTTTATTGAAACTCCTAAAACAAAGAAAAACTGAATATCCACAGTTCAGAAAGAAGTTCAGGGGAAAGGTGCTGAGATACATACCTGGATAAACTCAGAAATGACATCTGGCCTGAAGATCAGGTAAGCATAGGCACTTGGAGTTGGTAGAAACCTTAGATAATACGGGACCACCCCTTGCAGAAGCACCCCCACCCCTGGTATGTCAGCACCGATCCAACAATGTCCATTTGCTTGGGCAGATTCAGTGATGGGCCACCTACCACCTCACAGGACAAGCCACTCCATCTTTGATAGCGCCAATTAGTCAGAAAACTCATCAGATTTTTTCAAAATCTGCTTTCTAAACCTTCTGCGCATTAGACCAAACTTTTTTAACTCAAAGTTGCAGACAAGTTTACCGTATCTTCCACGTGACCACCAAAGCCGTCTCTGAGCTATGTATATTTCATCCAATTATTCTCAACCCTCTCCCCTTCCTGGTTGTCTTCTTCTGCAATAATTGTTCTTACCAACCCGGCTTCCTCGTGATCCTCACCAAACCATATGATGTTGAATAAGAATCATGTTCCTTATGCAGTACGTGAAGAAGCCCTGGTGCCGCAATGGTTAAGCACTGGGCTGCTAACCGAAAGGTGGTTAGTTTGAATCCACTCGGCAGCTTCGAGGGAGAAAAGACCTGGCAATCTGCTCCCGTAAAGATTGCTGTTGTTGTGTGTCATCGAGTCAATTCTGACTCCTCATGACAGAGGAGAACTGCCCACATAGGATCCCTAGGCTGTAATCTTTATGGGAGCAGATTGCCAGGTCTTTTCTCCAAAGTCACTGGATGTGTTCGGACTGCTGACCTTTCAGTTAACTAATAAGTGCTTAACCATTGTAGCACCAGGGATCCTTTCCTGTAAAGATTATAGGCTAGAAAACCCTTTAGGGCAGTTCTTTTCTGTCATATAGTGTTACTATGAGTTGGGATCAACTTGATGGCACACAACGACAATATGCTGTCCCTGAGTGTTTGCATGCTTTAACCTACTGAGATGGCTGAGATTGTGTGTCGACTTGGCTGAGCCCTAATTCTCAGTGTTTTCACGGTGAATAATGTTGTGATCACTTCCCTGTTGAGATTTGATATGTGATCACTTCCATGATGGGATCTGCTATGAGTAGCCAATCAGGAAGGGAGTTTTCTTGGGTGTGTGGCCTGCATCAAATATAAGTGGATGTTCCAGCAAGGCTCAGGGGCTTTTGCTCATTCTGGATCCTGCAGCTGTCTCCTGTTCATCTGACCTCCAGTTCTTGGTACTTGATCCAGCAGCTTACTTGTGGTCTTGCCTGGTGATCTGGGGATTCGTCCATCTTCACAGTCTGTGAGCAACAGCCCTGCTCTCCAACATGCCGATCTTGGGTTTGCCAGCCCCTGTGGCTACATGAATCAGGAGAAGCCTCTATCTTGACCCATGGACTTGGGAAGTTACAGCCTCTACAACTGGTGAGCCATTTCCTTGATCAAAATCTCTCCCAATATATATTTATATGCTTTGCTGGTTTTGCTTATCTACAGAACCCACCCTAAGACACCTGGCCTTAAGTGTATTTGCTGGAATTCCTGAAAGACATTAGTGTCTCAAAACCTATGACAGGCTATGTGTATTCTTAACCATGCGAGCACAGCACAACCCCTGGTCAAGGGAGGCAGCAGAGCATACTAGTTAAACATGCAGATTCTGGCATCAGACTCCATGCATTCAAGTTTTGGCTCTGTCACTTTGTAGACTGTAGAACTTTGGCCAAATTATTATGACTCATTGTGCCTCAGTTTCCTCATCTGTGAGGAATTATAACAGCCTATAACCTAAGTTAATGCATTTAAAACACCTGGAGCAATGACTTACACCTAGCTAACCAATTTGCCATCAAGTTGATTCCAAGTCATGGTGACCCCATGTGTGTCAGAGTAGAACTGTGCTCCGTACGCCTTTCAATAGGAGCCCTGGTGGTGCAGTGGTTAAATGCTCGGCTGCTAACCAAAGTGTCAGCTGTTCAAGGGTTTTCAATAGCTGATTTTTTCACAGTACATCACCAGACCTTTCTTGTGAGGCACCTCTGGATGAACTCAAAACTCCAACCTTTTGGGTAGCAGCCAAGAATGTTAACCATTTGCACCACCCAGGAACTCCTACATATAGCTAAAAAATAAAAAAAAAATAGTACTTAATAAATGCTAGTTGTTGTTAGCTGGGGTATGGTCCATTTAAAATGCACTCATTTAAAGCTCCAGTGAGAGGCATAAGGCTTCCATTTGCTTGGGTGCACATCTGCTTTCATCCCTGTAGTCACTCCTACTGTCAGATCTGAAGTGATTTGGAACCTGTCAGACAGGGCACTGACCTTTTCAACATCAAGTTTAATTAAGGTGAGTAGCTAAAGTGTGATGCTTCACATCTTCTCCTGTAGTTCAATGAGAAAGATTTATTAACTCATTGAAATGTCTCGTTATTTTCAGCTACTCAGAATGACTGCTCCTTCCAGCCAGCTACTTATCCCAGAAAAAACCAAGAATAGAATCTGACTTTATTGACTTCTGAGGCTGGCAGTCTCATCGCGAGATCATGTTGCACCAACATTAGGATCAAAAGCTTAAACAAGTATTGTGGTTGATTTAAACTCACCTAACCAAAAGAACAGCAGTTCAAATCCACCAGCCACTCCTTGAAAACTCTATTGGGGGGGTTCTACTCTGTCCTATAGGGTCACTATGAGTTGGAATCGACTCGACAACAATAGGTTTGGTTTTGGGGTTTGGTAAGCGCTTGGCAGCTAACCAAAAGATCTGCAGTTCGAACCCACCGGCTGCTCTTGGGAAGAAAGATGTGGCAGTCCACTTCCACAAAGATTACAACCATGGAAACCCTACGGGGCAGTTCTACTCTGTCCTATAGGGTCGTTAAGTGTTGGAATCGACTTAACAGCAATGAGTTCAGTTTTTGTTTTTTTGCCTCTGGTGTCATTGGAAAAGTTTTGAATGTGTCACAGTGAGGCTGGCACTATAGGCTGCTTTCTCCTGTTGATAGCATGGTGCTAGCCATGGGGGCTGAGGAATCTGGACCTGGGCTTCCAGGCCTCACGTTACAGTGTTCAAGCCTCTGTGATATGCTGACTGTCCTTGCTTCCCACGGACCAACTACTTGAGCTGCCAGCCTCAAGCCAATCCATCCCACTCTCCCTTTAGCCCATGAAACCATTTCCATTTCTAAAGCATAACTTCAGCTGCTTCCCCATTGCCTCACCCTATTCCTTCATTCAGAGCCCTGGTGGCTCAGTTGTTAAGAGCTACAGCTGCTAACCAAAAGGTCATCAGTTCCAATCCACCAGCTGCTCCTTGGAAACCCTATAAGGCAGTCTACCCTGTCCTATAGGATCACTATGGGTTGGAATCAACTCGATGGCAATGGTTTTGTTTGTATTATTTTTTATTCCTTCATTCAAGTTGCAAACACATAGTCTTCTCTGAGGGGGATTGCTTTTTTGGAAGAGAGCAGAAATTCTCCTTGAAGTATAATTTCCAAAATTCCCTTCTCACCCCCACATTGCAAAATATGCTTAACCCTTGTCATTTTTAGTTTCCTTAGATTCTGACTTGTGGCGACCCCGTGTGTGCAGAGTAGAACTATGCTCCATAGGGTTTTCAAGGCTGTGATCTTTCAGAAGCACCTCTGGGTGGGTTTGAACTGCCAGCGTTTCAGTTAGTGGTTGAGTGCCTAACCATTTGTGCTACCCAGGGATCTATCCATGTTTGTGTTTTTGGTCTATATGTGCATACTCTATTCTTTCTAGTGTTTTTCTGGTGAGATTACAAGTAGGACATAGTGGCTAGTCATGTGAGCTGGGAAGGGATAAATTCAGACTCTGCAATTTACTAGTTGTGTGACTTTGCACAAATTCTTTACTCTGTATTTTATGTACTTCATCAATAAAATGGAAGTAATGATAATTTCTTCCTCATAGGACTGTTGCGAGGATTAAATGAAAAAAAATCGAAGTAAAGTGCTGTCTTAGTCACCTGGTGCTGCTATAACAGAAATACCACAAGTGGATGGCTTTAACAAAGAGAAGTTTATTTTCTCACAGTAAAGTAGGCTAAAAGTCCAAATTCAGGGTATAAGCTCCAGGTGAAGGCTTTCTCTCTCTGTCAGCCTTCTCATCAATCTTCCCCCAGACTAGGAGCTTCTCTGCACAGGGACTCCAGGTCCAAAGGACACGCTCTGTTCCCGGCACTGCTATCTTGGTGGTAGGAGGTCCCCCTGTCTCATTGCTTGCTTCTATCTTTTATATCTCAAGAGATTGCCTCTAGACACAATGCAGTCTTGAAGGTTGAGTCCTGCCTCACTATCACAGCTGCCGCCCATGCTCCCTCATTAACATCATAGAGGCAGGATTTACAACATATAGGAAAATCACACAATACCAAGAATCATGGCCCAGTCAAATTGATACACATATTTTTTGGGAGACTTAATTCAATCCATGACTTAGAAGAGTGCCTATCAAATAGTTAAACATCAAATTTACAGTGGCATTTTTGTTCTTACAGCTATTTTTGCTGTTGTCGTTACAAGCTCCTAGTGGGCAGTTGCCCTAATCACTCTCTCATAGCACCAAGCAGAGATCAGTACTTAATACAGTTCTTTTGGTAATGGTTGATGAAGAGGATGAGAGAGAGGAAAGAACATGCCAAATAAGGTCTAGGATTGTACTAAATGAAAGTAGGCAAAAAGATTTCCTTAGCAACCAAATTTCTGAATGCATTTCCACCATCATCTCAAGCTTCCTATTTATGATGACAATCTGCTTTCAAACAGTGAATGCAAAACAGGAAATTAGTTTGAGGAGGATGGTCTCCAGCCAAAGAGAGGAAAGTAATTTCCGTGGCAAGTAACCAGACACTTCCTAGGAAATTTTTCCCCAGAAGCTGGATGTAATGAACATGGTCTTGGAAACAATCTCTATGGACTGTAAAGTTTTACTCCCAAAAATAAGGGGCAAAGCTTCACTTTCTCAACTGAATAACCCAAATAATCATCACAATTTTGTTTTATTTTCTAACTGGAGACTGCCTGTCCAGAAATGCCAAGTAGGAGCTGGTGATTGTAGAGAGCAAAAGACCCTTTGGTGACTCCCTCCTCGTGTTGGGTCACTTCTGTATAAAGGAGCAGGGAGAAGCAGCAGCAGCCTGGGTTTACGCCCTGGCAGCTGGCAGCACAGTGCTTTCCAAGGCAGAGAGTTCAATAAACATTTCATTGACGATGAAGTTGATTCTTGTTAAAATTTCACACTAATGTGATGCTCAAATTGGTCCCTGGTTGTACACGTAACTAGTTGTATTTCACAGGAAGGGTATGGTTTTGGCCACCTTACCAAAACCAGTTGCCATGGAGTTGATTCCTACTCATGGAGACCCCATGTGTGTCAGAGTAGAACCGTGCTCCATAGGGTTTTCAATGGCTGATTTTTTGGAAGTAGACCACCAGGCCTTTCTTCCAAGGTGCCTCTGAATGGACTTGGACTTCCAGCCTTTTGATTAGCCATGGAGTACGTTAACTGTTCACATTACCCAGGAACTCTGGCCACTTCACAGATAGCCACATTTACATAATAGATACTTTTCAATATGCCATTCATATTGCCTGTGGCTATTCCACTTAAGCAACGTAGGTTGGGACCAACAGTTATCAAAGCTTTAAGGTAGGTATGAAAACAAAACCCCCAAATTTCACACGCAAACAGTTTGTCTTTAATGTGGTAAAACATACCAAAACAAATGCCAAAATGATGAAACAGCAAGTAATATGGGCTGGCTCCATCCCCACCCACCTACACACACACTCACACACCATCATCATCATTACCAGCTCCCCTTTCTTTATATGAAACATCCTGAAAACTACCCAGCAGCTCTGGTAATAGACAAAAACCATTAAACTAGCGAGTCCATGATAGTATAGAGTACCCATAAGAAACCAAACCTGTTGCCATCAAGTCGATTCCAACTCGTAGTGACCCTATATACAGCAAGACTGAAAATGGAGGTTTGGGGAGAAATTTTGTAAACAGCAATGATTAAGAGCTTGGCTGCTCACCAAGAGGTCAGCAGTTCGAATCTACCAGCTGCTCCTTGGAAACCCTATGGGGCAGTTCTACTCCATCCTACCCTTACAGGGCCACTATGAGTCAGAATCGGCCCAGTAGTAATGGGTTTGGTTTGGTCTTTTGGTTTTGTTAATAATAGGGGAAACACCAAGAAAGAATTATTCTGGTTCAAAGGTGGGTAGCAAGAAGCAGAAAGAAGCCAAGAAAAGTTGCCAAGAGTTTCAAAAGAAGATGCCAAAAACCAAGAAAGTTAATAATAATATTCAACAGCTGCTGATGCTTACTGTGTGCCGAGTGTTGTACATGCATTCTGTCTTTAGATCCTCAGAAATGGACAAAGTAGCACTATTATTTTCTCCTTTGCATAAGTGAAGAGACTGAAGCTCAGAGAGCTTGAAAAAGTTGCCAAAAGCATACTGTGTTGAAGCCAAAACTCAAGCCAGGTGTGCCTGATGGTGAAGCCTGTGTACTTAAGCACTAGAGACAATGCAAGTGACCCAGGATTACCGAAGAGGAGAGCAGAAGGAGGTAGCAGGAGTTGGGCAAATCCTGATGGCCCAGCAGCTCTGGCAGATGGAGGGATTCTGGCTTGGACAGCTTGTAAAAAGCCAAGCTCAACCCTGCTTATTCATGGCATCTGTGCTATTTGGAGTGTCTTAGAAAGGAGACGTTTAATGCTTAACAAGAGCCTGTTGTTGTTGTTATGTGCTGATGAGTCAGCTGCAACTCATAGCGACCTTATGTATTACAGAACGAAATATTGCCTGGCTCTGTGCAATCCTCACAAGAGGAGGTATGTTTGAGCCATTGTTGCAGCCACTGTGTCAATTCATTTCGTAGAGGGTCTTGTCTTTTTCGATGACTCTCCACTTTACCAAGCATAATGTCCTTCTCCAGGGACTGGTCCCTCCTGATAACATGTCCAAAGTATGTGAGATGAAGTCTCATCATCCTCACTTCTAAGGAGCATTCTGAGTATACTTCTTCCAAGAGAGATTTGTTCATTCTTCTGGTAGTCTATGGTATATTCAATATTCTTTGCCAACACCAGAATTCAAATGTGCTAGTATATCCAAATCCTACTCATACACCTAGGCTCAGGTGCTATCTCTTCCACAATGTCTCTCCTGCTTCCTCAAATGGAAATAATCTCTCCTTCTTCTGAATGTCTTCATCTTTATTTCTCATACGTCCCTTAGCACTTTCTACCCTATATGAGTTATTTAAAATACATGTCACCCATTTAAATAAATATTGGTCACCCACCAACAGGTATAAAAGTGTTGAACTTGCTGATATGAAACAGATATGAACTTGTAGACAGACGACTAGCTATCTTCCAAAGTGGAGTTGGAAAGTGTCTGCCAAGCTAAGGTCTGAATTTCCCAGCCTCTGCCCAATAGTGTGTAGGCAGAAATAATTACATACCACACCAAGGTCTGGCCTTTAAGAATCTTCCTAGAAGGACACTACATAATGATTAAAGGGTCAATTTACCAGGAGGATATAACCATATCAAATATTTATGCACCCAATGACAGGGCTGCAAGATACATAAAACAAACTTTAAAGATGTGAAAAGTGAGATAGACACCTCTACAATTATAGGAGGAGACTTCAACACACCACTTTTGGAGAAGGATAGGACTTCCAGTAAGAAGCTCAACAGAGACAGGGAAGATCTAATTGCTACAGTCAACCAACTTGACCTCATAGACTTATACAGAACACTCTACCCAACAGCTGCAAAGTATACTTTTTTTTCTAGTGCACATGGAACATTCTCTAGAATAGATCACATATTAGGTCATAAAACAAACCTTTGCAGAATCCAAAACATAGAAATATTACAAAGCATCTTCTCAGGCCACAAGGCCATAAAAGTAGAAATCAGTAACAGAAAAATCAGGGAAAAGAAATCACATACTTGGAAACTGAACAATACCCTGCTCAAAAAGGACTGGGTTATAGAAGACATTAAGGAGGGAATAAAGAAATTCATAGAAAGGAACAAGAATGAAAACACTTCCTATCAAAACCTCTGAGACACAGCAAAAGCAGTGCTCAGAGGTCAATTTATATCGATAAATGTACACATACATAAAGAAGAAAGAGCCAAAATCAGAGAACTGTCCCTACAACTTGAACAAATAGAAAGCGAGCAACAAAAGAATCCATCAAGCACCAGGAGAAAACAAATAATAAGAATTAGAGCTGAACTAAATGAATTAAAAAAAACAATTAAAAGAATTAACAAAGCCAAAAGCTGATTCTTTGAAAAAATTTTTAAAAATTGATAAACCATTGGCCAGACTGAATAAAGAAATACAGGAAAAGAAACAAATAACCCAAATAAGAAATGAGATGAGCCATATCACAACTGACCCAACTGAAATTAAAAGCATCATATTAGATTATTATGAAAAATTCTACTCTAACAAATTTGCAAACCTAGAAGAAATGGATGAATTCCTAGAAAAACATTACCTACCTAAACTAACACAATCAGAAGTAGAATAACTAAATAGACCCATAACAAAAAAAGAGATTGAAAAGGTAATCAAAAAACTCCCAACAAAAAAAAGCCCTGGCCTAGACGGCTTCACTGCAGAGTTCTACCAAACTTTCAGAGAAGAGTTAACAACACTACTACTAAAGGTATTTCAAAGCATAGAAAATGATGGAATACTACCTAACTCATTCTATGAAGCCAGCATATCCCTGATACCAAAACCAGGTAAAGACACCACACACACACAAAAAAAATTACAGGCCTATATCCCTCATGAACATAGATGCAAAAATCCTGAACAAAATTCTAGCCAATAGAATTCAACAACATACCAAAAAAATAATCCACCACGACCAAGTGGGATTTATACCAGGTATGCAAGGTCGGTTCAATATTAGAAAAACCATTAATGTAATCCACCATATAAATACAACAAAAGATAAAAACCGCATGATCTTATCAATTGATGCAGAAAAGGCATTTGACAAAGCCCAATACCCATTCATGATAAAAACTCTCAGCAAAATAGAAACAGAAGGAAAATTCCTCAACATAATAAAGGGCATCTATACAAAGCCAACAGACAACATCATTCTAAATGGACACAGCCTGAAAGCATTTCCCTTGAGAACAGGAACCAGACAAGGATGCCCTTTATCACCGCTCTTATTCAACATTGTGCTAGAGGTCCTAGCCAGAGCAATTAGGCTAGACAAAGAAATAAAGGGCATCCGGATTGGCAAGGAAGAAGTAAAATTATCTCTATTTGCAGATGACATGATCTTATACACAGAAAACCCCAAGGAATCCTCCAGAAAACTACTGAAACTAATAGAAGAGTTTGGCAGAGTTTCAGGCTATAAGATAAACATACAAAAATCACTTGGATTCCTTTACATCAACAAAAGGAACATCGAAGAGGAAATCACCAAATCAATAGCATTCACAGTAGCCCCCAAGAAGATAAAATACTTAGGAATAAATCTTGCCAAAGATGTAAAAGACCTATACAAAGAAAACTTCAAAGTGCTAGTGCAAGAAACTAAAAGACACCTACGTAAGTGAATAAACATACCTTGCTCATGAATAGGAAGACTTAACATAGTAAAAATGTCTGTTCTACCAAAAGCCATCTATACATACAATGCACTTCCGATCCAAATTCCAACGACATTTTTTAATATGATGGAGAAGCAAATCACCAACTTCATATGGAAGGGAAAGAAGCCCGGGATAAGTAAAGCATTACTGAAAAAGAAGAAGAAAGTGGGAGGCCTCACTCTACCTGATTTTAGAACATATTATACAGCCACAGTAGTCAAAACAGCCTGGTACTGGCACAACAACAGGCACCTAGACAAATGGAACAGCATTGAGAACCCAGATATAAATCCATCCACATATGAGCAGCTGATATTTGACAAAAGCCCAGTGTCAGTTAATTGGGGAAATGACAGTCTTTTTAACAAATGGTGCTGGCATAACTGGATATCCATTTGCAAGAAAATGAAACAGGACCCATACCTCACACCATGCACAAAAACTAACTCCAAGTGGATCAAAGACCTAAACATAAAGACTAAAACGATAAAGATCATGGAAGAAAAAATAGGGACAACGTTAGGGGCCCTAATATAAGGCATAAACAGAATACAAAGCATTAGTAAAAATGGCGAAGAGAAACCAGATAACTGGGAGCTCCTAAAAATCAAACACCTATGCTCATCTAAAGACTTCACCAAAAGAGTAAAAAGACCACGTACAGACTGGGAAAAAATTTTCAGCTATGACATCTCCGACCAGTGCCTGATCTCTAAAATCTATATGATTCTGTCAAAACTCAACCACAAAAAGACAAACAACCCAATCCAAAAGTGGGCAAAGGATATGAACACGCATTTCACTAAAGAAGATATTCAGACAGCTAATAGACACATGAGAAAATGCTCTCGATCATTAGCAATTAGAGAAATGCAAATTAAAACTACGATGAGATTCCATCTCACTCCAACAAGGATGGCATTAATCCAAAAAACACAAAATAATAAATGTTGGAGGGGCTGTGGAGAGATTGGAACTCTTATACACTGCTGGTGGGAATGTAAAATGGTACAACCACTTTGGAAATCTATCTGGCGTTTTCTTAAAAAGTTAGACATAGAACTACCATACAACCCAGAAATCCCACTCCTTGGAATATAGAGAAATAAGAGCCTTTACACGAACAGATATATGCACACCCATGTTTACTGCAGCACTGTTTACAATAGCAAAAAGCTGGAAGCAACCAAGGTGTCCATCAACAGATGAATGGTTAAATAAACTATGGTACATTCACAATGGAATACTACGCATCGATCAAGAACAGTGACGAATCTGTGAAACATTTCATAACATGGAGGAACCCGGAAGGCATTATGCTGAGTGAAAGTAGTCAGGTGCAAAAGGACAAATACTGTATAAGACCACTATTATAAGTTCTTGAGAAATAGTATAAACTGAGAACACATTCTTTTGCGGTTACGAGACGGGGGGAGGGAGGGAGGGTGGGAGAGGGTTATTTACTGATTAGATGTAGATACGAACTACTTTAGGTGAAGGGAAGGACAACACTCAATACAGGGAAGGTCAGCTCAACTGGACTGGACCAAAAGCAAAGAAGCTTCCTGAATAAACTGAATGCTTCAAAAGTCAGCAGAGCAAGGGTGAGGGTTTGGGGACAATGGCTTCAGGAGACATCTAAGTCAATTGGCAAAACAAATTCTATTAACATTCTGCATCCTACTTTGAAGTATGGCATCCGGGGTCTTAAATACTAACCAGTGGCCCTCTAAGATGCATCAATTGGCCTCAACCCATCTGACTCAAAGGAGAATGAAGAACACCAAGGTCACGAGGTAATTATGAGCCCGAGACAGAAAGAGCCACATGAACTAGAGACTTACATCATCCTGAGACTGGAAGAACTAGATGGTGCCCAGCAACAACCAATGACTGCCCTGACAGGGAGCACAACAGAGAACCCCTGAGTGAGCAGGAGAACAGTGGGATGCAGACCCCAAATTCTCATAAAAAGACCAGACTTAATGGTTTGACTAAGACTAGGAGAATCCCAGTGGTCATGGTCCCCAAACCTTCTGCTGGCCCAGGACAGGAACCATTCCAGAAGACAACTCATCAGACATGGATTGGACTGGACAATGGGTTGGAGAGAGATGCTGATGAGGAGTGAGCTACTTGTATCAGGTGGACACTTAAGACTATGTTGGCATCTCCTGTCTAGAGGGGAGATGGGAAGATAGAGGGGGTTAGAAACTGGCAAAATGGTCACGAAAGGAGAGACTGAAAGGAGGGAGCGGACTGACTCATTAGGGGGAGAGTAAGTGGGAGTATGTAGTAAGGTGTATATAAGTTTATATGTGAGAGACTGACTGGATTTGTAAACTTTCACTTAAAACACAATAAAAATTATAAAAAAAAAAAAAAGAATCTTCCTTGTGACTAGTGGACCACATCTACCACAGCCTCCACCAGACTGAGTCCAGAAAAACTAGATGGTACCCGGCTACCACCACTGACCGTTCTGACAGGGATCACAATAGAGGATCCTGGGCAGAGCTGGAGAAAAATGTATAACAAAATTCTAACTTAATAAGAAAGACCAGACTTGCTGGCCTGACAGAGACTGGAGAAACACTTAGGGTATGGCCCTCCGACACACTTTCAGCTCAGTAATGATGTCACTCCTGAGGTCCACCCTTCAGCCAAGGATTGAACAGGCCCATGGAATAAAACAAGACTAAAGGGGTGCACCAGCCCTGGGGCAGGGACTGGAAGGCAGGAGGGAATAGGAAAGCTGGTAATAAAGAACCCAGGGTTGAGAAGGGACAATATTGGCATGTTGTGGAGTTGTTAACCAATGTCATAGAACAATGTGTATACTAACTGTTTGATGAGAAACTAGTTTGTTCAGAGAACAAACTAGTTTCTCATCAAACAGTTACCTTCATCTAAAGTTCAACTTAAAAAAAAAAAAACTTCCTTGTGATTCTCCTCCTCCTTTTCTGCCATCTGCTGGCTGGATGTCAAAACCTGGGCAACCTGAGGAGCCATGAGTGGAGATGGCAGTGCCTTTGCCAGCCTGGTTCCTTGAATAATAGTGTGGTACACAATTCTCCAACCCACTCCCAACACCTGGATGTATTTAAGCAAGAAATAAATTTCTATTGTGTAAATCATTGAGATTTTTTACTTATCTGTTAAAATCAACCAAGAATGTAAGATTCAAGTCACTACTATGATAAATTCAGGAGTCCATGGATGGCGCAAATGGTTAAGGGCTTGGCTACTAACCCAAAGATTGGAAGTTCAAGCTCACCCAGAGGAACTCTGGAAGAAAGGTTTGATGGTCCACTTCTGAAAAATCAGCCACTCTAATCTCCATGGAGCACAGTTCTACTCTGGCACATATGGGATCACTGTAAGTCAGAGCTGACTTGCACAAAAAGAATGGAGCTAGAGCTTGTGACCATGCAAAACAGAGAGGTGGAAAGGGCAGTGAGATCTCTTCCTAACATCAAATCCCTCATACAACAACTAGGTATTGAAAAACTCTACTCATAAGCCCCTAGACATAGCATGTAAAGAAGATCTCTTGCTATCTGCCCTAGCCTCTTGGTAAGAAAAAAAAAAAAACTGTGAAAAATCAAAATCCAATCCTGCAACATCCATGGGGTCTGAAATTTATACTATCTCAGTGGCATGGGACACCAACATAAAATTAAAAAAAAAAAAAGTACATAAAAACGAGTCCAGAAACCATGAAAACTTCAGGGCCTTGGCAAAAAGAAATGTGAAACTGCTCCAGAGACATTTCTACAAGCCAGAGTACAATGGCCTCATGCAAATTAAAGAATCCAAAGAGGAGCTCACAATAAAAATGTTCAAGCTGTACAAGAAAAGGATCCATCATGAAGTAAAGTCAACTAGTGGGAAAATAGGCATCCTGTTGTTGTTGTTGTTAGGTGCCATCAAGTCGGTTCTGACTCATAGTAACCCTATGTACAACAGAACTAAAGACTTCCCAGTCTTGCGCCATTCCCACAATTGTTACGCTTGAGCCCATTGTTGCAGCCACCGTGTCAATCCATCTCACCGAGGGTTGTCATGGATTGAACTGTGTCCTCCAAAAATGTGTTCAACTTGGCCAGGCCACGATTCCCAGTATTGTGTGATCATCTACCATTTTGTCATCTGATGTGGTTTTCCTAGGTGTTGTAAATCCTATCTCTATGCTGTTAATGACATGGGATTAGCAACAGTTATGTAGACTCAATCTACAAGATTAATCTACAATTTAAGCCAATCTCTTTTGAAATATAAAAGAGGGAGAACCCAGCAGAAAGACAGGGGGGCCTCATACTGCCAAGGAACAAGAGCCAGGAGAATTCATGTCATTTGGACCAGAGGTCCCTATGCTGAGAAACTCTTCAAATAGGAAAGATTGAGGACAAGGAACTTCCCCCAATGCCGACAGAGAGAGAAAGCTTCCCCTGGAGCTGGCACCCTAAATTCAGACTTTTAGCCTAACTAGACTGTGAGAGAATAAACTTCTATTTGTTAAAGCCATCCACTTGCGGTATTTCTATTCCAGGAGCACTAGATAACTAAGACAAAGGTTTTCCCCTTTTTTGCTGACCTCTACTTTACCAAGCATGATGTCCTTCTCTAGGGACTTATCCTTCCTGGAAACATGTCCAAAGTATATGAGACAAAGTCTCACCATCCTTGCTTCTAAGGAGCATTCTGGCTATTCTTCCTCCAAGATAGATTTGTTCGTTCTTCTGGCAGTCCATGGTATATTCAATATTCTTCACCATCACCATAATTCAAAGGTGTCAATTCCTGTTGTTGTTAGGTGCCGTCGAGTCAGTTCCAACTCATAGCGACCCTATGCAGAACAGAACGAAACACTGCCTGGTCCTGTGCCATCCTCAAGCATCCTTGTTATGCTTGAGCTCACTGTTGCAGCCACTGTCTCAATCCACCTTGTTGAGGGCCTTCCTCTTTTCCACTGACCCTGTACTCTGCCAAGCATGATGTCCTTCTCCAGGGACTGATCCCTCCTGACAACATGTCCAAAGTATGTAAGACACAGTCTCGCCATCCTTGCTTCTAAGGAGCATTCTGGTTGTACTTCTTCTAAGATAGATTTGTTCGTTGTTTTTGCAGTCCATGGTATATTCAATATTCTTTGCCAAAGCACAATTCAAAGGCCTCAACTCTTCTTTGAGCTTCCTTATTCATTGTCCAGCTTTCGCATGCATATGATGTGATTGAAAATGCCATGGCTTGGGTCAGGTGGACCTTAGTTTTCAAGGTGACATCTTTGCTCTTCAACACTTTGAAGAGGTCCTTTGCAGCAGATTTACCCAATGCAATGCGTCTTTTGATTTCTTGACTGCTGCTTCCATGGGTGTTGATTGTGGATCCAAGATAAATGAAATCCTTGACAACTTCAATCTTTTCTCCGTTTATCATGATGTTGCTCATTGGTCCAGTTGTGAGGATTTTTGTTTTCTTTGTGTTGAGGTGTAATCCATACTGAGGGCTGTGGTCTTTGATCTTCATTAGTAAGTGCTTCAAGTCCTCTTCACTTTCAGCAAGCAAGGTTGTGTCATCTGCATAACGCAGGTTGTTAATGAGTCTTCCTCCAGTCTTGATGCCCCGTTCTTCTTCATATAGTCCAGATTCTCGTATTATATGCTCAGCATACAGATTGAATAGGTATGGTGAAAGAATACAACCCTGATGCACACCTTTCTTGACTTTAAACCAATCAGTATCCCCTTGTTCTGTACGAACAACTGTCTCTTGATCTATGTAAAGGTTCCGCATGAGCACAATTAAGTGTTCTGGAATTCCCATTCTTCACAGTGTTGTCCATAGTTTGTTATGATCCACCCAGTCAAATGCCTTTGCATAATCAATAAAACACAGGTAAACATCCTTCTGGTGTTCTCTGCTTTCAGCCAGGATCCATCTAAATCAGCAATGATATCCCTGGTTCCACGTCCTCTTCTGAAACTGGCCTGAATGTCTGGCAGTTCCCTGTCGATATACTGCTGCAGCCATTTTTGAATGATCTTCAGCAAAATTTTGCTTGTGTGTGATATTAATGATATTGTTCTATAATTTCCACATTCGGTCGGATCACCTTTTTTGGGAATAGGCATAAATATGGATCTCTTCCAATCAGTTGGCCAGGAAGCTGTCTTCCATATTTCTTGGCATAGACGAGTGAGCACCTCCAGTGCTGCATCTGTTTGTTGAAACATCTCAATTGATATTCCATCAATTCCTGGAGCCTTGTTTTTCACCAGTGCCTTCAGAGCAGCTTGGACTTCTTCCTTCAGTACCATCAGTTCCTGATCATATGCCACCTCTCGAAATGCTTCAACATCGGCTAATTCTTTTTGGTATAATGACTCTGCGTATTCCTTCCATCTTCTTTTGATGCTTCCTGCATCATTTAATATTTTCCCCATGGAATCCTGCACTACTGCAACTCGAGGCTGGAATTTTTTCTTCAGTTCTTTCAGCTTGAGAAACACCAACTGTGTTTTTCCCTTTTGGTTTTCGATCTCCAGCTCTTTGCACATGTCATTATAATACTTTACTTTGTCTTCTCGAGAGGCCCTTTGAAATCTTCTGTTCAGTTCTTTTACTTCATCAATTCTTCCTTTTGCTTTAGCTGCTCAATGCTCAAGAGCAAGTTTCAGAGTCTCCTCTGACATCCACCTTGGTCTTTTCTTTCTTTCCTGTCTTTTCAGTGACCTCTTGCTTTCTTCATGGATGATGTCCTTGATGTCATTCCACAACTCGTCTGGTCTGCAGTCACTAGTTTTCAACACATCAAATCTATTCTTGAGATGCTCTCTAAATTCAGGTGGCATATATTCAAGGTCATATTTTGGCTCTCATGGACTTGCTCTGATTTTCTTCAGTTTCAGCTTGAACTTGCATATGAGCAATTGATGGTCTGTTCCACAGCCGGCCCCTGGCCTTGTTCTGACTGATGATATTGAGCTTCTCCATCATCTCTTTCCACAGATGTAGTCAATTTGATTTCTGTGTGTTCCATCTGGCGAGGTCCATGTGTATAGTTGTCATTTATGTTGGTGAAAGAAGGCATTTGCAATGAAGAAGTCGTTGGTCTCGCAAAATTCTATCATTCGATCTCTGGCATTGTTTCTATCACCAAGGCCATGTTTTCCAACTACTGGTCCTTCTTGTTTGTTTCCAACTTTTGCATTCCAATCGCCAGTAACTATCAATGCATCTTGATTGCATGTTCGATCAATTTCAGGTTGTAGCAGCTGATAAAAATCTTCTATTTCTCCATCTTTGGCCCTAGTGGTTGGTGTGTAAATTTGAAGAATAGTCATATTAACTGGTCTTCCTTGTAGGCATATGGATATTATCCTATCACTGACAGCGTTGTACTTCAGGACAGATCTTGAAACATTCTTTTTGACGATGAACGCAACACCATTCCTCTTCGAGTTGTCATTCCCAGCATAGTAGACTATATGATTGTCGGATTCAAAATGGCCAATACCAGTCCATTTCAGCTCACTAATGCCTAGGATATCGATGTTTATGCGTTCCATTTCATTTTTGACGATTTCCAATTTTCCTAGGTTCATACTTCATAATTCCAGGTTCCGATTACTAATGGATGCTTGCAGCTGTTTCTTCTCATTTTGAGTCATGCCACATCAGCAAATGAAGGTCCCGAAAGCTTTACTCCATCCACGTCATTAAGGTCGACTCTACTTTGAGGAGACAGCTCTTCCCCAATCAACTTTTGAGTGCCTTCCAACCTGGGGGGCTCATCTTCCAGCACTATATCAGACAATGTTCCGCTGCTATTCATAAGGTTTTCACTGGCTAATGCTTTTCAGAAGTAGACTGCTGGGTCCTTCTTCCTAGTCTGTCTTAGTCTGGAAGCTCAGCTGAAACCTGTCCTCCATGGGTGACCCTGCTGGTATCTGAATACCGGTGGCATAGCTTCCAGCATCACAGCAACACACAAGCCCCCACAGTCGGACAAACTGAAAGACACGTGCAGGCAATTCTACTTAGGTCTTCTTCATTCATTGTCCAGCTTTCTCATGCATATGAGGTGATTGAAAACACCATGGCTTGGGTCAGGCACACCTTAGTCTTAAAGGTAACTTCTTTGCTTTTACACTTTAAAGAGGTCTTTTGCAGCAGATTTGCCCAATGCAATGCATCGTTGTCCTAGATTCATACTTCATACATTCCACATTCCAATTATTAATGGATGTTTGCAGCTGTTCCTTCTCATTTTGAGTCATGCCACATCAGCCAATGAAGGTCCCAAAAGCTTGACTCCATCCATGTCATTAAAGTCAACTCTACTTTGAAGAAGCAGCTCTTCCTCAGTTGTCTTTTGAGTGCTTTCCAACCTGAGGGGCTCATCTTCCAGCACTGTATTAGACAATATTCTCCTGCTATTTTTTCACTGGCTATTTCTTTTCAGAAGAAAATACTAAGGGGCAGTTCTACTCTGTAGTATAGGGTCACTATGAGCCAGAATCAACTGAACGGCAACAGTTCGTGGTTTGTTTGGTTTTTTTTTTTAGCAAATTAAATCTAAAAAATGAAACAAAACAAGTTAATTGTGACTCATAGTGACCCCATGTGTGTCAGAGTAATCTGTGCTTCACAGAGTTTTAGCTGGCTGATTTTTTCAGAAGTAGAGCACCAGGCCTTTCTTCCAAGGTACCTCTGGGTGGACTCGAACCCCCAACCATTAGTTTAGCAGCCAAGTGAGTTAATCATTTGCACCACACGGAGACTTCAAATCTAGCAATATATAAAAGTGTATATTAAAAGAAAAAAAACCCAAACCCATTGCTGTCGAGTCAATTTCAACTCATTGCGACCCTATAGGACAGAGTAGAACTGCCCCATAGGGTTTCCAAGGAGCAGCTGGTGGATTTGAACTGCAGACTTTTGGCTAGCAGCCGGACACTTAACCACAGCACTACCAGGGCTCCAATATCATCAATTACTGTTTGTTCTAAGAATGCAAGAATGACTTAATGTTAGATAAAAAGGATTGTAATTCACAATATTAAAAAACTGAAGGAGAAATAATGAATATCTTAATGGATGCATAATTTTATAAAATTCACCTTAGTTATAGATAAAACACATAGTTGTAGATAAAACACTTCTTAGAAAGCTAGAAATAAAGGGGAAATTTACAGCATTTAGATCCTTTGTGCTTGGGGAAGCATGAGTCAGGGGTCGACTCAACCTACAGCAGATAACAAGAATAACGACAACCAAATACCTAAGCAAACAACACATCCAATGTCAAATTCTAGAAGCACTGCCTTAATGTAAGCACAGGACAAAGATATTTGCTACTGCTGCTTCCACTGAACATGTTCGTAGGGCTCTAGCTAGTTCAATAAGATAAGAAAAAATAATCATTCTAAGGACTGGAATAAAAAAGATATATTTTTGGATTATATTATTCTTCATAAAAATTCTACAGAAACTACAAAACCAAAACCAAAAAACCCATTGCCGTCAAGTTGGTTCCGACTCATAGTGACCCTATAGGACAGGGTAGAGCTGCCCCATATGGTTTCCAAGAAGCACCTGGTGGATTCAAATTGCCGACCTTTTGGTTAGCAGCCAAACTCTTAACTACTATGCCACTAGGGTTTCCAGAAACTACAAACAACCTCTAATAAAAGAGTTTAGCAAAGTGTTAAATTTAAGTTTAATTTACAGAATTCAACAACATCTTAGGTACCATTAATAAATGACTAGAATAACACCATTTTAAAAATCATTCCATTCAAAATATCAACAGAACTCTGAATGTATTACAAGATCTTAGAATAAAAATTATACAACATTTTGAGAGGATTTTTTTAAAGACCTGATGTTTAAATGGAGTTTGAAATTTATAAAGACCTATACAGTTCCAATCAAAACCTCAACAAGATTTTTCACAGAACCTGACCTGCTGACCCTATAAATTTAGACAGAACAGTAAAGAGCCAAAATATTTTTCAATTAAGTATGAGAAAGGGAGATTTACTCAACCAGACATCATTTCTTATTATAAAATGATAGTAATTAAAAAGTGAAATTCTGGCTTAGGGAGATAAAGAGAACAATAAAACAGGATGGAAACAGGCCATCAGATCAAGGAATCTGTGGACAAACCCTCTCTATAGGCCAAGATGATGGCCATTAGTCATGAACATAAGGAGTTATTATGAATATAAAGGCTTAATAAACTATCACAAGGAGAGCTGGGTACCTCCAGTCGTGGGCCAAGAGGTCATAGCTAAAAGTTACAAAGAGGGAAGGAACAAAGTATGAATATCACATGCCCTTTCTATGTTGCACATAGATCGTGAGCATTCTTTGTATGCTTGCTACTTTCTAATGATTTTATTAGAGAAAAGAAGAAACCTCGAATGAAACATATTCTTGTAACATCTGGACTTAAGAGAGGAAAAAAGAACAGTCACCGCATAGGTGGAGAGTCAGTGTCCAGGTTGTGTCTCAGGAGCTTTGCACCAGACAGCCTTCTTTGGATCCACTTCTCCACTGCCACAGCCTCAAGTATCCGTCTACGGAAGGAAACTTACTAGATGAGGACTAGGAAACGAGTGTGGAGGGTATACGATAAAAGTTTAAGGTTATCTTGCGTGGAAAATGAAGAGAATTTATGAAAACCGCCTTTGAACTAATATCTTCTCTTGTATGTTCACTGACAAAAAAAAAACAAACCCATTACATAATTTAGGCCCTGGCAGGGAAAAGAGCTTTCCTCCAATCCTGGGATCTTGGGTCAGGAAGTTCTCTGAAATACATAAGAACTTAATACATGACTGAAGTGGCATAAAAAGACAGTGTGCAATAAATGGTGTTAAAACAATTTCCCCTAACCCCAACACGGAGCCCTGGTGGCACAGCTATTAAGAGCTATGGCTGCTAACCAAAAGCTATGGCAGCTGGAATTCATCACCCGCTCCTTGGGAACCCTGTGGGGCAGTTCTACCATGTCCTATAGGGTCGCTGTGAGTCGGAACCGACTCAACGGCACCTAACAACAACAATAACTCCAACACACATACACACACATTCCTTGTAAATAAAGCCCTAAATATGAAAAAGGAAACTTAAAATTTTTAGAATTATAGAATATAATTGACTTGAGAGTTCAGACCACTTTTTAAAAATATAGAACAAAAACAAACTATAAAATGATTAATATATTTGACTACATTAGTGTTAAAAATTTCTCTAGGCTGATATAATTTTTAAAAACCATAAACCATAAGCTGGCAGAGATATTTGTAAAACATATACCCAGCAAAGTTTATGAAGAATATATAAAGAAGGCCTACAAAGCAGTAACAAAATTCACAACCCAGTAGAAAAAGTAGATAAGCATATGAATCAATGAAGAGGAAACTTTGTGAACAATAAGCCATTGAAAGATATTCAGCCTTAATAGGGGTCAAGAAAAGGTCTACTAATACACGACGAGCTAACATTTGTCAAGCACCAATATGCAATGAGGAAGAAAAAAGGAAGAAGAGGAGAAGAAGGGAGCAAAATGAACTCTATGACTGATTTGACAGAGAGTGAGGGAATGGTAATAATTTAAGATGACTCCAGGTTTCTAGGTTAGTTAGTGACTGGAATCATTAACCAGGATGGGCAATATAGGAATAGAAATAGGTTTTTAAGAAAACAGAACATTTGTGTTTGAGGTAAGCTTGCAATATCCAAGTGACAGTTGCATACACAGGCCTGGAGCTCAAAGGAAGATATTGGTCTGACTTGGAGATATAGAAGCCCCTGAGTGATGCAGATGGTTAACACGCTTGGCTGCTAACTGAAAAGTTGGAGGTGTTAGTCCACCTAGAAGCATCTCGGAAGAAAGGCCTGGCAATCTACATCCAAAAAACCAGTCACTGAAAATCCTGTGGCACATAGTTCTACTCTGACACACACATAATTACCATGAGTTGGAGCTGAGTCTTCAGGCAACTGGTTCAGCATGTAAGTGGTTGTCACTGCTCTGAGAGACTGTGAGGACTGAAAGAAAAGGAAGAGAAGCCAATGAATTAGCAGCCAGGGGATCAGGGGAGAACAGACAGACGATCCTTAAAAACAGGTATCTGCATCCAAAAAGAGCAAATTCAGTGAAACCGAGTGGAGTTGCCTCATCTAGTTTTGAACTTAATGTAGAGTTTTTCTTGGTTTATTTATTTTGCATTTTTTAAATCAACTTTATTATTACCAACCCAATGAATTTGTTAAATCAACAGAGAGAAGTGTAGAACATTGCTATATCATTTATCTTTTTAATGGGAAATTGAGTTTGACTACAAGGGCTCACTCATCTATGCCAAGAAATTTGGAAGACAGCTACCTAGCCAACCAACTGGAAGAGATCCATATTTATGCCTATTCCAAAGAAAGGTCATCCAACAGAATGCAGAAATTATCAAACAATATCAGTAAATATCACACGCAAGTAAAATTTTGTTGTAGATCATTCAAAAGTGGCTGCAGCAGTACCTCGGCAGGGAACTGCCAGAAATTCAAGCCAGATTCAGAAGAGGATATGGAAGTAGGGATGTCATTGCCGACGTCAGATCGATCCTGGTTGAAAGCAGAGAATACTGGAACAATGTTTCCCTGTGTTTTATGGACTATGCAAAGGCATTCAACTCTGTAGATCATAAATTATGGATAACATTGGCAAGAATGGGAATTCCAGAATAATTAATTGTGCTCATGAGGAACATGTACATAGATCAAGAGGCAGTCATTCAAAAAGAACAAGGGAATACTGTGTTTAAAGTCAGGAAAGGTGTGCATCAGTGTTGTATCCTTTCAATGTATGTATTCCATCTGTATGCTAAGCAAATAACCCAAGAAGCTGGACTATATGAAGAAGAATGGGGCATCAGGATTGGAGGAAGACTCATTAACAGCTTGCATTATGCAGATGACACAACTATGCTTGCTGAAAGTGAAGAGGACTTGAAGCACTTACTGATGAAGATCAAAGACTACAGCCTTCAGTATGAATTACACCTCAACATAAAAAGAAGAAAAAATCCTCACAACTGGACTAATAAGCAACATCATGACAAATGGAGAAAAGATTAAAGTTGTCAAGAATTTCATTTTACTTGGATCCATAATCAACACCCATGGAAACAGCAGTCAAGAAATCAAAAAACTAATTGTGTTGGCAAAATCTGCTTCAAGAGACCTCTTCAAAGTGTTAAAAAGTGAAGATGTCACCTTGAAGACTAAGGTGTGCCTGACCCAAGCCATGGTGTTTTCAATCACCTCATACGCATGTGAAAGCTGGACATTGAGTAAGGAAGACCTAAGAAGAATTGACACCTTTGGATCGTGGTATTTGCAAAGAACACTGAATATACCATGGACTGCCAGAAGAACGAACAAATTTGTTTTGGAAGAAGTACAGCCAGAACGCTCCTTAGAAGCAAGGATGGAGGAACTTTGTCTCCCATACTTTGGACATGTTAACAGGAGGGATCAGTCCCTGGAGAAGGACATCATGCTTGGTAGAGAGTCAGTGAAAAAGAGGAACAGCCTTGATGAGATGGACTGACACAGTGGCTGCAACAATGCACTCAAGCATAATAATGATTGTGAGGATGGCACAGGACCAGGCAGCTTTTCGTTCTGTTGTGCATAGGGTCGCTATGAGTAAGAACTGACTTGATGGCACCTAACAAACAATAAGTGGAGTTGCCTCAGCTACTTTTGCACTTAATGTAGGGTTTTTGTTGGTTTATTTGTTTTGCATTTTCAAAATCACTTTTATTATTAGCAAAATAATGAATTTGTTAAATCAATGGAGAAAAGTGCAGGACATGGCTCTATCATTTGTCTTTTTAATGGGAAATTGAATTTGACTTTGAGGGCATTTGAGAGGCCTGTACAATGATGTAGTAGATTAAGGACCCATTAAAGCAGGAAAAATCAGTTAGAAACCTGTAGGAAAGTTATAAGTGTGTTTTTGTAAGTATTTTATAATAAGTGTATGCTAGCAATTTCACAATACCTTGTAGAAATTGTAGTCACTGTTGATTATGGAAAGTTTCAAATGCCAGTTAACGATGTAGTCTACAGAGATTGGACTCTGGCATTCTAGAAGCCCTTTTTGTTGCTAACGGAATAACAGAGATATACTGGTCATGCGTTGAAGAGGTACGTCATGCGTTGAAGAGGTACATCAATGTACTCTCCTTAGTCATGGTACCCAAATGATACATTTTTTTTTTATTAAGTGGAAAGAAAACAAAATGCTTTTGCTTAACTGTTTTTGTTTCTCAAACATGGAGGGAAAAACAAAGCTACTTCAATTCAATAGCATCAAAGCAGTGAATATCCCACAGAATGAAGCAGAATTTTAATCAATCTCTCATAATACGCCTCTAAAACTGTGAATTTTATATGTATACAAAATGTGTATAATGTGTGTAATCTCATCTCTATTTTTAAAGATAAATTTATTTGTGGTAATAATTCTGGACCTGTGTTTCTGTAACCGCGTTTCATGAAACAAAAAACAATGATTTATTTGAAATACACATAAAATTTTCATCAACTATACAACACGCAAATGAAGCTGTAAAAAATTTTCTTTACATAATGAAGTTTAATATCCATTCAAATAGAAACAGAAATAACTTTTAATGTGCTGAATTTCCACATGGTTTAAATCAAAAAGTTTCTATTGTGTTTGTAAAAAGTGTCATGCAAAGGATTAAAATACATGAACTATGAGCAACATGGCCTCACACAAAAACAATAAACCATCCAAACACATTTTAATTATCTAAAACATGGGTCGATTTACTCAAGATACAGGAAACTTTTGCATGGTAGAGTGAGCACTGATACAGAAGTAAAAACCTAAACGGTCATAATTTGATGAGAATCATTTTTCTTACACAAGTAAATTCTAAACACAATAAACCATATAAAATGATGAGCTCAACTTACTCTTTACTTACATTAATAATTGCCCATTATCATTGTACATATTAAAGGTTTAAGGCACAGGAAAATATTGAGCAGAAAAATATACATATAGGCTTTCCCTAAATTTCTAAAACTGATTACTGTCATTCCCTATTCGTATGTCATTACATATGTGACAATAACTGAAACACTCCATTAAGCTATATGGTTTCAGCTGATGGAACAGCTGATGGAACTGATGGAATTTATTTGGTCCCATTCATAGGCTCAAGATAAGTTGTTGTTGGCTTAAGTTGTTGAAGGTCCATCAGCTACCTCTGACTATATAAATGCTTTATGGTTATCCAGATACTTTTTAGTTTTCCTAATTCACCACCTCCTATAAGGAGTTATGCCTTTTCAAAAACAATATATATTTTTCCTCAAACGTATGGGAACACTCTTTCATTCTCCATCTGATTCACTCAGATATCCTGGTAGGAGATACACAAATTTCATGTGGTAACAACAAAAATCAGGCCTATCTATTACCAGGGCATTTGAACAAAGGCAAAAATCTTATGGTAGTTATAAAAAAAACAATATTTGATAACTAAGAACTATATGTATTCATTGCACCCAAAAAGCAGACTAACTTAAAAAGAAAAAAAAAGTTCCATTCCCAGGGGACAGTGCATTCACACAAGAATGCTAAAGAGCTTCTGCACTGAATTTGAACCTTAAACTACTGGACTAATAAGTCAGCCTTTTATTTTTAGTGCACCTGGCTGCTTGGTACCAAAAGGAGTCCTGGATACATTCACGTAAATCATACCTACACATTCATAAACAGTAATAAAAACCTTTCAGCAGAGCCTATGTTGGTACGAAACCCTCTGTACCTAAAGTATATGATGCTTAAGGCTGATGGCAAAATCTGTGCTCTGTATTTATTTCAGGAAATATATATATATCCTATAGCTTCTCACATTAAAAAAAAAAAAAAAAAACTGTTTAACATCTATCCCTAGAATAAATTCTTCATTAAAATGCTGGTAGCTTTCTTATTTTGAGAAGTATGTTAAGTCTCTGTTAAAGTCTCCAGGAATCAAGTTTTCAAGCACCATGATAGACATAATTTCTTAGCATTTCCTCTCCACGTTTTGAATGCGTTGTTTCTCTCACCTTCACCCAAGAGCCTTAGTCTATTGGATAACGCTGGCCATGATGAGGCCTCTTCTGAATGTTTTAAAGTGTGTGAGTGCATCTGTGTAATAGATATATAATATTTTCACATATAATATTGCTGTTCAGATCGGCAACAGTTTCAGATGTGATGCTTTCTCTTTAGCATTTAATCTATATATATATATAGATAAGATTTTTTACTTTGCTATTGCTACTTACTGAGCAAAATAATGAAAGAGTAGGCCTATTTATTTAGAAGAGTCAGTTAACAACATAAACAAGCCTTGTTATCATCCTGTGGCCCCAATTTTATTTTTTTCGGTCGTACTTTAGATGAAGGTTTATAGAACAAACTAGTTTCTCATTAAACACTTAGTACACATATTGTTTCATGATGTTGGTTAACAAGCCCACGACATGTCAACACTTTCCCTTCTCTACCATGGGTCCCCTATTACCAGCTTTCCTGTCCCCTCCTGCCTTCTTACCCTTGCCCCTGGGTTGGTGTGCCCCTTTAGTCTTATTTTGTTTTATGGGCCTGTCCAATCTTTGGCTGAAGGGTGAACCTCAGAAATGACTTCATTACTGAGCTGAAAGGGTGTCCCAATTTTAAACACACAGATTTTTCAAAGGTGATTGAGCTTTGTGTATTAGATAGATCACTTGTATGTAAATTTTAAGGATGTTGGTTTATAGGCATTAGTATGAATAATTTCATATTAGCATGGGTTCATATTCTGTTCTATCTATATTGGACTGACTCCACACCACCACATTTCTATGGGATGGCCCGCTCTTTAAATAACTACGGCAGGAAATAAAACTTTCAGAATAAAATAGGAGGCATGATAGTATTGTACTCTTCTTATGAGTCTGGCATTCTAATATTGTGCCCAAAATATAAAAAAAAAAAATTTTTTAATAAGTAAAAAGTCCTCCTATGGCCCTAGAGAAAATAGTGAGTAAAAGGTCACATAATAAAAGAACGGTGAATCTGTGAAGCATCTCATAACATGGATGAATCTTGAGGGCATTATGCTGAGTGAAATAAGCCAATCACAAAAGGCCAAATATTGTATGAGACCACTACTCCAAAAACTCATGAAAAGGTTTACATACAAAAAGAAACAATCTTTGATGGTTACGAGGGAGGGGAGGGGTGGGGATGGAAAAACACTAAATAGTCAATAGATAACTGATAACTTTTGTAAAGAGTAAGACAGTACACAATACTGGGGAAGCCAGCACAACTTGTCCAAGGCAAGGTCATGGGAGCTCCAGGACACATCCAAACTCCCTGAAGGACAGAATTACTGGGCTGAGGGCTATGGGGACCATTGTCCCAGGGAACATCTAGCTCAATTGGCATAACATGGTTTATAAAGAAAATGTTCTACATTCTACTTTAGTGAGTAGCATCTGGGGTCTTATAAGCCTGTGAATGGCCATCTAGGATACTCCACTGGTCTCACCCCTTTGGGAGCAAGGAAGGGTGAAGAAAACTAAAGATACAAGGGAAAGATTAGTCCAAAGGATTAATGGCCCACATCTACCACAGCCTCCACCAGACTGAGTACAACTAGATAGTGCCCAGCTACCACCACTGACTGCTCTAACAGGGATCACAATAGAGGGTTCTGGATGGAGCTGGAGAAAAACGTAGAACAAAATTCTAAGACAAAAAGAAAGACCAGACTTACTGACCTGACAGAGACTGAAGAAACTCTGAGAGTATGGCTCCCAGGCACCCTTTCAACTCAGTAATGAGGCCACTCCTGAGGTTGACCCTTCAGCCAAAGAGTGTACAGGCCCATAAAACAAAACAAGACCAAAGGGGCATACCAACCCTGGAGCAAGGACTACAAGGGAGCAGGGGACAGGAAAGCTGGTAATAGGGAACCCAAGGTTGAGAAGGGAGAGTGTCGATGCCCTGAGGTTGTTAACCAGTGTCATAAAACGATATGTGAAAGTAGTTTGTTCTGTAAACCTTCATTTAAAGTACAATTTAAAAAAAAATCACATCATGGAAATATTATCATATTTTATTACTGAAAATCCACAGGAATTCACTAGCTATTTTAACGGAAGTTAATCCAGGGGAAATGTCTTTAGGATAAAAGTGGCTTTAGGTAAAACCTTCTTTATTTGCTCTGCCACTAACAAAACAGTGTTTGTAAATGCGTTATAATCCAATTAAGCTTAGGAAAATAGTTACCTAAAATTATAACTATGAAATACATGTATACAGCATCACAAGAACTAACATTTTAAAGCATTTTATTAGTTATTACATAAAAGCTGTTCACAGCATCTCTCTATAAAGCAATGCATGAAGCCCAACCAAGATCTCCTCTTTCAAACTCACCAAAAAAAGACCAGGATTACTGGTCTGACAAGAGATTGGAGGAACCCTGAGACCACGGCCCCCAGACTCCCTTTTAACTCAAAGCTGAAGTCATTGCCGAAGTTCACCCTTCAGCCAAAGATTACTCAGGTCTATAAAACAAATAATACACGTGAGGAACATGCCCCTTAGCTCAGCCATGTAAAGGCGACCAGATGGGCAACACCTGCCCAAAAGCAAAGATGAGAAGGCAGGAAGGGACAGGAAAAAGGGACAAATGCAAATGGGGAACCCAGGGTGGAGAAGGGAGAATGTTGACACATCATGGTGATTGCAACCAATGCCAGAAAACAATTTGTGTATGAATTGTTGAATGAGGAAAAAAAAAAATCTCTTCTGGCTCACTCATAAATGGCCCCCAAATCTGTCAGAAAGTCTCATTTTCTGTCAGTCATGGAGAAAATCATTCCCTGGAGAAAACTTCTACATCTGGGAGGTGAATTAACTTTCATGATTCATGTTAAAGTCATCTCCAAAGTGATGTCCAAATGTTAATTCTTTGCTAATGATTTTTTCTTGGTCAGATGCCATATCTTATTTATTTATTGCTTTTTAGTAATATACGTGTGCAAAATGTTTTAACGTGATGAATTGTAATTCACCCCCTCAAGGTAGGTCACAGTTATATCTTGTTGAGGAGTGGGAAAACACACACATACAATAGAAGAATATACCCTCATCTTTTCAACTTTATGCTATACTTATCGCGGCCTATTACTTTCTTTATGCTGAATGAGAGACCAAACATTTTTTTTTTTGTAGAATATTTAATATATGCATCCTGGAAATGTCTCTAAAAGAGTTCCCTAAAGCTTTAGCTTTATAGTAAAATGAGAAAGGATTAGGTGGAAAAATGAGAAACAAAGAATATATTTATTAAAGAAAGGTGAAAAACTTTTTATGAAAGAAGGAAAAGGGAATCATCTTGATAATTAGTTATAATTTCTTATATTTAATTGCTTATTTTCATATGCTATTAAAATTGGTAATCTTAGACCCAGTAAGGGTATGGGAATTTAACTTTAATAGACCAGTTGGCCTGTTTCTCTAGCAATACAAGACTGTTCCCTGTAGACCACAAGTGCTTTATAGCATCCCATTTGAAAAAATACACTTACCAGTAGAAAGCAGAATCTATATTTCATGCTAGAAATATAGTATCCCATTTACAATTAATCCTCCCAGATTAATATGCTCTATCATTATTTCTTTCCAACACTGTAACATTATTGTCTCCACTTATACTTCCTATTTGTTGAAAATATTAAATTAGCTTCTAAGGAAAATACAACTGATTTCTATAGCATTATTAAGTGCTTTATTATAACTGCCAAATGCTTTGAGTCTACGGTTGTTTATAAAACCTGGAAAGGAAAAAGCTTTTAAACTTCTGGTTAATAATGAATCTTATGAAAACACTAGAAGTTAAAAATTTCAAAATGTACAGCCTCTTTATAACAAGAATATTTTTTTAATATGAGAAAAATAAATTATTTCTATATTTAAGGAAGAATGGCATCATCTCTTAAGAATTAAAAAAAAAAACAAAACTAATGAATTATATTTTTCCCGATAAATACCTAACAAGGCAATAGTAACTTAATTTAATCAGCCCACAAAATGTGTCATTAGGAACTGGTTTCATTAGGACAATTTTTAAACTTTTTTTCAACAATTTCTCACAAATAGCTTATAACTATATAGAAAGGAATCTACTTAGATGTTTCATCTCACTTCAACCAGCCATGAAAATAAATATTTGCTGGTATCCCTTGGGGTAAAAATATGAGCAAAACAATCCTAATAGAAATAAAGCAGAAAAAAAAAAAAAAAAGCAGAAAGCAAGTGAAATTGAGCAGCGAAAAACTCTTCATATAACCTACTTTTTTCTTCCTATTACATTGCCTTTTGTTTTTTTTGGCGGGGGGGGGGGTAAAACCTGCAGAGAATTCAATTTTGGAGTGATCAAAATCGAGTTTTCTAATACCAATAACATGAGGGATAAGAGAGGAATATTATTGGTAAAAGTAGACTGGATACGTGAAAATCCACAGGATACCAGAATTTGCAAACCAGCCAGATAGGCTAGATCATATAATTTGGTGTTCCTTCATAATTCCTTCCTGAGTGTGTGCCATTAAAGTTTTGAGTATTAAATAGGAAAGCATTTAAGGGAGGGACCTGACCACAGTAACTACTAACACTCCGAATGAAGGCTTCCTCCTTCCAAAATGAATCCCCTGAACTGTCTTTTCAGTTTGTTTAAGGCAGATTTTGGCTAAGGAGGAAGAAAAGAAAAGAATATTAACAAGTTAATGGAAATGTTTCAGTCTTGAAATTATCTCTGAAACTAAATTGTAATTTGTTCATTCAAGAGTTTATTGCTTTATGAAAATATTACATGCTTTCCTAATACTATTTCTTTAAAATTCTATGCCTTCATAGACGGCTTTAAAATAAGATGCCATCTACGCAATAATCTAGCCTATAAATTTACAATATGCAGTAGGAGTGGTCCTATTCTCTTCATCCTTTACAAAGACAAGGGACCAACTGTCTTCCAGCACAAATTCCCCTCAGTCCCTTATTTTTTTTTTAATGACTTTTAAAAACACACCATAAAAATAAGTCACTTTCCTTTTAGTAGCTATTAGAGATTATCTAGTCTTTCATTTCAGCCACTAATTTTAAAATGCAATAGGTAGAATGCAATCATATCGTCACATTATGTTTAGCAATAACTGTATGCTTATTGTTCAAGTATTACAACCCTTCATTTTTCTTATAATCCATATAGTCTCCTTTTTTAAAACCATCTATGCCACAACAGCATAGTCCTTGTTTTGTTCATCGTTATCATTTTCTTGTGGACTAGTGATTTTTACTTTCGGCCTTGGCGGTCTTTGAGGGTCTAGTTCAGTCTGGAGGAAAAGAAATCAAAACAAAGACACTTTAGACTTCAAAGGTAATAAAACATGGGGACAAAATTACTCAATATTCCATTTAATCAGTCATATAAACATTCAACCAGAAACAGTTCCTGGGTTCCCTTTGATTTTTAGTCCGTCATTGCCTGGTGGACTTGCCATTCTCAACACTTCCTTTTACAGGATCCCTTTCTGCAACCATAATCCAGTATGTGCTTTAGGGGCACACATTCATTTCTTATACTTCCAGCTTTATTTTCCTCAATTTTTTGAGTTTTTCCTTTCAACAACATATTTATACTTTCCATTTTAGCATTTTCAGAGAAAAGGGAAGAGAAAAATACAGCAATTCCACCTTTTATCCCCTTAATCTAGCCCATACCTGATTCTCTTCTAATTTTAGTTTTCTCTGGAATTCACAAAACCATTGCAAGTATGACACCATACTTGAGCAGAGAAGGGGGTGTTGGTGGTTCAGTGTTACAATTCTCTCCTTCCGCACCAGATACCAGGGTTTGATTCCCACCAATGCACCTCAAGTACAGCCACCACCCATCCGTCAGTGGAGGCTTGTGTGTTGCTATGATGCTGAACAGGATTCAGCACTGTGTTCAGACTGAGACAGATTAGGAAGAAAGGCCTGGTGATCTACTTCTGAAAACCCGCCAGTGAAACCCTGTGGGTCACAACGGTCCGACCCATAACTGATCATGGCGATGTGCAGGACCAGGCAGCACTTCGCTCCACTGTGCATGGGGTTGCCGTAAGTTGCGGCTGACTCCACAGCAGCCATCGACAACAACAACTTGGTAAGAGCAGGGCAGGAGATCAAAATGCAGAGGCTGTGTTTCTTCAAATGCAACTACTGTCCCTGCCACCTGGACTTCTTACATGTTATTATTCATATTGTCTCCTTTACAGTTTGTCTTTCCCCCACTAGACTGAAAATTGAGGGCGGTGAGATTAGAATTCCATGGTCTACAAACTACTCCATGGAGTCTCGGAGGTTCCACAGCCCCACCAGGGCCACCAGTCCGGGGGACAACAGAACAGGAACTCCAGGTCCCCCACCCTCCAGTCCACCTTTTATGCTGTAAAAAAGAGAAAAAAATACTTCTGGAACTACATCTCATTTCATGATGTTATCCTGTGAGATGTCTCGAATACCATCTAGAACATAGTAAAAGCTCAATAAAAGTCAATTGTGTATTTGCTGTGTGTTCCTCAATGTTTTCCTACAATCATCTCTTACTTTGCATAAGACACGTAACATGTAACAAAGTATTACACGGTAAACTAAATTTTGAGTCAATATATAAAAATATTTTTATAAAGTTAATTGCTAATTTCTAATGTACAATTCATATACATCTGGTTTTTCATGTATTTGGTTTGCTTAAAGTATATCTGTGCTTATACTTTAGGGAGAACAGGGATAAAGATATTCTCATTATAAGAAGAGATGAGTCAAATAACATTAAATCTCATTGTGGGTAAATGTACCATTTTGGGCATTCGTACATTTCTTAAATTGTCTAACTAGCTATATATTCGTATAGTTCTTAAAATTCCTAACTAGCCATATATAGGGCACTTGCTCATTTGAGCTCCCATGAATCTGCTGGAGTCATTCCCAATATATACCATGAACTCCTGTACTTCAAAAAAAAAAATTTTTTTAATAAAAAAAATATATATATATATTTTTTTTTTTTACTTCAAGCCCTTGCCAAATTACGTAACATTGATCTTGACTGATGCTCACTTCCTATTGAAGGCCTATTTTTAAAAGATATATTTTTGGAAGATGAAGGACAGCCAATCCTTCACTTCTACAAAATCTGCTTTAGGTTTTGACATTGCTTTAGCTAGACCACTGGAAAAATGCATATTTGGACCTTCCTAACTGGCTCCCTCATAAAATTATACTTCGGTTTCATGCTGCGAGCTTTCATCGAAGGCCACTACCACAAAGAGCTACGTGAAATCTACTATTGCAGTTGCCATATAAATGACATTGAAAACGCTGTCCTCCTACATCACTGTGCTTCCTAAGTGACTCCCTTAGACAATGAATTCTATGTCCCTTCAGAAATTCTTTTTTTCTCTCCTTCAGAAACTTTTTTTTTTCCCACATGAAGGGAAAAAGAATCCCATGGGTTTTTATTTTTATTTTAGCTACCAATGATTTCAAGATCCAATTTTTAGTTAAATTTAAATAACTACACAGAACTAAAAACGAATAAATAAATAAACAAACCCATTGCTGTCGAGTTGATTCTACAGGACAGAGTAGAACTGCCCCATACAGTTTCCAAGGAGCAGCTGGTGGATTCAAACTGCTGACCTTTTGGTTGGCAGCTGAGCTCTTAACCACTGTGCCACCAGGGCTCAACAGAGAACTACATATGGGGAATTCTTATAGACTAAGACTATGATTATCTCACCTTGAGAAAGAAAGCGAAAGGCACGCTGAGTATTTTCATTAAAATGTTAAGAATGTTTTCCTGTAAGTGGTAAATTATCAGTGGATTACAGATAATTTTGTACTGGTCATTGTAACCTGACCCCAAGAATATTTTGTATTTTTAACTAAACTTGATCTTCCAAGCAAAATAAAATAGCTGAGAAGATGCCATTCATCATAGTGGGTGTCAGGGGTTACTGCCTTGAGAGAGATGGGCCCTAACCTTATGGAGAATTCTGCCTCAAGGAATAAGCAGAAGTGAGAAAGCTATGGAGTACATCCGGCCTTCAGATGATGCTATGAGACTCAAGCCTGACAGCAATTGTTTCACTTTCATCACCATGGAACTTCATCTATCCCATGGGAGAATGCCAGGACTTGAGAATATCCTGCTTTCGGGTCAGTGGTGGGCGGTTTTGCCACGTATTTCTTTATTCTTTATATATATAATAGAACTGCATACTATTAAGTTCCCAGTATATTGAACACTTAATTAAATTAACCCATGTAAGAAGGGCCAAGCAAGCTAGCATGTAATACCTCTAGAAAGCAAATAAGTCACTCATAGATATTAAAAAAAAAAAAAAAAAGGAAACCAAATCCATTGCCATCTGTCGATTCCGACTCATAGCAACCCTATAGGACAGAGTAGACCTGCCCCATAGAGTTTCCAAGGAGGGCCTGGTGGATTCAAACTAGACCTTTTGGTTAACAGCCATGGCACTTTAACCAGTACACCGCCAGGGTTTCCAATCTTTTTACTCTCACTGGTGTTGATATTCTTTTCTAGTTTGTATCTTCCCTCACTTTAACTTACTTTTATTTCTTATTCATAATTCTTTCTTTTATTGTATATGTTCTTAGAAGCTTCTGTAAATTTTTTTGTAGAGTGAGTAGGAAATGGATGGATGGGTGGGTGGATGGATGGATGGATGGATGGATGGATGGATGGATGGATGGATGGATGACAGACAGGCAGGCAGGCATGTGAACTAACAGATGACAATACGTGTTAGCTGATTTAAATAACGTAGACAAGTAAATGGTATTGGATTCTTCCTTACTGTTTCAAATGCAAGTCCTACATGCTTAAATGATTTCGTAAGCACGCATGTGCACACACGTGCACACACACTCACCCATATCCATAAATTCATGCACACACACAAGTGAGCAAAAGTAATAGAAATACCTCATCCTCTCCACTGCTAACTCCTTGAGACTTTCTCTCCTCGTCCACTTCAGGCTGAGGCTCATTATTAACCTGGTCCAGTTCCTCGCCGTTTTCTTCATCAGTGCCTCCATTTACACAAGCAGGACCTGCCTGCTCCTCCTCGCTATGATCCAGAGTCTCCCTGGCTTGCTCAGGGTCATCTGTAGCCTCCTGAACTTCTTCATCATCAACTTCACCATTCATTCCTGAAAAACCATTCTGTTCTGTATCCTTATTTTCTTTCTCTCCATCTTCTTCCTCGTCTACTATTTCTGCTGGCCTCTGAAATTAAAAGTAAGAAATATAATCGAAACTTTTCCATGGAGCATTATAATAAAGCAATAATTATTATATTACAGTCAAGTAAAACTTCTTTATATTTGCAGAGTACTTTACAGTGTATAATATGTTAATCTTTATGGAGTAGCTACTGTGTGATTTCTCCTTTAATCCTCAGAACAATCCCGTAAAGTTGATATTATTCCCATTTTACAGATGAGAAAACTAAGGTACAGCCTTACTAAGTATCTAGCCACAGGTCCCAATGCATATGAGTGGAAGAGCCAGGATTCGAACTAAGCATGTAACTCCAGAACCAATGCTCCTAATCCTCATGCCAGACAGGAAACTGAACCACAGAGTCCTGTGGCCAATGACTGGGAGTGTCTAGCCCAGGAAAAAAAAAAAAAGAAGGTGAGGTAAATAAAGGTCTTTGTGGAAAGATTATATCCTTACTTCTAAGCACGACAGCTCCAGGATATAAACCCAGGGTTTCCGACATGGAGTGTGGAAAACTCTCCACACAATGCCTAAAACAGCTGACAATATATCTCTAAAAACAAAAAATCAATTGTCAAGTAGATCCAAGGTCAAGAAACTATGTCCTTTCTATAAAACTAATGAACGCTAAAATATTTTATAAGCTCCAATTAGGCATTTTTACTGCTATTTGGATACATGTAAATCTGCAGGATGCTGAATTCCAGAGGCAACACATTGGAGGAAGAAAGACACAGGTTCAAGTCCTGGCCAGGCACTTACTGGCTGTTACCTAGCTTCTGTGAGTTCCAAATTCTCCACTTGTCAAATGGGAATATGATTGTCTTAGTCATCTAGTGCTGCTATAACAGAAATACCACAAGTGGATGGCTTAAACAAAGAAATCTATTCTCTCACAGTCTAGGAGGCTAGAAGTTCAAATTCAGGGTGTCAGCTCCAGGGGAAGCCTTTCTCTCTCTGTAGGCTCTGGGAGAAGGTCCTGTCATCAATCTTTCCCTGTACTAGAAGCTTCTCAGCACAGGGACCCCGGGTCCAAAAGATGTGTTATTCTCCTGGCTGTTGTTTCTTGGAGGTATGAGGTCCCCCTATATCTCTGCTTGATTCTCTCTTTTATATCTCAAAAGAGATTGACTTATACACATCCTAATCTTGTAGATTGGGTCCCGCCTAACATAGCTGCCCCTAATCCCACCTCATTAACATCGTAGAGGTAGGATTTACAACACATAGGAAAATCACATCAGATGACAAAATGGTGGACAATCACACAATAATGGGAATCACGGCCTAGCCATGTTGACATATATTTTGGGGGGATGCAATTCAATCCATGACATTAATAAAACATCTGCGGAGATTAAATAATTTATAGTTTATAAAGAGTGTGGAAACGGCATATTTTGTTACATATAAAAGTACCACAATAAAAAACAAAAATAATTTAAGGTTTTTAATTAAAAAATAAATGATGGAAAAAATGAGGTACGTTATATAAAGTGCCTAGCACAGTACCTGGCACATCACAGATCCTAAAAAACATTACAAACCTTTCCCAACTGTTGTGATACATTTTCTTCTGGAGCTATCATATTTCTTCATTTTCCCCAACAAGGTAATGGTTTTTTAGAAATGATATGGTAGAAAGAACACAAGATTTGTTCTATTGTTAGAATCCCAGACCCGCCTCTTCCTAGGTGTCTGACGTTAGGCAAGTTACTTAATCTTCTAGCCTCTGTAAAATGACCTCCCTTTCAACTCTGCAAGTCCAATTGCCCAAATAATTGTCATGGGACCACTAACGGGTGTTTTTGGGTAAAAGTTAATATATAATGCCCTCAGTTTGGGAACTATAAAGCCAAAATAACCCACTGCCGTCAATTCCGATTCATAGTGACCATAGGCCAGGGCAGAATTGCCCCATAGGGTTTCTAAGGCTATAAATCTTTACAGAAGCAGACTGTCCCATCTTTCTCCAGTGGAGCGGCTCGTGGGTTTTCAAACCACCTGCCTTTTGGTGTTAGCACCTGAGCTCCTAACCCCTGTGCAACCAGGGTACCTTGGGAAGTACTGAAGAAAGAAAATAAAGGAGAGTAGTCTAAAAAGTTCAGATAAAATTCAACACAATATCATCTTGAAGAGGAAAGAGGTGGAACTAGAAATTCCTATATTGTCAGAAAAAAAGTCTCAAATTTTATTATATTATACCAAGCATGCACTTTTAAAAATGCAGGAAGAATAATTAATTGCTCTTAAGGTATTCTGAGAACCACAGTGCTTGGCATCATGCAGATTAAACAACAGTCCAGTGAAACAGGTAGTTCGAATTTTCAACCAGATACTTAATGTCAAACAGTGTTGGGTCCTGGTCAGCCAGGGGGAGGCCCTCAGGCAGGCTGAATGCAGGGCAGAAACTCAGGAGAGAAGGTGGATTTGCCATTAAAAAGTAAAAGAAAAGGCGAGAGATTTGTGAGACCAGAGTTGCTGGGTGCCACAAATGGTTAAATGTTTAGCTACTAACTGAAAGGTTGATAGTTCAAATCCAACCAGAGGCACCTTGGAAGAAAGGCCTGGCAATCTGCTTCCAAAAGGTCATAGACATTGAAAACCTCATGGGGTACAGTTCTATTCTGAAACACACGGGGTCACCATGTGACCGATGGCAACTGGTTTTTGCTTTTTTTTTTTAATGTGAGCAACCTAAATGAGCTCAGAGGACAGTGGGTAAGAAAGACATACAGTCGACTCTCATTATTCATGTAGTTATAGTCTACAAAGTCGCTGTGGACAAAACGTTTCTGGATTTCTATTAAAGACTTTTGGTCTAATTTGGGAGGGAATATTATAAAGATTGTTAGTCATCTAGTGCTGCTATAACAGAAGTACCACAAGTGGATGGCTTTAACAAAGAGAATTTTATTTCTTCCCAGTAAAGTAGGCTAAAAGTCCAAATTCAGGGCATCAGCTCCAAGGAAAGGCTTTCTCTCTCTGTTGGCCTTCTCATCAATATTCCCCTGGATTAGGAGCTTCTCTGCGCAAGGACCCCAGGTCCAAAGGATGCGCTCTGCTCCCAGCACTGCTTTCTTGGTGGTATAAGGTCCCCCACTCTATGCTTGCTTCCCTTTCATCTCTTGTGAGGTAAAAGGTGGTGCAGGCCATACCCCAGGGAAACTCCCTTTACACTGGATCAGGGATGTGACCTTAGTAAGGGTGTTATAATCCCACCCCAATCTTCTTTAACATAAAATTACAATCACACAATGAAGGACAACCACACAATACTGGAATCACGGCCCGGCCAAATTGATACACACATTTTCGGGGGGGAAATAATTCAATCCACAACAAGCACATAACAAAAACCCAGAAATACTGCAACAGTAATGGCCAATAAGAGCAGACTTCTTTTTAAATTACTTTCGAAAATTGGATAATTGTAAATCACTCTCCTAGAAATGGTTTTGATTCTTATTGTGCCTAAAGTTGCCTTATTCAGAGAAGCTTTTGGTTTTGGTTGTAAAAGAAAATCACACGGTGTTTCTTAACTTAAAAAATGTATTATTATATTTGTTATATTCTTTATGTTGTATTAACACTGTATTAATATACCCATTAATTATATTATACTAATATATACATTAATTGCATTATGTTATATTGATTCTAATTAATTACATTAATATTTTGTTCTATGTTATCATAAGAGAAAGCTCACAATTGACTATAATTATTCAAGAATCTAAGTAATTACATGTTCCTTGCCACTCTGATAGTACATTATAAAAGCTCGCTAAAGCCTACTAAGCGAACCACTTCTAAGTAGGAAAAGGTCTGTTTTGCTTTCTTAGAATCTGGATTTATACCTAAAAATTGCAAAATGATTATGTGTTATTTTTCAGTTTTTAATTTTATACTTCTCAATCGTAGCCCTTCCCTCACCCCAATCCCCATACACATATACACTTTTCCTCCTTTTAATACAAAGGACTCATATACCATGCTCTAATTTCTTCCAAAGGAAGAAGACACCAAAGCTGAATACATCCAGCCCTAAATTCAGCCTTCTGTCCTCTTCACCATTATTACCACCCCTACTAACAAGCCATATTATGCTTTCATCCCATTATTTCTATTAGACTTTCCAGAGACAGCTATTTCAGCAGAAATCAAATGAAGCCACAGCTGGTTAACTCAACTTGAAGAAATGCAAGATTATGGTGCTGAAATACCAATTTGATCAATTTAAATAAGACAGTAACATTAGTTAAAAGGTTTATAATCCTTTAAAATACCCAGAGTCTGGAACCAAATTTATTATTACTACGCCACTGAAATTCAGGGCAAAAAAAATGCTGCTATGACAGACCTGTAATGAATAAATGAAAAGCAATGTGCTTTTTGGTGTAATCTCCTTTGAAGCAGATATTAAATTATTAAAGATGTTTCCAGTGTATACATCAATCAAATCATCCCCAGAAGCAACACTGGGTTTTACACCCATACGCACACACAGATAAAATCTATACCATGATGAGGGCCAGCAAACAAGTAAAAGAGAGCATTCCTTTTACAAGAGGGTGGGTGTCCATCGTGGGAGACAGCTATTCTTACGGAGCAAAGGAAACCCAAGAGGCAAAGAAGGAACAAGCTGCACACTTCTCAACCCCCTTCCTCCTTCTCTCTCTGTAGGAAAGCTATTGAAGAGGAATCTGGTATTCCTCACACAACTCAGAACTGATACCCAACACTTGCAGTAAGATTCTCACAAAGGAGAATTTACTCAGGCGAATGAGGTTCTCAGGAGGCCATCAGCAGGACTGTGGCTACTGTCCTCTCATAGCCAGAAGCCCAGCCCTGTGAGTCAGGTAGTGCACTAACATTGTTATCAGGTGCCGTTTTCGACTCACAGCAACCCCATGTAAGAGCAGAGCTGCTCCACAGTGTTTTCTAGGCTGAAATCTTTATGGGAGCAGATGGCCAGGTTCTTCTCCTATGGAACCACCAGCCCCAAGGTTGGTGGGTTTAAACCACCAACCTTTTGGTTTGCAGCCGAGCACCGGGGCTCCTTGTGCACTGAAGAGCTATATGCAAAGCCAGACACAAAAGGTCACCTATTGCATGATTTCATTAATATGAAACATTCAGAACAGGTAAATCCATAGAGACGGAAAGAAGATTAATGGTTGCCAGAGGCTGGCAAAAGGGGGGAATGGGGAGTGACTGCCTTAATGGCTACGAGATGATGAAAGTGTCTTGGAATTAAATAAAGAGGTGATGGTTGCACAACACAGGGAAGGCACTAAATGTCATGAACTTGTGCAAGTTAAGATGGTTAAAGGATAATTTTACATTATGAGAATCTTACCTCAGTAAAACATAAAAAAGTATTACATGCCTGAACTCTTGACCACCAGGGACAGCTATGTGGCACCTTCTCTCTGGTCTGCTAAGAATATCCACAGAATGAGCCACTTAACCGATGGACCAACTCCTGATTATTTCCCTGCTTTATTCCACAATTTGACTCTTGGTAGTCACCTCCCTTGTCCCAGGTAGAAAGTGCTTCCTTTCAGAAAATACCTGGTGATTCTTAGTAAAAAGTCAAGGGTGGTGCTGAATGAATGCGTGAATGTATCTGAGAATATCAGCTTACTTAAAATGAGTCTCTCAGCAGTGCAAACAGTTAACTTGTTCAGCTGCTAACTGAAAGGGTTAGAGGAATGAGTATACCCAGAGGTCCCTTGGAAAAAAGTCTGGTGATCTATTTCCAAAAAAATCAGTCATCAAAAACCCTATAGAGAACAGTTCTACCGTGACATGCTTGGGGTCACCGTGCACTGGAATCAACTCAGTGCCAACTGGTTGACTAGTAAAGCTAAAATACAAAAAGTCCCAGAAAAATATATGTTAGATAAAGCAAATCCATCGCCATCAAGTTGATTCCAACCTACTGTGATCTTATAGGACGGGGCAGAACTGCCCTATAGGGTTTCCAAGGCTGTAAATCTTTATGGAAGCAGACTGCCACATCTGTCTCCCAAGGAGCAGCTGGTGGGTTCAAATCACTGACCTTTTGGTTAGCAGCCATGCACTTTCACCTCTGTGCCACCAGGGCTCCTTACTTATTAGATAGCCACATCATATTTTAATAAGTGCCCCTCCCTAAAAAAAACTGCAATTCTTTAATTCCCTCAAAATTCTCAAGTGGTTCTGAACCTTTGCCCAGATAGACAGCTCCACCTGGGTAGGTGTTACCAGTTCAAGCTGGCTAGACATCACATGCAGCTCATGGAGTGGGTAATGTCATGTTCACTCCAGCCCATGTCCATCCCCACCTCAAAGAACCTTACCAAGATCATCTGATACTGTTACAATTCAAACAGAGAAAAGTGAACATGGCAGCCAAAAGGGAGGAGTGGAGAGAACAAAAATAGGGATACCAACAGGGAAGGTAAGAGTAAGGAATTACAAATTTAACTTGAGAAAGTGAGGAAGAAGGAGAAGGTTATGGATTGAATTGTGTCCCCAAGAAAATATGCTGAAGTCCTAATCTTTGTATCTGTGAATGTAACTGTTATGGATTGAGTTGTGGCCAAAAAAAAAAAAAATGTGTTGGAACCCTAACCCCTATGCCTGTGGATGTAATTCCATTTGGGAATGGGTTTTCTTCTTTGTTCTGTTAATGAAGCCATATCAGCGTAGGGTGTTTCTTAAACCTACTCACTTCCAAGATTTAAAAACAGTAGATTTGGCACAGAGACAAGCAAGCACAAATGGAGGTAAATATACATGCCACACGGAGATGGCCAAGGAATGGAGAAATGCTGCTGGGTCTACAGAAATTGAAAGAGATCTTGCCCCAGAAACCACAGACAGAGAGCCTTCCCCTGGAGCTGGTGCCCTGAATTTGGACTTCTAGCCTCCTAAACTTTGAGAAAGTAGATTTCTGTTCTTTAAAACCACCCACTTGTGGTTTTTCTGTTACAGCAACACTAAAAAAATTATACAGTGACCTTGTTTGGAAATACGGTTTTTCTTTTGTTACGAGCTAGGATAATGAGGTCATACTGAAGTAGGGTGGGTCCTAATCCCTTCTGAGTTGATGTCTTATAAAAGAAGCGAACAGATAGAGACAGAGTCACACACATGTGAAGATACATCTACCAAAAGCAAAGGAACACCAATGATTGCTGACAGAAACCCGAAACAGGGAGAGAGGTATGGAGTGGTTCACTCAGAGCCCTCAGAAGGATCAACATGGCCGATACCCTGATGTGGACTTCTGGCCTCCAGAACTGTGAGATGATTAATTTCTGTTCTTCAAAACCACCTATTTTGTAGTATTTTGCTACAGCAGCCCTAGTAAGCTAAGATAGAAGAGAAACAGGAAGGAAAAAAAAAAAAACTTCTTCCTCTCCAGGTCTGGTCACACTATACTTTCACAGTAAAGAGAAGCAGAGCTCCCATCCATGACTTTGACTTTGCTTCTCCTCTCTACAAAACCAATTCTAACACAACCCCCAAGGGATTATGATCATATCTGGAGAACATCACTGGAGAGTCCAGGACAAGATTTGTGTCTGCTGACATTTTCTGCAATTGTGAAATCAACTGGCAAATGTAAAATACATCGTGCAGAACAAGGCACCTGCTGAGAGTAGGATCTTGGTTCAGCCTCAGATCAGTGAAGTCACCTCACCTGGCCTCAGAGTCCCCTCTGGAAGCTGAGGGTGACAATAACGGTCTTGCAGGATTGTTGTTAAGAACAAATGAGATCATATATGTAAAAGATATATGTAAACCAAACAAGGTATATACACGTTGATTACTGTAATCACTACAACTTTCTTGCCATTGAATAGAAGGAGCTGTCTTGTCTGACGAGGAACTCTAGTACATGATTTGCCAGTATTTTCCACGTAGAGCAGTACACTTCTAAATCTCATTCACATGAAAACAAACAAACAAAAAATGATACTAACACACTTGTCAATCCTCTTGCCCTTATTGACTAATACAGTCTCAATGCAGTCTGATGCGCAACTTCTGGCCCATTAAGGTGGTCAGGTCTCATTTGCATGACCTTGCTCCCTTGCTTCCTTGCTCATAGTTATGTTTATTCTTTGCTTGCAAGTTTCCTGGTATGCATTTTCTGTGACAAATTTACCAACAAATAACTTTTTCTGTTTCTGCACTGCTAGCCTACTTCCAAAAGTAACACAAATGTGCCGGCAAAAGATACCAAACAAGAGTAATTTCCATAAATTAGTATATGCACTTAGGTAACACAAGACTTTATGTTCATTTTGAATGACTAGTTGATGGTAGCTAGTTATGGGTATAATAGACATTTAGATAGCACTTTATGCCTTCTAAGGAAACCCTGGTGGCATAGTGGGTAAGAACTATGGCTGCTAACCAAAAGGTTGGCAGTTTGAATCCACCAGACACTTCTTGGAAACCATATGGGTCAGTTCTACTCTGTCCTGTAGGGTTGTTATGAGTCAGAATTGACTAAGAGGCAGTGGATTTGCCTTTTTTTTTTTTTTTTGGCTTTATGGCTCTCAAAGAACTTCTCCATGTCATCTTCCCAACTGGAAGGGCAAGCATTATTATCCCCTTTGCATAGAATAGGAAACTGAGCCTAAGGAAAAGTCAAGCAATTTGCCAAGGGTTATACAACCAGTGGATGGCAAAGTCTTTCGTCTGCATCATAAAAATAACAAACACACGTTCCATTGAAGGACAGAGGGCCCCCATAATTATCACCTGGTTACCATGGTAACCAGGCACCTGGATAAGCTTTTCCCCTAATGTATGACTAAGGCTCACACCAGGATGTTAACCAAAAGGTTGGAGGTTTCAGTCCACCCAGAGGCTCCTTGGAGGAAAGGAAGAAAGGCCTGATGATTTATTTCTGAAAACCAGCCATTGAAACCCCTGTGGAGAACAGCTCTACTTTGACACACATACAGGGTTGCCTTGAGTCAGAATTGGCTCAACAGTAACTGGTTTAATCACAGTGTGCAGTTAATCCCCATTTACGTGTAATAGGAAAACACTGAATGCGAATTATTACCAAGTAGATGGTTAAGATCCTGGCTACTAACCCAAAGGTTGGCAGTTCAAACCCACCCAGGAGCTCTGTGGGAGTAAGATTTGATGATCTGCTTCCATAAATATTACTGCCAAGAAAACTCTATGGGGCCGTTCTACTCTGTCATATGGGTTGCAATAGTAGGAAATGACTCAACAGCACCCAACACCCAACAACAACCAAAAAAAAAAAAAAAACGACCCAAACCCAATGCCATCAAGCTGATTCTGACTCATAACAATCTTACAGGACAGAGTAGAACTGCCCCATATAGCTTCTAAGGAGGAGCTGGTGGATTTAACTGCCAACCTTTTGGTTAGCAGCCATAGCTCTTAACAATTATGCCACCAGGGCTTCCAACAACAACAGACACCCTCCCAAAAAATTATTTGGAATAATTATGGGATACTGGGAAAATATCAAGCTAGGCTCTAAGGAGATCTTCTGGAAGTTTCTGGAAGGCAAGGTCTCTTTCTTGTGCATCTTTGTGTCTACAGCCAGGTTTAACACAGGGCCTTGCATATGTGTTGTCTTGAATTAAACACAAATGTGCCTCCTACAGATAAAAAGCCAGGCATAATATGTGACTTCAGTAAAGTACTGATGATGATGACGTTCATGTTTATTGAGCACTCCCTGGTACCTGGCACTATGCCCAATATACCTCATATGCATAATGAAATTTAAACCAACCTCATAGCAACTACTGGAGAGAAATACTGTTATTATCCCCTTTTGCAGATAAGGAAACTAAAGCATAAGAAGCTAGGTAAACTTGCCCAAATTCTCACCAGTATAAGTGGACTGTAAAAACTATTTCCCCAAGACAATGTGTTAAGAAAACAAAACCAAACCAGTCATTGTCAACTCAAAGAGTGCTCCACAGGGTTTTCAATGGTTGTGATCTTTTAGAAGTAGATCACCAGGCTTTCTTCCTAGGCACCTCTGGGTGGATTCAAACCACTAATCTTTCAGTTAGTGGCCAAGTGCCTAAACATTTGCATCTCCCAGGGAAGAATATTGCAAATTCAACTCTTAACTGTAAATCATTGCTTCCACCCTAGTGTCTTCTAAACCAGTGCTTCTCTGTCACCTGGGGACCTTGTTAAATGCAGATTCTGATTAAGAATTTCTAAACCTCTGCATTTCCAATAGTGATGCTGCTGCCACTGGTCCACAGATAACACGTTATGTGGTAAGGCTCTAAGCCACATATAACATGAAAACCAAAAACTCATTGTCATCGAGTCCATTCCAACTCAGAGCGACTCTATAGGACATATAACATGAGATGGTCATAAATCCACCACTTAAAAAAGCATTTTTGGTTAAAATTTATCATTGTAATAATGGCTTAAAATAAAAGTCTTTAAATGAAGAATATGTTTTCTCTTTAAAAATATCAATGATTTATTGAAAGCGGGAGAAAAATAGAAAGACTGACTGCTGCCAGAATGATTTGAGGCCATAAAGAAAGTTCTAGGAGATTTCTTCGAATTACATCACCATGTCACTGTTTTTTAAGAGTCAGATTAGAATAGAAGGGACACATCATTGCAAAGGCAACAAGTCAGGAAGGTATTTTTACCCGTATTTAAAACCTTCTCCCCTGACATTTAAAACCAAACCAAAACATTTACATCACATTTTAGTCAATGTGTGACAAAAATTTTAAGAGAAACTGTTTTTAGGTACAAATTGTTTTTTCGAGAAACACATTCCTTCCTGAAATTTCACATACAGCTCACACCTCCGAGTAACTGAGTTACATTATTTTCTGTATGAAGCACAATTCTTATGTTTCACTGGAGTCAAAAAAGGATATTCATTCTACTCTAGCCTAGTTTTGGAAACCCTGGTGGCATAGTGGTTAAGTGCTACGGCTGCTAACCAAGTGGTTGGCAGCTCAAATCCACCAGGCGCTCCTTGGAAACTCTATGGGGCAGTTCTACTCTGTCCTGTGGGGTTGTTATGAGTTGGAACTGACTTGACAGCGGTGGGTTTGGTTTTTTGGTTTTATATACTCATTAAACTGATGTACATAAGATTATAACAATGAGCACAAAAGTCATTTAAACTTCAAGGATTCCAGCCTCATAGCTTCTCTGACATCAAGAACAGCCAGCGTGCCGCCAGATTTATGACAGCCGTCGAGGATGACAGATAATATGCATTCTGAGATAACAGACTTTTTTATAAAAAAAAAAAGTCAAGGCTTCCACTTTTCAAAAAACACATTATTTATCATAAGTAATTATTCTTTACATGTGTTATTAGCAAAGTGATACCAGATTTTCTCCTTAACGGGATGGAATGCCGGCTTTGGCATTCCAAGCGCATTTTGCCCGAGTTTTGCTTACCCACATATCTTGCTACTTATTTTTGTAAAACTGACATTCTGAGGAAATGGTTGATTCATATGGCAAGACAGAAAAGGCCTGGTAGCTATTATCTCTGGCTACATCTTAGTGGGGCCGGCTCAGGGGGAACTGTAAGTATTCAGGGTTTCTAGAGAATATTCACGCAGTTACTAAGGTTAACTCAGGATTCCTCAGTGGTAAGAGGAAAGAAGATGGAATATGGAAATCAGATGGAAATGAGCCACAAAATAGCAAAAGCATCAACTACTTGGAAGGCATTTGCACAGACAGATGGGGCTGCCCAAATGACTTGTACTTCACACGCAGATCGCGCCTCTGACAGTTTCAGCAGCAGCAAAAACCAGAAATGGGGAAAGGTATCTAAACAGGAACTACAGCTCAGGTCCCACCCACTTTAGGAGTAAATGTCACCTTTTCTTATAGCTACATCAGAATTCCCTGAGGGATATATTTTAATGTTTAACACCTTTGTTCTCTAAGACAAGGGCACAAGTTAGAACTGTCTAATCAAGACATTCTACTTAATCAAACTTAACCAACCCAAGCTTCCTCCTCACTCTGACCTATCAATTCTCCTTCCCTGACCTATACTCTGTACCCCGTAGGGCAGAGTGGAAACCCTGGTGGCATAGTGGTCAAGAGCTACCACTGCTAACCAAAAGGTTGGCAGTTCGAATCTACCAGGTGCTCCTTGGAAACCCTATGGGGCAGTTCTACTCTGTCCTATAGGGTTGCTATAAGTCAGAATCGACTCAACAGCGACAGCTTCAGGTATAGCGCAGAGTAGAACTGCCCTATAGGGTTTCCAAGGTGTGGCTAGTGGATTCAAACTGCTGACCTTTTAGTTAGCAGCCGAGCTCTTAACCACTGCGCCACCAGGACGCTGAAATATACTAGACCTAGAAATTGGAGATCAGAACCAGAAAAAGAAAGAAATGACTACCTTAGATGTCCGTTTGTCCAGGTAATGTTTGACACAGTTGAAATTTGGGAAAACATGGATTCGTTAGAGGCTTTGGGGTGGAGGTTTCTGTGGATTTTATGGCTGAGCTCAGACCCAGACATTGAAAGTACAGATGTTATCACACTTGTTTGTATTTCTGTTACCATGGCAACTAAAATCATCTCCAACCCAAGTTGAATGAGGTGTTTTGAAATAATCAGTTTCAATTTTTCATGATAGCAAAATGCTGCTTCTTGTTTTCAGCTTTCAGCGGCTTACTTTCAGAGACAAAGGTTTTGCTGTGGTTTCGAGGTACAAAGAGCTGCTAAAATGTGGGGTTCCATTCAGGGACGTGACCCTATAAGGACAGTAGCTGAGAGAAGCCAGTGCCTGCTGAAAGCTGGCTCACCAAGGCCCATTCCCGTTCCACAAGTTCCTGTGGTGCCCATCCGAGAATATATAATACATTGAAAATTTCTATTTATTTAGCATGAGAACATTTACTCTTTGTTTGAAAAAAATTTCCCCATTAAATTTTCTCACTTTAGAAGCAAATGTTGATTTTCTCTTATTTACATCAGAAATCCCTGAGGGCTACATTTTAATGTTTAACGTCGTTTCTATCAATTAAACACAGTCGACAAACACAGTGACACAGAAAGCTTCGTGGATGCTGCGAGGGGAAATTAAGAACTCTGATCATCTTCGCCTTAACTTTTGGGGCTGTATACGATGCTTATAGCACCGAAGATGGAGAGGAGTCGCTAAGAGGATATGGTGAGTATGCTGTTTGTGCCTAATTCCTTTCAGTTCAAGGCCGGCAGACTCAGTGGTCCTCTGCACAGACAGAATATGTAGCTGTTTATGGGATAATTGGAAGCTTCTAATCTCCTCCCAGGAGTCCCTGGGTAAGTGCCAATGTTTAACATGCTAGGCTGCTAGCTGAAATGGTAGAGACTCGAGTCCACTCAGAGGTGCCTGGAAAGAAAGGCCTGGTGAGCTACTTCTGAAAAATCAGCCACTGAAACGCGAAGCCGACCTGATGGCAACTGATTTTGTGGTTTTAATCTCCCGCGTTTCCCACTCTGAGGCGTTTAGGGGAGAGTACCGGAAGCCAGGACCCCTCGCTCCACCATTGACAGGCTGTGTGTTTGTGCACAAATGGCTTCCCTGCTGTGGGGGGATTGTTTCTTCAATGGCAAAATGAGAAATTTAGAGCAAGTTCCTGTCTCATTCTAAACATAATTCTTATTTAATAAATAGATTTATTTGAGGTAGATTTGGAGTTCTGTCAAAGGAAGCAGTCTCCATTAGTTTTCTGTGTATTTGATTTTACACAGAGAAAAGCAACACTAAGAAGATCTTTATCTTGCTTGTCCTTCCCAAGAGAAGCTGCAGGTGGCTGCTGATTCTCCATAGGAGCAGGTAGACGACACCAAATCAGGGCATTGGGGACAGAACTATGGCAACGGGCATATTTGGATTTCAAAGCTCCTGTTTTCAGTTAGTGGGCTGTACCCACTAACCAGACCTGTAGATTCTTTAAAATGGCATTATATTCTATGCATGTAGACCATAACCACAAGCTCAAATACCTACCACCAGGGGCCAGGCAGATAATGCAAATGTGTGATTCTGGACAGGTATTAGACAACAGGTAGAGCTTCAGCCTTTGGGGAAGTGAGCAGTACCTGGTCCAGGTAAGGAGATTCAGATATTGTAAGCCTTGTACCAGCCAAAGAAGAGTCTCCCTTGGAGGAGTTGGTCGCAGGCTGCCATTTTGCCATGCCCACTGTAGATTCTATGAAGATAGCTTAGTTTTTTCTCTGACGAATTAGTATAGAAGTGATTTTTAGTTAAACATAGCAAATTGAACAAATATTTTTTCTTAGCTCTCTACTGATACTCTTCTAAAATATCAATGAAGGCAATTTAATAAGGTATGAACCCACAGGGACACAGAAACCTAAAAAGGAAATAACAGCCACAAAATTTGGGAAACAGTAAGCTGATGGATGTGGGGCCAATGACAGCAGCCCAAGGAAGCTGACATTTGAGCCTGAAGGAAGGGGAAGCCAAGAAGCAAGCTTCTACATTCTGAAATCACCACCTGTCTGTCAGTTTGTTGTACTGTGGTGGCTTGCATGTTACTGTGATCCTGGAAGCTATGCCACTGGTATTTCAAATATCAGCGTGGTCATCCATGGTGGAAAGGTTTTAGCAGAGTTTCCAGACTACTGGAGACTAGAAAGAAAAGCCTGGCGATGTACTTCTAAAAATTAACCAGTGAAAATCCTAAGGATTACAACCAAATACTGTCCAATATAAAAAAAAAAAAAATAGATTGGCTTAGTTTTTAAAAAGAAGCAGATATACTCCAAGGTCTCCTATGTTACCCTTGAAAAAATATAGGCTTATTCCCTGGAGATGTTTAACTATAGGGAAACTGGACCCAGTCACAGCTGAGAACAAGGGCATTATATTGAAACCAAGGAGAATAAATCTCTTTACTTAATGGTAAGGGCCTCCCATGCCCCATTCCTAAAGTCAGATCCCAAAATGCTAACAACCAGGTTTATACCACCCAGGCAAGAGAGTGAAAAATTCTTCTCTGAGGAAACAGACCATACCAAAAGAAAAAAAGCTTACAGACACTGGAAATTTGTGGGGTTTGTCAATGCAATGGCTTAAACCAATCACCCTAAAGTGGAACTGCCCCAATCTGATGATCTCTGCCTATGTACATACCTACTGTCCTCAAGTCGATTCTGACTCACATTGACACTACAGGATGGAGTAGAACTGCCCCATAGGGTTTCCAAGGAGCAGCTGGTGGATTTGAACTGCCAACTTTTGGTTAGCAGCTGATCTCTTAACCACTGCACCACCAGGGCCCCCCATGTGCATAGAGCTTCCTTGATGCTTCACTCTAAAATCAAACCAGACAACCAAGGAAACCTCTAAAACAGTAACAGAGATCAAAACATAAACAGAAAAAAATAATCTCAGAAAAAACAAAGAAAATGCAGGAAAACAAAGTTTAAAATAATATAGCATTAATCCTTGGAGAGGTAAGGGAAGATATCACATCCATAAAACAAGAACAGAATGCTATAAAAAGGAACATTCAGAGATTCTGAAAGAGCTCTTAGATGTTAAAAATATGAAGGCCAAAAAAACTTAATAGAAGGAAGATAAAAGTGGAGGAAATCTCTCAGATAATAGAAAAAAAATCCATAGAGATAGAAAGTAGGAGAGACCATTAGAGAATCAGGCAAGAAGATCCTATATCCAAAAACTTGGACTTTCATAAAGAGAATAGAGAAGTGGAGAGAAGAAAAGGATTAAAGAAATAATTCAATAATTTTTTCCACAAATGAAAAACAAAAGTTTCCAGGACATAAAGGCCCACTGAGTACCCAGTGCAAAGAAGCAAAAAGACCTATATCAAGGCACATCATTAGAAAATTTCAGAAAACTAGGAACAAATAAATGAGCCTAAAAGGTCCAGGGAGGGATAAAGGGTTAATTACAAAGGTTCAGGCAACAGAATGGCACCAAACTTCTCAAAGCCATTTTGGATGGAAGAATAATTGCACAATGCCTTCAAAATTGAGAGAACTTTATTTCTAACCTAGAAATTTATCCTTAGCCATACTCATAATCATGTTTGAGTAGTGGAAAAAAAACACATTTTCAGACACGCAAAGTCTCAAAAAAAAAAAAGCCTCTTCTGAAGATTTTTTTTCCTAGGAGGTAACAAGACATGAGCACCATAAAAACAAACAAAAAACCAAAAAACCAAGGGTGTAACCAAGAAAGAGAAATGAAATAGGGGTTTTGCAGTGCAATGGATCACTTTTGTGTGGCCTTTCTCATCATGGTCTTATAACTTTCACCCAAGAGATTAGGCAGGACTGTGCAAGTAGGGTAACTGTGGCCCACCAAGTGGATTGGTCAGTTTTGCCATCTCACTGGGCTTGAAGTGAACCATCCCAGAGGTGGGGAAGAGAGGCTCCCACCACCAACAAGGAAGAACAGCCAGGAGCAGACCACATCCTTTAGAACCGAGATTCTTGCACTGAGAAGCTCCTAGAACCAGGAGACCGAGAGAGAGAGAGAGCTGTAACACTGAAGATGGCAAGAAGTGGTGGCAGAGAAACAGTAGCAGGAGATGGTGCAGTGGGCTTTCCAGCCCATGGAGTAAGAAAGCTGACTGCCTTTAGGCTGAGGCTTACCTGAGCAGAGTAGAGGCTCGGTCTATGGAGAAGCCTGCCTGAGAGCACGGCTGAGGAGAGACTGTCTTGATGGAAGAACTGTATCCTGAGCATTTCTGAGCCTGAACTGTAACCTGTTACTTTCCTAATAAACCCCGTAATCATGAGTATTGTCTGTGAGTTCTGTGTGGCCATTGCAATGAATTAGCGAAACCAGGGGAGAAGTAGAGAGTGTCATGTGAGGGATGATTGGTGTCAGAATTGGTAAAAATGGTGGAGAGAGGTGGCATGTCTGATCCCTGCCTCACAGGAATTAGCCTAGGGCTGTTGATCTTGAGTCTCCCCACTGTGAAGTTAGAGGAGGTCAGATGCCATCCCCATGCCAACAAAGGAAATTCCCAAAATAATGGTGAAGAAAAATACCACAATAATAGTTGGAAAGTAGATACACAGAATAACCATCTTGAGACAGAAGATTAGAAGATATGAGAAAAAGATAAAATTGAGAGACTACTGGATGTTTGAATGTTTTAAGAGGAGATAAACAGCTGTAGCAGAGTTTGGAGATGGCTTAGTAACAGACATACAGAAAAATAAAAAAAAAATTGGGCAATTATTAACATAGGGAGGAGGGACAAAAAACGGTTTTACAAAAAAGGAAATATAACCAGAGTACACTATATGGTTCAGGTAAGAATAATACTTACATAGTGAAAATGATGTAAAAATTAAATACTAACTTAGACAAAGCTTATTGTAAAATTATATTTGGAAGAAAGAAGAAAGTGGAAGGCATATGTGTGTGTGTTTGTGGGAGTTGGTGAGCAATCTGAATCATTGACTTTGATAGCCATGAGATACAAAGTTAAAAAGTAACATCTAAATTTTAAAAATAACATTTAAAAATAAGCATGTTACCATATTTTATCAAATCTGTCAATGATGAAATACGTCAATAATGAAAAGGATATCCATTATTTTACATACCTGTAAGAACAATAACAACAACAAAATGGTAATTAAATTATGATATACCACCATTTGTTAGACTTAAGATCTCGAGGTGTTCGGGGTGCAGGGAGCAGATGTATGGCTTGTAGAAATATAGCAGTGGATTCCACGAGAAATAGCTAGACTAATTCAAACTGGTTACCTCCGAGGTATTGAAACAGGGAGGGGTAGAGCAGGTGATTGCTATTTTTGTTATAATCCTTGTTGAAATGGCTGACTTTTAAAAAATATTTTATGTATAACTTTGATTAAAACATAATCATTTACAAGTACTCATGATACTGCCTTAAATGCTTTAATGAGAACTATTTAGATTAAAACATTCTGCAATTCTCATCATTTTACTACTTAAATTCAACTACAAACTAATGGGAAAACTATAAAACAATCCAAAACTACTCTAAGGTTAATATTCCCATCATCTGCTGTCTTCTGTCAAATGGAACAAAATCCAAATATAATTGCTTATTTTGTTACTCTACAGGTATTTATTTGCCTGTGCTTCTGAGATGGTGGAATCTCTTGCCTGATCCTTACTTATCGGGGCAATTTGCTTAACTGAATATGGAGCACGTTCATTTATAGACTCCTCAGCTCAGAAAAGCATCGCTTTATAAACAGAGCATAGAGACACATAGGTCATCAGTGTCCAGGTATAATTACAGGGGTTGGTTAATCACGCACTTAACTCCACTGCTTACAGACAACCCCAGATTGATTTGGACTGTACATGGGGAAAAAAAAATTTTTTTTTAAACAGTATATTATTCTCTTAAATATTCACCTAAGAAAAGGCATTTGGTTTCCCCAAATACATAAAAGAGTATCAGCATTCTACTGTTTCCCCATGGGTTTGGGGTAGTATCAGGTCCATTATAAATAACTTGTCTCTAACTCATGAAAAGAGTCTGGACCTTGGGGCAGAGCTCAGATTCTTTCTTAGCTATAGTTAGTCCACAATGCCCTATTATACACACTCACACACACAAACACACATGCTAGATGGTACCAGTAGAGGCTATCAAAAGGTCTGGAATTTTACCCTACTTGCAAACTTTCATGTTAGCCTGCCACAGTTTCATGGACACTGGAGGAAGACACAAGACTCCTGGGTCAGAGACAAAGGACTTTATTATTCACAGCAATAGCAGTAGCCAGAGTATTAACACCTGCACCCATTCTCCAAGGCCCAGTTTCCATAGGGCAATGGAAGAGGGCTAGGTGACGCCTGCACACACAGTGACTTGCATTTCAGAGGAAGAACTCCAAGCTGAGGGAATCCAAATCTTTCGTAATGGGCAGTAAACCCAATTCACATTTGTACTCTAGAGAGATCTTATCTTTATTATACTGGCCTTTGCTTCAGAGCAGAGTTTCTCAATCTCAGTACTGCTGGCATGTTGGGCTGGATAATTTTTCTTTGTGGGGAGCTGAATTGTGCATTATAAGATATCTATCAGCATTCCTGGTCATTACCCACTAGATGCCAGTAGCTCTCTCCCAGTTATGACAACCAAAAATGTCACCAGAAATTGCCAAATGTCCCTGTGGAGGATAACTTGCCCCCAGTTGAGAGCAACTGCTCCAGAAGAAGTCACTATCTTTGTCCTTCAAGGCTGTTTTACTATACAAACACCCTTGAAAAATGACGTAGAACAAAGGCAGTCAGGGCCTCTGCTTGTAAGATCTGCGGAAACAAAGGAGCCCCACGGAGAATTATCTCCCAATAGAGGTCTTGATACTTACTTTTGAAACTTGATCAGATTTTCTGGTACAGATAAATTACTTGGCGATTTGCACGTGATATTTACACACACACATACACACACACGTGCACACACACGCTTCCCTTCTTTATGGTCCTTTGACTAAAACTATAACATGAATCATTTAGATGAAGGGAAATGAGTCTGAAGAAATTAACTAGGTATGGACTGAGAGGGAGTGTATGTAGGTATTATTTAAGCTGAGCCAAGTAGTATACTATAGCTGCATTTCCTTTCTTAGGCAGGAATTTTTTCCTTCCCTGGGTTGGTCTTTTATTCCCCATTTCATACTTTCCCCCTAGATAACTCCTCTGCTTTGAAGTTAAACAGACCTGAATTCAAATCCCAACTCCTTAGCTATGTAACCATGGCCAAATGATTTTACATATGTGAGATCATTTTCTTTCTTTACACAAAGTGAGGATGATAAGACCTATCTTACAGGCTGTCATCACAATTATATGAGATAAACATGCCTACTACAATGTCTGGCACTTGGCAGGTACTTCGTAAGTGGTAAACAAAAACACCAAACCCGTTGCCGTTAAGTCAGTTCCGACTCATAGTGACCCTACTGGACAGAACAGAGTTGCCTCTAGTGGTTTCCAAGGAGTGGATGGTGAATTCAAACTGCCAATGTTTTGGTTAGCACCCATAGCTCTTAGCCACTGCACCACCAGAGCTCCTAATAATAAATGGTAGTGATTCTTTAATAAAGGAGCCCTGGTGGTGCAGTGGCTAAGCACTTGGCTGCTAATCAAAGGGTCGGCGGTTCAAATTCACCAGCTGTTCTGTGGGAGAAAGATGTGGCAGTCTGCTTCCATAAAGATTTACAGCCTTGGAAACTCTTTGGGGCAATTCTACTCTGTCCTATAGGGTCGTTATGAGTCAGCATTCAACTCAACTTTGGGTTTTGTTTTTTTTTTAATTTAATACCCACCATTCGCCTATCAGTTTGTCATATTGCGGTGGCTTGCTCATTGCTATGGTACTAGAAGCTATACCACCAGTATTTCAAATACCAGCAGGGTTACCCATGGTGGACAGTTTTCAGCAAAACATCCAGATTAAGACAGGCTAGGAAGAAAGGCCTGGCAATCTACTTCTGAACATTAGCCAATGAAAACCCTATGAGCCACAACAGAATATTGTCTGATACAGTGATGGAAACAATCAAAAAAAAAAAAAAATCACTAGAGAAGGACATTGTGTTTGGTAAACTGGAAGGCCAGCAAAAATTAGGGAAACTCTCAATGAGATGAATTGATACAATGGCTGCAACAATAGATTCAAACATAAAGTTGGCGCAGGACCTGACAACGTTTCGTTCTGTTGCATATGGGGTTGCCATGAGTTGGAGCCAACTCGACGGCAATTAACAACAACAATTGTTTAATGAACATCACCATTCTGGTATGACCCTGTAATTGTTCTTACCGTAATGGAGCCAGCCAATGGGTTTTACATTAATTTTTCCACACTCTCACTTAAATTTTCACTATATTTATAACATAACTGTTTAGGGTACCCAAAACCCAGTGCCGTCGAGTCGATTCCGACTCATATAGAACAAAAGTCACCAGACCTCAGACAGAATGACCACAAGACCTGACCTCTCATGCCAACCAAATGAACTAGACAATCCTCACTCCATTACCAATAGAGTTAAAGAGGAAAGCAATTTTGATCGTTTGCTACCTGGTTTTATTTCCTTCGAGCCGACATCAATTTGTTGATATTGCCCAGCTTTTACTAGTCTGTTTAATCATTCTCTCTTGCATACCAGTTACCAGTTACCATTCAAGTTCGACTCATGGTGACTCCATGTGTGTCAGAGTATAACTATGCTTCACAGTATTTTTCAATGGCTGGCTTTTTGGAAGTAGATTGCCAGGTCTTTCTTCCAAGGCACCTCTGGGTGGACCTGAACCCCCAAGCTTTCAGTTATCAGCCAAGTGTGTTAACTGATTGCAATAGCCAGGAATTCCCTCTCTTGCGTAGTTGCATTTTATTAAGCTAGGGCTCTTAAGTCAAAAAATCAAGCTTTGCAGAAACCTTATCCAAGGCTATTCAAGTATTATCAGAGATCAGTTCCCCCGCCCAGCTTGCTTTACTTGTGATCATCGAACTTATTCCTAAAGAAACACCAATCAGATTTGGCAATTGTTGAGTCTGTGATTAACAAAGAGGTTTCTCTTTTGGTAATAACACTGATTTTCTCTTGATATTTGCCGTTTTGACTTTGGAATATAAATTAATCTTGGTTTCTGAGGTTATTAGTTGTGATAGATACATGATGATTACTTTTCTTGGTCTAAAAATATAAATATTTAATTAGAGCTTCACAGAAGACTGAAAATTCCATTTTCCCTTGGGGTGGGGAAATACCTATAACTTGAGTTTATGAGAAATTATTAGTTATAGCTAATCCCAGATAATAAATAGGATTTTTGAAAGTTGTGTGATTTTTAACACATTAGGCTTTTCCTCAGAAAGGCTATGCTTGCAGAAAGTGCCTGTGGAATATTTAAGCAACAATTTCACTGCCTCACTGCTAAGACAAATACAACTGAGGAGACCACCTACGCAATTTACTGGATTGGGAAAAAATATGAAAATGAAATATCATAGTCAGAGGACCGGTGGCAATCTCTAGTGACTTTTTCCTATTCCCAAGAGCCTGGGAATCTTATTTAATCCCTCCTCACCTGAATTCCAATCCTCTATTTAGGACTATAAGAAATCTTGTTGAATTGTGTCAAGAAGCATAACTGACTTTTTTTTGCATCATTTAGCCAGAATTAACACCACTCAGTCCCTTTTATGGAGCCCTGGTGGTTAAGAGCTTGGCTGCTAACCAAAAGGTTGGCAGTTCAAATTCACCAGCCGCTCCTTGGAAACCCTATGGGGCAGTTCTGCTCTGTCCTATAGGGTCGCTACGAGTCAGAATCGACCCGACAGCAACGGGTTTGGTTTGGTTTTGGATTAGTCCCTTTTATAAGTAAGCACACACACACACAGAGCTAAAAGCTCATTGTTCTGCTGGCCTAAGAAAGTCAATACACACAGTGCAAATATTTGAATTGCATTTATATAAGCAATTCCCTTATGAAAAATAAATTCCAACCATAACAATTTTAAGGATACTAAAGGAGAGCGTATCACAGCATTTAAAAACAAAAAACTCCTTTTCTAAATGAAGGACTTATTTCTAGATAAAAAGCCCAAGCTGATACTCTTTACTGTTATCAAACTTTGTTTGTATCTCACAGCTAACTCCAACCCATCCTCCTCTCCAAGGCTGTTTATTAAAAGTATTCCGTTTTTCATGATAAAGAAAGGGCTCAACCCAATGGCTAGTCTTTGAAGGAATACTAGGAAGAACTGAAGGGCATTTTGTTTTGTTTTGTTTTTAAGGTCATCCAGCCACACAGCACCTCAAAGAGTTCAACTAACATATATAGTAACAGCATGGAGCAGATTAACACAAAATTTAAAAGGAAAGAAAACCAGTCGGAATTGGTTTATACATATTTTTTAAAAGGTATGGAGATTACCTGATCGACTGGAACCTCAACCTGAGTATCTTCATCTTCTTGGACTTCTGCTGCCCCCCGCATTTCAGATCTCTCAGCTCCAGCTTTGAAAACGCCTTCATCTAGTGAAACACACACACAGTGAAAATCAAAATCCAATTGCGACATCGTGTGGTTCCATGTTGAAATTACAATCAAATAGCTAATGGAGATTATTTTTTTAATAGGCATTTTGGTTCCCCTTCTTATTGGTAGGATTTTTGTACCCCCTCGATTTTTCCACATTTTCATTGGCAAAAGTTCAGTGGCCAAAACAAGGTGAACCAGCAGAAGACAGCTCTGTCCCAGACTTCTCCTAACGCTTCAGCTACTGATTTAAGAATACAACTCTATTATGATAGAGTTATTTGGAGCCCTGGTGGTGCAGTGGTTAAGAGGTATGGTGAGCTACGGCTGCTAACCCAAAGGGTGGCAGTTTGAATCCACCAGCCGCTCTTATGGGACAGTTCTACTCCGTCCTGTGAGGTCGCGATGACTCAGAATCGACTAAACAGGAAAGGATTTGGTTTTTGGTTTTATAGAGGTGTTTAGAGGGAAGGACTCCATACCTATTAGCTCAATTCCCCCCTCTTATCCTTGAAGAGGTGATGATAATTGGTGCTTTAAAATAAAACCTTCAGAAATCTTCCTTTCCCAAAAGAATGCTCTCCACTCAATATAACGTATTGGAATAATTCTCCCTACTCAGACTGGTGTACACACTGTGCTGCAACAGAATCATAGAATTGACTTTTTGCATCTCACAAAGATCAATATCTTTTCTTTTTCAGATTTTCACAGCCTATGACTTAAAATCCTTAATTATAAAATGGAACGTAAATGTCTAAGATTTTGGGTTAAGTTTGTTCAACTTACTTTCCATATTCCATGGAAAGCAATGATAGCTGCTTTCCATATTTGAAGTAGTTTTAATGTCTCCCTCTTGGTCTTCTCTTCCCCGGGCTAAGTAATCAAAGAATCACAGAACCATTTGTCATTCTCTCCATTTATGTGCCTTAAGACAGATTTGATGCTTAAACCATTCTCACAGATGTTTTCTTCGCCCAATTTTTAAAAAATTTCCAGGGATGGAGATTTCACCTCCTTGCCTGGTAATCTATTGTGGCATTTCATTACCCTTACAGTCCGGAAAATATGTTTTTCTCTTTTGCCCCAAACTCCCCTCTATTATTCTAATGGCAGCTTGTTTCCAAAGAATTATGTAGCATGGTTCACATTATAAGTTAAAGTTACCAAGTCACTCTTCCTTAATTATAAAATACATACATTGACATTTACAGGACCAATGACCTGTAAGGCACAATGAGGGCCACTGCGAATGAGATGCAGATATTTCCCTCAAGTTGCTTACTGTCCAATGAGAAGACAGCAATCTGAGGTAAGAAGTATGTACTTTAACAGTTAAGCTATAGCAGAATGTTATGGAAGCTTAGAAGATACAGCTAGGTGAGAGGAAGGAAGGAAAGAGGAAGGGAGGGAGGGAAGGAAGGAAAGAAGGAAGGAAGAGAGAAAGGAAGAAAAAAGGAAGGAAGGAGGGAAGAAGGAAGGAAGGAGGAAGGAGGGAAGGAATTAGAGAAAGGAAGGAAGTGTGAGGGAAGAGGGAGAGAGAATGAGGAAGATAGAAAGAAGGAAGGTAAGAGAAAGAAAGGAAAACCAAACTCAAGCCTTTTTGTTTTTCCCTGGAAAAACCAATCTCTTTTTTAATTACATTTTTGTAACTCTTTACTAGATGTTGGCTTCTCAACTCTCCTTTTTAAATTTGGAGATAACATAGTTATCCTCAAAGCTGATTATTGTCGTTAGATTAATTCACAAGGATTAATTCATTTTGAGAATTATCTACCGCAATCACTTAATCCCAGACTGGTTTTCCTATTATCCAACAAAGTCTTTGCACCCAGTGAGTCTTTCCTTCCATCAACTCTTGTATGCTCAAGTAATCCAAACCAATTTTTTATTCATTAGAGTTTGCTCAATTAAATCATCCTATTTTTTTTTATGCATATGAAACCTATATGCATAGGAAACCCTGGTGGTGTAATGGTTAAGTGCTACGGCTCCTAACCAAGAGGCCATCGTTCAAATCCACCAGGCGCTTCCTGGAAACTCTATGGGGCAGTCCTACTCTGTCCTATAGGGTCGCTATGAGTTGGAATCGACTCGACAGCAGTGGGTGTGGCTTTTTTGTTTATATGCATATGTACATATATATATACATCCAGGATATACTACATAGTCATTACCAAATCATGATTTCAGCACTGGCAGCTACTTTGGATTATCTCTACAACTAATTCTCCTCAATGGCACAGCCCACAAGGCATGTCCAAGGATTGTGGACTCTGTCATGTCTTACACCTGAAGACAGGGATCTGAAATGCAATTGCAGCCAAAAGCTCAGCAATATCAGGAGAAAGAATATGGGAAATAGAAAATGTTGCGATGTGCTCATATATGTAGGGCTAGGGTAAACGCATAGAATTTTGGTCATGTACTCAAGAAAGCAACTCTGGAGCTAAGAAAAGTACAGTGAAGGGCAGTTCAGGGCTTAGGGAAATAGGTTACCATTATTTTGTCCTAAAGGAGGAAAAGTAGAAGAAGAAACTCAAGACTATAAAATTGGAGTCAACAGGGATAAAGTAAGCCAATATTTGTTTCTCCATCAAATTCTGGAACTTGGAACTCAAAGAAAGTAATGACGGTGGTGTTAGCTGCTACTGAGTTGGCCTCGATCCATGGTGACCCTATGCACCAGGGAAAGCAACAGTGCCCAGTTCTGCACCTCCCACATGATCAGCTGCTGATCAGACAATGCTCCACTGTGATCCATAGGATTTTCATTGGCTAATTTTTCTGAAGTAGATCACAGGCCTTTCTTCCTAGTCCACCTGGGTCTGCAAGTGCTGCTGAAACCTCTTCAGCATCATAGCAACACACAAGCCTCCGCTGACAGATGGGTGGTGGCTGCACTTGAGGTGCACTGTCTCGGAATCAAACTGGGTCTCCCGCATGGAAGGCGAGAATTCTACCATTGAACCACCAGTGCCTCACTGAAAACAATGGTAGAAACAGTAAAAATAGATTCTGACTTATATTCATGTGTAGTTCATACCCTGAGAATTCACAAAGGCAGAAAGGGACAGATTTCAAAAGAGGATTAGATAATTTATCAAATGTTACCTCCAAAGCGGATTAAAAAGAAAAATTAGTTACGTTTGACATTGACTTCTACCCTCTGAAATTACCTTACGAGGCAACAATCATGCCTATCCACAAATGGTCCCTTAAGCCAACCCTCAGAGACAGATGCTAGATCGTGTGGACTGTAGTTGTGACGAATCCACATGGCTTTTTTAGATGACTTTTGCATCCAAGTGTTGGTCTTGCTTATAGAGAGACTAGAAAGAGGAACCTGTAGATACTGAAGGAATATAGTCTTAATACTCAGAGCCAATGAAATGTTTAACTGTATCCAAGCAGAGCTATGAATGGTTTGCAGATCTGTTTTAGAATAAACATTTTACCGGAGGAGAGTAAGATCGATAATAACAACAACAACAAAAAATTTAAAGGGCATTGGGATGTAAAATGGCAACCATAAGGATATAAACGGTGAAGAGACAAATCAACAAGGCTCGACACTGTGTACACCAGAGACAGAGAAGGCACAGATAAAAATGTTTGCCTGAGGTGTGTGTACATGTGTGGGGGAGAGTTGCTCATCAGTGAACTGAGATACATAAGACATCTCCTTGAGCAGCACAAAGCAAGAAACAAAGGTCAGAAAGTGATTCATAGGAACAAAGAGGGACGAAAAGAGGAAGAACAGCTAGAAAGTTACTTTGTGATAAGGGAAGCCTACTAGGATTTTAAGTTTTACTACAAATGTTATGTAAAATTAAGAGTAGAGTAATATGAACTTTCAGAGAAAACCAGTATTTTTAAGATAGCATTTTTCTCATTATAAATTACTTATATAATACATATGCATTTTAGAAAATGAATAAAATAAATATCCTTCTAATTCTGTGATCTAGAGAAAACCACTATTGGTAGTTTTTTTCTCTCTCTTGCTCTCTTGTTCTTTCTTTCACTTCACACACACTATTCATTGAACTGGGATCTTATTATGTACATAATTTGCAGTTTGTTTTTTTACTTTAAAATCATATCATGAACATTTCTCATGTAATTACATGTTATTTGAAAAAAATGATTGACTACATAAGGAGTTAACCCACTCTCGTCAAGTCGATTCCAACTCATACAACTTTATAGGGCAGAGCACAACTGCCCCGTAGGGTTTCCAAGGCCATAAATCTTTATGGAAGCAGACTGCCACATCTTTCTCCCAAAAAGCAGCTGGTGGGTTCAAACTGCCAACCTTTCAGTTAGCAGCCAAATGCTTTGACCACTGTACCACCAGGGCTCACTTACATATGGAAGGAGCATGCTATAATTAATGGATGACACTGAATAGGGAAAACTAGGAGTTTTTGAATGAATAGGGTAGGTTTTATTTGTTGATTGATTGGAAAATAAGTAGTAAGAACTACTGTATAAAAGTGTCTGGGAAATATGAAACGGTTGCTCTTTAAGGGCTTAACATCTGGTGAAGAAATATCACAGGGATATTGGTTATTTATCTTTCCATGTATATATCCTGTAACTTCTTTCCCCTTTCATGAGTCACTGTTTTCCTAAGAGTAAGCACGGTAACTGCACAAAATAGGTCCTCAATAAATGTTCACTGAAATGTAAGACAAAAGACAAATCCCCAGCTTTATTGGCTCTTTTTACAAGTTGATTGCTTTCCTGATTGGGAGGTGTGGAACCCCTTGGTCCTGGTCCTGAGAGCAGGACCACATCTGAGGCCAATGAGTGGGGGCAACCCAACTAAGACGAATCATTTAGGGCCCTGATGCTGACTAAGCTTCAGGAGGCTTAGTGAGGCCAATAAAAGCCCGGAAAGATGGCAGCTCACTGGAGCTTCCTGGGCTGAAGAGTGTGAACATTTTGCTCTTGGAGGAGAGGTGAGTACGTCCCCTGGGGACATGGAAGCTCTGTGCTAAAGACCCCACCGACCCTTGCCAATCCCTGTTCCAGGGTGGAGACATCAGCCAGGGGGATAAAAGATTGGAAATTGATCAGAAGGAGCTGGTACCAGAAGCTGCAGAAACCCTGGACCTGGGCTCCAGCAGAGGCCGGGAGAAAGTGGAAGCCAGCGTCCACTCAACAGAGAATTGGCCTGAGAGGAGTGGGCTGGGAACTGTAACGTGCTCAGGGCTGCAACAGCACCAGAAGCAGCAGAGACCACAAGCAGCCTGGGCAGTGGCAGAAACTAAGCTCAGGGAGGGCCACCCGCTGAGGCTGAGTGCACCCCGCTTAGGGATTACCTTCATCTGCTTCAAGAGTTGTCATGACGTAGGCCCAGGGCTCTCCCAAGGCTGGACCAGCAGCAACTGGGACAGGGTCAGCCAAGAGAAGCCACAGAGAGAGAGAGAATTTGGTGCCTAAAGCAAGGTGCACCAGCTGACATCTAAGACGTGCTGCTCGGTGACGTAAGAGTGAACGTGGATTTCCCACCATGAAACTGTTATTTAAGAGTGAACGCTGATTTCTATTTGTTGTCTGCTATCTACTTTCTTCCCATGGTGAAACTTTTATTTACTGCTGGTCCTCTGGTTCAGCTTCCGAGTGCTAATCCAAAGGTTGGTGGTTCAAACCCACCAACCGCTCAGTGAGAAAAAGACCTAATAATCTGCTCCTGTAAAGATTACAGCCTAGGAAACCCTATGGGGCAGTTCCACTCTGTCCTATAGACTCACTATGAGTCGGAATCGCCTGCGACAGCACACAGGAGGGAGTACTGCTACTAATCGGGGTCCTCATACTGGTAGTCTTATGGTCGCTTAGGATTTTAAGGCAACCCGTGCATGTGCAGGGCACTCCTCAGTGGCTCCCTCCATCTCCCCATCACCCACTCTTCCCATCATACATTCTTCCCAATATTTAATTCTCTTCCCCAAAACTCACCCCTGGGCAATCAGGAACCCTGGTTTTGATACAGTTAGCTTGCCTACATCCTCAGCCTCTTCACTGCATGCTGCCTCTGTTTCCTCTCATAGGAAACCTCACCAACCATGTTTCTCCCTATCCCATATCCTACCACTGGAGTAATTTCAATACTCATGGGATAAGCCATTCTACACCCTGGCCTGAGTACTTTTGACTTTTTCAACTCCATTGACTGTCCTCCTCAACTCCACCTTACCACACATTCTTCTCACCATATTGAGTGGCTCCAATCCAGGTTCTTAAAGCACAGTCCATGTGCAGTCAGGACCAAAGAGCTTGTAGGTCACGGTACCATTGTGCCATTTCATGTCTAGTGCCTATGAACTTGATCCCCAGTTTGCTGCTTCTACCCTTGTCCGTCTGTGGCTGCTTGTTGGAGTCCTAGTCATGGTTCAAAATCCTACTCAGCCGTCAAGATCTCTGATCTCATGCCTTACTACCTCCAAACCCAACAGAACCAAAGGTCCCTCCTATGCACCACTTCCTTACTCGCATACTTCATATATCACACTGACCCTTAAAAATTTATTTTGCCAATTCTGTCTCCCTCTGCTAGATGACACGCTCCTTCAGGCACACCAGTTACCAGCTGCCATTGAGTCCACTCTAATAGCAACACCATGTGTTTCAGAGTAGAGCTGTGCTCCATAGGGTTTTCAATGGCTGATTTTTTTTTGGAAGTAGATTGTCAGGCCTTTCTTCCAAGGTGCCTCTGTGTGGACTTAAACTTTCAACCTTTGGTTAGCAGCCAAGCACATTCACTGTTTGTACCACCCAGGGACTCTCCTTCAAGCATAGACCATAAATTTTGTCTTGTAAGTACTTTGCCTAGAACAATGTCAACTACATAACAGGTTTTGAGATGTTTGTTAAACTGAACCAACAATATAAGGCATTGTATAAATACAAAACTTTTGGCATTGCATAGAAGTGTTATTTGTCCTAGAATTTGTATGTGTATATGCTTTATCCAGGGCCAAGATCAGTGGGCCACTGTGAGTGTTCAGAAGTAAATCAGGCTTTAAACCAGGTTATTAAAATCATTCAGCACCAAAGAATTGCCACCAAAATCCAAATTTCAGTGGGAAAGAATTTCAACAATAACATAAGAATATGTTCTATTTCTGTCAATGCTGTAGTAAAACACAATTGAAGACGCACTCCATGGAAGAAGTCAAAGATAAAACATTAAAAAGGGAAACACCTGCATACAAAGATAGATCACACAAGGAATTTGCAAAGGGTATTATGTTTTTTGCCTAGGGTAATATTCAAGCACTTCAAACCTCACCCCTTATCCTTTACCATTACAGCTAGCTCATAGTAAATTGGTGAATTTAGATCATAATGGCAATTATTTTGCATAATGGTTGTATAGTTATTGCTATAGCAACCTCAGACATCCTAACCATGACTCACTAAGAGTAGGTGCCACCTAGGGTAGAGGTCCCTTCTACCAGTCCCTGGAGAAGGACATCATAAGTGGTAAAGTAGAGGGTCAGCGAAAAAGAGAAATACCCTCCTCAACAAGATGGACTGACACAGTGGCTGCAACAATCGACTCAAACATAACAATGATTGTGAGGATTGGTGCAGGGCCGAGCAGTGTTTTTGTTCTGTTGGACATGGGGTTGCTGTGAGTCAGAACCAACTCAAAGGCACCTAAAAACAACAACAAGGGTAGAGGTGTTTAGCCTCCAATGGGGTATAGAAGTAGTGTTAGTGTCACTCCGGGTTTTCATACAAATTACAAGAATTTATTCTTTCTCAGTCTCGATGCAAACAGGTAAGTGATACTTTTTGCCACAGACTGCCCATCTGAGAACATCCAACATGCCAATAATAAACAGCACATATTCAAGATTTCTTCTAACCTCCCTTTTAATAAGCCATAGTACAATTTTCAAGTATTCATTGATTTATTTGTCTAAGTGTCTTGGCCATTTGGCTTTCTCCCAAATTAATTGTATATGGTAAGTGTAATAACAGAATGCATGCATACAATATAAGAGCAAACTCTTCTTCTACAGGTATGAAAGCGGGTTCCTGGATAGAGCGATAATAGGTGGCACCTCATCTCGGAATGCCCTGACCCGCGGAGCACCTAATACTTCGCTGTCTGGAGTTACTGTCTCCATTCTTTGCTCCCGTTCATTTTAATCTACCTAATCTACTCGTAAAGATGACTGTTCTTGTCATTTATCAATGACCTCGATGGCCATCTTTATACTCTTATTTGATTCCTTTGCAGTTTTCAACATAGTCGATCTCTTTTACTCCCTTTCTCTTTCCCTCTTCTCTCTCTTCTGAAGCTAATCAGTTGGACTTAAAATGGGGAGATTATCCTGGATTATTTGGAGGCGGGTAGTGTAATCACAAGGGCCTTTCCAAGTGATAGAGGAAGGCAGGGAAGTCAGAGTCAGAGTGATACAGTGTGAGAAAGACGTGATCGGCCATTGCTGGCTTTGAAGATGGAAACGGTCCATGAGTCAAGAATGCGGGCAGCTTCTAGAAGCTGAAAAAGGCAAGGACACAGATTCTTCCCTAAGGAATGCAGTCCTGCCTACACATTTTTAGTCCAGTGAGACCCATTTCAGACTTCTGATCTCCAGAACTGTAAGATTATAAATTTGTATGGTTTTAAGCCACCAAGTTTGTGGTAATTTGTTATAGCAGCGACAGGTAACTAACACATCACATGTCTAAAAATTATCATCTAGAGAGACTATCAGGGCACTGTTATTGTTGTCAGCTGCCACTGAGTCAACCCCTGGCTTATGGCGACCCAATGAACAATGGAACAAAATACTGCCTGGTCCAGACTGTTGTGGCCCATAGAGTTTACATTAGCTGATTTTTGGAAGTAGATCACTGGGCCTTTCTTCCTAGTGTTTTAGCCTAGAAGCTGCTGAAACCTGTTCTGCATCATAGCAACACATATGACTCCACTGACAGGTGGGTGGTAGCTGAGCTTGAGGTGCACTGGCTGAGAATCAAACCCAAGTATCCCTCATGCCTGCCTGCTGCCATCGAGTTGATTCCAACTCATAGTAACCGTATAGGACAGAGTAAAGCTGCCCCATAGGGTTTCCAAAGAGCGGCTGGTGGATTCGAACTGCTGACCTTTAGTTTAACACAAGTAGCTCTTAACCACTCCGCCACCAGGACTCCATGGAAGGGGAAAATTCTACCACTGAACCACTAGTGCCACCCAGGGACTCCATCAGGGTAGTGGCCACTCCACATTCTCTGACTCCTACAGACACCTCTGGGCCAGGGCAGACAACTCACACATACTTTGCTCTTCCAGCTAGTAAGGCAGTGGTCAGAAGACCCTCCCGTGAGCCCATTGCCACTTCCCTAACTGTTATTCCATCTCTTATCCACTCCCCTAAACCTGTTGCTGTCTAGCCAATTCTAACTCATAGTGACCCAATAGGACAGAGTAGAACTGCCCCACAGGGTTTTCAAGGCTGTAAATCTTTATGGAAGCAGATGGCCACATCTTTCTCCCACAGAGCGGCTGGTAAGTTTGAACCACTGACCCCTCGATTACCAGTCCAGGGCTTAACCACTGCACCACCAGGGCTCCCTCATATCCACTCCCCTACTAGGTGCAAAACACCACCACCTCTAGACACCCACGTATCTGCCCAAAGAAAAGGAATGAGATGTTGAAGTTTTCTCCTGCCCTAAAATCTTTGTAATGAAAGCCATTCGCTAACAAAGAGCAAGGATATATTTGATACACAATACTGCTCTCATTCAATTACTACACTAAGGATCAAATTCAATGCTTGGATGCACACTGCACTCAAATTCAGCTCTAATCTTTTCTCTGTGAATCATGAATAGACATTTTAGTTGTATATTACACAATAAAGCAATAACAAACACTCTAGCAAAAAATAAAAATGCTTCTCAATTATTTTTCACTTATCCCTTATGAATTTTATTGCCTAAAAAAAAAAATGAAAGCAGAGCTGGTGAGGCAGGGCAGTCATATCATCACTGTGTGGTTCAAAATAAATATGAATCTGTTTCTCCTATGAGGCGCTCTGGTGGCGCAGTGGTTAAAGTGCTCGGCAGCTAACCAAAAGTTCGGCGGTTCGAACCCACCAACCACTCCATGGAAGAAAGATGTGGCAGTCTGCTTCCATAAAGACTGACAGCCTTGGAAACCACCTGGGGCAGTTCTATTCTGCCCTATAGGGTCACTCTGAGTCAGAATTGACTCCATGGCAGTGAGTTTTTGGGCTGGTATTCCCTACAGAAACGAGAAACAGATGCTTGTGTGTTTTTAATCTTTCTGCAACTGTAAGAGCTGAAATGAAAGCATTGCCTCATTTCAGCACATCGGTATTTCAATTTAGCGACACTAGAATTCTTTATGCTCTCAACATAGACAGGCTATTAAATAATAAATGAATAATGCATTCAAGTAATTGTTGATAATCAGGATTTAAGCCCACCGATCTTATTCAAAGGATACTTTCTCACCAGAATTACTAAAAGTCATTTTAACAATAATATTGTAAACCATATTTTAATGTGTTTAGTGTTTGAAAATGATTGAAGTTTAGTGGGCTAAATAAGGAAAAAATAACATAATGCTTTAGGGTAATCTTAGATATCTATTAACTGGAAGCTCGATATGTAAGCAACTATAAACATTTTACTGTGATTTACCACTGAGACCGCCTCATCGAAATGTTAAATCAAATTAAAAATAATGTTTATAAATAGCTCATTAAATCCAGTAGATTACTTAAAAAAAAAAAAAAAGTAGGGGACAAAGCATTGATGGCTTTGAGTATATAAGATAATACTCTAAGAAGAAGAATAAAAGTAGACCTATTTACAAGGAAAATCATCTACTCATTCTGTGTCGTATCAGTCACCAGAGGCAGAATTAAAATTGGGAAGAAATCTGTATAAACGTGATTTTCATTAACTTAATGTGATCTGCACTCCTATGTGAAAATATATTGCATTTCTAACGTAACTCTTCATGCATGTAGATTCTGGCCTCACATCTCACTGGAAATTAAAGAAAGCACTTCTAGAAAGCTGGCCCAGTATGAAGCAGTCTTTCTGAAGTTTAGCAAGTAGACAGGAAGGGCAGATTCCTAGGTAATTAACACTGCCTCATGGAAGGATATATTAGCTAACCATCCTCTGATCCCTGTTACAACTTGTACAGCATCCCTCCTCACACCCACCTGAATTAAAGTATATTATCGTAAGGAGCGATGGTGGCGCAGTGGTTAAAGCACTCAGCTGCCAACCAAAAGGTCGACGGTTTGAACCCACCAGCCCTTCCATAGGAGAAGAGCAGGAGATCTGCTCCTGTAAACATTACAGCCTAGGAAACCCTATGGGGCAGTTCTACTCTGTCCTCTATGGTCACGATGAGTCGGAATCGACTCGACGGCACATAACAACAATAATACCGTTAGGGTGAATTGAAAACTAATCAAATAACATCTAATGTTCTAAGTACATCTAATTTAGTAAAGGGATATAACGCAAATGTTTTTTAATCACTAATCTTCTCCATATGTTTCATTAAAAAAAAAAAAATTCCATAAACTCAAGTGGAAACTCCTTACAGAATCAAAAATATCACACGTGATGTTTTTGACAATTTACATTACATAAAAATAATATTATCCACACACTTACTCAGGCTCAGTCTTCGTAACTGCAGAAAATTTCCAGCTTCTATCTATTCCCTCGCCCCCACCCCAGGGAATTAAATTAGTATGTTCTGCAATTGAGGTATAAATTTGACTATTAAGTCTTTGGATAGACTTGATTTTACCCACGATGGTTATTTTACCTTGACTTTAAATAAATGTGAAAATATATATATATTTCTAAGTGTAGATACAAAGCAAAAGTGGGATTATTACCACTGATTTTCCTGGATCACAGGTAATTGAGTTCTTATTCCTACAAACCCATTTTATTCCGTTTAGATACAGATGTTTTAGATTTTCATCAAAATCAGAAATATTCTGAGTACAAAGAGTAAAGCACAAATTTATACCATGTAAAATTCATGACTTTTAACTCTTTTATAACCTACATCAATTTTGATATAATTTCTAAAGTTTATATCAGATATGTGAGACTAAGAATAATATTGTGTGCCTTAGAGTACCCAAAAAACCAAAACCAAACCCACTGCCGTCGAGTCGATTCCGACTCATAACTACCCTATAGAACAGGGTAGAACTGCCCCATAGGGTTTCCAAGGAGTGCCTGGTGGATTTGAACTGCCAACCTTTCAGTTAGCAGCCGTAGCTCTTAACCACTACACCACCAGGGTTTCCAGTTACTTAATAAGTGGCCTGAAATTCACAATTCCTGTTCTTAATTCTCATTAGTCCAACTACCTCCATAAGACCTTGCACATTCCCATCTATCAACCAGCCAGCAGTACTTTAACTACTTCTCTACTCTAGAAAATTCATCATGGTCCTTGGATACAGAGTCCTTGCATGTAACAGAAACATATAATACTACCCATACATTTCACAATTTTTTGTTCATTCACTCATTTATAAATTTTTCAGTTTTTTTGTTCATTCATTCATTTATTATGCAAACCTTTGCTAAGTCTCTTCATGCTCAGGCATGTGCTAGGCACTGGCCACAGAAAGCCAAACAGTGCACTGACCCCAAGACGCTCATTATCGAGTGGAGGAGTTAAAAGGCAGGGCATTCCAGCCAGAGAGATCAGCATACACAAAGGCTTGGATGCACTGGGATACAGGGTGTGTTCCAAGAACTGCAGGCAGATCAGCATAGCTATAGCAAGCTTGCAGGGCTGGGAGTGACAGGCTATGAGGCTGGCGGATGAAGAAGACCTTGTCTGATATGACCAAGAGTTTGAAGTTGATCTCAAAGATGATGGAGAGCAACTGAGGAACTTTAAACAGGGAGCAAGGCACATAGGGCCAGAAGACTATTCTGGAAATAGGGTTGCCTGGGCAGATGAGTGCAGGATTCATTGTGGGTGTGATTGTTAAGGTTGTGTGTCAAGTTGGGTGGGCCATGATTATCAGTGGTTTGGCAGTTATGATGAAATTTGGAAGTCATATAATGATATAGGAAACCCTGGTGGTGTAGTGGTTAAGTGCTACGGCTGCTAACCAAGAGGTCAGCAGTTCGAATCTGCCAGGCGCTCCTTAGAAACTCTATGGGGCAGTTCTACTCTGTCCTATAGGGTCACTATGAGTCGGAATCGACTCAATGGCAGTGAGTTTGGTTTTTGTTTTTTTTTTTTTTGGTTTATAATGATATAATCACCTCCATGATGAAATCTGATATAATGCGATTACCTCCATAATGGGATCTGCTGTGAATAGCCAGTCAGTTGAAAGGGAGTTTCCTTGGGGATGTTGCCTGCATCCAATATTGTTGTTGCTGTTGGGTGCCATTGAGTCAATTCCAAGTCATAGTGATCCTACAGAACAGAGCAGAACTGCTCCATAAGGTTCCAAGGAGCAGTGGTGGGTTCAAACTGCCAACCTTTTGGTTACCAGCCTGAGCTCTAAACGACTTAGCCAGCAGGGGATCCAATATAGGTGGACTTTCTGGCAAGACTCTCAGGCTTTTGCTTGCTCTGGATCCTGCAGCTGACTCCTGTTCATCTGACCTCCGGTTCTTGGGACTTGAGCTAGCAGCTTACCTGCCAATCTTGGGATTCTTCGGCCTCTACAATCTTTGAGCCAGTGGACTGTCAGCTTACCTGCCGATCTTGGGATTTGTTGGCCTCTGCAGCCTGTGAGCTAGAGGCCTGTTGTATGACCTGCCAATCTTGGGTTCACCAGCCCTTGCAACAAAGTCAGTTAGGAGAAGCTTCCAGCCTGACCCACTGACTTGGGACTTCCCAGCCTCTACAACCACATGAGCCACTTCCTTGATATAAATCTCTCTATATAGAGAGAGAGAGAGAGAGAGAGAGACGCTTCACTGGTTTTGCTTCTCTAGAGAACCCAGCCTAAGACAGTGGGTGTGTGTGGAAGGGGAAATATGATACTACTCAAGGCCATCTATTGACGATATTGCCAAGGCAGATCCAAGTCAGAATAAAGACACAAATAGAGATTGTAATAAAGAAAGGCATGTGAGTCAGACTGAAGGGACACAAAGGTAATGGTGAAGTAGGAGAGCAATAAAGTTGGTAGCCTGGAGAATTCAAAGAAATGGAGTGGTAAATAAATGAAGTGGGAAATAAAGAAAGTTGGGAGGTTCGGAAGCAAAGAAGGCTGCATTCAGCACTGCCATCTTAGTGGGACAAGCACTGCTCATTGGGGTCACTGTGCTATAGTAGACACTGCAGGTCCTGAATGCAAAGGCAGTGAGACGGACAGGAGGGGACATAAGAGACACTGAAAGGTTGTATTAACAGATCTCCAGGACTCCTTGGATGTGGAATATGAGAGAGTTGGAAGAGTTGAAGGAGGACTCTAAGGTTTATCTTGGCTATCTAAGTGGTTAACGGTGCCATTCATCAACAGTTTAGATTAATTAGTAAAGAACGTCTACCTTGAGCATTGTGCTCTTTTAAAGAACTATCTATGTGGGATCAACTCAAAAGGTTAGATAGGAAGCTTAAGGGGCAATGAGTTTACTTTAATGGGGGAGGAACAATTCAGAAAAGGAGGGTGAGAATGGTTGCACAACTTGAAGAATGTAATCAGTGTCAATGAACTGTACATGTAGAAATCGTTGGATTGGTGTATTTTCTGCTGTGTATATTTTCAACAAAAACAAAAATAAAATAAATTACTAAAAAAAAAGGTTTTAACAAGACAAAGGAAGGAAGAGAATGGGGGTAGTAGGAAGGACGATAATGAGTTATATTCTGAGAAGATTCTGATATATTGTGTTTGAGTCCCCTGCTAAGCATGCTGATAGAAATGTCCAGTAGGTGGTTGAGAATATAAGTCTGGCATAAAGTTCTAGGATAAGGTTATATAGCTGGGAGCCATCAGTATTCGGTTGGCAGATAGAGTCATGGGTCTGAGTAAGAACTTGGAATGGAAATAGAAGCTGGTTGAGGACAGAATTCTAAGAAACAACATTCAAGGGATAAGCAGAAAAGAGACTTACAAAGATTGAGAAGATCTAAAAAGGTAGAAGAAAGTACCAGAGAACGGGCTGTCAAGGAAGACGTGGAAAAAAAGAAAGTCAACAACAAAGGAGTGAAAAGGGTCTCCAGGCTTTGGCAACCTAACCATCTGGTAACCTAGCTGAGAGTAATTTCAGTAGCAGAGCGTGGAATTATAGTAGGGGTGTGGCATAAAAAAGAGGTGAGGAAGTGATGACAGGAAGTATGGCCTATGCTTTCATGAAGGTGAGCTGTGAAGTGGGGAAGAGAGATGACAGCCCTGTGAAACCTAACTAAGAGGTCTATGAAGCCTAACTCAGAGGGGGTTAAATCCCAGCTCTTCTGACACCCACCTTAGAGTGAATTTATTACAGATGTCAGCACAGTAAACCATTGGCTGAACTTGCGTCCCTAATGTACAAACATTACTACTGAAGTCCAAGCATTCTTGCAGAAATTCAAACAATTTCCATTTATTCGTAACTAAATTAAACCAAAGAAAGATCACCTCCACTTTGAATGTAAATGTAATGAAAACAAACAAACAAAAAAAACCCAGTTGCCATCAAGTCAGTTCTGACTCATGGCATTCCCATGTGCGCGGAGTAGAATGAGCTCCATGGGGTTTTCAGGGCTATGGTCTTTCAGAAGCAGATCAGCAGGCCTTTCTTCCCATGTGCCTCGGGATGAGTTCAAACCGCCAACTTTTTGAATAGTATTCGGGTACTTAACCATGTGAGCCACCCTAGAGGGGCCTATAAATGTAACTAGGACTGCATTTTATGCAAATACCAATCATTCTTGCTATATAATTACTGGAGTTTGAACTTTAAAACGTTTAAACGAATTGCAACATGGTAATTGGGCTGCTAACAGAAAGGTCAGCGGTTCGAACCCACCAGCCGCTCCTTGAGAGAAAGATGTGACAGTCCACTGCCATAAAGATTACAGCCTTAGAAACCCTATGAGGCTGTTCTACTTTGTCCTCTAGGGTTGCTATCAGTCAGAATCAACTCGAAGGCAATGGGTTTTGGTTTGAATCGGGCTGCAGAGAAGCACTGGCAGTTCATGGCTAGAATTCTCACCTTCCATAAGGGAGACCTGGTTCGATTCCCAGCCAATGCAATGCCTGTCTATCAGTGGAGGCTTGTGTGTTGCTATGAGGCTGATTAGGTTTCAGCGGAGTTTCCAGACAAAGGGCTAGGAAAAAAAGTCTGGCAATCTATTTCCAAAAATCAGCCTATGAATCACAACAGTCCACCATGAATCATGGGCCTACTTGAAGGCAGCTAACAACAACCACAATCTGGTGACAGGGGTTGTGGGAGGTGGGGGAAGAGGTAAAACAAGACGAAAAAGAAACCTACAGGGTAGCACCCCTCCCCGGTAAAGAGGCACCTTACACACCTGAGTTAAGTACTCTATTTAGTATGGCCATTAACAGTCATTTTGTACATAGGAATAAAAGACTCCTCAACTTCAGAGGACTGCTAAGAATTTATGCAAGGATTCTAAGACAAGAAGCCAGAAGCAAAAGAGAAACCAAGGATTTAAAATTTTCCAAGTCTACCTTCAGTTGATAAACTTCAGGTAGAAGACTGAAATAATTCTAAACATTGGTTTCCAAATTAGGTACACAGCTTGTAATTAGCAATAACAAAAAGGGATTGAGTGGGGGGTGTTTCAATTTAAATGTTTTACTGCACTTTACAGGAAACTATGGTCCAGTGGTTAAGAGCTCAGGCTGCTAACCAAAAGATTGGCAGTTCGAATCCACCAGTCGCTCCTTGGGGCAGTTCTACTCTATCCTACAGGGTCACTATGAGTTGGAACTAACTCTATGGCAACAGGTTAGATTTGTTTGTGGTACGGTGCAGTAGTTAAGTGCTCGGCTGCTAAACAAAAGATTGGTGGTGGTTTGAACCCACGAGCAGCTCCACAGGAGAAAAGACCTGGCGATCTGTCCCCGTAAATAGTACAGGAATAATCTTGGAAATCCTACTGGGCAGTTCTACTCTGTCCTATAGGGTTGCCATGGGTCTGAATCGACTTGAAGGCACATACCACCACCAACAACATGCTTCTATTTGCTTTCGACAATCAAACTGAGATCTCTGGACTGCTTAGCATTTCAGGTGTTTATACCTGCCCCATAGTAATTTTTGAAGAGGATGATAAATTTTTATCAGAGTTGATGCCTTGGCAAACATATAACCTCGCTTCGACTGGTGGTTAATCTTCCATCTTCAAATAAAACAGAAGTTAACGACATACTCAGTTTAACCTATCTTCTTTGGCCACGCGTATTGTCTATAACTCAAAGAATTACTGGCAATAACTAGCAGATAAAAATAAATGTTTTCACACAGTTACAGGGCCATACTCTCAGAAAAGGCCCATATTTGGTTTAATGTAGCTTTACTCTGTTCTGTACGGTCGCTATATGAGTCGGAACCGACTCGACGGCAATACAGCAATAGGTTTGGTTTGGTTTTGGTTGCCATCTTGAAGTTCTTAATAATTTTATCTTTGAACTTGTGCTTTGTAAGCGAAGTCCAGTGGGACAATGGAGCATGTGTGTGATGAATGGCATATTGGCAGTCCTTTGCTGCCCTACTCACACATAGCATTTACAATGCCCCTGAGTACAGAATCCCAGTGCATCATGGCTCGTAATAGTTGAGTGAAACTCAGTGAGCGCAAGGGAAGCATGTTACCTTTGCATCTTAGTAAGCGGGGCCTTACAGCCCCTAGAGCCCACCTTCTCCAGTGGAATCAGAACCTGGTTCGAAGGAAGAACGGAGGCAATAATATTCTATGAAACAAGAATAATCAGGGATAACCCTATCCTATCCTTTCTTACTTGTGTTACTTCCCAGTATTAACTAGCCACTTAAGCTGAGAATGATGAAATACAAAGAAAGGGGGAATATAAAACAACCCATAGTTGTTTTTTCCTTTCAGTTCTTCCTCACTCATCAGCAGGTCTGAGGTAGAGAGTGCTGGTAAATTGTGTGCATATTGAGAAGTGAAATAAAAACAGTTGAGTTAGTTTTGTGCCACATTTCTACTTTTCTGGTAAGAACAAAAATATACTGACGTACAAGCTCAGAAATACGAACTGCGTCATTTCAGTGATTCCACACACAATTAAACGCTCTTCCATTTTGAATTTGGAACTGCATAACATAAAGATAAGTATTGAAATTTATGCTAATTTTAAATGTTAATTTCTTTACTTAGAACAACATTAAATAGCAAAAAAAAAAACAACACAGCAAGGGGAAAAGAGAGAGATTACCATGTAAGAAAGGAAAAAGCTTTATATTTAAGTACCTTTAACAGTACTTTTTTCCTGCTTTTTCAACAAGAGGCCTATATTTTCACTTTGCATTGGACCCAGCAAATTATGTTGTCGGCCCCATACAGCATACATAGTAAGGGTAACTACTGTTTCACAGAACTTTTATTTCGTGAAACAAATACATATAAGCATATGTGGGTATACCAGAACATGATGTAAGATTTGTTCACACTGTCAGTCTCAGTCAGAAAGTCTGCACACCACTTCACTACACTGGAGAAAACAAAAGGCATAAACCCCCTCTCTCTTCACCGCTCTGAAAGAGAATCCATTTAAGAGGACAATGTTACTGTTGTTAGGTACGTCGAGTCAATTCCAACTCATAGTGACCCTATAGCACAAAGCAGAACTCCTCCACAGGGTTTTCTAGGCTGTCATCTTTTTGGGAGCAGATCTCCAGGTCTTTCTCTCGAGGAGCCGCTAGGTGGGTTCGAACTACCAACCTTTTGGTTAGCAGCCGAGTGCCTACCCGTTGCACCATCAAGGTTCCTTAAGAATACAAAAGAGTTACCTGAATTCCAGTGCTTTCCTTGTTCTATGTTGCCTCTAAATGCCTCTGCCAACTTCTAAAAACTATCATAATTTGGCCTAACTTTCCTTTTCCAACAATATGTCCCATGCTCTGCAACTTGGCCCCTCCAGTCCTGAGGGAACCATCATGGCTGCTGACTTCCCTATCTCCCCCTGTCCCCCGCACCTCCATCAAGCAACCTCAGTGCCTTCTCATTTATGTGCCTCTACCTGTACAATTTCCTCACGGCTTCAGTGCCTGGCTGTCTTCCCCCACCCCACCCCACTTCCAAGACTCAGCTCAAAGCCCCCTCCCGAGAAGCCTCTTGCCACTCTGAAATGGTTATACTCACTATATGTACCCTAACAGTACTACACTATAGACAAATTAGATCCGGAAACAGAGAGACTATACAACGGTTTTATACTCACGCTTGACAAAGCCCATAACATACAGCATGGTTAGGCTACATATAGCACCCAATATGGAGCTAGAGAAAAGGGACCTAGCTTTTTTGAATACCTACTATGTGCTAAGCACTATGCTAAGCACTTTCCTCACAATTACCCTGTGAGGTAGGTATTTTTATCCCACTTTAGGGATGAGAAACCTAAGGTTTAAATAACTTCTTCAATGTCACACAGTTAGAAAGTGGCAGAATCAAGGCCAAGGCCCAAGCTTCTCCCACCATGATGCATTTTAAATAGTACCTGTTATTATCTACCAGTCCCTGGGTGATGCAGGCAGCTAATACAGCTCAGCTGCTAACTGAAAGACGGGAGGCTCAAGTCTGCCCAGAGGCACCTCGGAAGAAAGGCCTGGAGATCTACATCCAAAAAGTCAACCACTGGAAATCTTCTGGAGCACGGTTCCACTCTGATACACACGGGGTTGCCATGAGTCAGAATCAACCCAACGGCAACTGTTATTATTTATGTTATTATCCATAGAGCCTCCAAAGGAGCATCACTGCTGTTTAGGCTATCAGTTGAAATTATAACAGTTAGGCCATCCTGAACAAATGTTTTAAGAGTGTAGGGGAGAGATATCTTACTTTTGAATTTTCAGGTGGCCTTCTAGGCTATGCCTGAGAAGCATATACAAAAGAAAAGAAATGGAAAGGACAGGCCTGGAGGCCTGGGTGAGGATGTGGAGGTGTCTGGGGAGGGGGTAGTTTTGAGATCATTTTGGGAAAACAAATGAGAACATGAGAAAGAATATTCTTAAAAATAATCAAAACTTTAGGACAGAGTAAGAAATTAAATTTTGGATGAACAAAAGAGAACAGAGTGCTACGAACTTTAAAAAAATTAGCAATTCAAGCATAGAACACAAGCCATTATTTTAAGTCTGATGTGTGCCTTGGAAGGAGCTGGAGGAACAAAAAAGAAGTTTCATCTGTTTTTTGCTTAGTGCATGGAAAGCCAAGAACTCTATCTGTGAGCTTTTCTTAAATTTCAACCTGTTTTTCAATCTTCTAACCATCTCTTAGGATAATTTTTCTTCCAAATGAAGTGAAGCCGTGTTTTTTCCTAACTTAGAGTTTAGCTGTTGGATTCCTTCCACAAAGGGCATAATTGCCAAAATAACCACAGGTTTAATACCTGATTATATCACAAATCCCAGTGGAAATAAAAATGTTAATGTGGGATATGAGTGTAACACTCACTAACACGCAGTATGAGAACGTCCATAACAATTTTATTCTTAGCTCAAAATTGGAAAACAAGAGGTTTAATTTCAGGGTAAAGAAATGCTGAAAAGCCATCTGTTTTCCTTAAATGTTTCTAACGCTTAAATATATTCTTTTTCATTGAAAGAAGAGTTAAGAATAAGGAGAGAATAACAAGTTGAGCTACCGATATAATAACAGTATATCCATAAAGCAGTAGAATACTCTGGAATACAAAATAAAAACAATAAAAAAATTGAATAACTCTTTAAACAGTGAAGCTACAAAGTTCCATCATAACCAAAGTTATGTTTATTTCCAATAATAATTTTCTTATTTGAATATATTCTCCTTTTTTGAGCAAAAGTTGAACTTTTATGGAGAAAATAACTCAATGAAGTGTATGTTTTGATATGCGCATGTGTGTATAAAAAAAACTGATTAACTCCTTTTTGAAAATCAGTGGCCAACTGAATTAGCAAGCAGTAATGAATTCGAACGCTGGGTTTAATGAAATCTGGCAAACCTCTATCAGGAAACTTTTGGGAAAAGCTTTTAAGTGAAGCGGGAGTTCACAGCATCGCTGAAACCATTTCTAACTGAATTGACTTTGTTATGAATGCTAGTCTAAGAACATCCACACAGTCTAATTTTACATCCAAGTGTACCACATCTTGTTCTTAAATATATTTTAAGCTTTGCATTTTAAAACTAGATGATAAAACCATATGCAATGGTTTTGAGAAGTTACAAAGAGAACAGGGGAGAGTTGGGCATTTCTGCACATGCGTGAGGAGGGCAAGCTCAATGCAAAGACATGGTGCGCTTACTTCCTCCAGCCTGAAATGGCAACCACCCATCCTATCTTTTGTGTATCAAGCATCTCCTCTCACTTTCCCAATTTACCTATTTTAGGAGACTCAGGAAAGTTGCAACAATTTTACCTTAGCCTTGGAAAGGCTTTCCAACGGTCAAAGATGGTACACACTGGCAAATGAATAACTAAATAAATACATCAATAAATAACAGATTATCCCCAAAAGAAATTCCTACATTAAATAAACAATCTATGCAAATGTTTTTCACATCTGGTTTACTGCCTTGAATTCATTGCTTGTTGTCAGCAGCCGTCGAGTCACCCTCCAACTCATGGTGACCTTATGCACAACGAATAAAATGCTGCCCAGTCATGCACCATCACTGTGATTGGCTGCAGGTTGGACCATTGTGATCCACAGGGTTTTCACTGGGAATTTATTAGCTTTCAAAAATAAGCCATAAAATGCATTGCATAGGAATGGTGCCAACAAGACTCTTTATACATTATTGTGTTTCTGAGGGTTTGCAGCCAGCAATATTTGCCATACTTTCTTATGCAACCACCAAAATGGTACAAGGAAAAGCGAAGTTGCATTTGTATAGGTTTCAGAGTAAAAACTGTTTCTTAAGTTTCACCGTACTGAGCTTTCCCACCAGTGAGAAATAGAAGCCAGAAGTTGCTTTTTCTAATGCATTCATTGAACTTGACTTCAGCCCTGACCATGCCCTTAACACAGAGAATCGAGACAATCTGGATCATCTGTAGATACCCACTGTCAAGGATCAAATAGTGTCCCTCAAAAAGGTATGCTGAAGCCCTAACCCCTGTATCTATTAATGTGACCTTATCTGGAAATGGGTTCTTTCTTTGAAAGATGTTGTCAGTTTAAGCTAATGAGGTCATATTGGGCTAGAGCAGATCCAAATCCCTTCTGAGTGGTGTCTTATAAATGGAGAGGACAGACAGGGAAGCAGAGTCACACAGGTGGAAGATACCATGTATTTACCAGCCAAGGAATGCCAAGAGACAGCTGGGGCTACCAGAAGCTGAGAGAGATAAGGAGGGATCCTCCCCGAGAGCCTTCAGAGAGAACATGACCATGCTGACGCCCTGAATTTGGACTCCTAACTTCCAGAACTGTGAGACAATAAATTTCTGGTCTTGTAAGACTCCTAGTTTGTGGTATTTTGTTACAACAGCCCTAGGAAACTAAGCTCCCCCCGCCCTGCCCTCCAGCACAGAGATTCCCACCAACCACCTGAGGAAAGAAAAAAACAGAGGTCAACAAGGTTTCTCCCTGATAGAGGCAGTGTAGAATCACCAGAGTTCACTGGGAACGAGCTCTATATCCCCCTTTACAGTGTATAAGCACTCCCACTGATTTGTTCATTCATTTGTTCACTCTCTGAGCACCAACACCATACCAACCGCTGCTGCTCCTTAGGTGCTGAGGACAGAAGAATAAGATGGTCCTTGCCCTTTAGGGGAATGGCTATGTATGCAAATCAACACATTACGTTTTGTAGTGTCCTGACCCTGGGTGGCACAAATGGTTGGCAGTTCTAACCCACCCAAAAGGCATCTCTAAGGAAAGGCCTGGTGATCTGCCTATGAAAGGTCACAGCCATAAAAATTCTATGGGGTACAGATCTGCTCTGAAACACATGGGCTTGCCATAAGCCGGAATCGACTCAATGGCAACTGTTTTTTTGCTTTTTGCTCGTCTTCTTCATTTAGTTTTGAAGGACATCTGCTTGGAGTACAATGGTGTACAAACATAGTAACTAGGCAATAACCAGATGCCATTGAGTCGACTTCAACTCAGGCTATCCCAGGTGTGCGAGACTAGAACTGTGTTCCCCAGGGTTTTCAATGCCTGTTTTTTCTGAAGTGGATCACCAGGCTTTCTTCAGAGGCACCTTTGGTTGGATTTGAACCTTCAGCCTTTCGTTATAGCAGCTGAGCATGTTAACCGTTTACACCACCCAGAGACCCACACAAGGACTGTTGTTGCTGTCAACTCATGGCGACCCTAGTGTGCAGAGAAGACCTGCTCCGTAGGGTTTTCAAGACTGCGACATTCCAGAAGCAGAATGTCAGGCCTGTCTTCTGAGGAGCCTCTGGGTGAGTTTGAACCACCAACCTTCATCTAGTAATTGAGGGCTTAACCATTTGCACCACCCAGTTATTGAATATCCAAGGAGAGGGGCATAAAAGAAGATGGTGCTTCAGCTGGTGTGAAAGAAAGAGCAGCATGAACAAGGTTGTGCAGGTTAGAGAGCCCACCTGGTCAGGTCCATTCGAGGAGCTGCAATGTGAATCACTGGGATTGAGGGGTGGGGGTGCTGAGGGGTAAGGCCTGCATGGTGAACTGGAGCCAGACTGTAGAAGCAGCTTTATATGGCGAGGAAAAGGGTTTGGTCCTATCATGGGGATCCTCTGTCAGGATTTTAAGCAGAGAAGGAACATGTTGAGATTGGAAGTTTAGAAAGACCTTTCTGGAAGCACTTTAGATTTGTGCTGTACTAGAAAAAAGTAGGGGCAGAAGAACCATGGGGGTGAGGATTAGTGTGTTTGCTGAAGAAGTCAGAGGACAAACTGTGAGGCCTTAACATTTAGTGAGAGGCAGAGTAAGAAGGGTCAATGAAAAGGCTGAGAAGACACAGTGAGAGAGGCAGGGGGAGAACAAAAATAGAGCTGTCAAAGTTATCAGTACAGAGATAATTTAAAAAAAGAGTTATCAGGAAAGTTAAATAACAATAACAAACACTTTATTGTGCTGGCTTTGTATCAGGTACTTTATATATATACATATATAAACCAAACCCATTGCTGTCGAGTCAATTCCGACTCATAGCAACCCTACAGGACAGAGTAGAACTGCCCCATAGAGTTTCCAAGGAGCACCTGGTGGATTCAAACTGCTGACCTTTTGGTTGGCACCTGTAGCACTTAACCACTATGCCACCAGGATTTATATATATATATACACACACACACACATACACACACACATAAAGTACCTTATATAATATATATAAGTACCTCAATTAATGCTCATAAGGTTCTGACAGTAATAATATTACTACTCTTATCTCATTCTATAATGGAGGAAATCAAATTAAGTAATGTACATGAGTACACAAGTAGTGAGAGAGCCAAAGAGGACAAAGATGTCAAGTAAGATGAAGCTGTAAAGACACCATTCGGTTTAACTTTTCAGAGGTCAATGGCAACCTTTGCGAGTGCATTTTCATTGCAAAGTTGAGAACTGGAAAACGATTCCAATGTGGTGAAGCATGAATTTCTAAGTAAATAAACAGAGACATCCAGGGTAACATTTCTTTCACAGAAGCCAATGAAATGTGAGTTATTACATCTATGATCTATTCAGCTCTCTTTAGCTGAAGCATTTGGTGAGTATGTGTGTGTGTGTGTGTGTAAGTGTGTGCACACATGTGTGGTGTGTTTTGATGCTTGAAACTGAAGAGGTGGCAAAGTGAAAGATCTCATAAACTTCTCTCAGGAGTATTGTCCTGAGGATAACATGGAGCTACGCCTGAAGATGAGCCTACTATGAATGGCCTGAATCTCCATATTTGACTCAAGCATTCCCTCTGCCAGGAATCTCATCCTGGCCTCCTAGTCAGGTCTTGGCTCTCCCACTTCTATGATCCTACCACCTGTCTGTCAGTTCATTGTATTATGGTGACTTGCATGTTGCTGTGATACTGAAAGCTATGCCAACAGGGTCACCATGGTGAACAGGTTTCAGTGAAGTTTCCGGACCAAGACAGACTAGGACGAAAGTCCTAGTGATCTCCTTCCAAAAACTCGCCAATGAAATGAATCAATAAAAAGAATAAATGTGTGGGTGAGTACTTCTGCTAGATTTGTGCTTTAGAAATATCCCCTTGAAGCCATGCAGAAGACGACACAGAAGGCAATGAGACTGAAGACATTTTAAGTCATAAACAACTGTTCTGCTTTCAGGTCTTCCCCCTCCCATCTGGGGATCCCTCCCATACCCAGATTCTTACAAATGGTTGGTGTGTCTGTGCCCCAGCGAAAATCTAGAAATGCACAGCTGCTGTGGAGCCCTGGGGCTTCTGCTGATTTTACAAATGGAACAAAATGTGTGGACTGTTTCAACTAGATAGACAAAGATAATTAAGTTGTCAGTATGTAATTCCGGAGCATCTGCTTCGTATTGAAAAACTTACTAGGTGGGATAGGTCTAGAATAGGCAGCAGGTACAAATAAGTGAACAGTTTGTTCCTGACTTGAAAAAAAATGCAGTTTAACTAAATAAACATACACATACACGCATAATGTAGGTATATATATATATATATGTATACGACGGCAGTGGGTTTTTATACATATATATATATATGAAGGTAGATAGAAAGTTTTCAAAGGAGCACCAAAAGCTGAATATTACTAAGCCAGTCAACCATACCGAATATATTAACTTGCCCCCTTCGCAGTGAGTCCCCAACACCAGTCAGTCCAATTGTTTCACTCTTCATTTAAATGGCATGAAATTTCCTATGATTGATTTATATTCTATAAATTTTTTTATTTTTATTTTTATATATAACATAGAGATTCAGTAGTAGAATTCTTGCCCTCCGCATAGGGAGACCCATGTGTGATACCCAGCCAATACACCTCAAGCGCAGCCACCACCCTTCTGCGGGTGGAGGCTTGCATGTTGCTATGACGCTGAACAGGTTTCAGAGGATCCTCCAGACTAAGACAGAGTAGGAAGAAAGGTCTGGTGATCTGTTTGCAAAACTCAGCCAATGGAAACCCTATGGATCACAACAGTTCGATTCGCAACCTATCATGGGATGGCACAGGACCTGGCAGTCTTTTGTGCCATTTTGCATGGGGCCCTCACGGCTGATTTTACAGCAGCAAGAAATACAACATACGTAGGGAGTTTTGCCAATATGATCACATACATACACACATGAATACAAATCTTCTGAGACTATATAGCTCTTCAGTAGGTTTGAAATTCCTTTTTCTTTTTTAAAATTTGACTACCTAATTCAACCTAAGTAAATCTTCCAAAAAAATCCTGGCAATTGCTATCTTGCTTTAAAATCGTATGTGCTCCCATTAATAACAGGGCAGTAAAACCAGTCAGTAAATTACACCAATTATAATGCAGCAAGTCTATGCAGGCTACTTCAGAGAACTGTGAAATATTTACATCTGATACTTCAGGCTACGTGTCTGTCTCCTGCCATTCCACTTTCTCTTGCTTATATCCTTAATCACAAGTAAGCCAACAACGATTTACTACTGTTCATCACATGTATTCAGCACATGTATTCTGACTGGAAGCCAACGTCCCTTGATTCACAAACTTTCACTAATGCCCCCGCCTGAACCCCTAGGATCCAGGTATTGTGCTAGCGCTCAGGATACAAAGACGAAGAAGAGATATAGTCCCCCTGATTTCAAAGAGATCATGTTCACAATAAGATCTGACATTATAGGGACTGTAAAGGAGGTAGGTACATGGTACTAATAAATCCATTGTCGTTGAGCCTATTCCAACTCATAGCGACCCTATAGGACCCATGGGGTTTCCAAGAAGTAGCTGATGGATTCAAACTGCCAACCTTTGGGTCTGCAGCTGTAGCGCTTAATCACTGCACCACCATGGCTCCAAAACAAACAAATGAACAAACAAAAACCATTGCCTTCGAGTCAATTCCGACTTCAAAAAAGGGTGATTACTTCTGACTGAGGGCTCAATGGAGCCCCACTGACGCAGTGGATTTGTTTTGTTTTTTTGAGGTCTCAAAAAAAGATTCCATGAGAAACTGTAATCTGCCCAGGCTGTTGTAAGGCACTGAGGAGCTCAGTGGAGTTACTGCTGTGGCTGGACCATCTCCTGCATGGGCCTGAGGGACATCTTACATGCCCTGCTCTAGTGAACAAGAAGCCCCCACAGTTTCTAAGAAAAGTGGGCTCATAGTCAGATCTGCATTTTAGAATGATAATTTGTGACAGTGACAAGAATAGATTAAAGGGGAACAAGACTGGAGGCTGAAAAACACTTAGGCAGGATTGCTCATCAGTAGAGAGGATACAAACCAAGGCAATGGCAGTGGGATCAAAAGGAGGAAACTGATTCCAGAGTTATGTTGGAAATAGATCAAAGAGTATCCTGCTGGATATAGTTAGCAAGGAACAGAAGCTGAAAGATGACCAAAGTTTTTCACTTAGGCATCTGAGTATAATAAACAAGGAAGATGTAATTGGGTGGGAGGGTTTATCCACAGAGAATGAGTTTGATTTTGGATGTCTTTAGTTTGAAAATCCTCTAATATCAGTACAAGTAAGTCAACGTAAAAGGTTAAGATCAGTGTGGCGGGGATGATAAAGTCTCCCCAGGGGAAGTGGTACTTCACTGGGGCTATGAAAGTGTGTAGATGATGCGAAAGAGAAATAGAGGGGGAAGGTATGCCAGGTAGGAATTAAAAATAAGAACAAAGCATTGGAGGAACAGGGATCATCAAGGGAACTAACTAAAGTGACAGATCCTTTGGATTCATGTTGAGGAATACTGAGAGATGAAGCAGGAGCAGTTGAAAGGGCCACCTTGTGGGGACCCTGTGAGTTAAGCAGACAAATTGGACCATTCTATGCCAGGCCACAGATGGGTCCCATCTGCCAGGAGTTCCCTTCTCCATACTAACAAACCACCACGACAACCCCACATATTCTTCCCAACTCTTTCCATATTAGCTCCTGACCTGGCTGGTCAAGAAGACAGAAAGACAGAATAACCAGCTGCTGTGAAGTCAGTTCTGACTCATGGCAACCCTATGTGTGTCAGAATAGAACTGTGCTCCAGAGGATCGATGGCTGACTTTTTGGAAGGAGATCACCGGGCCTGTCTTCCAAGGCGCCTCTGGGTGGACTCCAACCTCCAACCTCTCTGTTTAAGCAGCTGAGCATGTGAACCATGTGGACTACTCAGGGACTTCACAATGACAGCACAGGCCTGCTGCTGTTGATTTCGCTATCAGCACTTGCTGCAAATCACCCCACCCACCTGTTTTTCAAGTTTCCTGGGTGGCATGGAAGCCCTGGTGATGTAGTGGTTAAGCGCTCGGCTGCTAACCAAATGGTTGGTGGTTCCAACCTACCAGCTGCTCTGCAGGAGAAAGGTATGAGATTCTACTTCCTTAAAGATTTATGGGCTTGAAAACCCTATGCAGCAGTTCTAGTCTGTCCTATAGGGTTGCTATGAGTCGGAATGGACTCAATGGCAATGGGTTTTCTTGGGTGGTGCAGTTAAGCGCTTGACTACTAACCAAAAGGTTGGAGGTTCAATCCTACCCAGAGGCACCTCGGAAGACAGGCCTAGTGATCTGCTTCCAAAAGGCCACAACTATGAAAACCCGATGGAGCAGTTCTACTATGCAACACACGGGGTCACCATGAGTTGGAATCAACTTGATGGCAACTGGAAAAACCCGTTTTTCACCTGACCCTGCCTGCTCAGTGTTCACAGCTGACTGTTCTCCAATTAACCTGGCAAAAAGAAGAGGGTCCATCAAAGACATCTCCCAGAAATTCTGATTAACCTGACTATCAGAGGGTCAGAGAAAAAGAGGAAGACCCTCAATGAGAAGGCCTGACACAATGGCTGCAACAATGGGCCCAAGCATAAGGACAATTGTGACGACGGAGCAGGACCCGAAGTGTTTCATTCTGTTGTACGCAGGGTTGCTATGAGTCGGAACCAATCAACAGCACCTAACAACAACATCAGGACGGGAAGGAAGGGATAAAAGACCTGTCTTTTCCCACCGCTTTAACATCACTCAAAGGTGATTCTGAGATCTGTCCGTTAAAAAGGCCTTTCAGGAAAAGAAAGGTCACAGCTATTTTTCTCCCACCCCCTTCCTTCTCTTCCTTGGTTCCTGCAAAAACAACACCCTTGTTTTAATTCATAGGGGGAATGTTGGCAAGCTTAGATAATCTTCTTTCACAATTTCTACAAAACGCCCATTCCAGGAGATTATATGTGAATTATCAGTAATCTCAAATAACTGAAACTGATGACTGGAAGGGGTTTAGCTCTTAAATAATTCGGTGAAAATCAGTTCTGGCTTCTTTTCAGAATCTAGGAGGCTCTTTCTTCTGAAGACAGGAGCAAAAGGTTACAGTAAATTTGAAGAAATGTCTGCACCCGGCTTGGAGAAATTTACACATTGGCTTTTTAAACGAAGGCGGTTTTTATAGCATTAATTGGAGGTTTTAAGCAGCAGGTGGTGGGGTTTCATTTTATTTTGTAAGGAAAAGTCTAGCCATTGTCAAATGGCCTGGGTAGAAGTGAATTATTTTGAGTTTTTTCTCAAGCTCTTGGCAATGAAGCTGTTACTGCCTGCCGTGTAATGGCCTTCTTTCCCCATGTAAATGCAGGATCAATCTAGTTTTAAACAGAGAGATTTTTCTAATGTGTTTTTGGTATTTGTCAAGCTGTGATGCAGCTGATAGGAGTTCTTATAAAATGCGAATTATAGGAAATGCATATTTATAAGCCTCTGCAAATAATTTTAGAGGGCTGACTTTTAAACATCTGCTAATGAGGAATACCAAGAGCAGCACTGTGTACTAACTTGTAACATCCTCCATGTGTGCCTCTCTCCCAACCTAGGCCCTGGTGACATAACCCTGTCCTGATGCCTTCCCAGCCTGGGTCTCATTCTGGGAGCTTCTTAGTCACTGTCCGGGGTCCTGGTGGCATAGTGGTTAAGAGCTTGGCTGCTAACCAAAACGTCGACAGTTTGCATCCAGCATCCACTCCTTGGAAATCCTATGGGGTGGTTCTACTCTGTCCTATAGGGTCGCTAAGAGTAGGAATCGACTGGTGGGGGTGGGAGGAGGCTTGACTCAGAATGTAAAGGGTGCAGACTTTGAGTGAGGCCTGATCCCTTAAAAGTTTCATAGTGATCACTGCCAGTTACGCAGTCACAGACACCTAAAATGCCTTGTGGTTTTGTTATGGCTTTTAATTTCCTCTTGAAGAGTATTGGAAATTATAGCATAGTGAGGTAGACATTTTCCCTTGCCCTTCTGGTGTTAGTTTCCTATTGCAGGTTGTTATAGATTGAATTGTCTTTCCCAAAAAGATATGCTGAAATCCTAACACCCAGTACCTGTGAATGTGACCTCATTTGGAAATAGGGTCCTAGATCATGCTGGAGTAGGGTGGGTCCTAATTCCAACTGAATGGTGTCATTATAAAAGAGAAGAAACACAGAGACACATACACAAGAAAAATGCCATGTGAAGATATATTGAAAAGCCAGGGATGGACGAAGAACACCAGGGGTTACCAGGAGCTGGAAGAGACAAGGAAGGATCTTCCCCTAGGGCCTTCAGAGAGAGCATGGCCCTACTGATGCCCTGAATCTGGACTCCTACCCTCCAGGACTGTGAAGCAATAAATTTCTGTTCCTATAAGACAGAGTTTGTGGTATTTTGTTAAGGCAACCTTAGGGAACCAATATACTCCTATAACAAATTACCGCAAACTTGGTAGCTTAGAACAACCCATATATTATCTTACTGTTCTGGAAGTCAGAGTCCAAAGGTAGCACAGTGGTTAAGCATTGGCTGCTAACCAAAAGGTTGGCAGTTCAAATCCACCAGCCACTCCTTGGAAACCCTATAGGGCAGTTCTGCTCTGTCCTTCAGAATTGGCTCGACAGCAATGGGTTGGGCTAAAATCAAGCTGTTGGTAGAGCTGTGTTCCTTTCTGGAGGTTCTAGAGGAGAAGCTACTTCCATGCCTTTTCTACTTTCTAGAAGCTGCCCACATTCCTTGGCTTGTGGCCTCTTCCTCCACCTTCAAAGCCAGCAATGGCCAGGAGTGTCTTTCTCACGATGCCATCTCTCTAGTTTTGACTTTTCTGCCTCCCTCTTCCACATTTAAAGGACGCTTGTGATTACTAGGAGCCCTGGTGGTGCAGTAGTTAAGAGCTTGGCTGCTATTCGTAAAGGTCAGCAGTTCAAATCCACCAGTCACTCCTCAAAAATCCTATGGGGCAGTTCTATTCTGTCCTATAGGGTCACTGTGAGTCAGAACCAACTTGATGGCAATGGATGTGGGTTTTGTTTTTGTTTTTTTTTTTTGGTTTGTGATTACTTTGGGCCCACCAAGATAATCTCCCTATTTTCATATCAGTTGATTAGCAATCTTAATTCCATCTGCAACCTTTATTCTCCCTTGCCATGGAACCTAACATATTCCCAGGTCTCAAAAGTTAGGACGTAGCCTTTGGGGTCCACTGTTCTGCATACCACACTTCCACTAAATCTTTCAGAAGAACAGTGCAAAAGATTTTCATAGCAGTATTTTTAAAGTAAATCAGTTGGTCAAATAGAAAAGCTAGTTTAGTCCATGGGAGCTGTCCCTTAAAAACACTCACAGTCTAATACGATAAAAAAAAAATCTCAAACGCTTGTGGCCATGACTTCATATACCCCATAAATGAAAGCAAACTGTAAATGCTTCTCAATTACATTATTTTATACTCGTGTCCTTCAGAACCAAATAACCAGAGGGATGAGTTCCCTTTCTACACTATAACTGAATCATCTCAGGACATCCCTGGGTGGTATAAATGGTTTGGGCTGATAACCAAATGGTTTGCAGTTTGAGCCCACCCAGTGGCACTGGGGAGAAAAGAGCTGGCAATCTTCTCCCACAAAGATTACAGCCAAGGGCAGTTCTACTCTATAACACATGGAATCGCCATGAGTTGGAATCAGCTCAACAGCACAAGACAACAACCACAACAATCAGGACTATAGGAAAAATCAGAGGTCACTTATCCCAAACTCCTGATGCTGGCCAACTCCCAGTCAAGCCACTTTTCTGCGAGGTCCATGGTTTGGCCTCTGGCTTCCCTCTCTACCAGCCCAGCCTGCTGCATGGACCATACTTTCTCTCCTTCCCTGGACCACGACAGGCTTAGTATTTCTCTCCTAACCTCCAAGTCCCAAAAGCAAACAGCCCTTGTCAGACTTTTCTAAGGGAGTTTACTGTTAGGAACACTTGAGAAACAGAGCTTAAAAAACAAACAAACAAACAAACAAAAAGGTTCATTAATTCAGTAATATTTATTAAGCAACTACTATGTGTCGAAGCACTGGTGGCACAGTAGTTAAGTACTCAGCTGCTAACCCAAAGGTTGGTGGTTCGAACCCACCACCCGTTCTTTGCGGAAAAGATTTGACAATCTAGTTCTGTAAAGATTTACAGCCTTGGAAACCCTAAGGGGCAGTTCTACTCTGTCCTATACAGTTGCTATGAGTCAGAATCAACTCCATGGCAGCGCGCACTATGTGTCAGGTACTGTTCTAAGCACTGGGAATACAAAAGTTAGAAGTGAGCACAAAAGCAGAGATCCCTGGTGTTGCACAGCTCACACTTGTGGGGAAGGAGGGATATTGGAGGGAAAGGGAATAAACACAATAAATAAGAATGTTATATCATGTCAGTGCTATGAAGTGCTGGAAAGAAGGCGCAGTTTTAAATAGAGTATTCGGATAACATTTAAATAAAGACTTGAGAAGCATGAGACTTGGCCATCTGTGTTAAGAATGTTCCAGGCAAAGGAAATCAGAGAGAAGGACCTTGCAAAGGCCCTAAGGTGAGCGCAGACACAGCAAAGATTTCTGAGTATTAGGAGGCTGTAGGTTTCTCATTACAAAAAAAAAAAAATCTTTTTTTTTTAAAAGCTACCCCTAAAATTCGTATGAACACCATGGGACTAGATGCTGATCTTTTGAAAAAGTCTCCTCTACAACCGTATCTTCATTTTTATCTTTAGATTCTGTCCAGTCCATTCTTTTAATTATTAGATTGTGTGCATAGTTCATGCTCCATACAATGGTGGCAGGCGGTCAGTTCCAGGGAACTAAGAGAATCTGGAAAAAGTTGTCACTGAGAAGGAAAAATGGCACCAAAAAAAAAAAAAAGAGTGCTTACCAAAGACACACTTGGCCCGACTCATGACTTCCCCTCCACCCAGGCAGAATTCCAAACGCAGGAAGGAATGGGGGCAATGAGAACAGGGTGCTTGGGGGCACAGATCTCCTGCCTTCTACCTTTCCTTCACAGCAGTCACCGCTCTCTGACCTCCCCTTATCAGTTTCCTGGTTTGTTTTCCGTCTGCTTCACCAGGGCATTAGCTGCACAGTCTTGTCTGACTTGCTCAGTCCCATATCACTAAGAGGACTGTCTGGCCCAGTCTAGGCCCTCGGGAACAATAACTGTGGGATGCTCTTCCTGAGACCCAGCCCAGGAGTCCTGGTTGTGGAAGCAGGCCCATGAGGGAGAAGGAAAATATGTCAGGCCTGATGCTGACTCTTTCTCTGGAAAAATGCTGCAATTTCTATACCCAGGAAGTTCACTTTTAAAAGATGCACACCTGTATCCTGACACACTCCTTTCCAGCCAGCTCATACCTGGGTCTTCTTAGGGCCAAGAAACCAGCCTCCCACTCCATCCCCAAACCCAAGCCCACCCCCACCCCCAAGTGCCTGCCTTCTGCCAGTACTTGGAGGAACCTTTATCTGAGGAGACTGTTACCCTTCTGCACTCAAACAGGGATTGCTTGAGAGGGGGAGGAGTGCAATGGCAGGAGGCATTAAAAAAAAACAGAACCTTAATTATTTATGTGATGAAAAGGTTGTTCTTGGGATGCTGTGCAGAGACACGATGTGGTGGACCTATTCCCATCACATTAATAATAATAAAAATAATAAAAGCCTTCACCTCCCATGACAAGAAGCTGCAAATCTAAATAATTTTATCTTCTCCTCTGGATATTTCCCATGATACAACAGTAGCTCTCAGGCAGAGAGAAATTATTCACTGAGCACATTAAAATACATTCTCCTTTTCAAAAATCACTTTGAGATAATATTTGTTACATGCCTTTGGTAATTATACATATATATATACATACATATATACTCACATATATGCATATATCTATATGTATACATGCACCAGTATATATTTATTTAATTATCTATTTTTACAAAAATGCTTAATTTTCTTGATAGAGCAGTTTAAACTTCATACAGGAACTTAATCCACTGTGGCAGATATAAAAAGATACATTACCTATGCCATGTTTGAAACATCAGTAATATCTATGCACTCAAGCAGTGCACCTAAAGATTTATTCATTTAATATGCCATAAAATCAAAGCACCACATCACAATTAAATAGGCACAGAAATATCCTAACTGTTCTCTTACAGCATCGTAAATATTAGTTCACTAAATTTTCAAACCCCTAAGTAATGAAATATATACCTCCCCTACAAATATTTTCTCATTTACATGAACACTCAGTTGTCATTGTGTTCCAGAACTCTGTCTTACTTTTAAGTTCCCAAAGTCACCTCAGTCACCATGACCGGGCATTAAACAGACTCACAAATACTAAAGTTTAAGCTAGAAGACCATCAAAATTAATTAGACCATTATATTTTAGAGCCTCAAAGGACTCCAGAGAGCCAATGGTTCAACCCTTTCATCTGACAACAGAGAACAGAATTGTGAATAATCTGCCAAAGGCACGACTAAGACCCACGTTACTCCCTTACATAGGCAAGGCTCTTTAATTTACTGTGGGATACAGCTGGTTGATAAACAAAACATTATTTTGGAGGGATGAACATGGGAAATTAAATTCATAATGTTGCTTTCACGACCATGGAATTATCTCCATAACTTACCACAGTGCCTTTCAGAGTCAGTGCTCAATAAATAGCTACCAAATGTGAATGTATGAATGAATGAATGAAGTTCTCTTAAAAAACATTTGCTTTTCAAATTGTACTTCCTTCTGGTCTTGGAGGCATGCCTAGGTGGTGCAAATGGTTAACACACTCACTAACGGAAAGGAAGGACGTTCAAGTTCACCCAGAGGCACCTCAGAAGAAAGGCCTGGTGACCTACTTCTGAAAAAATGAGCCATTGTAAACCCTATGGAGCACCGTTCTACTCTGACACACCTAGGGTTTCTATGAGTCAGAGTTGACTCCACAGCAATTGCTTCTGGCCTTGGGAAAACCTAGCAAATTTTCCTTTCCTTATCGGCCTAGAAGCAGCCTAGGCAATGGCTTTTCCAGTCTGAAGCATATCAAACCAAAAAAAAAAAAAAAAGTTGCCACCGAGTCTATTTCAACTCATGGTGACCTCGTCGTGTGTGCAGAGTAGAACTGTACTCCATCAGCTTTTTAAGTCTGTAACCTTTTGGAAGCAGATCACCAGGCCTTTCTTCTGATGTGCCTCTGGCTGGGTTCAAACCACCAACCTTGCAGTTAATAGTCGAGCGCTTAACAGTTTGTGCCACCCAGAGACTCATGAAGCATGTTAGAGGATGACTATCCCAGAAAACACTGGATGGTTGTCCCTGTTTCGGATTCTTTGCTTTCTATGTTTAAAATGTTTTCAAGAAGAGACAAACTCAGGAGGCTATGTCCTATCTAATTTTTTTTGTACTTTCGATGAAGGTTTACAGAACAAACTAGCTTCTCATTGAACAGGTAGTAAAAATATATTATTTTTATGACAGTGGTTAACAACCCCATGACATGTCAACACTCCCCCTTCTTGACCTTGGGTTCCCTATTACCAGCTTTCCTGTTCCCTCCTGCCTTTTGGTCCTTGCCCCTGGGCTGGTGTGCCCCTTTAGTCTTGTTTTGTTTTATGGGCCTGTCTAATCTTTGGCTGAAGGGTGAATCTCAGGAGTGACTTCATTACTGAGCTAAAAGGGTGACCAGGAGCTATAGTCTCAGGGTGTCCTACCTGATTTAATGGCTATCAGAGAGCTCTAACGAAATAATCTCCTCATTCCAAATGTATGCAACTTTTACATTTAAGTGTGCTATCATGTTCATCTCATTTGCCTTATAATTAGCTCAACATAAAATTAAGGGAGGCTCTGTTTCTTAGAACTTTGACTAATTTCTTTCATAAATAATTTATGTACTCTTTAGCTGTAGCCCTGTCCGTTCACTATGTGGTGTGGTTGCTTTTTGTTTGTTCAAACCACTGTTTTATAAAAATGTCAGACACTTATCATCTGTACCATTCTTTTTGATACTTGACCCCTTGCTGGATTTTACTGTTACCTGGTTCATGTAGCACAGTGATTAAGAGCTTGGCTGCTCACCAAAAGCTTGGCAGTTCGAATCCACCAGCCACTCCTTGGAAACCCTCTGGGGCAGTTCTACTCTATCCTATAGGGTCGCTGTGGGCCGGAATCAACTCAACGGCAACAGGTTTGGTTTTATGAGTTTAGTTCATGTAGATGTGTCCTTCCCCCGGTGAGATTACAAACTGCTTAGTGTCAGGAGACATGTCTTGGAATATCACAGTGAGTACTCAATAAATCCATGTAACTTTACCTCAGGTTTAATTGTTTGAAGTTATTGGAAAGAAAGAGCCATGTCAAAGCCACTCTCCAGTCAGGCAGTTTAATTAGAAATCCATTCCTTTCAGAAATTGTTTGTAAGCATTTAACAAAGGATGTAGTAATGGAAAGAGTCCAAAATTAAGTTCACCTAGAATGTCATTAATGAGAAAACTCATTTATTTTTTTAAAACAGTGTTACTTGTTTGATAGATGAAGAAAACATCAAATATATAGACTATTTGCATTTCAACATAATAGCTAATGTATTCACTAGTCTACATATCTTTATGTATGTAATGATGAAACATTGTGTTACGGATTGAATTGTGTCCCTCAAAAATATGTGTGTCAACCTGGCTAGTCCATGTTTACCAGTATTATATGATTGTCCACCATTCTGTCATCTGATGTGATTATCCTATGTGTTGTAAATTCTACCTCTATGATGTTAATGAGGTGGAACTAGCCACAGTTATATTAATGGGGACCTCATACTACCAAGAAACAAGAGCCAGGAGAGCAGCAGGTCCAAAGCATGTCCTTTGGACCGGGGTTCCCTGAGCTGAGAAGCCCTCGACCAGGGAAGACTGATGACAAGGACCTTCCCTCCCCCCCACCCCACCCCCCGCCGAGACAACAGAAACAGAAAGCCTTCCCCTGGAGCTGACACCCTGAATTTGGACTTCCTGCCTACTAGACTGTGAGAAAAAAAAAAAAAAACTGTTAAAGCCATCCACTTGTGGTATTTCTGTTACAGCAGCACTAGATAACCAAGACATATGGGTTGGGAAAGGTGATTATGTGGATTGAAGTAGGTCCATTCATCGATTAGGGGAGGTGGTGGTTCAGTGGCAGACTTCTCACCAACCACCCAGTTGGATTTCCAACCAATGCACCTGATGCGTAGCCACTTCCTCCTCTCCCTCATCTGTCAGTGGAGGTTTGCATGTTGCTATCATGCTGAATAGGTTTTGGAGGAGCTTCCAGACTAAAACAAACTAGAAAGAAAGGTCAGGCCTGTTGATCTACTTCTGAAAATCAGCCAGTGAAAGCCCTATGGATCACAAACCTGAGCCGATCGTGGGGATGGCTCAGGACCAGGCAGCATTCAGTTCTGTTTTGCATGGGGTCATCATGAGCCAGGGGCCAACTCAGTGGCAACTAACAACAACAACAACAATTCATCTATTACTTTACTCCACAAATATTTACTGAGCATCTACTAACATACCAGACTGAATGCAAAGTATACAGATAGGAATGAGCCACAGATCCTGCCTTTAACTGGCTCACCATCTGGTGAGGAGATCAATATAAAGTGCTCATAGAGTTATGCCCAATGGCATAGAGATAAAGAGCAATAAATGAGACTGGGATGCTGGGATGGAAACAGGAGGTAGGGTGCAAAAGAAGGGTTAGGAAATATCTCAGGGAAGGCAGTTACTTGCAGGATAAAAATTCGATATATTTTAGAACCAACCCATGCAACACTAGCACTGACCAGTTAGAAAAATATAAACAACTAGTGTGGCTATGGTATGTACTGATAGGTACCAGTTGAATACCAGCCCGGGTTATGCGTCATATTACTTCTTTTAATTCACCCTACAAATTAATTTTCTATCCCTTAATCCTCAGGGGCTTGAAAGGGATGCATCAGAAAGTGGAAAGAGGTTAGAGGTAGTAATTGAACACTGAACATGCCAGTTTTTCTGATTATAAACATCATGCAATTTATCTCCCAATAATTTTACACTGTTCCCCTCCCACCACCCCATGTGGGTAGTGGACTAAATTTGAAATTGGTGGACTTTTCTGAAATTATTTCATCAACAAGGTAAGAATAGGCTTGATTTAGTCATACTGCTTCCTAAAGCCACTTTCACCAGCTAATTTACATCGTGGGCCTAAATAGTGGAAAACCATTAATGTTATTATTTTGATTACTAGGCATTTGGGAATAAATGATTTACAGACAAGGGGACTAGTTAATTTCAAAATCAAAGTAATTCAAAGAGGCTAATCAGTGCTGCTTCATCACCACAGGCTGGATTGATAGAACATATTTAATAGCATCATGCTGTGGACAGAAACAAGAGGTAACACACACAGAAGTGACAGATAAAGCCAGATAAGACAAAGAATCAATCCCTTATGCAGCTGAGAGGTTAGGATATTCATCAAGCCTCCACTGCCCAAAAGCAGCAGGGGCACCTTCATTTCAATTAAGAGAATGGAAAGAAAATTGAATATTATAACAAGCTAATGGGTTCCTGCTTGAGCACAACTATTTGTGTTAAGTCAGAATGCCTGTGCACAAAGCCCTTGATATTGATATCAAGACAATCAGTAACAATGAAAGTAATTCGTAAAGGCCTGCTCAGGTGTAATCAATTTTAGCTAGTTGTCAGATATAAGAACCATTGCAATAGAGGACAGGCTACAAGTTTTACCAGTGGTTTACAAAACCTGTGACTTCGGTCAGTTAGGGTTGGAAAGGAAGCACTTTTCTGATTCATTTATATCAGAGGCCTTTGAGTCAGCTCCAACTCATGGTGACCCCATGTGTGTCAGAGTAAAACTGTGCTCCACAGGGTTTTCAAAAGCTAATTTTTTGGAAGTAGATCCCCAGGCCTCTCTTCCAAGCCACCCCTAAAAAAAAAGTAGATCCCCAGGCCTCTCTTCCAAGCCACCCCTAGGTGGACTCAAACCTCTGACCTTTTTGTTAGCATCTGAGAGACTTAACCATTTGCGCCACTCTAGGACTCCATAGCTATGCATAAACCAAAAAACCAAACCCGCTGCTGTCGAGTCGATTCCGACTCATAGTGACCCTATAGGATGGAGTAGAACTGCCCCATAGAGTTTCCAAGGACTGCCTAGCGGATTCGAACTGCTGACTTCTTGGTTAGTAGCCATAGTACTTAACCATTACCCCACCCGGGTGACCTAGCTATGCTTATTGTACTATAAATCATATTGTTCTTGTTGTTGTTAGGTGCCACTGAGTTGTTTCCAACTCATAGCAACCCTATGTACAACAAAATGAAACACTGCCTGGTACTGTGCCACCCTCACAATCATTGCTATGTTGGAACCCATCGTTGCAGCCACTGTGCCAATCCATCTCATCAAGCATCTTCCTCTTTTTCACTGACCCCTACTTAACCAGGCATGATGCCCTTCTCCAGGGGCTGGTCCTTCCTGATAACATGTCCAAAACACACAAGACGATGTCCCGCCATCCTTACTTATAATGAGTATTCTTGCTTTACTTCTTCCAAGACAGATTTGCTTGTTCTTCTGACAGTCCATTCAATATTCTTTGCTAACACCATAATTCAAATGCATCAGTTCTTCTTTGGTCTTCCTTATTCATTGTTCAGCTTTCCCACACATGTGAAGCAACTGAAAATACCATGGCTTGGGTCAGGTGCACCTTCATCCTCAAAGTGACATCTCTGCTTTTGAACACTTAAAAAGAGGTCTTTTGCAGCAGATTTGTCCAATGCAATATGTCCTTTGATTTCTTGACTGCTGCTTCCATGGGCGTTGATTGTGGAGCCAAGTAAAATGAAATCTTTAACAACTTCAGTATTTTCTCTGTTTATCATGATGTTGCTTATTGGTCCAGTTTTGAGGATTTTTGTTTTCAAAATCCATACTAAAAGCTGTATGTAGTCTTCGATCTTCATCAGTAAGTAGGAGTCCTCTTCACTTTCAGCAAGCAAGGTTGTATCATCTGCATAATACAGGTTGTTAATGAGTCTTCCTCCAATCCTGGTGCTCTGTTCTTCTTCATATAGTCCAGTTTCTTGGATTATTTGCTCAGCATACAGATTGAGTAAGTATGGTGAAAAGATACAACCCTGACGCACACCTTTCCTGACTTTAAATCACGCAGTAATCCCCTTGTTCTGTTTGAACAACTGCCTCTTGGTCAGTGTACTGGTTCCACATAAGCACAATTAAAGTGCTCTGGAATTCCCATTCTTCACAATGTTATCCATACTTTCTTATGATCCACACAGTCGAATGCCTATGCACGGTCAATAAAACACAGGTAAATAGCTTTCTGGTATTCTCTGCTTTCAGCCAAGATTCATCTGACATCAGTAATAATATTCTCCATTCCACGCCCTCTTCTGAATCTGGCTTGAATTTCTGGCAGTTCCCTGTCCACGTACTACTGCAACTGCTTTTGGATTATCTTCAGCGAAACTGTACTTGTGTGTGATATTAATGATATTGTTCGATCATTTCCACATTCTATTGGATCACCTTTCTTTGAAATGGGCACAAATATGGATCTCTTTCAGTCAGTTGGTCAGGTAGCAGTCGTCAAATTTCTTGGTATAGATGAGTGAGTGCTTCCAGTGTTGCATCCATTTGTTGAAATATCTCAGTTGGTATTCGACCAATTTCTGGAGCCTTGGTTTTAACCAATGTCTTCAGTGCAGCTTCGACTTCTTCATTCACTACTATCAGTTCTTGATCATATGCTACCTACTAAAATGGCTGAACGTCAGCCAATTCTTTTTGGTACAGTGACTCTGTGTAATCCTTCCATCTGCTTTTGGTGCTTCCTGCGTCATTCAGTATTTTGCTCATAGAATCCTTCAATATTGCTGCTCAAGTCTTGAATTTTTCCTTCAGTACTTTCAGCTTGGAAATGCCAAACATGTTCTTCCCTTTTGGTTTCCTAACTCCAGGTCTTTGCACATTCATTATAATACTTTGTCTTCTCAAGCCGCCCTTGAAATCTTCCGTTCAGCTCTCTTACTTCGTCATTTCTTCCATTTGCTTTAACTACTCTACGTTCAAGAACAAGTTTCAGAGTCTCTTCTGACATCCATTTTAGTCTTTTCTTTCTTTCCTGTGTTTTTAATGACCTTTTGCTTTCTTCATGTATGATGTACTTGATGTCATTCCACAACTCATCTGAGCTTTGGTCATTAGTGTTCAGTGGGTCGATGGTCTTTAAATTCAAGTGAAATATACTCAAGTTCATACTTTGCCTGTTATGAACTTTTTTTTCTTCAGCTTAAACTTGAACTTGCATATGAGCAATTGATGGTCTGTTGCACAGTTGGCCCCTGGTCTTGTTCTGACTGATGATATTGAGCCTCTCCATCATCTTATTACCACAGATGTAGTCAATTTGATTCCTGTGTATTCCATCTGGCAAAGTCCACATGTATAGTTGCCATTTATGTTGTTGAAAAAGGTATTGCCAATGAATAAGTTGTTGGTCTTGCAAAATTCTATCATTCGATCTCTGGCATTGTTTCTCCACCAAAGCTATATATTCCGACTACCAACCCTTCTTCTTTGTTTCCAACTTTTGCATTCCAATCACTAGTAATTATCAATGCATCTTGATTGCATGTTTGATCAATTTCAGACTGCAGCAGTTGGTAAAAATCTTGAATTTCTTCAGCTCTGGAATTAGCGGTTGGTGCATAAAATTGAATAATACTCGTATTAACTGGTTTTCCTTGTGGGCATATGGATATTATTCTATCACTGACAACACTGTACTTTGGGATAGATCTTGAAGTGTTCTTTTTGATGATGAACATAACACAGTTTCTCTTTAATTTTTCATTCCCAGCATAGTAGACCATATGATTATCTGATTCAAAATGGCCAACACTAGTCCATTTCAGCTCACTAATGCCTAGGATATTGATCTTTATGTGTTCCATTTCATTTCTGACAACTTCCAATTTTCTTAGATTCATACTATTAACCATATTATTAACCAAATAAATATTTAAAGAGAAAATATGAGCCTTGTGTTTACTTTGTACTGAGTTTGTAGTTATCTCACAGGCCTTTCAAAGACTATGACCATAAAGAGCAGAAAGAAGCATGAGTCTTAAACTTTTACAAGGCTAGCAATTTCTTCCTGGAGCCCCGAGGGTCACAGGACATTTTACAGAAATATTTCATGTGCTCAAGCACCACTAACCCTTGACTATTTCTCGGGCATCATTTACATGTTACAATAAAAGGTTCAATCAACAGTTTTCTTGTTATTTTTATGGAGAAAATTCAATGAAGGGCTAAAACTCAGAAGACTATTTGGAAAAAATATATAAAGCAGTGGATCATATTTTAATTACTAAATATGATTTCAAAATAATCTGGAAATTTAAACTTCCAAAGTTATTTTAAAATAACTTTGGAATTTTTAAAATAACTTCTGAAATATTCCCTAACCATAAAAAATCTATAGCAAAAAAAAAAAAAAAAGCTACTTTTCCATATTCATGAAAAGTTCACTAGGGAAAATATTTTAATGTCTTTTGGCAGTGATTTTAAAGGCTCACAAAGCACTCAGAGAGTGATCTCAGAAGGACTTATTTAAATAGGCCCCCCTCCACAAAGTTCTTCAAACTGGTGATTGCTTTATTACTAAAGAATAGTAGGACATATGAGTGTACTTCATATTTTACTGACTTTTCAAACAGAAAATATCATTTTCTCAAACAGAAGTCACCCCAAATATCAAACTAATAGTTTGTTCTTTTTATTTAATGGAATTCTCATTATCTGCAAAATAAAAACCAGACTCCTTAGCCAGGTCCAGAAGCCCTTCGAGTTCTCTCCCTGGCTTCTTTTCCAGGGTACTATTGCCTTTAATTCTTATCACTGTTACTGTTAAGAGAATGACAAAAACCCCTTCACGTCATCCTACACCATCCCATGCCCTTTACCAGCCAGCCCCCACCACACTATGCTCACCCCTGCCTCGGTGCCTCACACATGCTGGTCCTGGGTCTGGAATAACCGTCCTCTGTTTGTCTACTTGGAGAAGGTTTATTTCAGCCTTAGGTCAAAGTCACCCTCTCTGTGAAGACTTCCCTAACTTCTCCCTATCCCCTGAAGCACGCATTTCCAGTCAGAGTTGGGCTTCTGTGGCAGCATTTACCACAGCACAGAAGCCTGCACCTAATTCCTCACAGAGGCCGTGAGCAACCTTAGAACATTTGTCCACCCAGCATGGACCCTGATGTAGGAAGTCAAGCAATAAATGCTGAATGAATGAGTGAGTGAGTGACTGAATGAATGAACAAATGAATATATTTCAGTGTGAGAAGGCCCTAGAGACTCCCAGTTAGAACATCCTAGGAGTCTATTCTCTGAGGTACCTCCTTGGCTCCAAACACATAGCAATGAGACAGAAAATGGAAGAGAAAATTTTTAAAGACATGGCCAGACTCTTAGCCAGCTTTTCAAAGACAAGCTAAACCTCCCAGTAATCAAAGAGGGAACAGAGATTCGAAGTGGTGAGTGGGGCTGGAACTCTGGGCTTATGAGTTCCTCATCTGGAAAAAGGCTGTGGTAACCGAGTCGTCCCACACATGTGATGAGGGACCCAATCCAGGTCTAGAGTGAGGCTGCACAATTCTTCAGAGTCAGACAGAATATTTAATCCAGGCTCTTCTACCTGGAACCCATGTGATTCTGGCCAAGTTTACCAAACCTATCTGTGCCTCAGTGTCCATCCACATTCTTAAGACGAGGCTGATAACAGTTCTTTCTACCTCATAGGGTTGTTAAGAGAACTGAATGAATCAATGCATGTGAAGTGTTCAGAACAACATCTGGCACACAAGTGCTTTACAAGTATTGGCAGTTATTATTACTGTTACCTTCAATTATTATCATTGTTAAGAGAATGACAAGAACCCCTCTTGCTTAATGCTGCCAGGGGCTACAGCTTATGCCGAACTGACTGTGTAGTTTGGAAGGAAGACCCAGGCATGGCCTGTGACCATAAGCTGGCTCGAGTCGTCACTGGCTCCATGACTGATCTTGCCATGCTTCTGAGGTAAATCTGGTACTGGCCTATGGGATCAAATAAGCAGAAAGAAACAACCCAAAGCCCACAGGTGCAGGAGGGGGGCTTGAACAAACAGTGAAGAGAGATCAGGAGAGAGAGAAGAGAAACACACAAAGATAAGGGTCTAGAGATACAACTCAAAATGTCCTTATAGTCCACTTCATAATTTGGGTTAATATTTCCTTCCAGCTTCCACACGTTTTTCTATTTTAAAACTTTTATCTATTATGGACATTAATAAGGCCATATTACGAACCTTCGTACTAAAGAGAACTCACCGTATCACCAAAAGACCTCCAAAGTTTTTAAAACAGACAACCAAAGATTCTGTTTTAGAAGCAAAGAGTTGCCCACCAATAGAAAATTTTCAGTCTACAAGGTTAAACCCAGGAAGACTCCAAAATGAAAAGGCCGTGTTGCTTCTGACAATTAAAATCTACTTCTATTCCTAACATTGCTAAAGGACAGATGGTGACCTGTGTTTGCTTCAAACAAGCCAAATAAAAATACAAGTAGAAAATGTTTGAAATCAAGAAGTCTAATCATAAGCTTTCTTTAAAAAAAAAGTGTGAGATTGGTTTAAAAATAAACCAGGGAGGTGGGAAAAGGACAGAGAACTTACCCACTGTAAAATTACATGAGATGACTAGAAATCGCCCTGACCTTTCAGCCACGAAGGAAGCTCACACGGCTGCCTTAGCCTCTCCTTCGTTTGATCTGGCTGAGTAAATGTCACTGTCTTCAATGCGAAAAACAAATTCTGTACCTGGAGGACGAGGGCAGGAGCACCCTTAGGCAGAAGTGTGAAGTTGGTCTCCCAGTCTTCTAGCCTCCCTTTCTGTGCTCTCTCCTAGTTCTCCTCTCCACCTCCCACCCTAAAAACAAATGCCCTTTTGTCCCCTTCCTCCCAGCTTGTCAATCCCCTCAGGATGCTCTAAGCTGGGCTTTCCTTGGCAGTGCCCTGTGCCCCAAATCACCCTTTCCTCCATCTGCAAATTCCAACAAAACCACTCAGTGCAAAACTTATGTAGCTTAAACTTCAAGTAACATGATGGGCTGAGGTGACACAGGCCCTCTCCAGCTACAAAAGCGTAGAAACACAGATAAGATGTGAACAACTTAAAAAGTTCATACCTGGCTGAGCTCAAAATAAAGGAGAGTCCTATGTGCTGCAAATCAAGAGGGGTACCTAGGTGCCTCAAGGGAAAATGGACTCAAGGTGCTGGGAGCTAGTCACAAGGTGGAAGGCTGGCACCGAGACTCTAGCATAAAACTAGGACCAATTCAGGGGTCCCCAATCCCTGGAAGTGGACTTTAAATCTTAGACCTGGAAGCAATAATAAAGCTTGGCATCTTCCTAGAGCCCTTGAGAAATCAAAACTTCAACCATATATTATATTACTCAATAAGTGAGGAAACCCTCAGCTGGAAATTAACCTTAAAACTGGTCCGAAACCAGGAAAATTCCCGTGCACCCAGCAGAATCAAATGCAAACCACTCTGAAGGGATGCCTGCTCAATTCTAGGCACACAAGACTGTCACAGCAAAACAAACAAACCTCCCTTCGAAGATTAGCTCACTATCAAAATTTACAGAAGACCTGTGGAAACTAATCACCATGAGGGAGAGTGTCAGCAGAGACAACAAACAAGAGAATTAGAACTCCAAAGGATGGGAGATAATAAAAGAGGTGATTAAAAAGTACGTTAAAATGATGAGAGAAACAAAAGATAATAGAAACAATATTGACAGAAAAAAAAAATCATAAATAAAACCTGGCAGAGCTGGAGAAAAGGTCAAATAGAACTCTTAGAAGTTAAAAATATTGTCACTGAAATTGAAATCTCAGTGGACAGATTAAACAGATGGTTCCTTCTGGTTGAAGAAAGTATTAGTGATTTGGATGACAGATCCTAGGAAACCACCAGAACGCAACATAGAGGCAAAAGACATAAAAAAAGCATGAGATATCGAATTTTCATCTAGCCAAATTCTAAGAAAGTACATCGAATATTTTTCCACGCACATGCAAAAAAAAAAAAAAAACCAGCTGACATCGAGTTAATTCCAACTCATGGTGACCCCATTTGTATCAGAGGAGAAATGTGTTACACAGGGTTTTCAACAGCTGATTTTTCAGAACTCCATAGCCAGGACTTTCTTCCAAGATGCCTCTGGATAGACTCAAACCTTCTAGTTAGCAGCTAAGACTGTTAACTGTTTGCAACATCTGGGGACTCCATTTTTCCATAAGATAGGTATAAATCATGAAATGTTGTAACATGTTTACTCTCTGAGGATTATACATACTTTTAAAAAAGTTCATTAATACAAATGACTAAATTTTTAGTGGTGAATTTTTTGAAGAAAAGAGATTCCCGAGTCCCCTTAAATTATAAAAAATATACCATCTTAAATGTATTCATCTAATGAACCTCACCGTAAGATCTGTCTTCAACATGATGACAAATCTTAACCAAGTAAATTTGGAGAAATTTTTTTTTTTAATTAACTTTTGTCTTTCTTATATCCATATGTATGTTTCCCCTTGCTTTGCTTCATGGAGAATATGTATATAAGAAAACAAAGGGAGCTGCTGTGAAATGAGTCCCATTTTCTCACTAATTTTTATTATGAAATCAGAAATGTAAACCCACAGAAAAACATAACCCAAAAAAAGAGACAAAAACATTTTCTAAAATAGCTTAATGAGGCTCTGGCTAGTCTTAATGTAAAGAGAATCAACTACTGGTCTATTTTAAAGAATCTCAAGAAAACCACATGACAAATCTCTATTCTGTGCCTACTATCTAGATTCTACTAGATGTATGCCAGCAAATGGCTATAATCCTGGGAAGACCCAAACATTAAGATTTGCAGCTTATTGCAACCAAGCTCATCATAGCCTTTTCAACACGGAATTTTATTGGGGATGGGAGGGAATGAGACATGGTTTGGGGGTCCTAGTCATCTGAAGATGGGAAGCACTAAAGACAATGGGGGGCACTAAAGATGGGGCACACTAAGGAAAGGAAGTAGATATTGAAGGAAAGGAGGGAGAATGCTCCAGACTTTCCAAATAAAACCCCCATTCCGCCACTCACAAACACAAGCTGAGCTCTTCTCAATTCAAATAAAGATTACTGATGTGCCATCATCACACACACACACACGCACACACATACACACACAATGCTTAAATGGGAGAAAGCCTGAAAAACAGGCATAGCAATGGGCTTTGGAGCCATAGTAAACTGTCCCGAAACTCAGCAATGTGCTGAGTTTATAATAAATATATTATGTAACCTCTCTCCAGCTCAGTTTCCCCACCCATAGGTTAGAAATAAAGTACATAGGATCGTTGTGGGTATTACAGAGTGCTTCGTAGAGCACCAGCACTAAGCGTTGTTGTTGTTTGTTGTCATATAATCTAGTCGATTCCAACTCATGGCGACCCCATGTGTGCAGACTAGAACTGCTCCTTAGGGTTTTCAAGGCTGTGACTTCAGATGTAGGTCACCAGGCCTGTCTTCCAAGGCACCCCGGGTGAGTCTGAACAGCCAAGTGCCTCAGAAGATGGGCCTGGTAATCTGCTTCTGAAAGGTCACAGCCTTGAAAACCCTAGGGAGCCATTCTACTCTGCACACAAGGGGTCATCATGAGTCGGAATCAACTCGACAGCAACCAACAAGAACAATAACACCACTAAGTAGCTGCTCAATAAATTAAGCCATTATTGTTACTGCAAGAGATGGTATGGTATAGTTCTCGGGCACAGGAGCTTTGGATTCAAGCCCCAGCCCCTTCACCTACCAGATCTAGGACTTCACATACAAGTTACCTGGTCTGAAGCACTTCAACCCTTGGATTCGTTATCTGTAAAATTGAGATAATACCCACCAACGTGCGATACGCAGATGACACAACTTTGCTTGCTGAAAGCAAAGAGGACTTGAAGCGCTTATTGATGAAGATCAAAGGCTATAGCCTTCACTATGGATTACACCTTAACATAAAGAAAACAAAAACCCTCACAACTGACCAATAAGCAACATCACGATAAACGGAGAAAAGACTGAAGTTGTCAAGGATTTCATTTTACTTAGATCCACAATCAAAGCCCTCGGAAGCAGCAGTCAAGAAATCAAACAACATATTGCATTGGGCAAATCTGATGCAAAAGACCTCTTTAAAATGTTAAAAAAGTTAAGACGTCACTTTGAGAACTAAAGTGCACCTGACCCAGGCCATGGTATTTTTAATCACCTCATATCCATGCAAAAGCTGGATAATGAATAAATAAGGAAGACCAAAAGAGAACTGATGTGTTTGAATTATGCTGTTGGCAAAGGATATTGAATATACCATGGACTGCCAAAAAAACTAACGAGTCTGTCTTGGAAGAAATACAGCCAGAGTGCTCCTAGGAAGCAAGGAAGGCAAGACTTTCTCTCACCTACTAAGGACATGTTATCAGGAGGGACCAGTCCCCGAAGAAGGACATCATATTTGGTAAGGTAAAGGGTCACTGGAAAAGAGGAAGACCCTTGGTGAGATGGATTTACACAGTGGCTGCAACAATCGGCTCAAACATAGCGATGAGTGGGAGAATGGCACAGAACAAGGCAGTGTTTCGTTCTGTTGTACGTAGGGTCGCTATGAGTTGGAACCAACTCAACAGCACCTGACAACAACATGGCAGTGCTATGAAAATTAAATCATACAATGTGTATAAAGAGTTTAATATAGTGCCTGGTGCACAGGAAGCCTAATCAATGGTAGGAATTATTATTCCTAGGCACAGTTTGATAAAAACCAATTTAACTGGCAGGGAACGTCGCTGTATGACTTTTGGAACATTAAGACACAAAGAGGCAGGGACACCTGTCTACTACCTGCCAGGTACTCCGTGTATTAATTGATGACTTACCTGTATAAAAAGATGTGCTGAACTACCTCGTATAAAATACACAACAAAGAAAGATGACTGTAAACATCTTCAAAACATGAAATTTTGCACTGATGCTAAATGGGAGCTCAATAGGGAATAACTAATAAGATATTTGAAAATATAAAGCATCTGTCTTTATAGTACGCCAATTAACCTCATGCCCTTGCTCCTTTAAAACTGTAACTACCAATTATCAGTGCACCACTCAGTCAGCTGCTCTGGTTTCTTTTTTTGCATTAAATCATTTTAGGTATTTGTTTTGAGAAATGAAAGAGAAGCCTATAAAATGAGGTGACCATGCTGGATAATCTCGAAAGTTCCCTCTACTTGATTTCTATTATTCTTATTCAATATATTAAAGCTCGGTCCTACAATAAGCTATTCATTCCTAAGTGACTCGCTTAAGAATACTTGGTGACTCCCTAAACAAAGGAATTAGCAGAGTGAAAGGCTCTGCTTTGTGGTTCTATTTAAAAGAAAGTTAATGTGGGTTGATTGCTTTTAATGTCTCCGTAATTTAAAATATACTATAAATCACAGCTCTGTGGAGATGCGTTTGACTTGCTGAAACCCATGTAACTGGTATAAACTAAAATTCAACTTCGGGATCTGACAGTTTGAGTTCCATGTGGTACAATTCTCTACTTATTAAGATACTTTTTTTCTTCAATTGGGAAATGCATTATAGCTTCCCTTCTAAAGCAGCCCTGGTGGCACAGTGGTTAAGTGCTTGGCTGCTAACCAAAGGGTCAGCGGTTTGAACTCACCAGCCGCTCTGCAGCAGAAAAATGTGGCAGTCAGCTCCCATAAAGATTTACACCCTTGGAAGCCCTATGCAACAGTTCTACTCTATCCTATAGGGTCACTATGAGTTGGAATCGACTCGACTGCAATGGGTTTGAGGTTTTTTGTTTGTTGGTTTGTTGTTGCTATTCGGTTTTCTCTTCTAAAACTTTAAAATAGTGAAGCCCCAACTTTGCTCATAGCTGTACTACTGTGACATCCAGTAAAGTAGCCTTCCACCACCTGTCTTTCAGTTTGTCACACTGCAGTGGCTTATGTGTTACTATGATGCTGGAAGCTATGCCACTAGTATTTCAAATACCAGCAGCGTTACCCCTGGTGGACAGGTTTCAACAGTTTCTAGACTAAGACAGACTAGGAAGAAACACTTGGTAATCTACTTCTGAAAATTAGCAAATGAAAACATAGATCACAACAGAACACTGTCCAACTCACTTGCTTTGGACACATCATCAGGAGGGATCGTCACTACAGGAAGACATTAAGTTTGGTGAGGGGCTGACGAGGGTGTGGGAGGCCCTCAGTGAGATAAAGTGGCACAATAGCCACAATGATAGACTTGAACATGCTCACAATCGTGAGGATGATGAAGGACCAGGCAACTTTCTGTTCTGTTGTACTTCTGGTCACCGTGAATCAGAATCGATTGCATGGAAAACAACAATAAAGGCTTTCCTGAAGGAATAATTCCAGAAGTTTCAAGACAAGGTAGGGATGTGTTAACTGCAAAATGTTGTATGATCCTATCTCTGCATACCCTTGCGTGTGTTTCATCCAAGCCTAAATGAACCCAACAAAATGTGTCTCATTAAAAAAAAAAAAAAATTAAAGGATGGAGAGTAAGACAGACTTCTTTATAGTGGCGGTAGATTGTTTTGAAAACCACATCAAATGTCTCATCTCCTCACTGCATTCCTCAGGAATATCACATCTGTAGTGCATAGAGATGGCAAACCAATAAAAAAAAGAGAAACCAAACCCATTGCCATTGAGTCGATTCTAAATCATAGCAACCCTAAAGAACAGAGTAGAACTGCCCCATAGTGTTTCCAAGGGCTGGCTGGTGGATTCAAACTGCCGACCTTTTGGTTAGCAGCCAAACTCTTAACCACTGCGCCACCAGGACTCCATGAGATAGCAGATACTCTATATAGACATGTTGAGTGATTGTGCCTCCTCCCCAGGCCTGATTTCCCTTCGTGATAACTATATTTGAGTAGCTATACTCTCTGAATTACTAATGTGAGAGTTAAAGATCTTTTTTTCTGTTTCAGAATGGGATCACTGACTGTAGTCTAACAGGATGAAAAATACATTGCTCTCTTTTAAGGATGGCTGTCCTGTAGCAGTGAATGAAGATAACGTTGGGATCATTCTGTGCTGTAAGCACAACTGCAATTTGAGGAGCTTAATTAGTAGGCTCAAGTTCTGTGTGATTTGCTAGGTTTTTACCCCAGTTCCTGACAGCCTCCCTCCCCATCCTTTTGACTTGGTCTGATAATCTCTCCCCCTGGAAAGGAGGCTGGGAGAGCTGAATGCTGGAAGACACCAATTGTCAAGTTGAAATCCATTAAGCAACAGGTGAGTGCAAATATGTAACTAAAAAAGCTCAGCTGCGGTGGAGTCAATTCCAACTCATAGTGACCTCATGTGTGTCAGAGTAGAACTGTGCTCCACAAGGTTTCTGATGACTTTTTTGGAAGTAGATTGCCAGGCCTTTCTTCTGAAGTGCCTCTGGGGGAACTCAAACCTTCAACCTTTCAATTAGTAACCAAGCAAATTAACTCTGTGCACCACACAGGGACCCCTCTAGCTAAAAGAGAAGAGGTCAAAATCAGAAAGTCATGTCCGGGTTACACAGCCAAAAGAGAAGAGTATGGGGCCAAGGTAAGGACAGGTTAGCAAGGGCTGTTGCTTCTCACAGGCCCTTGTCTGCAGCCAGTAATTAAGACTAAGGTATGCCAGCAGCGTGGCCCAGCTGTGCCTAAAGGGCAAGGACAAAAGAGGCCCTCAGAGGTAACAATTTTGCAAATACTACATACTTTTTTGGAAACCCTCGTGGCCTAGTGGTTAAGAGCAATGGCCGCTAACCAAAATGTTGGCAGTTTGAATCCACCAGGCGCTCCTTGGAAACCGTATGGGGCAGTTCTACTACAGGGCTGCTTTTAGTCGGAATCGACTTGATGGCAGTGAGTTTGGTTTTTTGGTATATACTTTTTCTTTAGGGCAGTGTAAAATGTGTTCTGAACATACATACATTCTATGCATTCAATTTTTAATAGCACATTGTGTCTTCTAGTTCTATAAGGCAAAAGTTGGTGGTACAATCATACCGCACACAATTTGCATACACAAATATGCATAAAATATGTGAACAGTTCTAAAAGACAGGCTGCTTTGGAAGGATGGAAATAATACAAATTATTCTGTAAAATGTCATTTCCCAATTTAGATCCCATCCTACACCTATCCTATTAATTCAGTAGAAAAAAAAAAATCAGAAAATATAAATCATACCCCTAAAGCACCACTACACCAGGCACCAAAATTATATAGCATGATGATGCATAATTATGGCACTTTCAAACAGCGTTTCAGAGAGTGTCACAAGCTATGAAAAATGTAATTTATTTCTGCTGACAGATATTAATTGCTCTGTGTTAGGAAATTTTTGAACCATTACTGATAAGCAAAAATGGTACCATAAATGCCTCAGAAACAACTGCAGGGAAAGAGGGCTAGTTCTAATCATATGAATTCTCATAGCATAAGGAAAGGCAATTTCTCAAAGAGGACATCTATTATTAAAATTTGTAAATTGTTGCCATGACACAGTAGGAAGAAGCTCAGATGTGAAGCTGCTTCCAGCAGGTCTAAAATATGATTAATTTCTGATACCACTGGCTAATTGGAGTTTGGGATTTTGTCCTTTTTCCTTAGCAAATCGTCTTTGTTAAGGCAAAACCGGACAGTTGCAGGGGAACCTTCAGAACAGAAGGATACGTGAAGAACAGATTATTCCTTTAAAACTGAGCCCCAGATGGTGACAAATGAATTCCAGCTGTGGTTTGGTGAGGTTGTACTTTACCCTTCCTTATTACTATCAGTGCTGCTGTTACTCTTACTTCGTTTTGGTCTGTTACTTCAGAGATGATGAAATGTATGACAGCAGCGACGTTAGGTTACGTTGGCTTCCACAGCTGGTGTGGTTAAACCTAAGTCATCACAAATCTCATGAAAATCTGCTCTATTCAAGAAAATTCTAGGTGAACTCCTTCTATACCATCTTTACCACCTCTCAACATCAACACCCATCCTCTCTTCATTCTCAGAGTCTGCCTAAGGTAAACCTCACCTGTATAGCACAGCTTCCAACTCTCTAGTCTTGGGTACCATTCTGACACCCTGCGTGTCTGAATTCTGTTCTGCAGCCTTATTTCCCTATTTCTGTCAGTAGCACCACTGGTCTCTTAAAACCTAGGCTGGATTTCTTGAGAGTTATCACTGCCAACTCTCCCTTTCCCTAAGACTCTCTATTACTCTATTTGTTGCTGTTGTTAGATGGCGTTGAGTTGGTCTCTGACCCATGGCAGTCCCATGCACAATGAAAGACATGCTACCTGGTCCTGCGCCACCCCCATAATTGGTTGTGATCCACAGAATTTCTGTTACCAACCTTCTGTGCCCATTCCCATCTCAAATCAAGTAATTTATTTCAGGCTTTGTCTGGACTCCTTCCAATTCCATTCTATATACAACCATAAGATCATGTCCCCTAAAACACTAGTTTTACCACATCAAAATACCGCAGGCATACTCACGATCTCCAATGCCTTCCCTCTGTGGCTGCAGGATAAATGTCTAGATATATTAGCTTGGCATTTAAAGCTCTTTATGGCCTGATTCCAACTTACCTCTACGGATCAGGTTACTGTTTCTTTGCTAACCTTAGCTAGTGTGGCCTATGAAATGCAAATACAGAGTAGTTAAGCTTCCCTGCACCTGGAAATTTCACTCATGCAAATTCCCATTCACTGTAATGTTTTTCCCATCTTGTGATTTCAGATCAAACTCTAGGTTCTCTACAAAACCTTTCTTGACCATTCCAGCCCATAATAACTGCTCTTTTTTCTTTCCTCCTACACTTATATATCATTTGTATTATGTACTTCCACATATGTTATATATATGGATTGACACGGTGACTGGAACAATGGGCTGAAGCTTAACAACAATCATGAGACTGGCATAGGACTGGGCAGTTTTGTTCTGTGGTACATAGGGTCACTATGAGTCGGAACTGACTTGACAGCACCTAACAACAACAACAATATACTGTTAAATCTCTGTATGTATGGGACCTGGTTCCAGTTAGATCATAAGCTCCTTAAGGGCATGGAACATCAAACATCAAATATGTCTAGAATCCCATAACCTGTTCTCACTGAATGTCTACCGACACAGCTATCTGATTAGCTCCTTTAACGAGTAAGATCTAAGGGAAAAAGGGATGTCAAGGCCACAGAACCAAAGTGATAAGAGACAATGACTGAGACCAGGATGTTAAATGGAGGATGGGTCGGAGTCAAATGAAACCTTTTGAAAACATATGTGAATCCAAATGCAGGTAGACCAAAAGATGAAGCCAGGTTAAAAGCAAACAAGAGAATAAAGGGATTTGATGAGCAAAACAGTGGAAAGCAGGTGATGAGGGAAGGATAAGGCTAGAGCCGTTCCAAAGCTGAAGTGCAAAATTGAGAAACTTAACCTAATTGACAAATACAGGATATGGTACTCAATAATAATAACCAAAAAAAAAAACCCACTGCCGTCCAGTCAATTCCCACTCATACCAACCCTATAGGACAGAGTAGAACTGCCCCACAGGGCTTCCAAGGAGTGGCTGGTGTATTTGAACTGCCAAACTTTTGGTTAACAGCCAAGCTCTTAACCACTATGCCACCAGGGCTCCTCAATAATGATAGCACACAAGATTTCTTTTCAAGTACTTCTGGAATTGTTATCAAATTTGACCCTATGCTGCCGCATAAGGTAAGTCTCAACAATTTAAAGGGGTTGAAATTATATAAATATGTTCCCTGAACACAGTGAAATTAAGCTGTAAACCAACAATAAAAAGATAACTAGTAATCCCAAACTGTTTAGAAATTGAGCAATACCATTCTTAATAGCCCTAGGTCAGAAAAGAAATGACAATGGGAATTAGAAAATATTTTATGTAAATAATGAGATGTTGTTGTTATTGTTAGTTGTTGTTGAGTAGACTCTGGCTATGGCAATCCCATGAGAATAAAACTTAAAAAAAAAAAAAAAACTTGTTACATAGAGGTAAAGTGATGCTTAGAGGGAAATTTATGGATTTAAATGTATATACTAGAAAAAGAAAGCCTGAAAATCAATGCTCTAAATATCCATCTCGAGGATTTAGAAAAGATTAACAAGTTAAACCAAAGAAAGTTGAAGAAATAATAAACAGAAGAGTAGAAATTAAATGAAAAATAACATAAATGTACAATATAGAAAAATCAACCAAGTCAAAAGTTTGTCCTTTTAAAAGACTAATAAAATTGATGGACTTTAGCAAGATTGATGATGAAAAAGAGAAAAAGCATAAATTACCAATATAGGGAAGAAAAAAATAGTGCATTACTACAGATCCTACAGACATTTTTTTAAATAAAAGAGGATATAAGGAACAATGTTACACCAATAAATTTTAAAGTAAGTGAAATAAACTTTAAAAACACAACTTACCAACACTGGTACTGGAATAAATAAAAAATATATAGATATTAAAGAAACTGAACCTGAAACGAAAAAACTTCACATAAAGAAAACCAGGTCTAAGTGGCTGCAGCAGTGAAATATCAACATGATAAAACATTATAACCAATTTTACTTATTCCACAAACGCAAGGTTAGTCTGATATCCAAAAGCCAATGAATGTAATTCACCACATTTTGAGAAAAATCATAAAAATCATCTCAACAGACACGGAAAAGGCATTTAATATGATTTGACACTCATTTCATTTTTTAAAACTCTTACCAAACTAACCAGGGAACAGCCCCAGTTAAAAAAAAAAAAAAAAACCCTAAATCTGGTGAAGGGTATGTACAAAAACTTGGAACAAATATCATTCTTAATAGTGAAACACTGAAGGTTTTCTCCTAAGAGCAAGAAAGAGATAAAGAGGTCTGCTATCACTAATTCTATTCAATTTTGTCCTGGAAGTAAAAACAGGAAGGAAATAAGCTATATGATTAAAAAGAAATAAAACTGAAAATATTTGTAAGTGAAATAATACTGTATTTAGAAAATCCAAAAGAAATTATCACAAATAATAATTAAATTTAGTAATGTTATTGGAATCAATTTGACAGCAGCTAACAACAGCAGCAACAATTTTATTGAAAACAAAGTCAAATATATAAAAATCAATTGTATTTCTGGCAACAAATATTTAGAAAATTAAATTTTAAAATATTTCCACTTATAGTGGCACCAAAAAGCATAAAATGTTCATTAATAATCTAAGATACGCAATACAGAAAATATATATAAAACAGCCGAGAAAAAATAAGAAAAAGCTTAAATAAGTGAAAGGATATGCCATAGTTATGTACTATTTGACTTGGTATTTCAAAGACTGATCTATAGACTCAATTCCATCCCAATCAAATTGCTGGAAAATGTTTTTGTGGAAATTGGGAAACTGACTCAAAAATGTATATGAAATTAAAAGGACCTAGAATCAAGAAGGCATTCTTAAAAAGAGACAAAATAAGCTGGAGAATTTGCATACGTAATATCTTGATTACATAGTACCGAGACTTATTAAAAAGCGAAAATAATTAAGACAGTGTGGCACCAAGGTAGACAATATACCAGTGGAACAGAAAAGGGAAGACAGAAACCAATTCACAAGTAGACAACTTAAGACAAAAGTGACAATGCAATGCAGAGGGAAGTGATGAAATTTTCATCAATTAGATCGAAATGGTGTGGCATCAACTGAATACCCATATGGGTAAAAACTAATCTTGATCCCTACCTTATACTGTATACAAAAATCAATTACAGGCAGATCATAGCTTTAAAGTAGAAGGTAAAACAATCACGCTTCAGAAGAAAACATAGGAGTGTTTGGGATAGGCAGAGATTTTCTAAGCAAGACACAAAAGGTACTAATCATAAATCCAATAATAAATTGGACTTCATTAATATTAAGGACCTCTGTTCTACAAAAGAAATTATTAAGAGAAGGCACAGAATGGAAGACAATATTTTTTACATGTATACACTCAACAAAGAACTTATATATAAAGAACTCGTACAAATGGATATGAAGAAAGTAGATATTCTAACACACACACACAAAAAGTGAACAAAAGACTTGAATAGAAACTTCACTAAAAAAAAATGTCAAGATAGCCAAAAGACATATGAAAATGTGCTTAACTTCATTAACCACCAAATAAATGCAAACAAAAACACATGCAATACCACTACTCACCCACTAGAATGGCTAAAATTTTTTAAACTGACAATAACAAATACAGGTGAGGCTGTGTAGCAACTGATACTCTGATACACTGCCGGTGTGAGTGTGAACTGGTACAACCACTTTGGAACACTGTTAATACCTATTAAAGAGAAAGATGCGTATCATATGACTCAACGATTCAACGGAAATACTTAGATATGTTCACCAACAGATATATATACATAGACATGCACACACATATATATACATACAGGCATGTATATAGATATATGCTCCAACTCGTAGCAACCCTATGTACAACAGAACAAAACACTGCCTGGTCCTGTGCCATCCTCACAATTGTTGTTGTCATATGCTTGAGCCCATTGTTGCACCCTCTGTGTCAATTCATCTCCTTGGGGGACTTCCTCTTTTTTGGGGGGGGGTGGGGTTTACATATGTATATAGATATATGTTTATATAGCAGCACTACTTATTAAAAGCCTAAAATGGAAATAACACAAAGCCCATAACAATGGGATGGGTAATTGATAGTATAGCCACACGATGAAATACTGTACTGCAATGAGGATAACAAACTATTGTTATGTGCAAAAAAATGGATGAATCTCACAAACATAATTTCGAGTTAAAAAAAAAGCCAAGACTTTGGGCCAACATGGCGCCATAGACAGAAGCACCACGCTGTCCCTCCACAGCAAAGACCTGAAAAACTAAGTAAAACAGACAAACGTCTTTCCTGGAAACTGAAGTGCCAAATGAAGAAGAGACAGAGAACTCAGCCAAGCACTGAACAGAATAAGAAACTGACAGAGGACAGAGAGTGAGAAGAGACACGTGTGGAGGGCCCCATCAGCTACGCAGCACAATTCTACAATCTTGGACTCCAGTTGGGGATCGGCAGACAGGAAAGCAGCTTCGTGGAACTCCCAGCAGAAGAGAGAGCACCTGGTAACCAGCGATACATGCTTTCCCACCCCACATTCTCTCCCCACTGCTCTACCTCCTAGCTTCCTGGGTGGCTAAGGTGGCTTGGCTGGCCGGGAAGTGCAGCATCTGTGCCGCTTGGATTCACCCCACCCATGTCGGAGATCAGTGGACAGGAAGTACAGGAAAGCAGCTTCACAAAGTTCCTCGCAGGAGACAGAGCACTCGGTAAGGAGCAATATACGCTTTCCTAGCTGCTCCCCTTCTTCCCCCCACTTCGGTCTCCTCTGCTCCCTGCCAGCCTCAGTTTCTCAGCCAGGAGGCAACTGCTTTGGCCTCAGGCAGCTTGGATTCGCCGTGCCCATACTGGCCATGCCCCTGAGCTGGTATGGGTTCTTTCCGTCTCTTTTGGTTCCTTCTGTGCCTCCTACCACCTCCCCCTCCTTTCTCTGAACACCTGGCTCCGTGTGCCATCTTTGCTTTTTCTTGAAAAGCTGTGAAGCCACTTGCGACTGGGGGACCACTCCCCCAGCCCGCAACACCACGCTGGTGGGATCCCTGGGGCTTTTTTTTTTTTCCTTGTTTTATTTGTTTTCTTTTCGCAGCTTGGGAGCCCCTTGCAGCCCGGCTGCGCCGCACGGCTTAGAAACCACTCCCCGACTCTGCGCAGCTGCATAGGTGGGATCCCTGGGGGCATTTCCTTTTTTCTTCTTTCTTTCTTTTCTCTCCCTTTTTCCCTTTCTGTCGGTCTTCATTTCTCAGTTCTCGTGTCTCTACACTTAGCTTCTTTTCCTGTCTCCTGAATACCTGGTGCTGTGTTACATCTATACCCCTCTAGCCAGGCTATACTGCACAGCCTGGTAGCCACTTCCCCGGTCTTAGCAGCCCCACCAGTAGGACTCCGGAACTCCTGGGGGCATTTCTTTTCCAAATTTTTATCTAGTTATTTTTTCTTTCTTTTTCCCTTTTTTCTTTTCTCCATTTCTCAATTTCTCATCTCTCCACCCCAATGGCAAGCTCCCTTAGCACTCTTTTTTTTTTTTTTTTGGTCTTTGTTTGCTTGTTTGTTTTTGGCTCCTGTTTTTCTCTCCTCTTTCCCAAACCCCTATTAGTTCCATACATCACAACCTCCCCCTTCTTTCCTCCTACCTGCACTGTGCACTGATTACACCCCTGAGCAGCACAGGCACGGCCTACTGGAACCTGCCCAGCACTGATTCCTGGCCAGCCCTGTCAGCCCGGGTACATGCCACAAACAACCCATCCCAGCTCCTCCCCTTCAGCTAGACCTGCCCTGCTGTACCATAGCCAAATGACTGGCCCTTCCCATTGGACAAGGAGGTGAAAAGTATGTGACTACAGACAAGCAAACAACAAAGAATGCACAGCCCACCTGCTCAGACATAACCAAATAAAACAAAAAAGCTGGACAGAACAAACAAATCTAAAATCAAGAAATGAAGAAAATAACTACCAAATGTCCTGAAGACAGCAGACAACATCAAAACATATAAAAAATAGGACAGGATGAATCCAGTCGGCATCCAAAATAAAACACCAGATGATTTTCCAGTAGAAGAACAGATGCTAGAACTATCTGACAGGGAATTCAAATCTCTAATATTCAGAGCAATCCAAGAGTTGAAGCAAAAAGCAGACAAAAATGAGGAAAAAGTAGACAAATTTTTGGAAGAGGCAGGCAAATTCATGGAAAATACAGACAAAAAAAAAAATGGAACAATTCAGGAAAGTAATACAGGAACAAAATGCCAAAATAAACTCACAGCTAGAAATCATAGATAAACAACAATTAGAAATCCAAAAGATAAACAAGAAGATTTCAGAAACGGACAGCATCATAGAAGGGCTGAGGAGCAGGTTTGAAACGATGGAAGACAGAATCAGTGAAATTGAAGACAAACACTCGGATACAACTCTGTTTAAGGAAAAATCAGAAAAAAGAACAAAGAAAAACAGAGAAACTCTGAGAATTATGCGGGATACAATTAAAAGCAAAAATTTACGAGTGATTGAAGGTCCAGAGCAGGGAGAGAAAATGGAAAACACAGAGGATCACTGAAGGATTGCTGACAGAAAATTTCCCTAATATCATGAATGATGAAAAGTTGACCATCCAAGAAGCTCAACAAGCCCCATAATGGATAGACCTCAAAAGAAAAACACCAAGGCATATCATAATAATACTCGCTGAAACCAAAGACAAAGAAAAAATCCTGCGAGCAGCTGAAGAAAAACAAAAAGTCACATACAGAGTAGAAACACGACCAAACTCCGATTATTCAGCAGAAACCATGCAGGCAAGAAGGCAATGGGATGACACATATAAAACCTTGAAAGAAAAAAATTGCCAACCAAGAATAATATATCCTGCAAAACTTTTGTTCAAATATGATGGTGAAATTAGGACATTTCTAGATAAACAGAAATTAAGGGAATACGTAAAAACCAAACCAAACTTACAAGAATTATTAAAGGGAGTCCTTCAGTCTGAGAACAAACACCAGACCATAGCCTGAATCTAGGATGCAAGAATGTACCAGCCAGATACCAACCTAGGAAATGAACTCTCAAGGACTATCCAAAACCAAAACAATAGCAACAGGGAACCAGAGAGGTTAATCTGTTAATGACAACAACATCAGAACAATAAAAGAGGGAATAAACAGTATAGGTATAGAACTCTGTAATGGAGAAGAAGGCAAGGCGATACCAAGTAATAATAGACTGGCTCAAACCTAGAAACATAAGGGTAAATATCAAGGTAACCAGAAAGCAAGTTAACAAACCTACTCATCAAAGCAAAGAAGAAAAACATAAAGTCTCAATAAAAACAAAATCTACAAAAACAAAAGAAATCCACAAACAAAAGGAGCTCAGCACAGGACATTATGCTGAGTGAAATAAGTCAATCACAATAGGATAAATATTGTATGAGACCACTACTGTAAAGGCTCATGAAAAGGTTTACATACAAAAAGAAACAATATTTGATGGTTATGGGGGGGAGGGGTAGGGATGGAAAAGCACTTAATAGACAAAAGATAAGCGGTAACTTTGGTGAAGGGTAAAACAGTACACAATACTGGAGAAGCCAGCACAACCTGTACAAGGCAAGGCCATGGTAGCTCCATAGACACATCAAACTCCCTGAGGGACTGAATTGCTGGGCTAATTGCTATGGGGACCACAGTCTCAGGGAACATCTAGTTCAATTGGCATAACAGTTTATAAAGAAAACGTTCTACACTCTACTTTGGTCTGGTGTCTTAAAATCCTGTGAGCGGCCATCTAGGATACTCCACTGGTCTCACCCCTTAGGGAGCAAGAAAGGATGAAGAAAACTAAAGACACAAGGGAAAGATTAGTCCAGAGGACTAATGGACCACATCTTCCATGACCTCCACTAGACTGAGTCCAGTACAATGAGATGGTGCCCAGCTGCCACCACTGACTGCTCTGACGGGGGTCACAATAGAAGGTTCTGGACAGAGCTGGAGAAAAATGTAGAACAAAATTCTAACTCAAAAAGAAAGACCAGACTTGCTGGCCTGACAGAGACTGGGGAAACTCTGAGAGTATAGCCCCCCGGACACCCGTTCAGCTCAGTAATGAGGCCACTCCTGAGGTTCACCCTTCAGCCAAAGATTGAATAGGCCCATGGAACAAAACAAGACTAAATGGGTGCACCATCCCTGGGGCAGGGACTGGAAGGCAGAAGGGAACAGGAAAGCTGGTAATAGGGAACCCAGGGTTGAGAAGGGAGAGTGTTGACATGTTGTGGGGTTGTTAACCAATGTCATACAACAATGTGTGTACTAATTGTATGATGAGAAACTAGTTTGTTCTGTAAACCTTCATCTAAAGTTCAATAAAAAAAGAAAAAAATCTTAAAAAAAAAAGTCAAGCATAAAAGGTTACAACATAGTATATGATTCTATTTTTAAACATTCAAAAACAAGGAAAATGAATCTATGATGACAGAAATCAGGATAATGGTTTGTTTTTTGTTTTTTCATAGTGTAATCTCTGAAAGTGTTACAACAAAGGGCTTCTGAATTGCTGGTAATGTTCTATTTCTTGACCTGACTGCTGGTTACATAGATATATTCAATTTGTAAAGATTTATCAAGATGTCTACCTATGATTTGAGTACTCTTCCACATGTATGTCATATGGTAGTAAAAAGTTTTATTTTTTTTAATGTGCCCGTGTGTGTGTGTGTGTGTGTGTGTGTGTGTGTGGCCACTCTCTATTTTGACATATAGCTGTTTGCTCAGGTAAAGAGAACAGTCTCCAAGTAGCACAGGCACATTTGTGCAGGCTGGAGTCTAAGAACATAAAGCACAAGGAAAAAGGTAATAATAAACATAGGAGAGTGAACGGCCTGAGTCTGTGTTAACAGGAAAGGAATTAATCAGAAGGCTGAGGATTGTGCCTTTACAAAATGTTTATAATTGTTTTGGGGGCTACGATTTAAAGTTATGCTCCATCATTTAACATAAGAAATTAGAAATATAAATAATCTTCAGTCCAAAGTGGCTTTTAAATCCTGTAATAATGAAAAAATCGGTATCACATAGACAGCACTACACAAGGAATAATTTCGCATTATAAATTGAGGAAAATCTATCAACTCAGTTTGGTTTTCATAGCCTCCATATTTTACTGGTATCTTCTTAAAGCTCTTATCTTGGCAGCACAGTATCCCAATCCAGAGACCATTCGACCACACTGACTTTTTTTATTAAATTATAACAAGATTAATTTTCAGTTGTCCCCACACAGAGCCATGTATGGTACCTAAGCTCTCATACTGATTATTTTTTTTAAGTGAAATAAGCCGTCGTTTCTCTAACCTATTACTTTTCCTTGAATTTTAATAAAATGCCTCTACTTCCACTGGTATATATCTACTTTGTCTTGACATTACATGGTAAGCTTGTAGCAGGCAGAGACCCTGTCATTTTAATCTCTGTGCTACTGGGACATGGTTGATTAGCAAAGCTGATTTAATCAAGCTAACCTTGATTAAGATCTATCATCATAAATAATTGCAAAGCCTACCTTCAAATAAAAACACAGCCAAAATCATAGAATGTTCAGAAAAATTCAGTCGTTCTCTCATCAGACATGACAGAGCACTAACTAGGTGCTAGAAAGTGAGCTGGATGATGGGTTCCCAAAAATGAATGAAATACTAAGGAGGAGTTCTGGCCCTCAAAAAGTTCACGGACCAGTGAAGAAGAGCAAGAGAACAGATGGCTCTATTGCAATGTAATACACACTATTATGAAGTCATGTACCACTACTGAGGCAGAGATGAAAAAAAAACTAAATGCTGGCAGTGTCAGGAAAGGCTTTACAGAAGAGATGATGCCACAGTGATGGGAACTGGGAGGGTATTCTACGCCCATGTAAAGGGGCATGGAAAAGACTCCTGCAATCAAGAAACTGTAGAAAGTTCTGTATGCCCAGTGTGCATGTGGAAGTTTGATGGGAGATGAAGCTGGAAAGAAAGTTGTGAAGGATAGACTGGGAGGGAGCACAGGAGAGCATCTAGAAGGCTGCTGCAGTCTGCATGAAAAATGATCAGGAGTTTAAATCAGGCATGGAGAGGAAGGGCCAAATTCAAGATGTGAGAAGATAAAACCAATGAAAATTAGCCCTGTGTGGGAGTGCAGAGTGAAGAAAATGGAGTAGGCTGACTGTGTTGTTAACCATTGGGTTTTCAGTTATTTTCATTTAATTTCACTTACTTTGGACATGTCATCAGGAAAGGTGTATCACTAGAAAAGGACATCGTATTTGGTAGAGGGCCAACAAAAATGAGGGAAACCCTCAATGACACAATAGCCACAACAACGGACTCAAACATACCAATGATGATGAAGATGGTGCAGGACTGGGCAATGTTTCCTTCTGTTATACATAAGGTTGCCATAACTAGGAGCAGAGTTGATGGCATCTAATAACAATAACATGCTGACTCTAAAGTTAACATTATTAAAATGATGCAAGGGGTGACACTGAAGGAGATTATAAAACAAGAGGGCAGGGAAAGCACAAGTCCCAAAATATCACTGCAAGGTAGTATCAACACCTCTCTCTGCCCTTTTACACCACCATGGATGACTCCCAGGTTTGTAGCTTGGTGGAACTCTGAGATGGGGTATGCGAAGGAAACGAAGTACATAAGGGGAATGCAGGGCTTGAAGAAGGACTGTTTTTTGTTTTTGTTTTTTAACATATGCATTTTGTAGGCTACCGGTGAGAAATGAAGTTAAAATTTTCATATAGTCAGAAATAAGGGTCTTAATCTAGGAAAAATGATTGGGTCTGAGATAAATTTCAAAGTCATATCTGCAAAAGGGGTGTTGGAAATATGGCAAGGGTCTTTGAAACCAAAAACCAAACCCATTGCCCTCAAGTGAATTCCAACTCCTAGTGATCCTATAGGGCCTTTGAGTGAGGGGTAAATAAAATTGAAAAATTAAAGTCTACTATTCATTTTAAGAAAAAGTCACAATTTTTTTGTTTGTTTTATGGGTGATGGGCTTTAAACAGTGATTTCATTTTCACTATTATGATTTTTTAAGAAGGGTGTACGGCAACTTTTGAGATAATCTGAGATGAGGAATAAAAATAGCATTATAAGGTTAAAGCATAAGGGAAAAGTACTCCCCCCCAAAATTATAGCAATTCTCCATTGTCCAATAAACAAATTTCTGAACACTCCCTCCTCTTCCCTGTGTATATTAAATTAAATTATTATTCCAGTTTAGAGGGTTAATTAACATTTAACTAGTCTAGGTTTAAAATGCATTAGAGATTTAAATGCAAAAATTGGTCCTGGATTTATCTTCTTCTTCTTTTTTTTTTTCCAAATTGTATACTCAGAACTTCCTTCACAAATAAATATTAATTCCCAATTCCAGCAGTCAGACTGAAACTCTCTTCTGTGTTATCTAAGCCTTTTGCTTGTACTCTATTCTGCTACTTGCCATATTCTACCTTGACTTAGAGCAATTTTTTGAGTCTCCAACTAATTTTAAGTTTCATGAGAAGAAAATAATGTTTTTTCCCATTTTTATACCTCTCCTCTGAGGAGAGTACTCACCATGTTGAGAGAAAAATGTGGTAGAGTTTGGGAAGAAGGAGATTAGCATAGAAGCTAACTGGAGTGAAAGAGAAGTAATGCTTAAGGTTTTGTTTCAGTTTTAAAAATATTAGGACAAGATAGATTTTTGTTTTCCCAGTAGATCCTTTTTATTCTCTCCTTCTACTGCTTTCTATTAACCCTTTTAACTTCCTTATCATTCTTCAAAGAGGCTTCTTCAATTTTTCACTTTACTACATTGTGGATCCCTGGTAGTTCAGTGGTTAAGAGCTTGGCTGCTAACCAAAAGGTCAGTAGTTTGAATCCACCAGCCGCTCCCTGGAAACCCTATGGGGCAATTCTGCTTCCTATAAGGTCAACTTGATGGCACAAAACAACACCAACACATTGTGGCAACTAGGTCTTAGAAGGGAGGGAAGCAATAAGAAGGCCCTAAGCCCTGGTGGCGTAGTGGTTAAGTGTTTAGCTGCTAACCAAAAGGTCAGCAGTTCGAATCCACAGCTGCTCCTTGGAAACCCTATGGGGCAGTTCTATTCTGTCCTATGAGCCAGAATCAACTCGAGGGCAACAGGTTTTTTAACAAGTAACCTAGGGAAACATGAATTAATACTAGGTATTCCTCTCCACCCATCTCTAGGCCCTCTAATTCCAGGCACTAAAGTTCCTCATTTCTGACTTGGAGACCAATCTAAATGAATTCCCATCTCCTTACATTAAAAAAAAAAATCAGTTGTGTTGAATTGATTTCAACTCATGGCAACCCCATGTGTTGCAGAGTAAAACTGTGCTCCATAGGGCAAGGGAGAATGAAGAAAACCAAAGACACAGAGAAAGATTAGTCTAAAGGACTAATGGACCACAGCTACCACCACTACCACCAGACTGAGTCCAGTAAAACTAGATGGTGCCCAGCTACCACCACTGACTGCTCTGACAGGGATCACAATAGAGGGTCCCAGAAAGAGAGAGGGAAAAAAGTAGAACAAAATTTTAACTCATTAAAAAAAAAAAAAAAAAAGACCAGGCTTACTGGTCTGGCAGACATTGGAGAAGCCCTGAGACTATGGCCCCCCGACACCCTTACAGCTCAGTAATGAGTCACTCCTGAGGCTTACCCTTCAACCAAAGATTAGACAGGCGCATAAAAAAAAGAGAGAGAGAGAGAGAGACTAAATGGGCACACTAGCCCAGGGACAAGGATGAGAAGGCAGGAGGGGACAGGAAAGCTGGTGATTGGGAACCCAAGGTTGAGAAGGGGAGTGTTGACATGTCATAGGGTTGGCAACCAATGTCACAAAATAATACATGCATTAATTGTTTAATGAGAAACTAGTTTGCTCTGTAAACCTTCATCTAAAGTACAATTTAAAAAAAAGACCGATCCCTAGAAAAGGACATCATATTTGGTAAAGTGGAGGATCAGTGAAAACGGGGGAAACCCTCAATGAGATGGACTGGCATAATAGCCACAACAATGGACTTAGCATACCAATTATCACGAAGATGGCACAGGACCAGGCAACGTTTCATTCTGTCATACATAAGGTCACCATAAGTTGGAGCTGACTCAATGGCAACTAACACCAACATTTTAATAAAATTAAGACATTAATTTCCTCCTAAATTAATTTATAAATAATCAAAATATAGGAAACTTAATGTTAAAGTTTATAAAGAAAGTTAAACATTCATGAATGTCTAGGAAATCTCTGAAAAATAAAACTAATGAGTGTGGACTAATCATATAAACCAAAAAAAACAAATCCATTGCCGTTGAGTCAATTCCGACTCATAGCGACCCTATGGATAGTGTAGAACTGCCCTATGGAGTTTCCAAAGAGTGCTTGGTGGATTTGAACTGACGACCTTTTGCTTAGCAGCCATAGCTCTTAACCACTACACCACCAGGATTTCCAATCATATAAGATAATAAATTTATTACAGTACCTTTATAAAAAAAATAAAATAACTGTGCTCCATCGAGTTTTCATGACTGACCTTTTGGAAGCAAATTACCAGGACTTTCTTCCAACGCAGCTCTGGATGAGTGTGAACCACCAACCTTTGGTTGACACGTAAGTGTTTGCGCCATCTAGGGAGTTCTCCTTATAAAAATGCTATTAACCAATAGCCTCTTTAAGCACTTTCTACTTTACAAGGGTTTTCTCATTCATTTTTATAAAGTTAGATTATTATAAAAATGCTAAATGACCATAATCTTTCTTCTAAAGTATAATCTCAGGGTGATCCTGGGAATAACTCTAAAGAGGGTATGATTCTTCTCAAAACTAATTTCTAAAAATTAAACAGACAACCTGCTTCACAATTGAACAGCTGCCTTACATCCATATATCTGCAAAGAAAGTTTATTTCTTGGTCCCTTTTGTCTGAGGTTTGCTCAGAAAATAAAAGTCCTAAGAGATGAACTCATCCGTCTAAGAGTTATCCCGTGCTGTTCTAATGAGATCTGGAACTCTGTTTTACTTAGCAAACTTTACCAAATTGAAGATGGAATAAATCTCAAACGCAAGGAGACAAAAAGCACTGAAGAAAAATGGGGAGTATCTGTCAGTAAGAGTATTCGTTGGTTCCTCTTAAAGTTTTTATCCTGAGAGGCTACTATTCTTGGCTCCCAGAACAGTGGCAGCCATTCCACTTATTCGAAAATTAGATGGAATTATCGAGAACTCTTTTTACCAAGGAGGGGTAAATGATAGTATTCTTTTATTTAAGAAAAGCAGCCATTGTTCCCATTTGCTCCTAATACATTCTTGGGTTAGTTAGTCTGACATGTGAAAAACTCTTTCAATTGGACCTTTTTGGTACTTTTGCTGTAATAGAGGAATAGTCGTTCATTTTAAAATTACAAAATTTTCACATACAAAAAGAATAATTTTAGAATTTTCAACTATCATCTTCTCTATTCCTCATTAAACCACAGCTTAAATCTGTTTTGGTTTTCCACTCTACAGAGTAACTCTCTCTCTCTTTGTGACCTGAAATGCTTTTTATTTTACTAGTGCTGTGTACAGTAGGTTTGTAGCATTGCACTAGATCGATTGTATGTAAAATCACTGCCATACTGTTTAGAGCTTTGAATTTGGTCTTTGTTAGAAAATGTACTCTATTCTTCAGCACATTTAGGCTATAGACTATGTTAAAGTCTAATTAAAGCCACTGTGCTGTTGTTAGGTGCCCTCCAGCTGGTTCCAATTCAAGCAACCCTATCTACAACAGAACAAAACACTGCCTGATCCTGTGCCATCCTCACAATTGTTTGCTATGTTTGAGTACGTTGTTGCAGCCACAATGTCAATTCATTTTGTTGAGGGTCTTCCTCTGTTTCTTGGACCCTCTACTTTACCAAGCATGATGTCTTTCTCTAAGGACTTGTCCCTCCTGATAACATGTCCAAAGTATGGGAGACGTAGTCTCACCATCCTTACTTGTAAGGAGCATTCTGGCTGTATTTCTTCCAAGACGGGCTTGTTTGTTCTTCTAGCAGTCCATGGAATATTTACTATTCTTCGCCAATACCATAACCCAAAGGAGTCAATTCTTGTTCAGTCTTCTTTATTCATTGTCCAGCTTTCACATGCATCTGAGGTGATTGGAAACATCATGGCTTGGGTCAGGCGCACCTTAGTCTTCAGGGTGACGTCTTTGCTTTTCAACACTTTAAAGAGGTCTTTTGCAGCAGATTTGCCAAATGCAATATGTTGTTCGATTTCTTGACTGCTGCTTCCATGGGCATTGGTTATGGATCCAAGTAAAATGAAATCCTTGACAACTTCAATCTTTTCTCCATTTATCATGATGTTGTTTATTGGTCCAGGTGTGAGGATTTTTGTTTTCTTTACGTTGAGGTGTAATCCATACTGAAGGCTGTGGTCTTTGATCTTCATCAGTAAGTGCTTCAAGTCTTCTTAACTTTCAGCATGAAAGGTTTGTCATCTGCATAATGCAGGTTGTTAATGGGTCTTCCTCCAATCCTGATGCCCTGTTCTTCATATAGTGTAGCTTCTCAGATTATTTGTTCAACACACAGATTGAATAAGTATGGTGAAAGGATACAACCCTGACACACACCTTTCCTAACTTTAATCCACGCAGTATCCCCTTGTTCTCTTCGAACGACTGCCTCTTGATCTATGTACAGGTTCCTCATGAGTACAATTAAGTGCTCTGGAATTCCCATTCTTTGCAACATTATCCATAATTTGTTACGATCCACACAGTTGAATCCCTTTGCATAGTCAATAAAACACCGGGAAACATCTTTCTGGTATTATCTACTTTCAGCCAAGGTCCCTCTGACATCAGCACTGATATCTCTTGTTCCACATCCTCTTACGAATCCAGCCTGAATCTCTGAGAGTTCCCTGTGGAAGCACTGCTGCAACTACTTCTGAATTATCTTCAGCAAAATTTTACTTGCATGTGATAGCTATGATATTGTTCTTTAACTTCCACATTCTGTTGGATCACCTTTCTCTGTAATGGGCACAAATATGGATCTCTTCCAGTCAGTTGGCGAGGTAGCTGTCTTTCAAATTTCTTATCATAGATGAGTGAGCACTGCCAATGTTATATCCATTTGTTGAAACATCTCAGTTGGTATTGTGCCAATTCCTGGAGCCTTGTTTTTCACCAATGCCTTCAGTGCAGCTTGGACTTCTTCCCTCAGTACCATTGGTTCTTGATCATATGTTACCCCCTGAAATGGTTACACATCAACCAATTCTTTTTGGTACAGTGACTGTATGTATTCCTTCCATCTGCTTTTGATGCTTCCTACATCGTTCAATATTTTGCCCATAGAGTCCTTCAATATTGCTACTAAAGACTTGAAATTTTTCTTCAGTTCTTTCAGCTTGAGAAATGCCAAGCATGTTCTTCCCTTTTGGTTTCCTAACTCCAGGCTCTTTGCACATTTCATTATAATACTTGACTTTATCTTCTCAAGCCACCCTTTGAAGTCTTCTGTTCAGCTCTTTTACTTCATCATTTCTTCAATTTGCTTTAGCTACTCTTGCAAAATTCTATCATGCAATCTCCAGTGTTATTTCTATCATCAAGGTCATATTTTCCAACGACAGGTCCTTCTCCTTTGTTTCCAGCTTTTGCATTCCAATCAGCAGTAATTATCAATGCACCTTGATTGCATGTTTGATGAATTTCAGACTGTAGGAGTTAGCAAAAATACTGAATTTTTTCCTCTTTGGCATTCATGGTTGGTGTGAATATGAATAATAGTCATATTAACTGGTCTTCCTTGTAGGCACGTAGATATTATCCTATCATTGACAGCATTATACTTCAGGATAGACCCTGAAATGTTCTTTTGCACAATGAATGTGATGCCATTCCTCTTCTATTTGTCATTCCCAGCATAGTAGACCACATGATTGTCTGATTCCAAATGGCCAATACCAGTCCATTTCAGCTCACTAATGCCTAGGATATCTGTCTTCACTTGTCTGTCAGTTTGCCATACTAGGGTGGTTAGCATGTTGCTGTGATGCTGGAAGCTATGCCACTGGTATTTCAAATACCAGTTGGATCACCTATGGTGGATAGGTTTCAGCAGAGCTTCCAGACTAAGACAGACTAGGAAGAAGGACCTGGCAATCTACTTCTAAAAACAAATTGGCCAGTGAAATCCTTATGACTAGCAGTGGAACACTAATATAGTGCCCCTCAGGTTGGAAGGCACTCAAAATATGACTAGGGATGAGCTGCCACCTCAAAGTAGAGTCAAGCTCAATGACGTGGATGGACTAAAGCTCCTAGGACCTTCATTTGCTGATGTGGCATGACTCAAAATGAGAAGAAATAGCTGCCAATATTCATTAATAATCAGAATGTGGAATGTACGGAGTATGAATCTAGGAAAATTAGAAGTTGTCAAAGCTACTGTAGTCATGAGAAAAGCTCCAGACTCTTGGGGGCAAAGGGTCTTGGTTCAAACCCCAGCTCTACCATTTACTTCCTGTAACATCTTCAAAATTAAATAGCTACACTTTTGAGCAACCATCTAAGCTACAACTATTGATCTCTACTTGTCTGGAGCAAAAGAGAAAGAAGGAAACCAAAGACTCAAAGACGAAACCAGTCTACTGAACTAACAGCCTACACGAACCACAATCTCATCTACCCTGAGACCAGAAGTACTAGATGGTGCCCAGCTACCACTACAGACAGTTCTGTTCAGGGCCGCAACAGATAGATCCTGATAGAAAGGGAGAAAGATGTGAAAGAGAACTTCAGGTGCTTTAAAAAAAAAGACTTATTGGACCCGTGGAGACTGAAGGACTCCCCAAGACTACTGCCCTGAGATAATCTTTAAACCATAAACTGAAACTAGCCACTGAGGTCATCTTTTAGCTAAATAACAGATTGCTTCACAAAATAAAGAATATCACCCATAAGCACTGTGCTCCTTAAAAACAATCATCTATATGAGACCAAAAGATCAACAATTGCCTTAAGACAAAGATGAAAATGTAAGAGGACAGGGAAACTAGATTGATGGAAATGAAACAACCAGAGCAGAAATAATGAAAATGTTCCTGCATTGTGAAGAATATAACCAATGTAACTGAACAATTTGTGTAGAAATAGTTGAATGGGAACCTACACTATTGTGTAAACTTTCACCAAAAACACAATAAAACATTATTTTAAAAAATTAAATAGCTGCCATTTATTAGATGCCTTCTGGCTTGCAGGAGCCTGCAAGACTCTAAACCTTTCTGCATTTTAGCTTTTAGATCTGTACATGGATACCATACATAACACCTACCTCTCAGTGTTTGCTCTATAAAACAAGTGAGGTAATTAGAGGTAAAAGTGCTATGTAATTTTTTTTTTCCACTTCTTTGCATCTTCTTTCTCTACCTGCTCCATAAGAGTCCTTTCTAAGCCTACAGTCCTCCCTAGGGCATCTCCTCCTTCTCCATGCCTTCAGTGGCTGAGGACCCTCAGATCTACATTCACAAGTAGACTCTTTCTCCTGACTCACATTTCCCTGTGATCCATGTACAGCTCTACCCAGATGCCATAAAAGTCACTTTAACTCAACGTGTACAGTCTTTTCCCTCCTCATGCACATTCCCTGCAAGTTAATGGCACCTGCCATCTCCTTTTTTACCTAGTCTAAAATACTCTGTGTCCCTTTTTGTCCCACTTACTCTTTTGCCACATCCCTTCCACAGGATCTCAGGTCATGTCCATTCTGTCTCCCATATATTTCGTAAGTCTGTCCCCTCCTCTCTATTCCATTGTCAAAGACTGTTATGCCCATCATCATTCCTTCTCTTGTTCACTGTAAGCCTTCTAAATTTCCATATGCTCAGGAAATCTCCCCTCTAATCCGCAATCCACACAACAATCTATCATCACATCTCTCTCCAAAACAGAGGTCGGGCATTTCATTCCCTTCCAGGGCTTCCTGAAGCTCACAGTTGACATCCTAGTCCTTGCCACTGCAGCAGCCTGATACAGTGTTCTAAGAACACTGAACAAGGAAACATTAGGCCTTGGGTTATGGTTCTGCCCCTGCTATTTATGAACTTTGTCAGTTAAGCTCCCTGAACCTCCATTTCTTGATCTATAAAATCAGAGCAATATTGTCTGCCTGTCAGAATTCTTTGGGGGATTTGAATATACATACTTATGGAAGAAATGATGAAGTAAAAGCGCTGAACAGATTTCAAAGGGTGGCTTGAGAAGACAAAATAAAGTATTATAATGACATGTGCAAAGACCTGGAGTTAAAAAACCAAAACGGAAGTACATGCTCAACATTTCTCAAGCTGAAAGAACTGAAGAAAAAATTCAAACCTCGAGTTGCAATGTTGAAGGATTCTACAGGGAAAATATTAAATGACACAGGAAGCATCAAAAGAGAATGGAAGGAATAGACAAAGTCACTGCACCAAAAAGAATTTGTCCATGTTCAATCATTTCAGGAGGTAGCATATATGGTGCTGGAACCAATGGTACTGAAGGAAGAGGTCCAAGCTGCACTAAAGGCATTGGCAAAAAACAAGACTCCAAGAACTGGCGGGATATCAATTGAGATGTTTCAACAAATGGATGCAGCTCTGGAAGTGCTCATTTGCCTATGTCAAGAAATATGGAAGACAGCTACCTGGCCAACCAACTGGAAGAGATCCATACCTCCTCCAAAGAAAGGTGATCCAATGGAATGCAGAAATTATTTAACAATATCATTAATATCACGTGCAAGTAAAATTGTGCTGAAGATCATTCAAAAGAGGCTGCAGCACTACATCAACAGAGAACTGCCAGAAATTCAAGCCGGATTCAGAAGAGGTTGTGGAGCCAGGGATATCATTGCTGATGTCAGATGGATCCTGGCTGAAAGCAGACAATATCAGAAAGATTTTACCTGAGTTTTATTGACTTTGCAAAGGCATTCGACTGTGTGGATCATAACAAATTATGGATAACATTGCAAAGAATGGGAATTCCAGAACACTTAATTGTACTCATGAGGAACCTGTACATAGACCAAGAGGCAGCCATTTGAACAGAACAAGGGGACACTGTGTGGTTTAAAGTCAGGAAAGGTGTGTGTCAGGGTTGTATCTTTTTACCATACTTATTCAAACTGTGCGTTGAGCAAATAGTCTGAGAAGCTGTACTATATGAAGAACAGGGCATCAGGATTGGCGGAAGACTCATTAACAACCTGCGTTATGCAGATGACACAAACTTGCTTGCTGAAAGTGAAGAAGAGTTGAAGCACTTACTGATGAAGATCAAAGACCACAGCCTTCAGTATGGATTACACTTCAACACACAAAAAACAAAAATCCTCACACCTGGACCAATAAACAACATCATGATTAATGCAGAAAAGACTGGAGTTGTCAAGGATTTCATTTTACTTGGATCCACAACCAATGCCTATGGAAGGAGCAGTCAAGAAATCAGATGACACATTGCATTGGGCAAATCTGCTGCAAAAGGCCGCTTTTAAGTGTTAAAAAGCAAAGATGTCACCTTGAAGACTAAAGTGGGCCTGACCCAAGCCATGACGTTTTCTTCCAATTGCCTTATATGCATGCGAAAGCAGAACAATGAATAAAGAAGACCAAAGAAGAATTGATGCCTTTGGGTTACAGTGTTGGCGAAGGATATTGACTATTCTGTGGACTGCCAGAAGAAGAACAAATCTGTCTTGGAAAAAGTACAGCCATAATGCTCCTTAGAAGCAAGGAGGGCAAGACTACATCTCACATACTTTGAACATGTTGTCAGCAGGGATCAGTCCCTGGAGAAGGACATCATGCTTGGTAAAGTAGAGGGTCAGCAAAAAAGAGGAAGACCCTCAATGAGATGGATTAACACAGTGGCTGCAACAATGGGTTCAAGCACAACAACAACTGTGAGGATGACACAGGACTGGGCAGTGTTTCATTCTGTTGTACATACAGTTGCTATAAGTTGGAACTGACTTGACGGCACCTAACAACAACAATAACAACAATATGTGTAAAGAGTCCATGGCTGGGGCAAATGGTTAACATGCTCAGTTGCTAACAGAAAGATCAGAGGTCCACCAAGATCAACCTCAGAAGAAAGGCTTGGTGATCTACTTCTAAAAAAATCAGCCACTGAAAACCCTGTGGAGCACAGTTCTATTCTAACATACATGTGGTCACCATGAGTGGGAATCGACTTGATGGCAACTGGTAATATGTGTAAAGTGTTATAAGTAGGTATCAATAAAAAGAGTTATTATGCTTATTATCTTTTCCATTTTCTCTCCCATTACTCCTCTCCACTTATCATAAGCTCCAGCCATATGAATTTACTCAACATTCTCAGAATATTCCATCCTTCCGCACCTGTATTCAGCCTCTTTCCTTGACCAGGATTCTCTCTCTCTTTTCCATCTGAGAATGCTCTGTTCATCCTTCAAGACCCAGCCATAATGTCACCTCCTTTATGAAGCATTCTTTATGAAAGAGAGGCTGCCCTTCCCCAACACTTCCCTAAAGTGTGTCCTTGTGGTATTTTATATATAATGATGCTTACTCAGTAGAAAGGACTGTATTCTTCATTTTACATCCACAGAGCGTGTCATGGTGCCTGTTGAATATATGAAACATTATGTGTTATTATTCACTATGTTGTTGTTAGTTGTGGTCAAGTTGATTCCAATTCATGGTGACCCCATGTGTTCAGAGTAGAGCTGTCCTCCATAGGGTTTTCAAAGCTGTGTCCTTTTGGAAACAGATCTTGAGGCCTGTCTTCCAGGGTTGCCTTTGGGTGGGTTCAAATTGCCAATCTCAGCCAGTAGTGGCGTGCTTAATTAACCATTTGTGCCACCCAGGGCCTGCCTATTTTTGATTTATGGCCGATTTAATTTAAAATGAAGCATAAAGCAGAGTAGAGGGTAGTTAATAAATAGCACAGGATTTGGAGTCAGAATTAGATTCAAATTTCCTTCTACAACTTAATAACTGTAGGACATTGAGCAAGTAACTTAGCTGATCTGCTCTTTAGTTTTCTCATCTGTAGAGGGGGAATAGGAAACAGTACCTTCTTCTTAGTGCATTGGTGAGATAAAACCCATTGCCATCGAGTCGATTCCGACTCAAAGCAACCCTACAGGACAAAGCAGAACTGCCCCATAGGGTTTCCAAGGAGGGGATGGTAGATTTGAACTGCCAACCTTTTGCTTAGCAGTTGTAGTTCTCAACAACTGTGGTGCCAGGGCTCCATTAGTGAGATAGTGCATATAAAATTCTTGGATGACCTCCAGTTAAATATGGCAGATTGAGCACATGGATTTATCCCAGCTCTCTTTCTTTTTTCTCTCTCTCTTCTAAAGCCCCACATTAAAAAGTGAAAATTTTGAATGCATAAATCTAGAAGGACAAAGGGAATGTAAGAAAAAATGGCAACATACAAAATACTTCAAATGAAATTTTGAAAATAGAGTTTTCAGTTGTAACTGGGGTGAATGTTAGAGATACATATGGGAAGCCCAACAAGAAGCAGGCCAATCCATGTTGCAGAAATCTGGAAATGCTCAGGAACTGGAGGAATCAAGTACCACTGAAGACTAATGTGCAATGTGACGCTAAAGACAGATGGGCTGGAAGAAATGTTGCATATAAGGAGTTGTTGTTGTTGGGTGCTGTAGAGTTGATTCTGACTTATAGCGACCCCATGTGACAGAGTAGAACTTCCCTGTAGGGTTTCCTAGGCTGTAATGTTTACAGAAGCAGATTGCCAGGTCTTTCTCTGCAGAGCCTCTGGATGGGTTCAAACCACCAACCTTTCGGTTAGCAGACGAGCCATTAAGCTGTAGGCCACCAGGCCTCCTTATAGTAGGAGTTAATCTCATAGGAGACTAAGAGATATAGGTCTCTTCCTCTAGCCGACTTAGGCAATGGAGAGCTTGACTTGGAACAGATCGAGAACGGGGAACACCAGCATAGCTGAAGTGAGGCACCTTACTCAAAACAAGAAGATTAGATAAAATTCTACATTGTGAAAAGTTAAATCCCAAGTCTTTCCCCTACTTTAGCTCACAGAATGCTATCAGGCCTCTACCCCTTTCCATCACCATGCCAGATCCCACCAGACAGGAAATAAAAGAATTCCTGTCTGCAATCTGCGGAGCCCAAAAGAAAAGATGTATTGATGGTGATGGGCTGCAATTCCTCAGTGACGCAGCTGTATGAGAAGAGAGGACACACAGAGAAGGCCACGTGAAGACAGGGCAGAGAATAGAGAGATGCAGCTACAAGCCAAGGAACGCCAAAGATTGCCAAAGGCCATTTGAAGCTGGAAGAGACAAGCAAGGATCCTAGAGTTTTCAGAAAGAGCGTGGCCCTACCAACACCCTGATTTTGGATTTCTAGCTTTCAGAACTGTCAGGGAATAAATTTCTGCTGTTCCAAGTTGCCCAATTTGTAGCAATTTGTTACAGAGGCCCTGGGAAACCAATACACCTTACAACCACCAAAAACCAAAACCAAACCCGTTGCTGTTGAGTCGACTCTGACTCTTAATAGCGCTATAGGACAGAGTAGAATGGCCTCATAGGGTTTCTAAGAAGCAGCTGGTGGTTTCAAACTGCTGACCTTTTGGTTAGCAGCCGAATGCTTAACTACTGTGCCTCCAGGGTTCTGTGACAACCACCAGGGAAGCAGTAACGTATGGAAATACCTTACCTGTTTGTGTACATCAGTACTTCTCAAATGTGCTCTAAAGGACAATAGCCCGACTAGATGCTCCTCAGTGAGAAATCCATAGTCCAAAAATGCATGGGCTACTTCCACATTGAGAGCTCTGAAAAATCCTACAGCAAAGAAAACCGCTTCACTTTTGTAATCCAATATTTACTAAACGAGCGTGGAACTCTTATTACAAGAAACATTACTAAAATCCCATGCAACTACTGCTTCAGGAAGTGACAAGTCCCATGGGCACAAGCCCTCACCCTAAGATCATCCAGAAGTTCTAGATGACCCTGAGATGTGAAGCAGTATAGGTCGCTGGCTTGCCTCACTGGTGTCTGAGGGATTTTATTCAATGATTTGGGAGGAGGGTTCCTGTTTCTTGTCATGGCACAGGACCCACTATAAAACGCCTTATCCCTTGTGCTGGCATCTTCACTATTAAGGAAAGCAAGGACACGAAGAAAAGCAGCTATCATCCATCCAAAGGTGACTGCTCTTAACTTGTAAAGGGAGCACAGAGAGGCCTTCAGCTGCGCTCACATTGGGAAAAGTGGTTTTATTATGCCATTTTAAAAGGAAAGACACTTTGCCCAATTTCACAGAAACGATTTGGAATTATCATCCAAATCTATAAAATAAGAATAAATGGATAGCTTTAACCCTAAGAGAGGACCTGCTGGTGCAGTCGTTAAAGCGCTCGGCTGCGAACCAAAAGGCCAGCGATTTGAACCTATCAGCTGCTCCGCAGGAGAAAAGTGTGGCAGCCTTCTTCCATAAAGATTTACAGCCTTGGAAACCCTATGAGGGAGTTCTACTCTGTCCTGTAGGGTTGCTAGGAGTCAGAATTGACTGGACGGCAGGGGGTTTGATGGGCCGGATTAACCCTAAGAAGTTCAAAAGTACTTTATAGATATTATCTCCTTCTCTTTACCCCTTTGTGTTAGGCGTGCTGCATGGTGATTTGCCGTAAAGGTTGTACCTTACTCCAAAAACAACTAGGGCAAAAGAGAAGAATAAAAATAGAATTCATATATAAAATAAGCTACAGTCTACAAAGGCGCCCCAGCATATTATGTGAGTGAGGGAATATCTCTTCCCTGCCTTGCGGTTCCACGTAACCAAACCAAACCAAACCCGTTGCCGTTGAGTCAATTCTGATGCGTAATGACCCTAAAGGACAGAGCAGAACAGCCCATAGGGTTTCCAAGGAGCGTCAGCTGGATTCAGATTGCCCACCTTTTTTTTAGCATCCATAGCTCTTAACCATTACATCACCAGGGCTTCTAGGGTTTTGCAATACCAGGTAGTATTTAATAATTGTCCCAGACGCAGTGCTAAATACGTTTACGCAGAAATGGCCTTGTTGGCTGGCAATGTGCTGCTACTTTCTAAATGGATGCAGTGGATACAGAGGCCTAGGAAATGACAAACCAAGAAGAAAAAAATATCAGTGCTTATAACACAAACAAATCTTGGCATTTATGGTTGGTGAATGAGTTTGGTCATTGGAATGGATGGGGAAGAAAAACTGCTCCTACTTCATCAAGGAAAATTTCTTCATTGAGATATAATTCTGACTGGCCATTGAAAGAAAATGTGTAAGTGACAGGCAATTAGTATACAAAAGGAAAAATGGAGTTATCTCTGGTGGTTAGTGGTGGTGTTCCAGGAAAGGAGGTGAGGTTAAGTCTAAAGATACATGAAACAAGAAGAAGTAAATTCAGACATAGAAAAGGGCTCAGGTTATGACAGTTTAATTCCTAACATATTCAGGTAACTGCAAAAAAAAAAAAAAAATTGGATCTGGTCATTTGATAAATTAACTAGAGATTAGCTTCAAAAATATCCACCTTTTTCAAGGTTCCCAACTCCTGAATGCTGAAGGCTTAGACTCATCCTCAGCCTGGCATGTGTGAGAGTAGCAAAGACCCATTATCAAACCTAGGACTGGAAAAAAAGGAAAGACTCCTTGTCAGTAATAACTAATTCCTGTTGTTGTTATTATCTTCCGTGGAGTTAGCCCCTGACTCATGGTGACCTCACGCACAATGGAACAAAACACTGCCTAGTTCTGCACTATCCACATGACCAGTTGCACATTGTAACCATTGTGATCCATAGGGTTTTCACTGGCTGATTTTAGGAAGTAGTCACCAGGCTTTTCTTCCTAGTATCTCTTAGTATGGAAGCTCTGCTGAAACCTGTTCAGCATCATAGAAACATGCGAGCATCCACAGACAGATGGGTGGTGGCTGTGCATGAGGTGTGCTGGCCAGGAATTGAACCTGGGTCTCTCTCATGGATGGCAAGAATTCTACTGCTGAACTGTGACTATCCTAAACTAACTCCCACCCTCTACAAAACAGAAAGTTCTCAAATCAGTCATTCCCGTTTTACAAACGAACATGCAATTCTGAAGTATAGAAGAGGAGAGAAACAGGAACTTCCCAAAACCTCTCAGATAAGCTCCAGTGTCGGCTGAGATACATCAACATTCTCGCTACTGAAGGAAGATAGGTCAAAGGACACGCACATGAAAACCTCCCTCATGCCTCCTCCTAGACCCATGGGCATTAATAGGCCTACAAACGAATCGCACGGCATCCACCTCTTAGCCAGTGATGGGTCAGTGCAGGAGTTTCCAGAAATCACTAACCATTGACATACCCCCTGACTCTGGGTAGACTGTGGTTTCTCTTCTTTTCCCTCCCATTTCCAAAACCAGTCAAATGTTCTTCATCTCTTCTGAGTATTTTTAGATGAAGCTTATAAAATATCAGGTTAAAATCCACAACTGAGATGTTCTAAAGCACAGGTAACAGAATTTGTAGCATTACTCAGTCTTTGCAACTGGTAGTCCTTGATCTCAACTGACACAAAAATATAGGCATGCTTGACCTACACACACACACACACACACACACACACTCTCAGCAAACACTAACTGAGTGCCACTCCATGTGGAATACTCTGGTGAATGTTTATACACATCACCACTTATATGTGAATGATGGCTGAGGAGCAGCTACACCAGAAAAGTGGATTACAGCCCTCCCCCACTCCCCTGGTACCCTGGTTTGATTTCAACCCAGGCCTGGCAGAGGAAAGAGGAGGTTGGGGAGGGAGGAAGGGTAATAAATTTATGGCTACTTCTTCCTCTTTCCTTCTGCCTCTCACCTATGATCAGCATCTCCCAGTCATTCCCAGCATAGACCTCTCCCTGACCAAGCCTCAGTCTGTGCCTTACCTCAGATCCCATGCTAAAATGTCCAGGGTGACCCAATTTTATCTGTCTCAGAAGAAATACAACCAGGATGCTCCTTAGAATTGAGGGTGGTAGCCAGATGGAGTCCAGTACAACTAGACGGTACCCAGTTACCACCACTGACTGCTCTGACAGGGATCATAATAGAGGGCCCTAGACGGAGCTGGAGAAAAACGCAGAACAAAATTCTAACTCAAAAAGAAAGACCAGACTTGCTAGCCTGACAGAGACGGAGAAACCCTGAGAGTATGACCCCCAGACACAACTTTCAGCTCAGTAATGAAGTCACTCCTGAGGTTCGCCCTTCAGCCAAAAGATTGGACAGGCCCACAAAATGAAATGATACTAAAGGGGCACATCAGCCCTGGGACAAGGACTAGAAGGCAGGACAGAACAAGAAAGCTGGTAATAGGGAACCCAAGGTTGAGAAGGGAAGTGCTGACATGTCGTGGGGTTGTTAACCAATGTTGTAAAACAGTCTGTGTACTAACTGTTTAATGAGAAACTAGTTTGTTCTGTAAACCTTCACCTGAAGTGTAATTTTAAAAAATGAGAAAAAAAAAATAGAGGGTGGTAAGAGCTCCTTCCTTTGGATACATCATCGGGAGGGACCAATAACTAGAAAAGGGCACCATTTTTGGAAAAGTAGAAAGTTAGCAAAAACAAGGACACCCTCAACGAGATGGATTGACACATTAGCCACAACAATGGACTCAAACATATTGATGATCATGAAAATGGTACAAGACTAGGCAATGTTTCATTCTGTTAAACATAATGTCACCATGAGTCACAGCCAACTAACAAACCACCACCAAAACCAAAACCAAACCCACTGCCGTTGAGTCCATTCTGATTTATACCAGGACAGAACAGAACTGCCCCATAGGGTTTCCAAGACTGCAATCTTTATGGAAGCAGACTGCCACATCTTTCCTCCATGGAGCAGCTGGGGGGTTCGAATCACTGACCCTTCCGGTTAGCAGCCGAACACTTTTAACCACTGTCCCACCAGGGCTCCTAACAAACAACAATAACAAACCCAATTTTGGTTTCTTTCTGAAAAGCAGATGAATCACGTTGCAGACTTTGTTGTGCCAGAAACGCAGCGTTGGTGTGAATCCATGTTTTATCTACATTACGTGGCATCAATAGTAAAATGCAGTGATTAAGATGCATTATGGATTACCTGAGGGCAGTGGTGGTTCAGCGGTAGAACTCTTGCCTTCTGTGTGGAAGACCCGGATTCAATTCCTGGCCAACGTTCCTCAAGCGAAGCCACCACTCATCTGTCACTAGTGGCTTGTGTGTTGCTATGATGCTGAGCAGGTTTCAGCAGAGCTCCCAAACTAAAACAGACTAGGAAGAAAGGCTAGGCAATCTACCTCCAAAAATCAGCCAAAGAAAATCCTATGGGTCACAACGGTCCGATCCTGTTGTGTATGGGGTCTCCATGAGTCTGGGGCCAACCCAAAGCCAGCCAACGAAAGAAACAACATGGGTTACATAGGATTGTGTAGGCTATTTTTATTGAAAATGAGATGTGAGTATCAAAATATCTACTTAAAATAAATTTACAGAATAAAATCTTCCAAAGATTTGGAAATACTGTATAATTTAATAGCTCACAAACATCTTTTGAAAACCAATAGTATCTCCATAACCTTTGCTGGGCTCCATAAAAACTAACTCCCAAAGAATTTACTGCAGAGGTCTCAACCCTATGTCTGATATCAAAGAATGATTCTCTCACAGTGCTTCTCTGTACAGTGTATAAGAGGGCAGGATATGAAAACAATCCTTTTCTAAAGAGGGTTAGTATCTTATTCCATTCAAACTGAGATATATATCTTACTGGTATTCAGTCAGCCTGCAAGTTTTCAATCTCTCAGCACTAAAGTTGATGGCAAAATTCATATTATGAAACTTTTATTAATAGAATTTGAATGATGCCACAATAAACCCTCAAGAAATTACTAAAACCCCTTGCTGTACTAGCATTTTGTTGCACAATATATCATTACAAAAAGTGGGTCAGCAGAGCTTGGAAAACTGCTCGTCTTAACAAATTTTTATCAGAGTAGTACTTGATGTCATAAAATTTGATTCATATCCCACAATACACACTGCCACTGAGAGAGAAGTTATGATCAACAAAAGAACAAACACCTGTATTGCCCTGTTACAGGGTGAATGTGTTGGCACCAGACACCAATGAGTCATAAATCTTCCCTTAGCTTGTTAAATAAAACCAGTGCCACACTTCATGAAACCATCTTCATGTCATCCTATAAACTTTCTCCCAGTACACAATACCCCCGGGAGGGTTATACTTGGGAGAGCAAGGACGGACATTTGGAAAACCCGCCTCCTGTTTCATCTTCAGGGTCTCTTGTGACTATAGACCACGTAAGCGCCTAAGCAGTGGTTCATGGCTCAACCAAAGAGGCTCCGGTTTCCATGCGCCCCTGGCTCTGTGACTCTGAGGATGGATTGTAGTAATGCATCACGCTCAGGGCAGTGCAGGTAAGCCATGTGCAGGTTGCAGCTGTTAGGAAATTCAAGAGCTTGGCTGCTCAAGGGCAGTCACCCAAGCAAGGTTGTAATACTTAAGCATCTTTTCTCAGGCACTGCACCTGCTGCCTTTCATTCGTCAAGACTCTGAATCACACAAGTTCCTTGGGAACTATCACGGAACAACACTGGGAGTAAGAAGCCGGGAACTGCATCAAGGATACAAGTCCTCACGTGTGGGGGCACGTGTGTGTGTGTGCATGCATGTGTGCATGTGGACATGTGAGTGTGCACGTGTGTGTGCACAGGTGTGTGTGTGCACAGGTGTGTGTGCATGAGTGCATATGTGTGCATGAGTGTGTGCATGTGGATGTGTGAGTGTGCATATGTGTGTGCAGAGGTGTGTTTGTGCATTTGCACATGTAGAGAGAACCACATCCTTCAAAAGAAAGAGATCCATCTTTGCTTACATTTTAACACTTTGCCTTTAAAAAGTTAAAAAAATCCAACCCAGTGTTAGTATAATTATTAATACAACATAGGCTGTAGCGATAGAGATCCGGGTATTTTCTCTGCAGTCTTTCCAACATTTCTATAATATACTCCCTGTGCCCTGAGGGTTCTAAAAATCACTAAATTTTTCCATGCACCAAATACTAAAACTAACAATGAATATAATCAATTACCCAAAACGCTATTTCAAAACAATCATCATTACTACTTTGCTCATAATAGAGAGTGTAGCTAGTTAACAGCCTCTAAAACATATCTCAAGGCACCCGCAACTGAAGTGTAAAGTGTAACAAAAACATGCGCTGGCCAGTTAAGCTGGTATTTAAATGTAGCACTAAAAATGCATTTCACACCCAACTTCATCAATCACCAACCAATCTTATTTTACATCTTGGCTACCAAAAGAAAATGGGATTTGTTTCCCTAAAGAAATATGTCACTGCTCTGCTTGAATTATTAAGCTTTACTATTACAGAGAGAAACAGCCAAAGGAAAAGGAAACAAAATTAGATCCAGGTTGCCATCTACAGACTGATTTCAGCATTGCTCATGCAGATGGCATTAGATATCAGAATACAGAATTAAAAAGGACAAAAACGTGTACTCCAATCTTAATTACAAAAAAGGAAGATAGTGTAATGGATTGAATTGTGTCCCCCCAAAATATGTGTCAACTTGGTTAGGCCATGTGTGGTTGTCCTCCATTTTGTGATTGTCTTATGTGTTCTAAATCATAATCTCTGCCTGTGGTTAAAAGGATTAGGGTGGGATGTAACGCTCTTGCTCAGGTCACATCCCTGATCCAATGTAAAAGGATTTTCCCTGGGGTGTGGCCTGCACCGACTTTCATCTCTGAAGAGATAAAAAGAAAGGGAAGCAAGCAGGGAATGGGGACCTCATACCACCAAGAAAGCAGCACCGGGAGCAGGGCACGTCCTTTGGACCTGGGGTCCCTGCACCTGAGAAGCTCCTCGACCACGTGAAGGTTGAGGACAAGGACTGAGACAGAAAACTTTCCCCTTCAGCCAATGCCCTGAATTTGGACTTGTAACCTACTAGACTGTGAGAAAATAAATTTCTCTTTGTTAAGGCCATCCACTTGTGGTATTTCTGTTATGGCAGCACTAGATGACTAAGACAATAGTCTACGAAGTCTTTTTTTTTTTTTTCAAATTAAGATGAGAACAGTTATAAAAGTATATAGGTAAAGAACATTGAATAAAAATGTCACACAGTTAACATACACCATGAAATAAACATAGATATTCACACTAACTCTAGTATTTAATCCTTTGAAATAAAATTAGTTTATTTAATGCCAAATTAAACTATATATTTTAAGTAGAAAAAAACTATATAGATTTCATCTCTAAGACTAAACTCTTCCGTTTTTCACTCATTATCTTGACTCTCCATGCCCTTCACGTTCATTTTCTTTCTAATCTTTATTGCTCTTCCCTTTCTAAGGAATAAGAGCCCCTTGAGAAAGAAGTATCCAAAAGCACACACTTGGTTCTAATTACTCAAATAGATGCCATTAAACTAAAAAACAACTTCAGTAATAAATGAATATGAAGGCTGAATTCAGCCGTGAAAGAAAAAAGAGAGTTTTGATATGACAATCTGGAAAATTACTATGGCTAAGACATGCAGAGAGAGGGAGATTCATTAAGAAAAAATAGCTCAATTTTCAATAGCATAGGAAATCCTGGTGGCATAGTGGTTAAGTGCTACAGCTGCTAACCAAAGGGTCAGCAAGTTTGAATCCGCCAGGTGCTCCTTGGAACCTCTATGGGGCAGTTCTACTCTGTCCTATAGGGTCGCTATGAGTCGGAATCCACTTGACGGCACTGGGTTTTTTTTTTGGTGTTGTTGTTTATGGGTTTAAACTAATCTGCTTAAATGTATCAGTGATGGTTTAAGCCACTTGAACAGCAGTTTTTGTTTGTTTTTTCATTTTTCCTGGAAAAGTTGTTTTTGGAAGCCAAGATTCATTTATTTTCCAGCTTATATGTTCTTTCTATCAAGAAACACTTAAACATGCTTCTAGATCAGTGGTACAAGCCTCCTACTGGGGAAAAAAAAATTCAGTCCCCAGAACCTTTATTCAAAAGACACCGGCAGATGTTCCATACAACGAGATCCAACAGTTAAAAACCTATGATGATATGCATATGATAAAACTTCATTAGAAAATACACACTTTAAATGGGCAATTGTCCAAAACAACTACAGGATTCTCTAAAGACAAGGAAAGGCCAGTTGAGGGCTTCTACCTTTTCCGAGAATTTTTAAAACATGATTTGCTTTAATGTTAAACCAGTTTTTGTTTTTTTATGCCCACAGACACAAATGTTTTTGAAAACTGTGAATTTCAACAAAAGGAAAAATACTGATAGAACAACTTTTAATGACGATTTTGTTGTGGATTGAATTACGCTCCCCCTCCCCAAATGTGTGTATTAACTTAGTTAGGCCATGATTCCCAGTATTCTCTGGTTATCCTCCATTTTGTGATTGCAATTTTATGTTAAAGAGGATTAGGGTGGGGTTGTAACACCCCTACCAGGTCACATTCCTAATCCAATGTAAAGGGAGTTTCCCTGGGATGTGGCCTGCACCACCTTTTATCTCTCAAGAGATAAAAGGAAAGGGGAGCTAGCGGAGACAGGGGGACCTCATACCACCAAGAAACGAGCACCAGGAGCAGAGCGTGTCTTTTGGACCTGAGATTCCTGCGCTGAGATGCTCCCAGACCAAGGGAAGACTGATGACAAGGATCTTCCTTCAGAGCTGACAGAGACAGAAAGCCTTCCCCTGGAGCTGACACCCTGAATTTGGACTTGTAGCCTACTAGACAGTGTGAGAATAAATTTCTCTTTGTTAAAGCCATCCACTTGTGGTATTTCTGTTATGGCAGCACTAGATGACTAAGACAGGTTTCTTCTCTACAAAAGGGGGGTATGTTCAGGCAGCCTCTGGTGTTGCCAAGACTCTACAAATGGCATCACCTGAAAAGATTATGTTCTGAGATTTATTCTGAGGGTCAAATACTAAATCTAAAAACTTTTAGAAAATATACTGAAAGTAGGATTTGGAAAGGAATTTCCGTAAGATAGTAAGAGCATCACAGAGAATAAGCAGCCAGCCTTCTATAAAAGCATTTCAATCAAAAATAATTCATAAACACTTTAAAACAGGTCCTGTTTCTGAGTGGATTTTAATATTACAGATACTTAAATATTTTTTAACTTCCATCATTCATGCCTTCAACATTTTCTAAGTGCCTTGTATGTATTAAACTTATGTCAGTTGTTAGGGATAACAATGCTAGCAAGACATAGTCCATAACCTTGGGAGTTTTACAATCTAATGTGTATTCATTAAAATAAGCCTCTCTTAATTTTTACGCCCAGCAAATAGCATGTTCTTCCAGGTTACTTTTTGTCCCCCCATTGGTACCCATTAGTTAAAAAAAAAAAAAAAAAGTTGTTGTCTAGCCGACTCTGACTCATGGCGACCCCAGGGTTTTCAATGGCTGATTTTTCAGAGGTAGATTGCCAAGCTTTTCTTCCAAGGCACCTCAAGGTAGACTAGAACCTCCTACCTTTGGATTAGCAGCTGAGTGTATTAACATTTGCCCCACCCAGGGACTCTACCTGCCAAGTAACAGGCACTCAATAAACATTTGCTGAATGAGTGCACTTCACTCTGACCCCCTTGTTTCGTGGTGACTGACAAGGAGTGTTCAGACTTAGAGAAGCAAAACCTTAAACATAAATCTTAGTATGAGCCCACATTTTACAGATGGATAGTAAGCCTGGGAAAAGTTTTGTGACTTGACCAAAGTCAATAGCAGGACTAGGACAACAATCTAGGATTCTGACTTTTAGGTATCGCCATCACTTAAATCATTCAAGACTTAAGCCCCTTCCATCGTGTGTAACTGGTCCCTCTTTGTGTAATTGTCTCATTCATTTCGCCTGTTCGTTTAACCTAACCTCATGCATGTTTCTTCCAACTCTTTCATCATTTGTGCAGCTTCCTGTAGATTCTCACATAGGTTCACGCTGTCTCGTCAGTTGTGAAGTCTTCCTTAGCTCTGGTTCTAATGTAACTGCTCTCAACAACCATGAAATGAGCTGGGGCTTCTAGGGACAAGATGGGGCTCTGTCTACACCTCATCCCACCCATCCTCCTCCTGGGCGCCCCACTATGTCCCACTGCAGGTTGTGTGAGCAGATCTCAGGTAGGAAGGAGAAACAATTACTCCCTTGGGCTATTTTCCCACCAGCCCTTCCTGCCCTCCCATATCACTCCACTGTCACGCGCTATGCCCTACTGGGAGAAAGATGTGGCAGTTCATTTCCGTAAAGACCACAGCCTTGGAAACTCTATGGGGCAGTTCTGCTCTGTCCTATAGGGTCGCTATGACTTGACAGCAACTGGTATATCACCTCTCACCTGATACTGAAGAAAAAACTGCATAACTATTTTTGGTATGTATGTTGTTGCTTACTGGTAAAGTTTTGTGTGTGTTTAGTGTTTTCTTGACTATCAGTAGTATTAGTAAAACATCTTGTCAGGAAAGGTGACCTGTGTGAAAAGTAATCACAATGAATGCGGACATGAACTGTAGATACACAAATAAGGGAAACTGATGTCAATAGTAGGTGATAAAAATGTTAATCAAGTGCGATCAGTAGGAGCAGACGGTGGTAAATTTGACCTTTTTTATAAGACCACCACACGAGACATTTGATTCTGAAACAGGTGGTCTCCCCACTCCAACACCTAAGAAACAGAGCATGAAAAACAGCGGCATCTCTTATATCCAAAATGCCTTCCTCGAAAGCTCTTATAGAGTACCCTTTGTGCACCCAGGAAAATTAATGGCTCTGTGTGAGAACTAAAATTGTGTCACAGCCTCAAGATGACTGTACAACTGTAGCAATAAACTTACCACTGCTTGGAAGCGTTTGCGGTGAATTCTCTAACTTTACATTTTGTTTCCCTTTTGTGGGTTTTTCTGAATTTGCAGCATCTTCCTTCTTCCCTTTCCTCTTTGGGGGTTGAGGCGATAAGTTGTCACTGTATCCAATTGTTGACTTAGACTGGCGGTCATTTCCCTAAATGGAAAAAGATCAGATCCTTAGAGTGGCTAATGAACTCCCAAAGTGATTCCCACTAAAGGCCTGTCATGAATGGCACTAAATGGGGCAGGGGCGGAGAGATGGATGTATTGTGCTGATTCTGCTACTCCCCGTTTTGATACATTAACACCAAATTTATCTTCCCAGGGGCAGAAGAAGGGTCTAGCAGAGAAAGGGGAATAAAAATAATAGTTGACAAGTGCTGAGCACTTAATGTGTACCAAGTATTCCAGAAAATTATTTCACTTCATCCTCACAATAATCCTGTGAGGCAAGTACTGTTAACACCCTGTTATACAGATGAGGAAATGAGGCGGAGAAGTTAAGCAGATTGCCCACACGGCCAGTAAGTTGAAGAGCAGTCTGCGTGCAGCACCATGGCAGGCCCATTGCCTTAACCATCCTCTCACTCCCACACACTTCTGAAGAACTGGCAGGTATATGTTGGGTGAAGAATACTGACAACCCTGAGTTTGGTCAGTTAATCTAGAAAGATCTTAGTGAGTTGCTGCTGTGAATGTATAGACATCATCAGACAAGCAGACATATGCCATGCTTGAGGAGACCCTCCAATATTAACTCATCTGACTGGTGACAGCCATGGTCTCTATGAATTGCAAACCCAGATCAACACACAGATACAAGCAGCCCAGGACCACATGCTCTGTACTTGGTCCCCCAAGTGCTCTGTGTGGCAAGCTTATCCCCTACTCCTGCAAGGTGGCCACAGGCTATCACACCTTTGGTGGTTGTCTCTAGTTCCCTGCAAGCCTCTGGTAATAAGACCTTGCTTTGCCAAAAGTGGGCTCCTCAGAACTAGGTTGAGGTTGAGTTTCAGTGGCTTCTGTCACTGCCCCAACCGGAGCTCCTGGGAGCCACAAACAGATGCTAAAGTGATGGCTACTGCAAGCACTCAAGGAGCGGCTATGCTGATACTCAGTCACTGCCTGGCCACGGCTGCAGCAAAAAACAATTGTCTTGGAGTCAACTCTGACTCATGGTGACCCCAAGTGGATCAGAGAACTGTGCTCCATAGGGTTTTCAATGGCGGATTTGAACCGCCAACTTTTGTTTAGCAGCTGACTGCTTAACCGTTTGCGCCACCAGGGGGTTTCCTGCAGCGAGAAACTCCCTCCTAATAAAGCAGGCTTCGCTCTCAGATACTTAGGTGCCATACTTTCCTGAGTATGTAAGGTGTCAGTTGTAGGTCATGGAAAGAATGCAAGTTTTAGAGACCCAAAATACCTGGGTCAAAGATACTGCTCCACCACTAACCACCTATGGAACCTGGGGCTAACTAACTCCTAAATTCTTTCAGCCTCAATTTCCTTATCAGTTGAATGGGGTTAATATACCTGCCTCTAAAAAAAAAAAAAAAAACAGTGCTGTCGACTCGTTTCTGACTCATAGCAACCCTATGCAATGCCCCATAGGGTTTCCAAGGAGCACCTTACCTGCCTTTAGGTCTGTAAAAAAACCAAACCAAACCCATTGCCATCAAGTCAATTCTGACCCATAACGACCCTACAGGACAGAGTAGAATTGCCCAATAGGGTTTCCAAAGAACGGCCGGTGATTGGAACTGCCGACCTTTTGGTTAGCAGCCAAGCTCTTAATAACCGCACCACCAGGGCTCCTTTAGTTCTATAGTAAGGAAGAAATGGGAAAACAAGTAGTATAGTGCCTGCCATATAATACTAGCTCAATGAGTATCAGAATGCTTTCTCTGAGAGCAGAGATTTAATATCTTCTTTTTAAAAATCATACCAAGCCCATACCATATTGGTTGCAATCTTTATGCAACATCTGCATCTGAAAATAAATGTAATAACATTAAATAAACAAATCTGCCTAGAATCCTATTCGAATTGCTCATTTTAAACATTTATATATTCAATCATCCAGAAGCATTTAAATGGTTTTAGCCATTACCCAATTAAGAATTGAGAATAGACAACTTCACAGGATTACAAGTGAAGTTATTTATGCTATTTTGTCATAGCCTACAAGAAAATGAATTATGCATAGATTTATTAACGGTATGAAAATTTGTCCAAATATACAACAGTTTTTTTATGTAATTTAATTTCCTATTCCAACTGCACTTTAAACATACAGTTTTCATTTAATTATTGCATTAACTGCAACCAGAGCTTTTTTCTTTTCTTCAGTGATTCTTTCTCGCAAGGCCTTAAACTGTCTGGCAAAATCACCAGCCAGGTCTCACATGCTAGTCCTTTATCAGTGGACCCCATCCATCCCAAGATGCTAAAATTTTAAGAGCCTTAGATGAGAGAAGCAACCTTTCACAAGCAACTGCCAGGCCTACTAGAACGTACAGAGATGCTGTTGAACTTGTGAGGACTAACGTGGGATCCAGTGAATGAGAAATTCGGGATTTCAGGAAGATACCGTTTTTTAGTTTTCTGGGGAAAGTATTACTCATAGAACAGGTGTATTAAAGGAGAAAGCAGGGGTCCAATCCTGGAGTGCCTAATAATTAATATAATTTTAAAAATTAACTGTCATGTTGAATATACAAGAAACTTCTGATTTACTGCGTTTGTGACAGGGACACTTGAATGGGTGATTTGGGAACATCAGGAAAGAAGAGTTGCTTCAAATAACGACATAAGGCATGTCTTTGGTAAGGGACACCCACGCATCAATTACTGAATGTCGACTGTGCACCAGACACTTTGTAAGAACTAAACTAAAGTGAAAGGGGAAAACTGCTGTGTAATTAGAAAATTGGAAATAATTTAAGTGCTTTTCCTTTTTTTAAAAAAAAAACTGAACATAAATTTATATAGTATGTAATACAGATGTTATATATTCACGTGTTACATATTTATTTTATATACTTAATTATATAAATTAAATCTAATTAAATAAATTATATAGATAGATAAGGAGAAAGGAAGCTTCTTTTTTTTTGAGGCTTCTACCTGTGACTTGGATACAGCTAGACGATACAGATAATAGATATAGATAAGTATTAGTTGTAATTACAGATATAGACCAAAAAAAACCCTGTTGCCATTGGTCAATTCAACTCATAGCAACCTTATGGGACAGAGTAGAACTGCCCCAGAGGGTTTCCAAAGCAGTAATCTTTATGGAAGCAGATTGCCACATCTTTGTTCCGTGGAGCAGCTGGCGTGTTTAAACTGCTGAGCTTTCAGTTAGCAGCCGAGTGCTTAATCACTGTGCCACCGGGGCTCCTAGCTATAGATATAAAAATATATAGATATTCATTGCTATTTAGGGGACAAATGATAAGGGATAGGGCAGTTTTGCCAACTCATACAGCTATGTCAGTCAATACAATAATACAATTGATAACCTCTTATGTGCTAAATAAACATTAAGACTAATATTTAACAAAATTTATAGATAAGTATTATTTATAGATAAGTATTACTGGGTTATTATTGTCACTATTTTTCAATAAAGGAATTAACTTTCCCAAGGTTCCCCTAGTTTGATTTTCCCACTACACTGAAGCTTCTTAAAGCCCGAGGCACTAGAAACACCTATTATTCTATTATATAATATGGCTTCCTGAAGCAATCAACCCAGAAGTGACAAATTACAACTTTATCCCTAAGTAGAAGGAATCAAAGATGTAGCATAATTTTATAGGGTATACTACACAAAAACTAGACCCCATGTGATACTTTACTATCCTGCCTTTTGCCTCATATACGTATCAACATATCTGACAGGAATAGCAAACCTCTGGCTCAAACAAACCAACAAGCAAAGCAACAAAAGTCCTTGAATTATCCCTCTATCTACGGAGATTTGGATTTTTTAACAGGTCTCTAGGTTCTTTTCACAAAGATCCAACCAACTCAGGTTTCTTACATCAATAAAGTAAACCCATCTTCCACAACCATAAAAGCACATGAAAGATACATAGACCACAAATATATTTACATTATTCAAGTTGAGAATAATTTTGAGAGAGGTTTGCCTCACTGAGCAGTTTTCACATGCATACATTTCGGCAGGGGCCTTGGTGGCTCAATGGTTAAGAGCTTGGCTGCTAACCATAAGGTCAGCAGTTTGAATCCACCAGGTGCTCCCTGGAAACCCTCTGGGGCAGTTCTACTTCCTATGAGGTCAACTCAATGGCACAAAACAACAACACATTGTGGCAACTAGGTCTTAGAAAGGAGGGAAGCAGTAAGAAGGCTCTAAGCCCTAGTGGCATTGTGGTTAAGTGTCTGTCTGCTAACCAAAAGGTCAGCAGTTCGAATCCACCAGGTGCTCCTTGGAAACCCTATGGGGCAGCTCTACTCTGTCCTATAGGGTTACTATGAGTTGGAATTGACTCGATGGCAATGGTTTTTATATTTCAGTAGTGCAGACAGGGAAACCATGTGAGCAAGAAGAGGTCCTGACTGAGGTGGGCTTTATGAATGAAAGTAAGAAAAAAAAAATTTTTTTTTTTTCTTTAATCCATAGTGGCCTCATTTTCAAGGTCCCTGGGTGGCACAATTAGTGCTGACTACTAACCTAAAGGTTGGCGGTTTGAATCCACCTGGGGGCACCACAGAAGAAAGGCCTGGCAGTTACAGCCAAGAAAACCCTATGGTGCACACAGAGTCGGCACGAGTCAGAATCAACTTGATAACAAGAAGTTTGTTTTTTTTTAGGGGGTCTCAGTTTACCCCATGATAAATGAAGTTTTTAGAGTATGCAGAATTTTTCGTACTATGTGTATAACTTGCTTCACAGTGGCTTGTGATACATGGATTTTTTTTTTAAAAAAGCCATTAAGTTGATTCTGACTCATAGCGACCCTATAAGACAGAGCAGAACTGTTTCCGAAGCTGTAATCTTTACGGGAGCAGATTGCCCCATCTTTCTCCCACAGAGCGGCTGGTGGGTTGTTTGTTTTAGTTTGCTTTTTACCAAACCTTAGCAATTACAATATTTGATCCTATAAATTACTGATAATATGATGCATTATCCAAATGGTAGTAAGAATAACAAAAGACAATTTAGTCTTTGCCCTTTCAAATATTTCTCTGATTTAAAAAAATTTTTTTTTCTTTACACTAGAGGGCGCTTTGATTCTATGTGGTGCCATCTCGCAGCTACAAAGGACAGCCTTACATTAATGGGCTTATTTTTTTAAACTCAACAGAACTTAAGACAATTCACTAACTTAAATTATTCCCAATTTGCTCATTTCTGTTTTGTGACTCTCCCAGCACTGTAAGCCTGTACAAGGGGTGGCTTCTGGCCTCACCCTGCTCTGCACAAAGCATTCCCTGAGGGCTGTTTTGAGTCTGCTTGTCACCTGGAGTCCCTACCCCTAGGATGTCCCAGGGAGACCCTGTTGACTGAGTCACTTAAGTACCACAGGGGTCTCCTTTATAGACCAGGGAAGCTTTCTTTTTCTTTGCTTAAGTTCTATCAGGCCCCCATCCACACCCCCTTCTTTATGCAATAAAGCAATTCCTATCAAGCTGTGTGGAAAGGTAGACTTCTAATGAATTTCCAAAAATCTAGTTCTCCATCCCCTTTGATTTACACCACGGGCCCAGGGATGCTTTCCCTGCTGATTTGGCAGTGGTTCCTAAAGTTTTAAGCCAGCTCTCTCCTTCCCACAGTCCCCTTCAGACCCACAATCCCTCTGCGTACTGAGTGGTTAAGGATCTATTAAACGCTTACATTCTCCAGGGAACCAATTAATTAAAGAAAAGGGGTAAATTAATCCTTCTGTTAAAAATCGACTTTGTGACTTTGCATTTATTTACATAAGACATTCTCCCTGGCGCTCACTACCAGCTACCCACACATTCACTGAACAAGCTTTAGTGAGGACCTACTATGGGCCAGGCCCTGCAGGAAGGGGTTATTCTCCTCTGCTCCAATGTAGCCTCCCAGAAGAGGCCTCCCCTGACCACTGCAGCTAAAACGGCACCCCTTCTCACTTTTTCTTCCCATAACCTGATGTATTTTTCTTCAAGCTTATTCCTGATTAATATCACACTTATTGTTTGTTTGTCCGCCTTCCTCTAGAATGTCGGCTTCATAAAACTAGTTCCAGTGGTCGTCCTGTTGATGCCAGTTCGCGGTGACCCTGGGTGTCAGAGTAGAACTGTGCTCCATAGGGCTTTCAGTGGCTGATTTTTTGGAAGTAGATTACCAGGTCTTTTTTCTGAGGCACCTCTGGGTAGGCTCAAACCTCCAACCTTGCAGTCAGCAGTGACAGTGTTAACTGCACCACCCAGGGACTCCAAACTTCATGAATTAAGTGCTTATCTCCAGACCGCCAAGCACTAGAACAGTGCCTAGGACACGATATGCACTCAGTAAATACCTGTTGGATGAATGGATTAATCAATGACAGCAGACAGTTACAATGTACTTGAGAAAGAATTATATACATGCTCATTCTCCACTGCTGCCACCTGATCCAAGGTACCTGCATCACACACCTGGACTCCAGCCTTCCTACTGCCTCCTGCTTCCATTTGTGCCTTGACCCAGTTCTCTGTAGACACCAGCCAGTGACTTACATCATAAAAATGTAAGTCACTGAACAATTTGTGTAGAAATTGTTGAATGGGAACCTATTTTGCTGTGTAAACTGTCACTGAGAACACAACATTTTTTTTTAATGTAAGTTAAATGATATCTTTCCTTTCTTATAACCCTCAAATAGCTTCCCCTAAGAAGTAAAATCCAAGCTTCCTGCGTGGCCTATAAGTCCCTACGTGACCTGGCCCTGCCTGACTCTCCAATGTCATTTCAGACTACTCTGGCCTTCTTTCTGCCCACCACACATGCCAAGCTACTCTACCAAGGGCCTTTGTAACTTTGCTTCCTCTGCTTTGTTCTTTTCTCCCCATCCCCACTCTGACATCCTTTATATCATTAAGGTCTCGGTTTCAGAGAATTTTATGTAAGTTGGTGCATGCCACATTTTATTTTCCTCATAGCACTTATCACCACCTGAAAGTTTTATATATTTGCTAATGAGTTTATAATCTGTCTACCCTCACCCATCTCTCCCACCCCACATGCACACACACTAGAGTGAAAGACCAGTAAGGTTCAAGACCTTGTCTGTCTGTTTACCACTATCTGCCCAGTGCTTAGAGTGGTTCCTGTCACTTACCAAGTGCTCAATAAATATGTGTTGAATAGCCAACCAAATGGATGGATGGGTAGATGGGTGGGTGGATACATGTTACATATTTTAAAAGAGAAATTTTAAATTTTCCAAATTTCACAACTATAAACACATAATTCCACCGTTCAGTAATTGTGAATTCAAAGAGTTGACTCGTGCTCTCTGTTCTGACATCAACTTCCCCTGTGGCTTTTATTCAACTGCACCGGGTCCCTGTGTAACCACCACCCTTACATGAGCTACCCTGTGAGAATTAACCAGCTAATGTTTGCATGATACACAGAACAGATTCCTCTACAAAGCCTTGAAGAAGAACAAGAGAACAAAATACAATTTCTAAACCCTTAATTCATTGGTTTTGCTTAGCTTTATAATGGCTAAATAAATTTTTTAACTACTGGAATATTCTTCTCACTCCTCTTCCTCTCCATACTCTGAGAATTTAGGCTGCCTCAAGCCTACTCCTTGTGGTTCTCTCTGCACTCTCTCCATCTGGGCTCTCACTCACCCATCTCATTCAATCAGTCAGGGTGAACCCAGCTAGAGATACCACAATGACCTAGACACGGTCTTCTGCTCTTCCTAGGGCCATTCTGCATATGAACCCACATATCTACATCTCTGGCCCTGATGTGCTTCTCAAGCTCCAATCTCTACCATTTACAACTACTTGCTGGACACTTTCAACTCAATATATTTGAAATTAAGTAGGTCAGTATTTCCTCTGACTTCCCTCTTTCTAGGAGTCCCTAGATGGTGCAAATGGTTAAGAGCTACTACTCACCGCTCGACTACTAGCTGAAAGATTGGTGGTATTAGCCCACCTAGAGGTAACTTGGAAGATAGGCCTGGAGATCTGCTTCCAAAAAGTTACAGGATTAAAAACGCTATGGTGTAAAGTTCTACTCTGGACACAAAGGGTAGTCATGAGTCAGAATCAACTGGACAGCAAACAACAATGACAACACCTTCTTTTTGGCCACAGCACCACCATTTTTCTCAGGCATCCAAGCTCAAAACCCTGCAGTTATCTTTGGTGCCAACCTCTCCACTAACCCCATGTATCCAACCACCAAGAAAGCCCTTTGTTTCTTCATGAACAATAATCACTTACTGTTACCTCTGCCACCTCTCTAGCCTAGGCTCTCATCTTGTAACAAGGCTACTGCTATCACCTCATAATTGACATCTTACCTACGGCCTCTCTCCATATTTAGTCTTTCTCCACATAATAGATCTGACCTTTCTAAAACAGACTCCAATTAATATTTTCACCTTTCAGAAGCCCTATGAGCTGCTCTCTACTCAAGGATAAAGACTAGACTCCTATTTCAAGGCCATCTACAGACAGCCACCACCTGACATTTCAGGCTCATCACCCTCCATACCATGGATGGACCCTTGGTTCTAGACAGCCTGAGGGGATTCATTGTCCCCCTCCAAGCTCAATCCTTCCCCCTCCTCAGCCATTTGCTTGATGAGGGGTTTTGGATGCATTACTTCCACTCTTTGTGCTTCCTTTTCTTATTTTTAAAATATGGATAACAACAGTACCTGCTCTGTGGGGCAAGGATTAAATAAATCACATCTGTAAAGACTGTGGCATAGTTTTAAGCCCTTAAGTATTCACTTATCATCAGCCAGTGTTACTGCTCCTCCACACGCCACAGAGAATCTCTGCTTCCCTCCACACGCCATCCCTTCTATCGGAAATCCCTTTCCCGTTATCTATCTTTACTTGATTCTTAAGGCAAAGCTTAAATTCAACTTCCTTCATGAACTTTTTCCAACTCACATTGATTCTTTCTCTCTCTCTCTCTCTCATGTTTACTAATCTCAGCACATATTTGGTGTTAGCTTTATCTTACTACCTTTTCAAGCTTCTTCTCTATCTCAATTAGATTGCAAGTCTCTTGAGGGCAAGAGCTATGTCATAAATAGTACAATAGTCTCAGCAAATGAATGGGTAATAAACATCTGATGTTTGCTATGCTGAGTTCAGCATATTCATCTAAAATTATTTTCCTTGTTTTAAGAATTTTATATGATGTAACTAACAATAAGGGGGCAGAAGATATCTAAAGAATCATTCGAAGGCAGTATCATCGCCCATCACTTATTTTACAAAGTAAGACTTTGATTTAGTTAACTCAGAGGGAGGAGGAAGATGTCAGATCTGTTTTTATCAAGACTAGTCAGGTAATTCGATCTGAGGGTAGAAAGAAAGCCTTAGACAGAAAAACCTGTCACAGTAATACCTCGGCATGACATGAAACTCATCTCCATGAGGGAGAATAGGCTAAAAATACAAATAGGTTAATAAATTGCCTAACTGCCTGTCATAGGTCCCACAAAATGTTGCTGTTGTTATTAGCTGTGGTAGAGTCAGCTGCCAACCCATGACAGACCCATACACAATGAGATCAAACCATTGTGTTCCAGTTTTCACTGGCTCATTTTTGGAAGTAGACCTCCAGACCTTTCTTCCTAGTCTGTCTTAGTCTGAACACTACGTTGAAGTCTGTTCAGCAACACACAAACCTCTACTGACAGATGAGTGGAAGCTACACTTGAGGCACACCAGCCGAGAATCAAACCTACATCCCTCACATGGAAGGTAAGGATTCTGGCATGGAACCACCACTGCCTTCTCCCATATAACAGTCATTTAATAAATGTTTGCTGAATTAATGAATGACAGATGGAAAAGTTTCTGATGGGGAACAACATATTTAGAATGATTCTTAATCTTTTGAGAAATATAACTGAGGATTATCATTTTCTTACCAAATCTTTTTAGTCTTTGTCAGAGATACACAACAAGATGGATAGACCACTTACATGACCTAATATAGCATGTCGCATACTTGCAGGCATTATGGACTAGCTTTCAACCACGATATAAAGTAAATCAGGTCTATATACAAAGAGAAAGAAATCTATTTTGTAATCATATTTTTAAAAAAATGTTAGCCCTCTTTTTAGGACCTTAATTGTAACACTAAGGTGTTAGTGTTGTTTCACATAATTGCTTATATACCACAAGACAGCTATGTTTTATTTCTTCAGATTTAATTGAAACCCTAAGGACAGTCTCTCTGCATTGTATAGAAATACAGAACATTAATGAGTAAACCATCTGATACTTACACTCCCTTTAGACTTTTTGGATCCTACAATAGGAGGTAGTGAAGAGGCTTTCTGACTGCAAAAAAAAAAAAAAACACTGCAGTTTAGAAATCTAAACATTATTTGCAAATAATACATAATGGAAGACAAATGTCACCCCAAACTGGAAGGCAACCATTTACTGACATCTGTGTTTCACAAAAGGTACCACAGATTTTCTCAATTTCACTAAGAATACCCTAAATTTTCCAAATTCTATTACAAAAGAGTTCTAATGCTTTCCTATATACTATTTTAACTGATGCTTATAAACTTTTAGTACCACCTTAAGTTTTTTCACAGGACTCATATTCAAATTCCAAAATTTTCTGCTTGCATTTCAGAATAAATAATTTCCCAGGCTGAGTAATTACTTCACCAGGTTGAGTTAAGAAAAGTAATTTCCCACTGTTTTTGTAAGGTCTACCCTGTCTAACTCTGATAGAAGAGCAGAGTGGTAAAATATTTGCAATTATATCCACACAGTTTTTAAACTAGCCATTCTCAACAAAAAAGAAATAAAGTCCCTTAGATTATAAGAATAAGCTGTTTCACCGATATCTATGTTATTAGGAAAAGACTCAGTTTGAAACCCAACTGAACCTCTGCAAAAACAGGACACATATATAAAGGTAAATCTTACTAATTTGTGCAAGAATGCCAACATGAGTTACAGTTTACGTACTACCACTGTAGTAACTGAGCTACACACAGTAGGTCACAGCAGGCTAATCAACCTCTTTTAATAACTGTGAGATTTACAGCTGCTTGGCAGAGATGGTTAAGGGATTTGATTTCACAGATGGGTAAGGTCGGCTAGCAATACATCTGCTGGTAAATAATTCTAAAGTGCTGGCAAGTCATGTTTCTTCCATAGTTCAAGCACTGCCCCTGAAATTCCATTTCATCTATTACTGATTTAGAAATCCTAGCACTGGCTCTCCATCAAACTATACATATCGTGGGAGGAAGCAGAGCAAGATGGCGAAGTGAGTGGGTGTCCCCACTTACTCCCCCAGCAACTAACCCACTGAACATCGAATAAAAACAAGCACAGGCTGAGATCTCAGAACTCTGGATGGCAGCTGAGGTACTGGAGAGTTGGGCTGAGTCCAGAAGTATGGGAGAGAAGGAATGGGGACAGCACAGAAGCTGGGAGAACCTACTCGCTAAAAATCATGAGTACTTGCTGATTGCAACCGTTTTGGGACAACACCCCAAACAGGCAACACAAAAACGGAACTAATCTGAGGAAGGTGTAGTCCAATTTTTTAAGGCAGCTCAGATTGGTCATGGGAATACATGGGCTGTGCAGTTGGGAGGACACAAAGGGAGACTATGATGCGGTGAGACAGTATTGTTGAATCTTCCTGAGGCCTGAGACAGACAGGCACTAGGACAAGAGGAACTGCAAGGGAAACAGGACAAGAGGAATACTTTGGACAGACAGTGACACCGAAGGAAACAACTAGCTCCCTGCCCGCAGTGGGACACCATCAGAAAGCCTGTGAAGGTGCGCCCATAAGGTAAAGACGTAGAGATATCCCCACCTTTGCCTCAGGAAAGCCGAGCCCTACTGCTTACATCAGAGCCTGTGACTAGATAGCCCACCCCTCCTTCCCGCATATGTGTATTGAATTCTAGAAATCAAGCATTCAGGACAGAATCATCACTGAAAAAAAAACCTAAGGAAAAGAGGACCCTCCAGTGGTTCTCAGGTAAACATACCATCCCCACTACTGCTGAGTCAATTCTGACTCATAGTGATCCTGTGGGATGGGAATGGGGCTGCCCCTGGGCTTTGAGTGGGGTTCTCAGGGCTCTGAGTCTTTGAGGAGACAGGCTATTGCATCTTTCTCCCACAAAGCAGTTGGTGGGTGCAGGCCCGGGCCTTTCAGTTGGCAGCCAGATGCTTGCCACCAGGGTGCTCCATCAGAAAAATTTCCCACAAAAACCAGAATACAAAATTAAAGTAAAAAAAAAAAGATAATGAAATGGTGCAAGTTCAAAAAAAAATAGTAAAACACATGGAATCATAAGAGAAGAAGGACCAATCAAAAGCAAAACATGAAGACAAGGAAATTTTTCCTATGGAGGCAAGAATAATGCAAAGAATTGATAATTTCCAAACTTTTGTGCTACATATGTTTAAAGAAAGCTAAAATCACACAGAAAACAAAGTAGCAGAGATCAGGAAACAAATGGAGGAACACAATGAGAGACTCAACAAAGAAACTGAAAACATCAAAAAAAAAAAAGAAAAGAAAAAGCACAGAATTACCAGAACTGAAGAACAAAGCAACTGAATTAGAAAAAGCAAGAGAAACACTAAATAGAGTTGAACAGACAAAAGACAGAATAAATGAACTAAAAACCCAGTACCCAGTAGAAGATAAAATAACTGAATTTATTAAGTCTCAAGAGAAACAAATGCAAAGAACAAAGAAAACCGAACAACCCCAAAAGGTAATATGGGATTCAGTTTAGAAATCTAACATTAAAATTATTGGAATCCCAGAGCATCATGACAACAATAAAGCTACAGAAACAATATTCCAAGAGATAATCAGAATTTCCCAAATCTGAACAGAGAAACAAGCCTGCAAATACAGGTAGCTACAAGAACTCACATCAGAAGAGACACAAAAAGATCAACTCTGTGACATATTCTAATAAAATTCTTGAAAATCAAAGACAAGGACTGAAAGCATCAAGAGAAAAACACAATAAACTTACCAAGAGTTTTTCATAAGAGTCAGTATGGATTTCTCCCGAGAAACTCTAAAGGTGAGAAGACGATAGAGTGACACATATAAGCTACTGAACCAAAACAATTGCCAACCAAGAATTCTTTACCCAGCAAAGTTGTCATTCAAAAATGATGGGGAAATTAAGACATCCCCAATCTCTGAGAATTTGCCACTACCAGACCAGCTCTGCAAGTATTACTCAAAGGAGTACTTCAACTGGAAAGGCAAGAGCATTAAATACATACTCATATCTATACATGGGGGGAAAAGATAAGAGAGAGAGAGATCTCCAAAAAAATGCAACAACACAGGCAATCATAAGGACCAAGTATATGGTATTTTCAGGGAATAAACTCAATAATTGAATCCTGCAACTAATACAACATAAAGTTTGCAAGAAATAAGTACAAAGTAAACTCATCAAATACAGGTTGTACACTGATGTCAAAAGAAACTCACCAACAGAAATGCGGGAGGAAGGAATATATTTATTATGTCAAGGTTGTATGCTAACTGTTATTCATATGTTAAATATTGTTGTAATTATAAGTTGTGTAATGTAACATATTCAGTAACCACTACAAAATAATCACAAAGAAACATTAGGAAGAAAGCAAAAAGGCTCATCACAAGAAAGTACCCAAATACAAACAAAAACAGAAATAAGAGAAGAAAAAAAACTAAGAAGACATGAAACACTCAAAAAACAAACAGCAAAATAAGTAGACATTTTGTTTTCAGTATTAACCTTAGATGTAAGTGGTCTAAACGTCCTATGCAAAAGACAGAGTGGCAGAATGGATTAAAAAAAAAAAAATGACCCATTATTTTTGTCTAAAAGAAACACACCTTAGACATAAGGACACAAACAGACTGAAAATAAAAGGGTGGGGAAAAATATTCCATGCAACCAGTAAACAAAAGAGCCGCGGTGGCCATACTGTTATCAGATAAAATAGACTTTAAATCAAAATCTATTACAAGAGATAAAGAAGGGCTTTACATAATAATAAAAGGGTCAATCCAGCAAGAAGGCATAACAATTATAAATATTTATGCACCTAACAGCAATGCACCAAAATACATGAAACAAATACTGATTAATATGAAAGGAGAAATAGACAATTCTACAATAATCATAGTGGACTTCAATACAATACTTTAGATTATAGACAGAACATCTAAAAAGAAGACGACTAAGCACATTGAGAACTTAAATAAAACCATAAGCCAACTGGGCCTAATGAACACTTAGAGAACACTCCACCCAACATCAGAAAAATACACATTTTTCCCTAGCACACATGATCGTTTTTGCAGAACAGACCATACGCTAGGACAGAAGACAAGTCTCAACAAATTTTATAAGACTGAAATCATACAAAGCATCTTCTTTGATCATAATGGCATAAAGCTAGAAATCAACAACAGGAAAAAAAAGGGGAGAGAAAAATGAATACATAGAAACTAAATAACACACTACTCAAAAACTACTGGGTCACAGAAGAAATCAAAAGTGAAATTTAAAAATTCCTAGAATCAAACGAAAGTGCAAACATAACATAGCAAAACATCTGAGGCACAGTAAAAGCAGTACTCAGGGAAATTCATAGCAATAAATGCCCACATTAAAAAAGAAAAAAGATCCAAACCATTAACGTAAACCAACAACTTCAGCACATAGAAAAGGAAGAGTGAAAGACGCCAAAAGCTACGAGAAAAAAGGAAATAATAAAGATCAGGGCAGAAATAAGTAAAATAGAAGAACAGTAGGAAGAATCAACAAAGCCAGAAGCTGGTTCTTTGAAAGGATCTGTAAAATAGACAAACTACTGGCTAGACTGACGAAAGAAAAAAAACAGAAGAGGCAAATAACTAAATTAAGAAACGAAATTTGTGACATTATAACCCATCCAACAGAGATAAAGAAGATCATAACAGATTGCTACATCAAAAACTGTACTCCAACAAATCTGAAAACCTAAATGAAATGGACAAATTCCTAGAAACACGCTAACTACCCACAGTAACACAAACAGAGGTAGAACGTTTAAACAGACCCATTACAAAAGAAGAGATTGAAGATGTTATCAAAAAACTGCTAACAACAACGACAATGACAAAAAGCCAGATGGTTACACTGGAGAATTCTACCAAACATTCAGAGAAGAGTTGACCTCAATCCTACTCAATCACGTCAAAAACATAGAAGAGGAAAGAACACTACTGAATTCTTTCTATGAAGTCAACATAACCCTGATACTGAACCAGGCAAAGATATCACAAAAAAGGAAAATTATAGACAAATAACCCTTATGAACATAGATGCAAAAATTTTCAACAAAATTCAAGCCAACAGATATTAGCAACAAATCAAAAAAATCATACGCCATGATCAAATGGGACTCATACCAGAATTACAAGGGTAGTTCAACATTAGAAAATAAATCGACGTAATCCACCACATTAACAAAAGAACCGTACGATCAGATCAATTGGTACAGAAAAGGCATTCAATAAAACCCAACACCCTTTCCTGATAAAAACTCTCAGCAAAATAGGAATAGAAGGGAAATTTCTCAACATAATCAAGGGCATATATGCAAAACCAACAATCTACATTATACTCAATGGGGAAAGGTTGAGAGCCTTCCCTTTGAGAATGAGAACAAGACAAGGATGCCCATTATCTGCACTCTTATTCAACACGTAACCGGAAATCCTATCCAGAGCAGTAAGAGAGGAAAGGAAGAAACAAAAGCATCTCTATTTGCAGATGACATGATCTGACATATAGAAAACCCTAAATATTCCACAAGAAAACCACTAGAACTAATAAAAGAATTTAGGAACATTGCAGGTGCATGATCAACACACAAAAATCAGTTGGGTTCCTCTACACTAACAAAGGTAACTCCGAAAAAGAAGTCAAGAAAATACCATTTACAGTAGCCCCTAATCAATAAAATACACAGGAATTAACATAGCCAGGGACATAAAAGCCTTACACAATGAAAATTATAAAACACTACCAGAGACTAAGAGGCCTACAAAGATGGAAAGACATCCATGCTCATGGATTGAAAGACTTGTTAGTGAAAATGTCAATTTTACCTAAAGCGATCTACAGATATAATATAATCCTGATACAAATTCTAATAGCATTCTCTACTGAACTGGAAAAACTAACGACCAACTTCATATGGAAAGAAATCCTGAATAGAAAAAGCAATATTAAAGAAAAAGAACAAAGCAGGTGGCCTCATACGCCCCAATATCAAAACATACTATATAGCCATTGTAATCACAACAGCCTGGTACTGGTTCAATGATAGACATACAGACGAGTGGAATGGAATTGAGAACTCAGAGTTAAAACCCAGCCATCTATGGACAATTGATTTTTGATAAGGGGTCTAAGTCCATTCAGTGGGGCAAAAACAGCCTCTTTAACAAACGGTGCTGGCAAAATTGGATAACCACCTGCAGAAAAACGAAACAGTACCCATATCTCACACCATACACAAAAACTAACTGAAAATAGGTCAAAGACCTACATATTAAACTACATAGGGAAAAAACTATAGGACCTAATCTTTTGTAAAAATAGGATAACAGGCATTTCAACAAATGCATGAATAGAAGACAAAATAAATAAATGGGATCTCTTAAAAATTAAAAAAAAAAAATTATGCTCTAGTGGGATGCAGACCCCAAATTCTCATAAAAAGACCAGACTTAATGGTCTGACTGAGACTAGAAGGACCCCAGTGGTCATGGCCCCCAGACCTTCTGTTAGCCCAGGACAGGAACCATTCCCAAAGCCAACTCTTCAGACAGAAACTGGACTGGACAATAGGATAGAAAAAGATGCTGGTGAAGGATGAACTTCTTGGATCAGTGAGACTATGTTGGTATCTCCTGTCTGGAGGGGAGATGAGAGGGCAGAGGGCGTTAGAAGCTGGCGAAATGGACACGAAAAGAGAGAGTGGTGAGAAGGAGTGGGCTGTCTCATTAAGGGGACAGCAATTAGCAGTATATAGCAAGGTGCAGATAAATTTTTGTATGAGAGACTGATTTGATTTGTAAACTTTCCCTTAAAGCACAATAAAAAATTTTTTTTAAAGTTATGCTTATCAAAAGACTTTATCAAAAGAATAAATAGACAACTTACAGACTGGGAAAAAATCTTGGGAAATGACTTTCTGATAAGGGTCTAATCTCTAAAATCTATAGAAACAACTCAACAACAAAAAGACAAACAACCCAATCACAAAATAGGCAAAGGACATGAACAAAACCTTCACCAAAGAGGACATTCGAGCAGCCAACAAACATATGAAAAGACGTTCATGGTAATTAGCCATTAGAGAGATGCAAATCAAAACTATAATGAGATACCATCTTACCTTGGCTAAAACAGCACTGAGTTAAAAAACAAAAAAACAGATAACAACAAATGTTGGCAAGGATGTGAGGAGACTGGAACCCTTATCCGTTGCTAGTGGGACCGTAAAATGGTACAACCACTATGGAAAATCATATGGAACTATCTCAGAAAACTAGAAATAGAACTACTCTATGATCCAGCAATCTCACTCCTAGGTATATACCTATACCCTAAAGACCTAAAAATAATGACACAAATGGACTGGACATATGCACACCTGTGTTCATTGGTGCTTTATTCACAGTGGCAAATAAATGGGAACAGCCAAAGTGCCTATCAACAGATGAATGGACAAGCAAATTGTGGTACATACATACAATGGAATGCTATGCAACCATAAGGAACAACGATAAATCTTTGAAACATAACATGGATGGACCTGGAGGGCATAATGTTAAGTGAAATAAGTCAAGCATAGAAGGACAAACATTACACAATCCCTCTTGTATAAGAAGACAAAAACAGACAGAGATCAATGTTCACGGATGGTTACTTGGTGGCGGAGTACATTATAGACTGTAGAGACTCATTATTTTTGGTTATGGGAGAAGTGGTACCAAATGTGAATGCAGTGAGTACAGCACAACCAAAGTAAAAATGAGTGCTTGAGCACATATGGATGGGTGTACGCATATTGTTATATGAGTAGGAACAGTTGTGTGCACAGGGAGAACAGAAAAAAGTATCTATAGGCACATACAAATACAAACGTGGGTGCAAGCACATATATGCATTGAAGACACAAATATAGATAGTCCTCGGACATAACCAAATGCCTTCAAAGATTGGTTTTCTGGGTTTGGAGGCTTAGAACCACAGTCTCATGGGACAAGTCAGTCCATTGGGATAACACAGTTCACAAATGTCATGATCTGCATCCTAGTGAAGTGGGCAGTGTCTGGGATACTAAAAGCTTGCAAGAGGCAATCTAAGACACAACTACGGGTCTCTACTCGCCAGGAGCAAAACAGTAAGAACATAACCAAAAGCACAGATAAGAAACAACTCTACAAGAAACACAATCTCATCTACCCTGAGACCAAAAGAACTAGATGGTGCCTGGCTACCACTGACTGTTCTGACCATGGACACAATGGTTGGTTCAGGGTACAATGGAAGAAAAATACGGAGCAGAACTTATATCCTTATAATTAAAAAAAAAAAAAAGCCAGACAAACTGGAACAGTAGAGAACAAAGGACTCCCTGAGACTACTACCCTGAGACACTCTTTAAGCCTAGACCCAAGCCTATCCTGAGATCACCTTTTACAAAATAGCAGAGTGGCACACAAAATAAAGGATATTACCCATGAGATTGGTGCTCTACTTAAAAACCATCAGTATGAGACCAAAAGGCCAAGAATTTCTCAAAAGCTAAGATGAGAAGACAAGGGGGCAGGGAAACTAGAGTACTAGAAAGTGAACAAACAGAACATAATTAAAGGGAATGTTGATACATTGTGATACATGTCACTAAATGTCCCCCAAAAATTTGTGTGGAAATTGTCAAATGGGAACCTAACTTGCTGTGTAAATTTCCAACAAAAACTCAATAAAATACTATTTAAAAAAAAAAAAAAGTTCGTAAATTAATGGAGAACAAATTGGTAACATTCTGGTCTATCGCTACAAGTGTCACCCACTCTAGCACAACAACCGCAAAAACATCAGTTTCCAAAATCACAGTGGCCCCAGGACTTCTGTGAAATGCAGCAGAGATGGATCCCAGGCACCAGGAACAAGCCCAGGAGTTCCTGTACCTGCCAGGGACCAGGGCTCCTCTGCAGTGAACGACTGGGTTGCAATAAAGCGTCTTTTCCAAATACATGACACTTAAGAGAGAAAAAAGTGTTCTCAGTTCATTGCATGTACTTAAAACTGTCATATTTAAAACACCGCATTACTAAATGTACACCCAGTCTTGCTATTTATTTGTACATGTGGAATGACACTGTTTTTAAATTTTACGGTTATTAAAAGAGGTTTAAAATAGTATGTTTGGTTGAATTCTTTTGGATGTTTCTATCTGAACCTAGTGAGAGGTAATTTGGTCTAGCTAGTCTGTTAAAACATCATTAAAGCTTCTAATAATCTTTGCTCCTATGGAAGCTCATTGCCCTGTACCCCCTTCACAAGAATAAATCTTTTTATTTATTATACACGTTGTTCATGATATAAAAGAAAAAATACTATATAATTTTTCATAAATTCTCAAGTGGTAAAATAATGGCATTTATATTCAGGGAGTCTTAAACTAGCCGTTCTCACCAAAAAAGAGATAACGTTTCCTAGATTATAAGAATAAGCCATTTTGCAGGTACCTATTTTTTTTATATTATTAAGAAAAGACTCAGTTTGAAACGAGACTGGACCGCAAATGAGCTAATGCTCTTTCAAGTGATAATGAGAACATGAGGAGTAAATAAGGAGGAAGACTTACCAAAAAGGCCTTCTCATTGTTGACTTGTCGAAAAGTAATTCACTGTAAGGCAATTTCTTAAACTTATCTCTGCCAACAGCCACATAGAACTGCCCATTCTCCAACTCTGCCCCGCTTTCAACAAGTTTTCCTTCTAAAGTATAAAGTCTGTCAAAATATTAATGCCAACAATTAGAATCTTTACACCCATTTATAGAGTTACTTAAAACTGCAAAGTCAATAAAAACATTCTCTTCTTAATTTAGTTCTTTTTTGTTTTTTTTTACTTTTCTAATTATTGAACTATCAATGTGTCAAAGTCATTACATTCAAGTAAATGCCAGTGTTATAATGTAGATTCAGTTAGTATCTGGCTGTAGAGTGTTTCATTCCAATGAGCCTGACAGTCTAACAGAAGGATGCCCTATGACTGCTGTATGAAGATCTCAGAGGAGAAAAAATTGACTTTGTTCAGGTTTGCGGTGCTTTAAATAAAGCTCAGCCTCCAGTGAAGATTGATTCTTCCATTTATGTTTTGTGAGGGCTTTTAAGATGTACTTTCTTCATCTATTTGTCAGGCTGACAAAGCTCTGACTGCATTCTGTGTAAGAACAGGCGCCAGCAAAAGTATTACATCCAAACGAACAGGGATCTCGGTCAGAAAAAAAACGAGGTGAGAGGGCAGGAGGGAAAAGAAGCCATTGCCAGTATTAATGAGGCAGAACAGCATAGCATTCACGCTTCTTTCTTTTTTGGCCCTCCCTCGTAAACAAGAGAGTGAACATTCTATCTTCCCAGAATCAAGGGGTTTCACAAGAACCCCCCTTTACGGTAAAACTGCTGCTCCAAACTACAATTAATATGTTAGTTATTAAAAGAACAGTGATAGCTTTACCACACGATTTAAAGTGTCCACAGAACTTTTTTAAAGAATAGGAAAAAACAGACTGAAAACTAAAATAGAAAGACAATGCATATTATTGAAGGTTATAAATAAGAGTGAGCAATTGGTAGGATTTTAAGGGAATCATTAAAAAAAAAAACCCTCAAACTTCTTATATTACATGATAAATGTTAGTGACATTTGCAAAGGAAAAAAATTCATTGGTCTGTTGGTTTGTTTACTGATTACATATATACGGCCATGGGATAAAATACAGTGAGAATAGTCCCCCTGATTTCCTGAAATGTGTTTGCAGTTACTTAGTATATAGTTGCGAAAGTCCCTCTCTTTATAACATTGTGTTCCTACAGCACAAGTCTAAACATCAACACCTAACCCAGATTTCCATTTTTCCTGCCTTGACCTAGACCAAGGTTTTTAAGCAGTGGCACTACTGTTGCAGGGATGAAAAGAGGCTGTCCTGTGCATTGTAGTATATTCAGCAGCATCCCTGGTCTCTACCTACTAGATGCCAGTAACACCTTCCCTTTTGTCAAGCCCAATGTTCCCCAGTGTTCCCCAAAATCGCCCCTGGTTGAGAACCACTGACTTAGACCCAGACCCAGACAATCTTCCTTCACTTGTCTTCAAAATAGGAAGATCAGAATCATAGATAACATTTATAGCTAGAAATCAGAAAGCCAAATAGCTGTGGACTCTGGAAGCAGTCAGGATTTAGCTGGTTTCCTCTGCAGGAAGGAAGAGGGTATTGGATAACCCATGATTTTAGCCTCTTTTTTAGTCAACATGACTCTTGTTGACCTGCTTTCTTCCTTTGCTACAAAATACAATATACATCAACAGGGAGTTAAACCGATTTGTATGGGATGCCTTTGATATTTTAATATACTGATTCATAGACTCATGAGAGTCATTAATGGCCTGTTAAGAAAGAGAAAAGTGCACACGTCTCAAGTGAACAACAGACAAATCTCCCTCATATCTGGCATTATATTTAGACTGAAGTTTTTCTAAGTATGCAAGTGTTTGAGGAACATACAACCATATTTTCATTTCTCTATTTGTACCTGTATATATTTTTATTTTTATATGTAAATTTGTTCATATCGATATATGTATGGATAGGTATATATGAGCTTGCAATTATGTGTATATGTTCTTGTGAGCTTAATACTATCTGTTTCTTTATTGGGTGGATTAACATGCGTGTGTGCATCAAAAGACCAAACTATATATCATTATCACTATATATATAACTATTGAGACCCTCTTTTACACCTGACACCAAAATGAAATCCAGAAGGATCAAAGATTTAAATGAAATTAAAAAGTACAAGAAGAAAACATGGGAGAATACTTTATAATCTCGGGGTGAGAAAGACCTAAGCTAGTCATAAAACTTAATGATCATAAGGAAAAATTAATACATTTGATTGAATCAAAATTCAAAATATCTGTATGCAAAAAAGAAACATACAAACTGGAAATGTACTTGAAACTCAGATAAGAAAGGATCAATTTCCCTAATATGTAAAGAGCACCTACAAATCAATAAGACAAATGTGCAAAGGCTATGACAGATAAAGTATACCTAAAATGAAATACAAATATGTGGCATTTATTTAGAGAGTAGCTTAATAGTTAAAACCACAGGATCTGGAGCCAAACTGCCTACTAAGCTTGAATCCCAGCACTGCTATTCACTACCTGCATAATCTTGGGCAAGTAACTTTCCCCTTCTCTGCCTCACATTTCATGCCTCTTAAAAGAGAATAACAACAGTACTTGCCTCGTATCATTAAGTTAAAAATATAAAGCACTTGAAATAATAACTGGCACAGAAGAAATGCTCGATAGATGTTGTTATTGTTGTATACTAAATAAATGAAAACCGAAAAACAATCACATACCATTTTTATGCAACAGGAGTGTTATTTTCTAAATGCAGATGACAGTATGAGAATACAACACAAATTAAGTGAAAGTGTAAATAGTACAAACTCTTTAGAGGACAATTGGAAATATTTATCGAATTCGAAGCTACATATTCCACTCAACACAGCAATTCAACTTTTAGACATTAGTCTCCCAAAAGACTCTGCTTATATACAAAAACATGCACATGTAACAGCAAAAGATTAAAAATGTCCTAAATTTCCGTCAAGAGGAGACTTAAAATAAATATAGGATACACCTATAAAATGGAATGCTATGTAGTCATTAAAAATGATGGTATAGAGCTATTTGTGCTAAGATTAATCTCCAAGATTTGTTGTTACAGGAAAAAAGCAAGGTGCATATATAAGCTTTCCCAATTCTGTTTTTAAGAAATAAAACATATATGAGCATGCATATGCATAGAGTATTTTTGGAATGACACCAAAAAAAGTATTGGAGAAAGGGGTCGGGGTCGGGGGTGGAAGAGATACTTTTGATTTATATTTTTTGTTTTTTTTACCACGTGCAAATATTATTTTCCATTAAAACACCTAACTATATTTAAAATCCCCATGGCTGTGAAACTCTATATATTAATATACCTGAATATACATAATCTGCATATACATGTAACTAAAAGACATAATATGCAGTCATTTGAGAGCTTATTTTATCATATGTGTCTGTAGGGATATACATACATGAAAATAGGCATTGCCAGTTGCCATCAAGTCAATTCCAACTCATGGCACCCCAGCATTTGTCAGGGTAGAACTGTGCTCCATAGAGTTTCCAATGGCTGATTTTTCAGAAGTAGATCATCAGACCTTTCTTCTGAGGAGCTCCTGGGTGGATGTGAACCTCCTGCCTTTCGGTTAGCAGCCGATCAAGCTAAACGTTTGAAGCACCCAGTGACACCATAAGAGCTTCAAAGTAGGAGTGGACACTACCAGTTGAGTACAATGGAGAGACTAGGGTGAGGACAGGATTCAAGAACTACCAAAAAACTCTTGAGGGAATTTCAAATATTTGTGTGTATGTTTTTAATATAAATATTCTTAATATGTTGTGTATAAAAGAAAAAAACGCTGCCATCAAGTCAATTCTGACCTGATGAACTGCCCCATGGGGTTTCCAAGCTGCAGCTGGTGGATTCGAACTGCCAAGTTATAGGTTATAGGTTAAAAAGAAAAATATAGGTTAGCAGCTGTTATTACTTTTAACCACTGCGCCACCAGGGCTCCATGTTGTATATATTATATGTAACCCTCCCACCTAAAGGAAAATAAATAAGTCAGCCTCCACCAATGGATAATTCCATAGATTTCACAATTTAAAAGCCATGATTTTAATCTTTTCTTAAGTTACAGAACCCGAGAAAAGTGCTTTTGATTACTCAAATTTAGACAACCCCACTGAATATCCTTTCTCCAGCATCTTCCTTAAACCCACTAACGCTTCCTGACGTGTGCCTTTTTTACCCCAGGCAAATAGTTTGGACTATCTCCTGATATTATGATTTAAGAAGCTAGTGCTCTCAAAAACAACAACAAAAAAAGTCCTCAACAAAAACAATGTTGATGCTTGTCCCTTTGCTCTAAATCAAAAGAATAAAAAAGAGTTAATATTTGTTGATGTGCTACTACCATGTGCAAAGAACTGTTGTAAACTCTCTGTATGGATTACCTCATTCCTTAAAAAACCCTATGAGGTAAGTATTATTATATGTCCATTTTACAGATAAGGAAACTGAGGCATACAGAGCCTAACTGGTAGATTGGAATTCAAATCTAGGAACAAGTGACTCCAGAGCTTCCTGGAAATATCTCCAACAGTTCCAAAAACCATCCACTTGCAAGATTACTTTGACATACCTATGGACTGCCCCACTCCTCAGAGTTATTTTTTCTGTGACCATTTGTAGTACATGATCCCACTGACTCAAAGCTTTTCTTGGGATGAGGAGGCGAGAAGCTGGGCTTATGAGGTCTCCATTTGCAATCAAGCTGGAAAAAAAGGAAAGCCCATGAGCCAAACCTTTTGAAATAGTTATGCCGTTACAAAGACTAGACGGGCCTATAAACAAGTAATAACACACATGGGGAAAGTGCCTCTTAGTTCAATCAAATATATGAGACCAAATGGGCAACTCCTGCCCAAAAGCAAGACAAGAAGGCTGGAAGGGACACGAAAACCTGACAAATGGACACGGAGAACCCAGGCTGGAAAGGGGGAAAGTGCTGTCACATTGTGGGGATTACAACCAATGTCACAAAACAATACGTGTATACATTTTTGAATGAGAAATTAACTTGAGCTGCAAACTTTCACCTAAAGCACAATATAAAAGAGAGAAGAAATAAAACAAGTTATTTCAGAAAAAAAAAAAAAAGTCAAAACAAATCCCAAACCAAAAGGGAAACCAACAAGCCAATTTCAAATCCAAATGCAAAAGGGCTTCAACTTACAAGATAGTGCAGGGTTCCTGGAGTGGTTTTCTAAAGCGAGCTGACACATTGATCCTACTGTGGGTTACTGGTTTTACCTACAGAGCAAAGAAAAGAAAGATAAATTATTGCACTTATGTTAGTTGTTGATTTTGTTTGTTTTGGGTTTTTTTGTTTCCTTGTTTTTTTTTTCTAATAGGAAAAACTACAGGTTTCCAGAGAACTGGTTGAGATCTATTGTGCCTTTGTTAAAACCTTGCTTTTCCCTCCCACTTATAAAAAACACTCTCAGCTCACCCTCTATCGATATTACACGCCCTTGACAAAGTTCTCAAGAAAAGCAAAATTTCACTTAAGCCCTGGGCATACTGCTCATGATCTGTGCAAACAAAGGAAATGGTTAGGGTATTATGAGAATTTTAAATCAATTTTTAAGCAATGCTTTCTGTAAAACAAAAATAAAATAATCCTATAAAACCTCTGCTAACCAAGAGGTCAGCAGTTCAAATCCACCAGGCACTCCTTGGAAACCCTATGGGGCAGTTCCACTCTATCCTATAGGGTCGCTATGAGTCAGAATCGACTCAGTGGCTACGGGTTTGGTTTTTTTGGATGAAACCTCGAACCCTGAAATGCCCTCCCCTTCCAGTCACAACATACTATATTTGGCTCCCCCCCCCATTACACCCGTTTTCCATTGTCCCCACCAGGCCCTCAACCCCACCATATTCTCTTAAGGCTGATGCGTGAGCTTTGTCTTAGCTGTAATTCCTCCCCCATCCATCCATCAGCCACGCAGCCCACCAGCACCCCCAGTCCCTACAGCGCTTGCATCTGCCTGGGTCCGATCACATTTCCCTCTTGCTTCAAGGGCAAAGGCTGCTGATGGAGAGAACCACACAGCCCAGCTGAGAGCCTTGCCTGAGAGAGGGCTTTGGGCATCAGCTGGACCTCAGTGCTATTCAGCCATCTTTCTGCTCCTCCCAAGTCAACTATGTTTACATATCCTACTGAGGACAGTCCAAATCCTTACCTCTCATCCTAAACCCTATATCCCACTCCTGATGTGCTCACTCGCAACAGGTAATTTCCTTCAACTTCAGGAAAATAGAAACCAACAGCCATGAAGCCCTTCAACTTCCCTTCCCTCCACAACCCAGTTCATCCACATCTTCATTACTTTTTTCCTTTTCCTCCTGTCTCAGAAGAAGCACCCTTATCCCTTTACAAAGTTAGCCCCACAACTAGACTCTTGACTTTTTTCCCCCTGCAGCCGCTACTTGCTCCCTTAATTATCCACGACCCCCCGTCTAGTGTCTTCGCTTTCTCCCTTGACCCTGTGGCTCTCTCAAGTACTCCCAGTTGCTGTTGAGTCGATTCCAATTCATGGTGACCCCATGTATGTCAGAGTAGAACTGCTTCGTAGGGTTTTCAATGGCTAATTTTTCAGTAGATTGCAAGGTCTTTCTTCTAAGGCACCCCTGGGTAGACTCAAGCCTCCAGCTTTTCAGTCAGCAGCCAAATATGTCTACCGTTTGTATCACCCAGGGATTCCTGTTGAGTACTATCCTTCCCCTGCCTCTCACCTCCATTATTCATATTCCTACTTCTTCCCACCTGAGCCACTCTTCAGTCTTCTGCTACCTGGTTTCCACCTACATCGCTTTTAAGCATGGCGTACAAGAACCGTCATGGCCAGCCATTGCTTACTTGGTCCCTTCATCTCCTACCAATACTCCTTCCAACCAAGCTAATAGCTGTGCACATTAGTCAAACAGCCAGCTCCCCACCATTCCCAAAATACACCCTGCTGTCATTTGCACGCCTTTGCTCATCTTGGCCCCTTTGCCTAAGATGCCCTCCCCATTTCTCCAACTGCTAAAATTCAATTTGTTATCCAAGGCCCAGCTCAGGTACCACCAATCCTTCCCTGCTCATTCTTCTTTAGCTTTCTATCTCAGACTGCTGCTATAGCACTAATGATAGCTTCTTGTTTCCAATCTTTTGTCTTGATTTGAAAGGAAAACTTAATGGCAAAGGGAATTGATAATAAAAATAGCATTGTGCTATTACTTCGAGCACACACTGTACTTAGTAATTTACATACTTCATATATCACTTAATCATCAAAACAATGCCATGAAGTACTATTGCTATTTTGTTGTTGTTGTTGTTAGGTGCCATCAAGTCAGTTCTGACTCACAGTAACCATATGTACAACAGAATGATCTTTGTTATGCTTGAGCCCACTGTTGCATTCACTGTGTTAATCCATCTCTTTGAGGGTCTTCCTCTTTTTCGATGATCCTCTACTTTACTAAGCATGATGTCCTTTTCCAGGGACTAATCGCTCCTGATAACATGTCCAAAGAATACCGGAAGTAGTCTCACCATCCTTGCTTCTAAGAAGCATTCTGGTTGTACTTCTTCTAAGACACATCTGTTCAGTCTTTTGGCAATCCATGGTATATTCAATATTCTTTGCCGACACCACAATTCAAAGGTGTCAATTCTTCTTTAGTCTTTCTTATTCATCGTCCAGGTTTCACATGCATGCAAGGTGATTGAAAACTCCATGGGTTGGGTCAGGTGCACCTTAGTCTTAAGGTGACATCTTTACTTTTTAACACTTTAGAGCGGTCTTTTGCAGCAGATTTGCCCAACGCAATGCATCTTTTGATTTATAACCAGACACGTGGGGGACTATTATTACGTAGCCTCATTTTACAAATGAAGAAACTGGGTAATTGATTAGTTTGCCTGGGATCATACTTAATAAGGGACAGAGTTGTCAGAAAACCTACATCCGTAAGCCTCTAACTGTA